>NC_134314.1:23409480-24009480 GCF_964195595.1 Calonectris borealis
TTACCTAATGCAGATATTCCATGAAAGTGAGAAAACTCTAGCTTTTGTCTTGGTTTATAGGGCATAGATTAAAAACCAAATACAACTGGTGTGATATAAATTAGTCTAAGGTCAGTGGATGTGTTTTCACCTTTGGAGTTCACACTGAACATCTCGATAAAATCCATACATCAGACTGTAAAAGGGGGCAGTTCTCCCAGTAGTCTGAGGGCTAGAAAAAGTGTGTCAAATACATCTGTAAATGAGTGATTTTAAAAACAAGCCCTGTGAATTTCTATTTTTGTGTTATTTTATTCTTTTTTCCAGGTTGGTCTAAGTAACAGGAGAATAGATTTATTGGTGTAGTCAATTGCTTTGTCGTGATGATGATTATTCACAAACTTCCTTTTTGTTACTGGGTCACCCCAAATCGTAATGAACTGAACCTCTTGAGACCATACTATAAGCTATCCATGTTAAAAGTTATATGGGTACCTCAGGGAGAGAAATATTTCAGGCCTGGTACTCAGACTGTTTGTGGTGGTGTTCTGCACACTTGTTTTCTTTAGCAGCAACCAAGAAGCTCCCACTTTCTCATACATTTAAACCTTTATACTTGCTGCTTGCTGCCATTTGCCACCCCAAAGTCGTGCTAGTATAGCCATTTATGATGCTGCATGATGATCTGGATGTTAAAGTGATATGGGTTTAAAAATTAGCTTCCAAAAAAATTTTTTTTTAGACATTTACATCATTTACATGGCCTAGGTCCAACACAGTCCCATGAGAAGTGTCATTAGCACATCAGGGTGTACAAAGAACTGCAGTGGGAGTAGAGCAGAAAGGAGGGAGTAACTGGGAGGATAACTTCTTCAGCTAGCTTTGCCACTGGAAAAAACATCGTATACAAATATTCCCTTTGGTATTTTTACGAAGTACAGCCTGCAAAGCCCACATTGTTCTGAGTACCTGCTCTTTTATTTCTTTTTAAGGAACTTCTCTTTCCCCAGAACTTAACTGATTCTCTCATTAACATGGGCAAATCTCCACTCCAGATATATGTATTTAGAGATTTTCAGTTCCAGCGGACTCTGCAGAAGCCAACAAACACAGACTAGCAGCTGTTCTGATTCTGTGCAGAGCTCTCTGCCCGCTGAGCAATCGGGGACCAATAGTAATGAGTTGCACTTGAAGAGCCAGATTTTTTCAAATGCATATGCAGACATCCAGGATCAATCTTCCCTACTGAAGCAGGGAAAGTTCCTCATTGCAGAGAAAAGAAAATGAAGAAATTGCAACCCTCATAGCATTACCATGCAAATTGATTCCAATTTAGACTGACAGCTGTGATATTTTATCATATCCAAGTACAGTTCTCATGTATGTAAAACAGCCTGCACTTCCCTGGAAGTTTTTAATCTAACTCAACGAGCCAGAACTGGAAGCACGTCCTGTGCAGAGACTTCCGCTTGTGTCTGTGTTCTAAAACTACGTGTCAGCTCCGACATTACAGAGAAGTTTAGGTATGGCTAGATTTTCCTTACCGTGACATACTTCTACACAGACAGCTCTGGTTCCTCTACATCTCTGCTGGGTTTTGTGCTTTCCTTCTCATCATGTTTCATTGTTTCTTTTTCCCTCCACTTTACATCTCATTTTTCTTTGAAGAAGCCACCAGTTTTTACTTTTCATGGGCCTCCTCCTTACTCCCAACTTATATCAGCATCGTTCACAAACTAACTTGGTTATCACTAAGCTTTAGATCAAGGCCAGTGGCAAGCCTAGGGAGCAGGAAAGCACATTTTTTTGCACGGTCTTTTTTTATTCTTTTTGTGAATTTGGGATGACTACAGAAAGGAATTTTAATCCAGTAATTAGGAAGGTTCATCCACTGGTAGGTTCATCCAGCTTAAAATCTAGGAGATGTGAATTTAAATTTTTGCTGCACCAGAGACTTTCTGTGTGATCTTTGTTTTTAAGCCCCTTTAAAAATGGTATAGTAGCCATTCCCTAATCACAGAGTTCCTATAATGGAAATTTGTTAAGACTTGAGTGCTCAGTTACTGCAATAAAGAATCTATAGTTGTGTCCAAAGCAATAATACCAGGAATTTTACAACAGGAATATTCTCAGTGCAAAATATTAAAATAAAATACATGTTCTGTAGAATCTGAATACGCCATTCAGAGCATAGATATCCTTCAGGTTGAAGGCTGGTTTATTCACTAGCCCAAGGTTAGGAAACAAATTGAAGAGACCCCATTCTGTCAATGTCTAACTAAATGCTTAGTTTTGAAACTTCTACTTTGAGGGATGCTGTGCTGTCACAGTGTAATCGTTAAGAGCAGGGATACAAGTCCCACTATTAGCTCTGCCATGAACTTTCTCTCTGACCCAGGAAATGTAATTTGTTAATCGCTGCACACTTCAATTACTCTATCTGCAAAACTGAGGAAGGATATTTAACTTTTCTCACGGCAGTGTAAGAAGCATCACTAAATAATGATTGGATAAAAATAATCATTAGGTTCAGAAACTGAGAAAGGTAGAGAAACGTGTCAGAATCCCTAGCCAGGAGAGTTTACTGCCTTGCTCCAGAATATCTGGAAATGAGAATTCAAGGGATTATGAAGGTGATTATGCAGCAGTAGATTTCCCTGAGGTGCACAAGTGAACAGATTAACAAAAAACCCCAGGCCCTTCACAGGATCTCTGTGTTTATAGCATTACAACACATGATATTAAAAGACATTTCTCCTGAGTGATGTCAGCTATATATTTTTAAATTATTTTTAAAGCAAAGCTGCGAAATTATAGTCCTTCAGTGATCTTATATATGAATGCATAAATATACCCCAGAATAATAAAAATTATTTTTCTATGTTTATATATTAATATTATAAATTTATAATATATATATGGTTTTTACTCTGCTACCTAGTTATATGAGGATTCACTGTACGCAACCACTTTTTTATCTACTGGTCTCCTTCTTGTTATTTTTTTCCTTCAACACTTGTATAAAATATTGCTACTTCTGTTTTCCACTGAAGAGTTTTGGTATACAGAGTCCAAACTGGAAGACCATGGCAGTGTCTTAGGCCTGTGCTTGCTTTTCTGTGTTGTTTCTGGGCTTCCATTTTGTCTTCCACAGTAATTACTGAGCTGCTTTTTCCTTAAAACTGAAACTCTGAAGAGCGAGCAAAGGAAATTTCTTTCTAAGAAGTGAGCTTCTACCAAAATTCACAGATGCCTGAAAACAGGAAATGAGAACAGAGGTTTTGAAGGCGTCTGCACATTATATGCTTAAGTCATGTTCTAGGGTTGAAAGCAGGTATTTCTTTAACTTGGTTAATCTCCAAGCTTGGCCTCTGGCTCCTCTCTTAGGGTTTCGCATTCCCTGCTCCTCCACAGACAGTCTGTGCAGCTGGGGGATCTCCGTGCTGCTGTCAGTTAGAGGTGGTTCAGTCAACGTGCCTTGTTCCAGCATGGGTGGTCATCTAGTCCTAAAGTGGACAGTTTCAGAGAACTCAATTAGTAGAAATAAAGCTGTATAAAGTAGTGATTATTTTTCTCATCTAAAGCTCAGGTCAGATTTACATCACTCCTGCTACAATGGAGGTGGTGGGAACGTGCAGAGAGAAGGGAGAGGGGAAGAGTGGGAAGATCCTTTGGGCTCCAGCTCGTTGTTAAATCAGCTTAGCTGTAATGTGAACCAGACGGCCAACTAGCACCACAGGAGCAGAGAGCAGCCGTTTGTAACTGTACTCTAATAACATTTATCAGATTCTTGTGAATGATTAGCAACAGTTTTTATGTATGGGCCTTTAATTTCTGTTCTGAATGCAGACAAATTGTGCCACAAATGCATTTCTGGGCACAAAACACTTCTGTCATCTCACTCCGCAGGCAGAATAGCCCAAGCAGATCACACATGCAGTAAAGCGCACTTTTGTATAGGTTTAGCTATAGCAGCTGCTACTGCTTTCCATGTTGTTTTAATTTTAATATAAAATATGTTAAGAAAAAGATAAATGAGTTGTGAGATCTCTTCTGTCTTCATCAACTGTTTTGGTTAATTAGGTTCAACTCATATACAGTGCAATGACTGATTAATTTTACTCTGATATGAGTACTAGTGAGGACCCAAGATTTTCAACAGAAAAAATGGATATGAACTAGATAGCTGTACTAAATGATGAATACAAAAGTGTTGCTTACAGTTTCCAGGACTGAAATACCTGTGAATGCTAGTTAAAGAAAAGTAACTCCTACAATAAAGCCAAAAGAGGGCCAAGAGCATAGCACTCACCATCAGTGAGGTTCTGGATCACAGTGCTACATGTCACTGATTAATATTCCTCCCTCAGCCATTCAACAGCCTGTGAAGTGGCAAGCAATCAAGGTAAACATACCACAAGGTACAGTGAATGAGTCAGCACTAAAGGAGAAAATAGCATGTTGTTCTAAAAATGGCTTCAGCCCACTCCTGTCTTCCTAGTGCATTTAAGTACTAGCGTCATCCGTTACAGCACTGGCACTGTTAAGCATGTGGGTAATAATGTCAGTTGTGTTCTCTACAGAGTGAAAGAAAAGCACAAGAGTCAGTCTCTTAAAAAAGAAAAAGAAAAAAGCAGCAGTTTCACCGAGGCTCTTTGCTGGTTTAAGTTATGCCTACATGGAGAAGAGCTTTGAGGACAAGCTAATGGATAAATAGGCATTAAGCTCTCAGTTACATTTTCCAGGAACTCTTCTGGGGACAGGACAGATACCCACAAACGAGACCGTTGCCCTCGAGAGGCATGCTACTGCTTTGCACTCTCCCCCTGGTTTGCAAGGATGGATGGATTTGCACTCAATGCACCTTTCTCAGCAGTTCATCTGTGTGAAACTTGATTGTATCTGTTTGCTTGACGTAAACCCATATGTGAACTACAGAAACTACATCCAATACTCTACCAACTGATGCATACTGGGGAGTCAGCCAGGGCTAGCGGAGTTTTGATACTAGCATCCAAATCACTATCACCCACACTGCCTTCACAATGATTTATGACCAGCCACTGCTCCAGAATTAACTGGGTTGTTTCCACAGCAGGAAAAGCTAGTGTAGCTAGTAGGGTAGCAGGGTAGTCTGCATCCTAAATCAGCATGGACACGTGCTGTACCATTTTGATTTCTACAGCTCATTACAGTCCCACAAGGATGTCTCAGCTAGCCCTGTGCCCTCCCAGTCAGGAGTGGAGATGTGCAAGAGAGATCTGTAATGCCCACACAATAAGGGAAATGATGGGACAGTTAATGCCCTGCAGTCTGTTCGCAGTGTTAATGTCAGCCTGCAACATCTGGTGCAGCACCTGGGGCCACTCTGTGGAGTTATTCCCCAGGTCAGTAAAGGTGTAGCCCTCCCATACAGAGCAGCAAGCTCAACCACTCGTACTCGTTCCTTATAATGTTCTCTCTACCCATCATGCCTCTGAAGTATTGCACTTACAATTTTAAGAACATTAAATAAAAAGGATTTAATAAAGCTGGCACTTCCCTGTATTTACAAAATGCTGATGGTTTTGTGCGTCGCAAAAAACAGAATTCTTCTTAAACATCCCTTCCAAGGGGAAAAAAAGAAAAAGAAACAGAAAATAAATACATTCAATCAATAATGGTGTAAAGCTCTGACCAAACAGTTGTCTCAAATTACTGGTGTCTTGAATTACTCTGTTAATCAGTGATAGAACAGCGCACAGCTTCCATGCCCGTGTGCTAGGACACTCATATTGCCTGAAATGAATTGCTGAAGTTTTTTTCCAAACAAGTGGAAAGATTTCAGAGTCAGTATTTTATTAAAGCTGCCAAAACGAGTCCCTATTACTGTAGAAATGTCAAAGCTAGGAGTAGAAAAGGGAGGCCGTGATCCCACTGCCCTTTAATCAGGGGGAGTTGTCCTTCTTTATAACGTTAGTACAGTGTGTTGCCAAATTGTTTTTCAACGTTCACCTCACCGAAGCTGAAGGCTGACCTTTGCAGTAGTTACCCAAAGGTGTCGCTGGGTCTGAAGAAGTTTTCAGCCAGGAGTAACTTATTATTTTATACACTCAGGCCAGTTGTATCTGTCAAACGAGACTGCCAGGGACAGGCACTGGGGGCTGTACTGACGGCACACTCTCCTGTGCTGCAGGCTGCCTGCCGGGGCAGAGCCGGCTCCTCTCCTGAGCAGTCTATACCATTTTTTCCTGCAAAGAGGTGACTGTAAAAAACAGTGAAGCATTCATAAATATTGCTTTGATTTTTGTTTTCCAACTGGTTTCGGCCATCTTACAGTGCTGTACTTAAAGGTTATTTTTTAAAGGGGAGTTGCACATGTGTTTAAATGGCTGAATGTTTATATGATTAAGGTCCCTGGTACTTCTGGTAGCGGATCTTTTCAAAGTGTGCAGATAGTTAAGTGTTACCTAGTGGCTAGACAGGAAAAAACTACTTATTTCACTCTGTAAGCTAAATAACTGGAGTCATCTGGAGTTAACTGTTCAAAACTGTCAATCATTAGTTAAAATGAGAAAAATGGATGAGCAGCAAATATATCTATTTTATACAGCCTTTAAAGTTATTTATGTTTTAAAGACACGCACTGTTTTTTTTCAGTAGTAGCCCTATAACAAATAGAAAAAAAAGTGATATCATTTCCTGCTGAGATTAAATAAGACACTGTTTACTACAGGGCTTCTTTTGGGTCAGCCCTGGGTATGCTGCTTTTTAGGTTCTCTAGCCTTATAACAGCTGTGCAATGTTGGAGCCCTTGCTACACCTGCAGTCTCTGTGGTTTTGGAGGTGCTGTGCATTGTAAGTGTGTTGGGAGCACCTCTCTCTTTCTTCCTTCAAGGGTATTTTTGTCTCCTACTCTATACTTCTGTGACCACGAATGGTCTGCGGGGTCTTGCCCCACTCACACAGGTGACAACTCTGAATTTCCCTTAGTGTCTGCAGTGGTAAAGGCAAAGATATTTCCATAGGGACCTACAGGTGATTTTGGCTGATGGTCATGCAATGTTGAGAGTCTGGGCTGAAGGGGCTGATGGTACTTTGGTCTCCCATTTCCGAAGGTGGCTAGAATCGGACAGAGTGGTGAGGCACTGCATGGCCTGCGCTGTGCGCACAGGGCGCCAGCTGCCTGCGGGAGCCTTGGACGTGGTGCAGCGAGGCCACAGGGGTGCGGGTGACCCCTCGTCAGCAGCACGTGCCTCGCACTCAGGGAGTCTGGTCTCCAACAACTTCATCAGTCAAAAAACCAGGCTGTTTTTCTTCACCCTGCTGTGCAGATAGCTGGGCTCCATCCACCCTGCAGATGTGGTTCAGGCAATTCAGCCTATCTCTCCCAAAAATATCTGCCAGGGAAACTTGCAGTTAGCTTCAGCTGCTGATATCGTGGTCCCCTGGGCCTTGTCTGCTGCCCTGTCAGTCAGGCAGCCCAGCTGGCAGGTATATTCCTGGCTGCCATTTACCTGTAGTGAGTGACAAGCTGCAATCCAGTTTAGGTCTTTAGCCTTTTGATGCTTGGTGTTAGCAGAATTTGCATTGTAATTAAATTAATTCAATTTATAGAGAAAGATGTAAAGGAAAATGCAGCTATAAGCTGGCCCAAAAAGGCAAAGAGATAGAAAAACAAACTGGCAAAAGGCGGACTATGGCAAAATAGTTGGCAGAAATGCTGCATTTTGTGGCAAGCATGAGAAGTTCCAAGTTTTGGTCTTTGATGCTTCTGTGGACCTCCATTATTAAAATAATCGCTAACTTATGCTACATCTATGCTGTCAAACTGCATAGTGTCAGGAAAGGTTCCTTGGTACTACATCCTGATCCTCTATACGGTTATGTGGCTCAGCCTGTCTTGGGAATTGTTTTCATCCAAGCCAGCCAGTATTTCCCTAAACTTCCTGGGTATAGTTCAGGACTTAGGACAGGCCAGGGGCCGTTCCTGGTAGTCACACTGGTTTGGAGGCAAAGATTGCTCAACAGCATGGGTGTGGAGTGCTGCAGGCCAGCTGACCTCCAGGCAGGACAGTGGGTCTTCATTTACTAGCCGTAGGCACAGCCTTAGGGTAATCACCGTACCATTTTCATCCTTCTCTCTCGCTAGTACTGATGACTGTGCAGCAGCACAGCGAGTTGGAGCAACTCACCAGTTCAGCTGAAAACTTATCTTTACTTATTTTTGTTATTGTTGTCAAGGCAATTTTCCAGGCAGCACTCTAAGTCGCTTTACCATTACTAGCATTTCTTGAAAAGCTGAATATTGCTTAAGGAAAACCTGCCCCACTTAAGTTGAGAGTAGTATAATTTTAAAGCGGCTTAAGCTGACCACGAAGCAGCATCCTGGGTCACTTACCAAAGGAAATATGCAGCCAGCTGGAACCCAGGTCTCTTGATTGAATCACTACAGTTTTTGTGTCTTAGATTGAGAGGCTATATATATCTAGGTTCTCATTTAAGCACAGGCCAAGCCCTCCCTTCAGTCCAAGCTCATCTCATATCAAAGTTCTGGCACAAGATCTCAGTGAGCTCCAGGATTAGCAAGCAAAAATCACTTACAGTGTGGACAAGTCCACCACTGCCATCTGACTGCACCTTGCTCCACCATGTCAAAACAGCAGAGTCCAGAGGGTCCCAGAGGGACCTAGCAACGTAGCAGAGGCTTTGCAGGTGCCTGAACTGCAAGGGTCTTTGCCAGTAGCACGAGCACAGCGGATCATGAAATGGGCAGCTGGCCCACATTCATCCAAACAGTATAAACAAAGCCACAGAGTCCTTACAACTCTACAGTATTTAACCATCCTCAGATTACAATTCACATTGTTGCTGGAGAACCAGCTAGGAAACATAGGGCTGGTTCTTTTTGTTTGAGCTCATCACTGTTGAGATGAGAGTTATAAAGTATTATTTAAATGAAAAGAACACTCTTCTGTAGAAAATGCAGAAGTGGTGACTAAGCAATCCCGACCACACTGGACGGAAGTCTTCTTTCCATCAAGGATCAGTTAGTGCAGCTTTGCTTGGAACTACACATGAAAAACTAAAATCAGGCAGTAAATAATGCTGGTACTGGTTTGCCTATTCGAACATCTCCCAGCTGGAATATTATGTTTGTGTCCTATGATCTGCATGGCTGTCCAGTCCATTCCCCACTCCCAAATTCACAAATTCAAGTTGTTTTCAACCCAGTGTAAAGGATGTATTGTTTGGGATCTATGTGGTTTTCTTCCCCTTCCTGTGATATTATGGCTGTTCATAGCAAAGCCTGGAGAGAAAGGCTGGCAAGGTAAAGATGCCTCTTGCTTTCCAAGATTAGCTCCTGCCTTGATGGATAGTGTCAACGGACTTTCAGGGAATGCTGCAAGAACTCTCTGTGCTTCTGAGCTGTCAAGGAGTGCAGGGAGTGGGGGGTGGCATGTGAAAATTGAAGCTAATTACAAGGATTGTCATTGTTAGTGGTGAGGAGGAGTCCTTGGCATATTTTGTAGAAAGTTTTGAATGGCTTCATTGTATAATTCATGTTCTTTGAACAATGAATCAGCATATTAAAAAAAAACCAAAGAAAAAACTAGTTAAAAATGTGCACTGAGAATGGTGTTGAGGTGTAGACACAAGGTTAGCTACTAAGGAAACAAAGTTTTATTTTCAGATACTGCACTCTTCTCTTTTGCACTCTCCTGCAAAAAACTAGACCAATAAGGTCTAGAGTCCACAGCCAGTAAATAGGGGAATATCATTAGTGTCATTAGCTTCAGAAGAAAATTCTAGTAATTGGTCAGTGTTCCTTCTTCAGCAAAGTTTTTGAAAACACAGGAGGTCCAGCTCCCACCTTCCATTGTAATATCAAGGAAACTTTCTACCATGCTAAAAAGCATTTCTGTCTGCCTTGCAAGATTGTCATCTACTTTCATCTACTTGCAGCTGTGCACAAAGGCTGTTTTTCTGAGGCTCCTTGAAGAAGGCGTGATTTAAGAGAAAGTCTCTTACCTACATTTCAGATTTGTCCTCCTTTTTTTTTTTTTTTTTGGGGTCATCTTGACCAGGCTGAGAAAGCATAAAATTACAAAAATTACATGTCTACTACATAGTGTTTCATATCTTATCCTTCTTCATATCATCCATAGTCTAATTTCATGCACAGACAGCTTCTGCTTCCAGTAAAATGTGAAATTTATATTACTAAAATAAGATTTAGGTCATAATGAATATTTCAGTGCATTTTACATCTGCATGCTAATTAAATTTCACAGGATTCCTGTGAGGTAGGTAATCCTCATTTTAACCTTTGAGAATGAGAAATATGAAGAAGTGATAGTCAGCTCCCTCAGCGGAAGCCATATATTTAGAAGTGTTTCATTTTAGATAGTAAAGTGATATGCCAGATTTTAAGCAGATCAGCAGTTTAGTGGTGGAACACCTTTAAAATTCTGGGAGCTGGGAGCAAATGCCATAGAAGTGGGTGGAACAACAGGAGTAGATCTGTTTTGAAATGCCAGTGGCTGTTGGCAGTTTGACTTCTTTAGCTAAATCCTAAACTGAAATAAAAAACTTGAATTAACAGTGGTCAAAGTCCAGAAGAATTAATATTTCATTGGCTTTTCCAGTTTTGACATCAGTATTTCTTAGATACGAGGTTGGGTATTCACACTGCTAGCACTAGTTTCTAAATGGGAGCCTAGATACCCTATCTCTGATTACATATGAGGAGAAACTTTTTCCCCCTGGGTGTGGTCAAACACTGGAACAGGTTGCCTAGAGAGGTTGTGGAGTCTCCATCTTTGGAAACATTCAAAACCCAGCTGCACACAGTCCTGGGCAACTTGCTGTACCTGACCATGCTTTGAGCAGGAGGCTGGACTAGAGACCTCCAGAGTCCCTTCCAACCTCAGTGATTCCATGATTCCTAGTTTGTTCCGGAGGTTTGGTGAATTCATCCCTGTTTTCCCTGAGAACATGCTGTTGCTTACACACAGAATCTGTGCAATCTGAGAATCAGGGGACAGACTTACTGCCAAAGTCCAGTCAGGGGTCCAAAATCCTTTTCTTCTGACAGGTCTAATCTGAGCACAACCAAGACACCCAACAGGAAGGACTTCTAACAAAATACAAGGATAGTGACTTTTCTTCTGAAACAAGGAAATTCGTTTTCATAGTATTCTAGAATACCCACTGTGAAGATGTGAGTTCAGTTTCTTCCTTAGCCTGTATGAGGTCAAACCCCCATCTTCTCAATTCCCCAAATTGCATTCCAAGCAGCAGGCTGTAAGGCAGTTTGGAGCAAAGGCACTTCTTTCTTTGTTAAAATGCTCCACAAGTTTTATTCAAACACCCTTTCGCATAAAATTCATGCAAGTGTTCGGCCAGGGACTATAACTAAGCTCCCTCATTCCAGGTAAGTAACTGGATCACGAGGCTGCAACACACCCTTTCTTGTACATGAAGTCCTGCTCTTCTAATCAGCCCTCCCCTGGGCAATCTGTGAGTGCTTCATGAAAAGACCATGAGTTACAAATAGAGGAGGAGAGTATGCCAGTTTATTTATCAGCCCTAAGTCTTCTCCTTCCCGAGCACTCCAACCATTATTGATTAGAAGGTGAGCAGTAACGTCTCCCACTTCCACAGCCATTTCATCATGGAAGGAAAGAATAAGGCTGTTCAGTTCTTTGGAAAAAACATCTGAATTTGTTCTTCAGAAGATGGTTTTAGGCTGTGAATGGGAAATGACAAAAGGGCCTTTCTGCTGCCTGTAATGAGATACAACAAACCCAAGAAAGGAGAAGCATTTGAGATTTTTCTTCATGCCTTGCATTTTGGTTGCTAACTAAAGGGACTTTTGGTTCCTTTTGGATGCTACTCTGAAGGAGTAACTCTCCTAAATGACTTTTACGGGGAATTTAGGGTCCTACCTAAGGTTCTGGAGTTCACTTTCAGGATCAGCTCCATAAAATTAGTAAGTTTCAGGTACCAGGTTCTTTAATAAAATTGGCCCTACGTGACTAATGTAAGATATCACACTGAATCAGTAGCAGAACAATTAAAAAATCCCAAATTTCCTGAACCTGGTTGTGCTCCTCAGAGCAACAGTGCATGAAATTTATGAAAGAGACTCATCATTTTCTGTAATAGTTATAAACAAATCAGCAGCCAGTGACAAAATTAAATTAAAAGATCCAGACCTTGTCAGCTCGTTGTTCTTACAAAAGGAAATTCATATGGTAATATGCAGTCTAACTCCTCTGTGGATAGAAAGTGCATATACAAGGATTCATGTTAACATCTAGAACAGGAGGAAGGCCTTTTTAGACATTATAAATATCAGCATTCATCACTATATGCAAGTAGATAATTAGGGTAATTATTCCCAATTAGCAGCTGCAAGCCCCACAGATGGGAATTTCAGGGGCTGGTAACCATTGTAAGAAAGCTTTTCTGCAAGCTGCAGAGCCCTTTTCATGTTTTGGAAAATATTCGTTTAATGACCCTCACACATGCTGTTAAATATTTTTGTTAATATTTCAGAATAAAAATCTTTCCTGCACTAGTATAATACTTCTGCTTTTCTTTAAAGCTATGTTGGGGTCTGAGATGGCCTGGATTTGGAAAGTTTTTTCCAAGTATTTAACCCATCAGCTAACGTAAATGATGAACCAGGCCGAAATGGGATTCAAATTTTGCTTCTATTCTCAGTCCATGAGGGAAAACAATGTCAAGGGCCCTTTCTTTGGCTTTTGAAGACAGCGAAAGGACTCCAGCTCTTTTCCTAGGCTCTGCATGAAACCTTCTGAGAGAACACATTGTCAAACTTCCTTGCCAGGTTCCAGAAGCATTTTCCCTGTGTTCATTGTATGCTGCTCCTTTGAATGGCTCATATTTTAATTGTGAATAATGTTTTTTCAATCATAAAGGCTTCTGTGATAGTCAACAGGTGACTCTGATTAGAAAGGGATTCTTGGTGCGTTTGTGTATACCGTGAGTACATCACAAGCCCAAATGGAGCAGGGCTTCTTCAGTTTTAGCTCATGTGAATTCATTTAACTTATGAATTCAGAAAGTGAAATAAATGTAATCAACAAAAATAGTAACGCACATAACTGTAAGATTTGGCTTCGTGAAGCTCCTTATCACAGTGAAGAAACTTTATTTTTTAGGTACTTTAATGTAAAAAATCAGTCATTTCTATCTTTTAAAGTGAGATTTCAACTTCAATCAACAAATAAGCCTGTGTTTACTCATTTAAATCCAGTCCTTATGTAGTTATTTGAACATGGAATTTCAGACAAAAGGAAGTTGAGAAACTAATCATTTTTTGCATTTAAGTAAGTAAAAAGTTACTGATCAATGTCTTTTTAAACTTTCTATTTAATTATCTTCGAGCTAAAATGAAGGAAAGAAATTTCAAGCCAAAATAATTATTCTATGAAAAAGTTTTAAGTTTTTTGAAAAAAAAATATTAAGACTGAACATAATAATTCAGCTTTAGTGCAGAAAATTGAATAGTATAACTTGCTGTGGGCCCATGTAGATGCCAATAAATGCTTTTTCAGCATTTGGATTTTGTTTTTAGCTATGCTGACATACAAGTAATAAAGAAGATTTAAAAGTGAGACTATGTTTGTATGTTATCAATTAGTTTTTCTTAATATAGCTCTCTAATTCAGATTTTTACAGTTAATAGTATTGCCAGCTGTAAATTAAAAAAAAGCTTAAGAAAATATATTTATTTTGTATGATTTAGGAGTCTGGCTCTTACAACTATCACTACATGTAAATACCTTTTAGGTCTCCTAGAATCTCAAAAATCCTTCCTCCAACATTAATCTCATACATACTAGGTCTTAGAAAAGAAATGAGGATGACGTATCACATTTACAGGCTTCAAGTTTGGGAAGATTTTTCATGCTCCCTTTCCAATCACCATCAAAGCTAAATAATATGAAAAGTTTTTTTCTTTGCATGATCTAACCCGTATTTCATTTAGATTCATGCACTGTCCTATTACTTTGTATAAGAATATAACTCATAATTTTTTTCTCTGATATTTGTCTCTAACATTTTTCTGATCTGTGCGATCTGTTTCATCTCTTCTTATCTGACTTCATCTTCAGTCTCTCTTTTTTCTCTCCTGAGCTTGTTTTTTTTTTAATTTAATATCTCTATCTTTACTTGTTCACCCCCTTTAAAACTTCATTTCCACCTTAATCCTTTTTTGGGACTCAAAGCACCAGGTCTTTTCACCTGGTGTGTAGCTAATTCGTGTATCTTGAAAGGGCAATAAAAGATGACCGGCAAATTGTGTCAGTTATTTAAATCCGATCTCCAAGACTGCTGAAATCAATGGGAGCATTTGCTTCAGCTCCGCAGTGAACTCTGTCTGTAGAAGGTCTCAAATACAATTGACTTGAAAGTCTTTATTAGACATCCTGTCCTGCTTTGCAGAAACTCCTTAATATATGTTTAACTGGAAGTTCAGATTTATAGTATATTGGTAAATAATGCCATTGTACTGTTTAATACATATGAAGTCATTATGTGTGTAAAAGATTTGATGCTGCCAAGTGCATCAGCCCTGGTCCACTGATGCATTCTCTCACATCCTTCTTTTTAACCGTGAGTCATTATAATGGATTTCATAGAGTTGCTTATATCCTTTAAGTAAATGCTTAAGGGTGTTTCTGCATTAGGACCAGAGGACTCAGCACGCTGGAAGATTAAACAAAAAGCAAAGAATCAGCAATACTGGCAGGGACAGGCTTGCTGAGTTTATCCATGAGTCTTAAAACGACACTTAAAACAAGTGATTTCACTTTGGATTGGAAAATCTGCTCCTGCTCAATTCTCTGCCAATTTGTGATACAGAGAGATATCCATCCACCAGCTGTGGAGTATTGACTACCCACCTTACTATTTGAAAAACCACCTCAACTGCGTGAAAGCAGCCTCAACCAAATGTCTTAATAATTAACTGGCTATGGTACAGTCTTTATGAACTATTTTGCAGTTTCTAAATAAGAAAAAAGACAAATTGCCACATTTGATTTCTTTTTCACAGAAGTTAGCCCTAAATCAGAATCCTATCCATTTATGCCAAAATCACAGCTTAGTTTAACTTAAATACTTCATTCACCTTCCTGAAAAGCAGCCAAAGCCCCATATAAGGAGAGTTGGTAAAAGACTCTGAAGTGCTCAGCTTTCAATGAGTTTTAGGTCTGAGACACCTGATCAACTTACTGTTTATCAGCTGAAAATCTGTGTGCAAACTTTTAAGAGGTTCAGCTAAGCTACTTCCTGCAATTTAGACCATGTCTACAAATAGGTATCACAGCTCAGCTCACAAACCATGACTTGATTGTTCCTTAGGTTCCAACACTTATAAACTGAAAATTTGCAACCTTGAAGTTGGAATTCAATTGCCAAATCATTCGGGGACCTTAGAAATTTCTTTCTAAGTGACCTGTTTCTGAAGAATAAAAAATTCATGACTTGTCTTTGTAAATTGAAACTTGAAGGAAGTATTTAAATATATGAAAAAAAAAAAGCACATTTCGCGTGTGTGTTTTATGGTCTCCATTAGGTACCTCAGGATGAATGGGGAGGATACCCAGCTGGTGGGAAAGATGAAGAGATCCCCTGCAGAAGAATGAGAAGTGGGAGCTATATTAAGGCCATGGGAGATGAAGAAAGTGGAGACTCTGATACTAGCCCTAAGACATCACCAAAGTTAACGGTTCGACCAGAGTCGTTATTAAAATCCATTGGACAAAGACCACTGGGAGATCATCAAAAGTAAGTTTCACTATACCATGTTATACACCTTTCTGAAAGTTGCCATGACTTGGGTAATTTTTCTTTGTGTCTTACTGGTAGTGGTCAGTATCCATGAGAAAATATGATACTGTAGTTAAAAAGCTAATTTTCATGTCTGTGTTTTAAATTAGCTACAGTTTCTTGTGATTACTGGATGAAAAACTGCCATCTTCCTCCAACCATGTAACAAACCTCCTACTTCAGAAAGAGTTTGTTATGTTTACTAAAGGAAATATATCTATATTTTTATCAAAATTTTTAAATTCTGAATATTTCTTCTCTAGAATGATTGTTTTATATTATAATTCTTTGTTATTTCATTGCTTTCTCTGAAATAGAAAATACATCTAGTCTATACTAGATATAATAACAAATACATAATTGTATCATATATTTGGCATCTTACACCCTTTTTATCAGTACAATGCTTTATGTATCAACTATACTGTGTTATACTCATTTAAACACATTGCCGAGGGTTTTGTTTGACTGGGGTTTTTTTCATTCATACTACCTACAGTATGGCCTATTAAATAACTAAAGCAAATTTTAAAATGATAGGAAAATATGTAGTTATATATGTTTTCCAATATCTTTATTTTTCTCTGCTTTTTATCCTTTCAATATATCATTTTATAACTAAACTGTAAATATACTTCTGAAGACAAAGATATTTCAAAGTGGTAGCCTGATTTCAAATCTGCAGCTTCTATTAATGAATGTTTCTCACAGCTTAGACAATTGTTATTTTTGCCTGGGAGAAATACATAAAATGAAGAAATTAAGAGTGAAACCTTTGATCAAAGGTTGTTTATTGTTCTGTAGTAATACCATGTATAGAATACCATAGTAATTCACCTTTTCATAAAACAAAATAAACCAAAACAAAAACCTTAGGCAAAAATCCTTTTGGTTTAATTAAATTGAATTATTTAGCTTGCAATCTGGAAGAAAACTATCAACTTTCACTATTACTGAAGAGAACAGTTTACAACTTTATTGTTTTGTATAGCTTGCTCACGCATCTCTGTAGGCTCAATTCAGATGCACAAAGGCATCTGTACCATGAGCTGCTGTAAGATTTCTGAGATACCATGAAACAAGACTGGCAGGTCTCCACTCTCGATTGGCAACTAAAATCCGGGCAGGATACCTTACGGCATCTCAAAGGGTGCCAGAGACCCATGTTTAGGCAACTGAGCCAAATTCTGAATGTGAATCTGAAGGATTTGCTACAATATTAGTTCCAATGATGAAAACATGGCCTATAACATAAGAATTGCTGGCAGACCTGTACCTGGCTAATTTCCAAAGATGAAAAGATGAGCTCTTAATGACAGTGGTTGGAAGCAACATTTGAATTTTTGATATCCTCAGTCATTGTATCTGGGCTGAATTTGGGGTTTGAGGCACACTAGCTACATCGACTGGTTCAGTCCGAATTTGTGAAAGCCCCTGGAAAACAAAAAAAGTGGTTAATTTTCAGCTTGTGAGTACATGTCAGTGGGAGTAGAGGTCCTTCAGGATGAGGAGCCCATAATTTCTCAGCCATGGGAACTGGGGTTGTTTAGTCTGGAGAAGAGGAGGCTGAGGGGAGACCTCATCACGCTCTACAACTACATGAAAGGAGGTTGTAGCGAGGTGGGTGTTGGTCTCTTCTGCCAAGTAACTAGCGATAGGACGAGAGGAAATGGCCTCAAGTTGCACCAACAGAGGTTTAGACTGGACATTAGGAGAAATTTCTTTACTGAAAGAGTGATCAGGCCTTGGAACAGGCTGCCCAGGGAAGTGATTGAGTCACCATCCCCGGAAGTATTTAAAAGACGTGTAGATGACGCGCTTAGGGACATGGTGTAGTGGGCATGGTGGTGTTGGGTTGATGGTTGGACCTGATGATCTTAGAGGTATTTTCCATCCTTAATGATTCTAAATAAAATATATTCTGTTCTGTTCTTTGTCTTTGGCTATGGTTGGGCCTTCCCCAAGTGAATGTAGATAACAGCACAAATTTTCCAGTGAGTGGCAGGTCTCCGTGCCTGCCCTAGACTCCCACAGCCTGTGAACAGATCCAGACAGCATCTCGACATAGGTATTCACACAAAGAATATGTTTCAAAAAAAAAAGTCTTTCTGATCTGTTAAGTCCTGAAGGCAGGTGGTTATTAGTAGGTCAATACCAAATGGTGTGTCTTCTGCCCATTTTCCGTATTGCAAATACACCACTCAAAATATAATTGATTAAAACATGGGTGCGATGCTGATGCAGTATACTGGGGTTGACAGCTATGCCTGTTCTTGGTCCCAAAGGATTTAATGGCATAGTTACCACTAACTGCAGCTGGAAAAGGAGGAAGCTTTTTGTAATACTGTGAAATATTATTAGGGGCTCTGTTGAGAATTTGTCACAAACACTGCACTAGGAATAATTCAGCAGCCAGGCTGCTGCTGACAGATATCTTTTAAATCCTCGTTTTTCCCTTAAACTGAGGGGCAGCACCTTGAATCTGCCAGCCCAACATATACCTTTTTTTCCGGTGAACTTCAGGCAGAAATGAGACAACTATTCTGGTTCTTGTATGTCTGTCTTGCAAAAATCTGCACATTTCAGCAGCCCTTAAGCAGACAGAATATTTTTTGTCTCACAGAAATACAAAGTGCTGATCCTAAACCTGGGTTTTCACTACAAGCCATCTCTTCCCAGTACGTCTCCGACTCCCTGTCACTGTGGTTACCTTTTATGTCTGGCGGATTTCTATGAAGGGTGTAGCAAGGGATGATGGCTATGGAGCCTTCCTTCCTCCTCCGGCTCAGCTCAGTAATTGCCTTTGCATGCTGAGTACCCTTTGTACCGCTGATCAAGCTGCTGAGCCAGAAGCCAAGGTTTTGAACAGCATGTATAGCAGGGCTGAATAGCATTTCTGGCATGTATTATGGGAAATTACATAATTCAAGATGTCAGCTGCATTAGCTGGCTTTTTAGCTTGTTTACCAGGATGGAGGGAGCTAATGCACAGAAATAAAATGGGGCTTATACTCTCTTAGTCCTCTGCTTGGGTGGACAGGATAGCTCAGAACTGGGGTCTGACAGAGCACCAGTACACCTGTAATAAAACCTCAATACTGATAGTTTTGGCAGTATAAAAACATGCATTGGCTGCAAAACATATGTAGGTGGGTTTCATAAGAATAAGCCCAGTTTTCTATCACTATTCTGAATAGGATAAAATGAAAATTAGAAAAGCCTTCACTTAACCTTCAACAGACCTTTGACATGTGTGCATATTTCTCCTCTGAGTTTTACCAGGCATCTTTGCAAGGTGTCTTTTCCCATTTAAATTCTGTTTCTACTTTGACAAAAGTAAGCCCCTATTTTGTTGGTTTGTGTTCCTCAAAGATTCAGCAAACTGAACATTAAAAATTAATAAACAATAAAAATGCGTATTTGTATCTGAATAAATAATTTTATTTAACAACATACAAATAGGTAAATGTAACTGATTTAACAGAAGCATTAAAATTCTGAAATAATTTCTTTTAAGTTACTCTTGGAAAGGAGTAAATTTTACTCCAAGTGGGAATAAAAAAGAAGTGCAGGGTCTGACCACTGCTGTTTTACGCAGATGGCGGAAGCAGGGCATATGCCCAACCGCTGCCATCTGATCACCACCTCTGTCAAACGGCTAGCACAGCCAACATGATCCCCAGCCCGCTTTCAGCCTAGGCCACCCGGCTCTCTTCTAGATAGTGCCCAGGCATGTTTCAGGGACTAACACTGGTGGATGCAGCCACGCTCCCTATAGGATAAGAAAGTTTAACTATACAGGTCAGTTGGCCGAAGGGTCAGGTAGTGGACCTAGCTTATTTCTGAGTATAGCTATAGCCTAAGTGACTCAAATTTTGTTGGATTTTTCAAAAATTAAATGCGCCTAAATATCTAGATTACTGACTGAGGATAAATGCATTTCAATTTTTTCTTTGTGAATGCTGTTTCAAAAGACTAAATAGTACGTTGTACTACTTAGTCCCATAACATCAAGTCGAAGGCCAGTGTAATTTATTATTATTATTAAATTGCATTTCAGTGAAATACAATGCAATAAGGCTTGCTGTAGTGGAGAGAGGATACATAGCTTGAAGCTGCTTCCTTTCCAAATTTTGCTTTCTTGGAACAGTGCCAGCAATCCCATTTATTGTGGAAACTATCTTGACTCCCAGTAGTCCTAGGAGAAAAAAATATTAAACTTTTTTTTTTTTTTTTTTTTAATGATTAAGCATACCAAATCTGTTGGATGTCAGTTTTGGTTTCCTGTGAACAAATATAGGTCTTCTGGAGGTGAAATGCAAGCCCTTTCAATTCAGTCCATTGTTTTCTGCCGTGCTGTGATGCTACTGGGGATGGAGTTAAACTGTGTTGGAAGGTAGTTTGCAGAAGGTAGCTTGTAGAAGGTAGGTGTCGTGCTGCTAGGTATTTTCATTTACAGTAAAGGTCAAAACAGCTGAACAGTTTATGGAACTGGTAGCTGAAACAAAGGGAATGTCTGTCCTAAATAAGTTTTGTGCAATTCTGGAGGAGAGACTGACCCACATGATTTGTAAGTGTATCCTTCCAACTTAGTAAATGTCATTTCTCCGTATTTGTGGCAAAAACAAGAAAAGCTGAGAGATGGAAGCATCAGAGGCATTGGGATCCAGAAAGGAAAGCTGAAAAGAAAACAAGAATTTGGGGCTATACGATGGAAAAGCAATTCTATGACTGAAGATAATGTTCTGGTTATTTGATGCTTCTCGTTTTCAGGAAAAGAGTACTTAATATACCGATTATGTAAATGAACAGGATAGCACTGTAGAAATAGCAAGTTCCATTTTCAGTATCTCCTTTTTGAAGTGTTGCAAAAGACTGAAAACTGTCTAACCATTTAATCAAAAGGGATAACAATAGCATTTAGCCCAAAGTTAACACACTCTATTCGAAGATCGTACTGGTATCACTCACGCAAATGAATAGTCGTGCTGTGCTGAAGTTTTCCATTATGCTTTGAAGTGACTCATGGGAAACTAGATGCTGCAAACATGAGGATGAAATAGGTTAAGCTACAATAAAATAAAACCAGTGACAGCAATGTGTGCTTTTGTTTTGTGATCCTCTAATGGCAGACCTTACTGTGGCAGCTGGAAGTCCAGATACCTTAAACTGATGGGTGAGCAGACAGAAAGGCATGTGAGCAGATAGGTAGTACAAAAATGTAGGTTTCAATGAGGAAGGAAATCTGCCATAGCACAAGTTATTTGGTGGACTGCCACAGTATAATACCAGTGATGCTCTGATTTTTCTTGCTATATTCTCTACCTAAACTTCTGCCAGGTTTTGGCCCCTCTATGGAAGTGATTGTCTCAAACTCTGAGTCATGTTCACGGAAAAAGCAGCCATGCCCCCCTCGAACGTTTAACACCTTTGCATTGGATTATTAAGGCCCACAGCACACTTGAAGAGCACAATGCATGTCTATATTTCAGCCACTCTACTTCACAGTCTGGTATCTCAACACAAAACCACTTTTTTCAGTAGTTTAAGCTAATATGCCTTCAGTAGTTTAAGCTAATATGCGACAAAACTGTTTTCTGGGTTTTTGGTAGAGAAGAACAAAGCAGTGATCTGAATTTAAAATAACCTTTCCTTGCCCTTCCTCTTTTCAGAGTGAGAGATTGCATCTTTCCATGGCCATACTAACTTAGGCTGTCTTAAAGAATTTCTGGACTATGACCCAAGGCAAGGTCCACATGTTCAGTTCTGCAGACTCTATTATGGCAACACAAATGTTGCCAAAGCACACAGCAAGGGGGTTAAACTGCAACGAGAAGATCTGACAGCACTTAACTGCCAGAGCCCTTAGCTCAGCAGAAATCATGGAACAGCACAGGCTCCTCTAAGACATGTGGGAAATCTCCATTAAAAAAAATCCCTACCATTTGTAACCATTTGTGCTAACCATAGCACACTTGCAACATGAGAAAGTGAAAACCAAATGAGAAGTTTGGAAGCACTGCATGAGACCAAACCTCTGTCTTTTCATCCGTCTTTGCCCATGTCATTGCCAACGCCATATCATTTAGTGATGGACAAATTTGTCCATCTTTGTTACTGCTTACTTGGCAAGTACACAGAGAATTCTTGGTATTGCAGGCTGTAGGTAAGTGTGCATATGTGGAGGAGTGGGTGTGCTGCAAAAACATCACAGATTGAGAGTTTAAGCACAGCTTCCTTGCCTCAGAAATTAATGTCCTATTTCAATGCTATCCATTGCTGCACACCAGTGATGCAAGCCTTTTTTAATTTTTAAGGGTAAACTTCAATTTACCGTTAACTCTTCTTCTGCATTTTAATTTAGGAATGGTTTTGAAGCCATTCCTGAGAAATATTTTCAATACAAGAGATGGGAAAAATCGCTAGAAAAATCACTCATCTTTTATATGCTTTTTATTTATCTTTGTTTTTTCCTCAATCTTCTGACTCCAAAAAGCCTCATTACACACTTCATTAGTAGCTTTCTGAGGCCCTATAGTGTAGTAGCATCTACTCAGAGTCTCTGAGGGGTGAAATTGGAGATTTACTGAGGAGAGTTTGAGGGCTAATTACACAGCCTTATCAACTGATAATGCAACCAGTGGGCCACTGGCACAGTGATAGTGTTCTCTGCTGCAGTCAATAAGATCTAGGTTAGATTAGTCCACAGAGTTAAAAGGGAATGCTGATGAAGGGCAAGCTAGTCATCTGGCTACCTAGGAAGTATCTTTTACAGGGTCAGAAGATGATCCCCATCCTTTCTTCCTTTGCAGAATAATAGGAAATGCTTTTAAGCAGTGTTAGGCACCTTGTTCTCTTAGAAGTGGCATAGTGTGAAACCTGGGGAGTAATTGAGCCCAGATCTCCTGCCTCAGTGTAGCAAATACCAGCTCTGTAGGGCTGGAATGTATTACCCTGGATTAGGGAGGGAAAGGGGATCCTAAGGCTCTGAACGAAGTGCAGCGTCTTCTCAGGATTAAAACAGGCTTTTGTCAGAATTATGTGATGGATTGCAGTGAAAATGTGGTAAGATTCAGGCCAGTCTCACCAGCACAAATAGTGAGATCCAAGAGAAAATATGTTTCTGGTTTCTGGTGCTTATTCATTCCTGCTTTCAACAAATATGTTAGTTTTACTTTTCATTTGAAAAGGATCAAGAGCTGCTTTTCTTGTTTGCTTAGTTTTTAATAAAAACTAAATGAAACTATATGTGTGTAGAAACACTTCTCTTCTTCAGGCAAGGATTTGAAAGTTAAGATATTTTTTATTAAAAAACAGAAATCATGTATATATTTTCACTTCTCCCAATTCTACTCTATTTTTTCCCCAGAAATTACATAGTCTTATTAATATCTTAAACTTCAGCACGAGAAGGTCACTTATTTGCTTAAGACCTATTGGCTTTAATGGACTTACATGTATGTTTAAATTAAGCTCATGCTCAGATGCTTTACTGAGTCCTGATGGTCTGTAGTCTAGATTTGTTCTGCGTAATTATGATTTTTTGCATGTGTACATGTATATGTACCAAAAGCAAATAAAAGTAAAAAAAAAAGTGAGATAGCTTCCTGAAGAAAATTATGAGTATTTCAATTCCATAAAGGGATTGAAGAATACACATCCAATATTTGAGTTCTCCTTAGATCTTCAGATCCATTTACTGAACTGCTACCTGATGCTTTAAATGCCTCTAAGTTTTTGCTGTAACATCTGCCTGAGTTTTGTTGTTGCTGACCAGTTCGCTGCCTACTCTCCAGGGCAAGCTCAAAATAGGATATTGGAACAAGACTTTTAGGATTAGCTGTATGTGCACATCTGTCACCTCTTACAAACAATAGCTCTGAGTTTAGATTTCCCACATCAGACTTTTTTTTATTACACGCACATTCTGTGTGATTTGGAGTACAGGCTTGATTGAGCCTACATCCTCTGTATCTTTGCAAGGAGTGATCAAACCACCAGACTGTTTAACTATTCCGGATGATTTTCTCACATTCTCTTCTGGTTCATGTTGTACAAAATCCCGAAGCACTTACTGATGAGAAAGGTTCTTTCCTACCAGTGATTAGTAGGCATTTCATAAGGACGGAAACAGCAATCTCCACCTCTTTCCTAACATATTCCTGTAATAAATCAAATGTTCTATATCTTTCAGGCACCTTTTTAAAAAAAGGCTATGGGTCAATGATGAAATATACAGGTGTCTTAAAAATTTAATTTGTCCCAAATTCTCATATCTATCACTGATCAAAGAGAAGCTCCAATCTGGCAAAGATTAGAAAAGAAATTCTTCACTACGGATAAATTCACCAGATTTATGTGTACTTTCAGTTTTTTCAAAGAGCCAGACTGACTGTGCTATTCCAAAGGGAGCATCAGACTTAATGTCTATACTCTGAGTTCTCCAATGGGCTGCAGGCAGGCACATCTGTGCCCCTTTGCAGAGCTCTATTGACTTCAGCGGGGATCCACGGAGACACAGTATGCCTCGCAGCTGCTATACAATGGCACTGCTAGCTAAGCTTAATCATTAGATTCTGGTCGATGAGTTATTTCATGTACCTACAAAGACATAGTTAAGATAGATCCAGATAGAGAAATGAATATCCATTGAAATGCAAATCTCAATAAAATAGGTTTTGATAACTTATGCTACCTTGCTAATCCTAATGCACCTCCCTTTTAGGTGCCCAAGATGAATTCTTTTACAAATTTTATCTTTTTGTTCCAGAATGATACTTCTGAATTGCATATACTGATTGAAACAGAGGTGATTGTACTTTCTTTAATGTTCCCATTCATTCTCAGATTTTTGGACAAATGCAGGCATGATCATAATAAATCATGCCTTATTTTCGTGATCATGAAAATAAAAAGGTACTATTTTAGAATATTACAATTTCAAAAATTAATTTGATGGAAAATGGACTTTCTTTATATCTGATGCTCCCTTAATAAACCTGATAGACCCATTCAGAGTCAGAAGGTGACTTTCTTGCTGCAACTTTTAGAGGCCTGGGAATATTTTCATCCACTTTTGGCACCTTCTTGACCCAGGGTGCACCGGTGGCTGAACATTTGAGAGAGAACAGGCACTCTGGGGAGTGATCATTATTTTGAATGCGAGTAGACCAAGGAATGACCTTGGCAAGTGTACGACATTTGCTGCATTGTTGGCATCGTGTCTGTACTTTTTTAAGCAAAGGTATTAGGTTTATGACAAAGTATATTAAATCAATCACCTATTAGAAAATAAAATACAGACAGTAAAAAAAAAAAAGCAGTGTGATACAGATCCCTTTCTCAGGACTCATACACCTCATGTTCCCACTAGGGTTGTCTTGACTATCAAGTACTGCTGCTCAGAAATCTGAATTTGTAGGGAGAAGTTAGGGGGTTTTTTTGTGTTGTTTTGACTCTGGCTTAGTTATAAGCTGTAAAACCATGTCAGCCTCTAAATCTGGCATTTCAAGGTGTCCTAAAAGTGAAACCATGTTGGTTTACTGTCATACATACCTTATCACCAAATGACAAAAAGATTTGTCTTCTGCAAAACATGCAATGGTTGCATAAGTTCCGTTTAATATCTTCATCAATGATCTGGATGAGGGGATCGAGTGCTCCCTCAGTAAGTTTGCAGACGACACCAAGTTGGGCGGGAGTGTTGATCTGCTGGAGGGTAGGAAGGCTCTGCAGAGGGACCTGGACAGGCTGGATCGATGGGCCGAGGCCAACTGTATGAGATTCAACAAGGCCAAGTGCCGGGTCCTGCACTTCGGCCACAACAACCCCAGGCAACGCTACAGGCTTGGGGAAGAGTGGCTGGAAAGCTGCCCAGAGGAAAAGGACCTGGGGGTACTGGTTGACAGCCGGCTGAACATGAGCCGGCAGTGTGCTCAGGTGGCCAAGAAGGCCAATGGCATCCTGGCCTGTATCAGAAATAGTGTGGCCAGCAGGAGTAGGGAGGTGATCGTGCCCCTGTACTCGGCACTGGTGAGGCCGCACCTCGAATCCTGTGTTCAGTTTTGGGCCCCTCACTACAAGAAGGACATGGAGGTGCTGGAGCGCATCCAGAGGAGGGCAACGAAGCTGGTGAAGGGCCTGGAGCACAAGTCTTATGAGGAGCGGCTGAGGGAACTGGGGTTGTTTAGCCTGGAGAAGAGGAGGCTGAGGGGAGACCTCATCACGCTCTACAACTACCTGAAAGGAGGTTGTAGCGAGGTGGGTGTTGGTCTCTTCTCCCAAGTAACTAGCGATAGGACAAGAGGAAATGGCCTCAAGTTGCGCCAAGGGAGGTTTAGATTGAACATGAGGAAAAATTTCTTTACTGAAAGAGTGGTCAGGCCTTGGAACAGGCTGCCCAGGGAAGTGGTGGAGTCACCATCCCTGGAGGTATTTAAAAGACGTGTAGATGAGGCCCTTAGGGACATGGTGTAGTGGGCATGGTGGTGTTGGGTTGATGGTTGGACACGATGATCTTAGAGGTCTTTTCCAACCTGTATGATTCTATGATTCTATGATTCTAAGTCACGGTACCATACTGCGTGTTGTACTTCTAGCTTGCAGTAATACTCATCATACAGCAATGACAAGAGACTTCAGGAAACACGCCACAAACCATCCTGGGTATTCATCAGCATCCGAAGTCAGTGATGACAAAGCATGGGCTGAGTGCTGCACAAAGTGATAGACTTCAAGTGAGCGGTGCAAGATGCTGTGGTACAGACCGCAGCAGGAATGCCTCAAATCCCCCAGCACTATACGCTGAAGTCGTTGGGCTGCTTCAGACACTATCCATGGTCATATAAACTTTCCAAAGGTTATATAAAACAATGGAATGCAGGAAAAAAAAAACCAAAGTTGGTTACTTACTGTCTATGAAGTAAAGCAAGCATTTTACTCCTTTTAAAAATACACAGTTAATAGAGGAGGAAATAGATATCTAAATAATAGATGGCTAAAGATGAGGAAATAAGAGTCCTTCCCTTATCATCAGTTAATGCTTGATTGCAGCTATTGGATTAGTTTCCATGATTGTTCCTTTCATTAAAACATGTTCTAAATAGCTCTCTAGTTTTACAAGTCTTCTGCTACAATGGCATAAGTGGGGAAAAGATGTAGATGTGCTCATCCATCTCCTGAAATCTCTTGACAAACGATATCTAATTCTTTTCAATTACAATATAAGTAAACTTAAACTTCTTGCTACATTTTTACTGTACTGTTAAGGTCGGCTACAAGACACAGCAAAACACAGAAGGAAATTTGCTTCCTGGAGTCAAAAGAGTAAAAAATGTTGTCTTTTTTTCTTTTCTTTTTTTAGCACATCTTGTTGCTTGTAAGGCTAAAGCAACAGGTATTTTCCAGCAATTATTTTCCCCCATTCTGCTTTTAAATTTCAGTTTTGGTGAGCTGTGGGCAAGAATAGTTAGTTTCTACAAGAAGAAGAAGAGTTTGTGTTTTTGTGGGAGCCAATGTCTCCAGTGAGGGAGTAAGATTAGATGGCTGTAGCAGGGGTAAGCTGGACTCTGCTAACAGATAGGGGTGTTAAGGGTACTTTTGAACTCTGCAGAGAACAGAATTAGGACAATTGGCCAAATGCTGGCTTCTGTGATGGTGTTTTGGAAGATCTTGAGCAGGACAACTGTGAGCTGGGAATTAAGAGGATTCTAGGGAGCAGTAAGGAATGAAGGAGAGCTGTACTTGGGGACTTGGGTAAATGTGAGTTCTGGGGCTGGAGGAAGAGGCAGCTTTCAGATAGGAGCAGCAGGGCATATGAGGTTTGGATACAGAGGCTTGAGTCTTTGCAGACTAGAGGAATGCACCCAAGAAAAGGAAGGCTGTGATGCAAGGCTCCTAGAAACTTCTAAGCAGGAACTCTTTTTTGGACTGCTACCTCTTCCCTTATTCTTTATCTGTGCTTGCTGTTGGAATACACAATCTAATCTCTTTCCCATTCACTCCATATCAGGGTGACATACTATCCCAGATATGCTATCAGATATACTGTCCCAGATAAGCATGCCATACTGTGGTTCACTTTATGTGGTTATAATACAGTATTTTGTCCTCCCCAAATACACTCAGACAATCTGCTGAGCACTGAAAGTGCTGTTGCAAATTTAGCTATCTTCACTGAGACTCCTAAAGCTTTGCTTTTAGAGTAGAGGTTCTCAAGAGCTGCAAGGTCATTACGTGGGACTACCATATTCCTAAAAGTTTCTCTAGGTTTTGAGCCTTGCTTGCAGCTAAGATACTTCTCATTAAATTTAAAACCTCTTCCTAGCTGCCCTGGACTTGCCCTAGCCAATGGAAAGGGGAAAGCAACCCTTGAGGGCAAAAAAGCTTTTAAAAGGGAATCCATTCCTAAGATCTTGTTTGTTTGGAAAAGCAAATGGGAAGAGGACTACCATACCAATTTAATTTTTCCTATTAGTCTCATCATCTTCCTCCTTTTGCATAGTTCCAAACTTTAGAGTCACCTCTTTGATGTTAATGTGTGTATTTGTGTGCGGTCCTGGAGACGAACTGTTAAACTATCATCTCATGTGCTCACGCTTGTCTTGCACTTCTTCAGTGATCAGCTGAGATATAAGATCATCTACTCCAGAGAAAATTGTTTTCTTTTATCAAAGTGATAGAACAGTGGTGTTTTGGAAATGAAGGTCAAGAATTTTGTTCCTAAGCTTATAGATGGGGTGGATGTCATTAAAAAGCCAGCATTTACCAATGCCACATGTGGTGTGTGCTTTGTAGCTTTGTTGACAAGCACGAAAGTTCCTTGAGCAACAGATAATGACATTTGAGAGCAACTTCCTGATGCAACTTTTGGGTCTATGGCGTTTTGGTTCTGGATCATGTTTATAGCAAGATCATAAGTTTTACCATGCATTGACATTTATCCTAGAAGATAACTTTGAATGCATATGTTAGAAATGAAAACTAATCTTTATTTTTATTTCAAAAATTTCAAAGTATTAATCAAATGGATGTGAAATTGCTTTTGCAGCCTAATATATGTAATATTTCTTTTATTTTGCTACAGTCCTATGAATCAATTGCTCTCCTCTGATAAATAAAAAATTATTTAACTATCAGATGATGTCCAAACTCATCCATCAAAACTCAGCTGGATAGCAGTACCATGGAATCCTAGGCTTCTTTCCCTAATAAATTTGACTGTAGAAATTTTTGATTGTATTTAGTGATAGCAATACCTCACAAGGATAATGAAATACTAGGTTGTTGAGCATTACTTAGCAAAGGAGACAGTTATTAGGAGACAGTCTAAATGAATTAATTTTTGAGTAGTTTATAAAATAATTAATAATTTATAATTCAATTCTATTGCCTCTATCTTTTCTTAATGTGGCCCATGTTTTAACGAAGAAACCTCAAATGTCTCTTTCGCAAACAGCTTCAGAATCCCAGATTTTACCACCTGATGACAAGCAGAAGGTCCAGAGGGGACTCATCTAACTGTTTAGAAAAATACTAAATTAACAATACCAGACAGATTTAGTAAAGCATATGCAAAGAATCAGAATGACACAAAGCAGGTGACAGTCATCAGCCGGCTTCCTGTAGAGGAAAGGAGGCTTAGTTACATCCAGCAACTAAATATAGATAGGGAGGCTCTACACCTCTTCACCTAATCTATTATATTTGTCTTCATACCTATGGGAACAAAAAAATGCTGCTATAGTTCTTGTTTTCATCATCTAAAACCAAATTAGACCCACTATCAGACAGCTATCTTAATCTGCAAATCACTTTGACTGTAATGACTTAATTAACCTCTGATCACATGCCTGCATCAATCTCATACATTTTCATTTTGGTTTTAGCAGTTATAGCATAGTTTCTACATCGTTTACCTCTGTCTTGAGGTTACAGAGGTATTCCATAGAAGGCACTGAATAAAGACAGGAAGAAAAAAATGTTTGTCCTCCAGGGAAATTTCTTAAGAGTCAAAAAAAAAATGCCTGCTTTGCACCAAGATGAAAACAAAACCTGCCCTTTTTTTAGAGAAGGACATAGCCCAGCCATTGGCAGATGCACTGAGGAAGCAAGGCTATGCCTATGTTGACCCTGAGGTGGCCAAACTGGGGAGAACACATGGAGGTGCTTGAGAACAGATCTCCCAAGCATAATGTCGGGAGGGTCTATAAAGCCCATCTGCACTTGCAGCTGGTGATGTGAGGGATCCTGAGTCGTCTCACACGTCTGACATCAAAGGACAGGTCCACACATGGAGGTGGAGCTCAACACTATTTTCTACTGTAGTTGGAGCCGTGATAAAGGGTCTGAGATTCCTCCCTGAGTGCTCCTCAGGGATTGCTTCCAGCCAAACTCAGGTTGTGTCCACTTAGTGAGGAAGGCCGAGTCCTTCCTCAAGCACCAGCCTATAGTCACACTCAATGTTTGATAAGTATGGTCTAAGAAACAAGGTCCTGGTTTGTGCCTCATTTTGCACCAGGAGTCGAACCTGTGGGTTTCTCATTCACTGAGTGGTGTCGTCCTTCCAGAGAGGAAGCTTCCCCTTTCACAGGGAAACTCCCGACAGCCCAGGCACGTGTCACAGCCATGGCTGCACTGAGTAACTCGCCAGCTGAGCGTCAAATAGCTGTATTGCTAATAATGACAGACGTTCAACGGGCACAAATCTATTGTTCCTAGAAACTGTGTTTTTGTTAAAGCTACCTTTAAGGTATAAATATAAAAAATGCCTATTTACCACATGAAACCCAACATTTTCTGAAACATGAATTAACTTGTGCACTGCTGTTTAGGGATGAGTGTCACGTGGGTCCTAAAATCTGATTTTCAGAGGTTCTGAGAACTCTGGCAAACCTTGTTCACAACTTTCTTTTCTGTTTTAAATTTTATATTCAAAGCAAAGTTCTTCTCTTGGGCTTCTTTTATTTTGCTGGAATGATAAATAAGCAATATATTTTACATAAAACATGAAGACTAACATACCCTTGAACTGAAAGCATACTGAAAGGCTCGGTGTGGTGTTAGGGTCCCAGTCCTCCAAACTGGAACATGTGTTTGAGAAAAGCATTTCTAGAGCTTCATGCACTTGCTCTGAGTACCGTATTAATCTATCTTTATAAGCTGAACATGGGATATTTTTATATTTCGTAAAAATATATCAATCCTTTGAAGATAAAAGGTCTCTTGATGCCTAACACCTTGAAGAAAAACAGATAACAAGTAATAGATTTTATCTATGAAGAAACATTTTTAGTTACTTTGGTTTATGCTTTAGCTCTGGTTCTTGTTCCTGTTGACCTAGACATTCTCTTCTAGTAAAGTTCAACATTAATAGCCAGGAGGATTGATGATGTAAAAATACAGCAAAGACTTAAAGTTTCATATCATCTAGGTAGCAGAACTGCAGACAGATTCTCTGCTTGTGCTAAAGCATTTGACTACAACAGATCTATGATGCTTTATAGAGAGAGAGATTTTGACCCTGGGGAATGGATTTGTGAGTCTCATACAAATTATTGTCTTCAGTGTCCTAATTGATTCCATCTGTAGTTTTACACCCTTTCCTTTTTTCTTCCTCTTTCCTTTGTAGTCAGAGCTACCTTCAAACTGCAAGTGACGTGCCTGGGGGTCACAACCTGGATCCCTCTGCAAACTACAATTCCCCAAAGTTTCGCTCAAGGAATCAGAGCTATATGAGAGCAGTGAGCACGCTCAGTCAGGCCAGCTGTGTTAGTCAGGTGGGAAATTCTTGTTATAACTTTTCTTATAGGTTAATCACAGATGCGAGAGTTGTTACTAGTGGATGGTTTTAGGTTTTTTTTTTAATTAATATCAAACTGAGGATGTGAATTGTCAAAGTAATTCCGTTCTAAGGAATGTAACCCTTGTTCAAAATTTCAAGAAAGATACTGAATGCTAGAAGCAAAGGGACACTATCACGCATAATATTTTCCATTTAATTTTTGTTAAAAATATAAATACTGGTATTTTCATTTTCAGTCTATATTAAATATTTAAATGTTAAGAAGATTAAGCATAAGGGGCACACTCCTACAATACTTATCCTCTGAAAATATCTACTCTGATTTCAGTAAGTGTGGGTTACCAGATTAAGATATAGATTGAAATAATTATGCTCCAAAGGAGCAGTGATTCATCTCTAAACTCAATCCCTCGCTCTTCTTGAGTGAAAGAGTAAGCCCAATCAATTGTTCTATGTATGGGGACTTCTGAAAAGAGACGTTTTTCCACCCTGCTGGTTTTATGTTGGTTAGTTAGTACTAATTCGTGTTGAAGTGAGATCTGAAATCAGGCCTGAAGTGCAAGCAGTCTTATGAAGTATGTGCATGTTCTGTTTAGCAGAGGACTTCACATAAAATTTTCAACGTTTCTAATGTTCATTGGTCCTGACATTTCTTTCCTGTGTTGCTTCATGACGGGTGGGCCCTGCTCCCTTCTCAGACATGTGTTATTTTATTTTTCTTTGAGGATTTAGTGAGGCACCTAAGGGTTTAGTAGCTAATTATGCACAATGGTTATGTTAAAAAAAATCTTTTTGAAGCAATTTTATATTCATTCACATTCAATTTGTATTGCATGGCTATTCAGGCCTGGATTCAACTCATCTAACTTGAGGCTTTTAACCGAGGCAACAACTAAAGCTTCCTCTGTAGTTAATGGAGTGAAAGAGTTTCTTCCAGGACAGCGCACATCCCAAGTGGGCTGAGAGCCCTCTGGAAATGCTTGTCAGTCTCCACTGACTGTAGACAGTTGGAAGGGACTAGTCGTCTGACTAATGCCCTTCGGTCAAATTCCGTAATTTATGTGGGATAAATCTAAGTATAATCTTGTATAACACACATCAGAATTAGAAATAGACAGTCAGTCATTTTCCAAACCTGTCATTATTTTTCATAGCTACCTTGTGAAATCTGTCCCCATCATTTTCATGCTTTGGTTTTCATTAGCCTGGTTTGGTTATTTTCTATTTTTATTACACTCTGGTTTTGAGAAAGTTTCACAAGAATTAGATCCTGCATTCAAAGCAAGTGCTGTTGGCTGTCACCTAACAATGCTATAATATAGAACTATTCTAACATCTTCTGCCTCTTTGACCATGTCTGTGCACAGAGATGTTCACTGAGCTGTCCATAATGACTAATTGGTTTCAGCAGTGGTTAAAATTCTTCATTCCAATGTGCATTACCTGGAAAGATGTCCACAATAGATTTCATTTGCGGGTAGATTGCTCAACTGGCCAGATTAACTAAACCTGCTGGATATAGTTCCTTACTTTCTTTTTCAGTTTTCACTAACCTACGTAATTTTGTGTCAACCACATACTTCCTACCTCACAGTCCAGCTGTTTCCAGACCAGTAATAAATGCATTTAATAGATACTATGCAAAGCAAATGTATTAAAATAACAAGTTCTTGCTGTTTCCTGTTCTTTTTCCATTACACCATCATCTTCTTGTCCCATCTGCATAACAGCAGTTTGTATGATTTGTGGTATTTTTAATGCCTTTTTTTTGTGAGATCCTTTCTTTTTTGCTCTTGACCACGGGTAGAGTCAAGAAAGATGCTGGGTTCCATGGTTTATATTTTTAAGTTAAGTTTTAAAACTATTATTTTTCTATAGTCAATGACCTTAGTTTGAAAGAAGTGGTTAGGACTTAAAGTGTTTATGGACTACATTACCATAAATTTCCTGATCAATGATGTATGCAAAATATTTCAGAGCAAGAATTTTTTTTAATCTTTTTGAGATTGCATTAGTCTACTTAACTTTATTAGAAGCAAATTTTATGAAGGGTAATGTAATTCCTTTCAGAAGAGATTTGGTAGCCAAAATGTCTTACATGAAATTAAAATATCAGTTATTCATTATCATCAGAAGTTCTGTATGAAATTTCCATTTACTTAATCAAAATCCTAAAACATTTGAAACATTTGCATTCACTCTGTTTCCATAATGAATAATGTACTAGGAACAGTAATAATGAAAAATGCACTTAGCAGCCGTATAGAAAAACTAATATCAACTGGATGTGCTTTTTAGTGATGCTACGAATTTAACTTGGTATTTATACTGACCCTGATTTCTAGCACTCTTTTTAAAAAAATTACTATCAGGAGGTCATGCGTTTGTCTGTCCAGTGATAACTTGGATTTTGGATAAACATAATTTTGAATTATTCAGGTACACTTACAGGTAGTTAGGGCTGACTTCAGAGAACCTGTTAAAAATTATCTAGGTAGAATTTAGGCATTCATCTTCAAAACTGCAATACACAGTTCCCTACCGAGAGGTTCCCTAAGCCTGGCCAGCCTGCCTCAACCCTGTTTATCATGAAAGCTACCTAAGAATGTATAGTTTGGCAACACGCCCAACTGCAGGGCAGGGTCAGCAGGTAGGTGCCGAAATCCCCCAAGGGCCAACCCGGCAGGTGATGCAGGTAGGCACATCTAGGGTGCTCCGACAGGCAGGGCTCCTCAGCACGCCTGGAGGCAGAAGTATCAGACTAAAAATAATGCTGCTGAAGAAAAGGCAGCAGTAGTGGCTGCATCGCCTTTTTCCACGGTAGTTGAATGGCTAACCCGGTCAACCAGGGAATGAGTTTGGTTTAGGGCCCTTCTCAGCTAAAGGTGGTCCAAGCTTTACTTTCTCATCTGACCACTTTTCACCCTATTTCAGACAATGGTTATTCTTTCACGTGCTTCACGGGACTCAACTCTAGATGCAATATTTCTCAAACCTTTCAGAAGCATCACCTCCTCTGCACTTACACATCTTCAAGTATGAGATACTTCCTTGAGCCCCTTTATAGTGAGAGGAAGATAACAACCTGCTAAATGCCCAGATGAGTAGTAACTTTGCTGATAAGTGAGGAGCCCAGGCAGTCCACCCTCACCTTTTGAGGGCTAATATTAGTATAGCTGATTTCTCTTCTCCTATCCTGGCAGAACATGGATTTCTATCAGCGCAGAGTTATCTTCCTGGTTACCATTAAATCATGTATTTACAATCCTCTGAATATGCCAAAAGATATTAAATGTAAAATTAATTGTGTGGCATGTGTGATGTACTTGGTATATACATATAAACAGCTGATGCAAGTTAAAAAAATGTGAATGTGATCAGGAGGGATTACTACATTTTAACTATTTGCTAAAACAGTTCTTCATCAATGTACAGGTGTCCATTTGAGATGTTGAGGCCGTGATGATCACAAAAAAGCAAGTCAAAAATCAAATGCATTGTTGTTGTTTATTCAGATGAGTGAAGCAGAGGTTAATGGGCAATTTGAATCCGTGTGTGAATCAGTGTTTAGTGAAGTTGAAGCTCAGGCAATGGATGCCCTTGACCTCCCTGGATGTTTCCGAACAAGAAGCCACAGTTACTTGCGTGCCATTCAGGCAGGCTATTCCCAAGATGATGAATGTATACCTGCGATGGCATCTTCCAACATCACCTCAACTATCAGGTCAACCACAGGTAAGCAAATCTACGATGACCCCTCCACTGTTCTGCATGTAAAAATATGTTGTCTTGTTTTGTAAGAGGATGTTTGACACTGGAACAATTTCCCTGTGTAGTGATAATATTTGATATCAGCATTCTTAGGTTTGTAATACTATACCATTGTGGCTACAGCTTAGAATAAGCTCCTTCTGAGGAGAATCCTGCAAGCATAATATAATGGACCTGGAGTTCAGCATAGCCTTAACTTGACCTCCATTTTCCGTACATACAGTTATCCAGGTGCAAATATAAAAATGCAAGTGCAAATAGTATCATTTAGATGTTGTTAGGCATTTGGGTATTTTTATCTATTAAGTAATTGATCTTGTGAGTGAAATCAGTTGCACCGATTTTAATTTAGGTCCTTACAGCACCAAAAGAAAAAGAGAAGCAAGATTTATATATTTGGTCTAAACACTTACAGGCAATTAACTTAACAGGGAATTAAGTACTTACTTTTAGTAATTGTTGTATCAATACACTGAATCGTAAACATTATGGCAAGCTTCACACATCTGCTATCACTCATCAGCAACCATTAGCATTCGTTGTTATACCATTACTTTTAGGATCTTTTAGCATTCTTCTGGCAACTTGCTTTTCTCTTATTAATTGCTTAGCAAAGATTATAGCTTTATTCATTTTAGAATATTAGCATTTAGTATTGGTAGAGAAAAGATTGCACAGATAGCAGTTAAATAATTAAAATGAAATCTATGACAAATACTTGTTCTTTGTTAAATGATCCAAATTCACTTTTATGTTTCCAAATATGTTAATGTCAGTTCCTAATTATGATATTGTCCTTGCCACATACTATTAAATTGCAGTGCAGGCTACCCATCTACAAAAGGTAAAAACAGAGCTCAAAATGTATCATGCAAAAATACTTTTTAAATTATTTGCTTGACACATCTGTTGTATAACAGAAGAGTGGGAGCATAGAAAGTAAGTAAGCTGAGGTTGAATAACACAATTTGCATTCCAGAAGTAGCATAAAATGTTGTTTTATCTTAAGCATAGTATTTTAATTGTTATATATAATTTTGTGTAAAACCAGGTGGCTTACAGTGCCACCTCTATGGATGTCTCTGTCCTTTGTTTAATAGAGATGCTATCCTGGTATAAAATGAGATTTTATTGCTATCCCAGAGAATAATTTTCATCTTTGTCATATAGTTCTGTGTGATTATTATGAAAAAACCTTCCAGGGCAAAAGACACAACTAAATATCTATTTTAGTGTCTGACTCCAGGTACTGAATTGGAATACTTTCAAAATTACTTTGGTTACCAAGTTGATTGGTTTTAACCTAAGCTGTCTTGAGTTTATATGCTAGACAAGCCAAAAATTGCCACTGAAAGGAATTTATTTTATCTTCTCTAGAGCAACACAGCTGAATAATAGAATACGTTTGGGAAAATAACCAGATTAGGCAGTAAATATGCTTGCATCCCAGTGTTTTCATACTTATGAAAAATGTTTTGCATTGATTAGCAGTCTGCTGGCTACATAATGTGGTTTTGAAAACTTTAACCTTCATTTCACACATGGCTTCTCCCTCGTCTTGGAAATGATTTATCAGATAGATCTTCTTGCCCAAATATGTAATCTTTCTGCTTTGTTGTGGTGAGGTAATATTGACATTGCGGAGAAAAAAGATGATGGGAGATGTTTTCCTGAGCCAAAACTGTTTCCAAGCCTATGGACTGTATACAGTACTGAGCGTGGTTCTGTGTTCAAAATATTATCTCTGTAGCACTGAGCAAGTTTGTCCTCAGCTTCTATGTAACATAAATATTCAAATTAGAAATATTTATCTGATTTACAAGAATACTAAGTGATTCACTATTAATTGAAAATTTCAGTTGCCAAATAAGTTCTCGTTTTTAAAACCCTAGGGCTAACTCTTCCATATTTCTTCAGCCCCAGTCACTTTGGAGGGAGATGCTCCTTTTCCTATCATTACTATAATTAAAAAAAAAAAAAAATCTTACTTCTTCAGCCCTCTATGAAAATTTTCAAAGAAGCAGTTGCCTGAAATGTGAAAACGGTGTTGGCAGATATTTGACATTTATACGGGCTTCATTCAAATAAGTGTCAAAAAGGTCGAAATTTCACGTCAGCCTTCAGTTCCAATTCAGCCTTTTGAATTCTTAGGAAAATTACATTACATTAATTCCTTTTTTGCTCCTGATGTAACAAACTCTTCTTGGCAAAGAAACTAAAGCAATTTCTTAGAAAATTAACGGGCATTGCAATTTAATTATTATTTGAAATTTTAGTGATATAGGTCATGACAGCCTCTTATCGATGTTGTAAAGCAATTAAATCATAACACGCAGGCTTAGCTAAAAATTAATTCATGTAACTAAAAATGTAAATCTAAAATAAAAAATGTAATATTTGATCTATGAATTCAATTACAAAAGTATGGAATATATATTTACAGTATGCAGTTTCCTAAAATGTTCCTAGATGCATTAACAGCTTTCAGAAGGTAGGAAGGTTGCAACTATAATGAATATTATGTGGGACATTATTAATGGACTCTATTAACAGGGTTTTCTAATAGATGGAAAAAGAACTACCAGTAACAAACTGTTCTTAAATGTATACAACTTTACAGAGAAAGCCAGATGGTTCATTGGTAACATCTATGGTACTAATGAACACATAGCTTTTGCACGGACCCATCTAGTTTAATTATCTGTGGAACCGGGCTTCTCCACCTCTGATGGAGACTCTAAAGAGAGAAGACACAGGGCACTACCTGTTGCCCCAGGTGTAAATGAATGAGACAAGTGACAATGCAGAGGAGGCAGCCAGCATTGCTGGCACACTGCGAGCTAGACCTGGATTCTGCGTGACCCCTGCTAAGACTCACATTTCATTGTGGTTAGGGCATTTCTAGCCATCCCGGTTCTTTTTGTAAAGAGATAATGAACCCAGTAAAAAAATGCTTCATGTTAGAAACCCTGAATGACAGCGTATGCTTTCTGTCTCTGAAGTGTATCCAGTTGCAGCTGTCAGATGCACAGCTGAGAAAATACAGCTCCAGCTGCTGCTGCCTCCCACCTTGTCCCTCCATCACAGACAACATGTAATTTCCTGAATGGGAAGTCACAGAGTGCAGTAGTCATCCTAACTGCTACTGCCTTACATCTTTGCTACTCTTGCAAGCAACGCTTCACTTTTCAGGAAGAGTGCATAAAATCTGGGTCACTTTTCCAGGTAGCACCAGCTCAGTTCCCTATTGTCGACGTATATCTGCACGTATATACACTACACTGCCAGCTTGGAAGGCTCCTTCCTGGTAAGGTCTGGCCAGTGCAGCAGAGCGCTGCGGGGAGGTACGCAAGCTACCTGAGGTACCGGAGCTGTGTCACCACCCGCTCAGTGCGTCGTGGGCCCCGGCTGCACAGTCCTGTTGGGAAAGCGTGCCCTAGGCTGGGAGCAGTGCCACAGTAACACGGTATCCCACCTGCAGTACCCGGGCTGTCTTACTGAGAAGTAATTCAAATACCCCGGTACAACACTGGGTTGTACTATGAAAACATAACCAACCAGGAGGTCTGGAAGATCTTAACCAGTCTCCGGTTGTTTCCCCTTTGCCTGAGAAGGTCAACTTTTTTTTGTTACATGTCCTATATAGAGAGACTCCTGTATATGACTTACTCTATATGTTATAGAATATTTCAGGATGTTTCCTCACAGTTTTTCCTGCTGATGTTGTTTGATTTTACCGTGAATGGAGAAATACTTAGAGTTACAGTGATACTGGAGGTAGCAATTAGGATGGTCTGTTGTGAAGCAGAAGAACGTGTTAAAATCCCTCCTCTGAGGGAGAGAATAATTTTGTATTTGCACCTTTGGCCATCCAGGATATCCTGAACACCAGGCTATCATATGTTCAGACGTGGGGGACACACTCAGTTTGTCCTGATGGTGTTATTATACATTTGTATAAAACACTTTCACCTTTATTGAGAGAGACACTGCCGCTCTAGCCCACTGCTTAGGACACTCACCCATCAGGTGGGATATCTGCTCAGTGAATATTGCTTTTATATGCAAATCAAAACAGCTAAAGCAGAAAAGACCAAATATCCTAAAAGGAGGAACTAAAGGACTCCAGTCAGAGGTATGAAATCCTTCTCCAGCAACAAGCACTGACCGAGTGGCCTCAGTTAAGTTCTTCAGCTTTTAGGCTGATGAATAAAAGGGATTATAGCTTTCAGTTTCTTAAAACTACTTCATATTTTCCTCTAACCCAAGTTTTTTGGCTACAACTGTATTTTTTGATGAATGGATTAATGACAGAATAAATCCACCTAGCTATGGACTTCAGCACAATGGGGATTGGGTCACGGTACATAAAGGCATCCTGGATTTCTGTCCTATGTTTAGTGTCAGTCCAAGATCACTTCTTCCGCTTCAGGGATTTCCAGCCGATCTTGAGAGGAACTTAGCACGAAGCACGGCTGATTTCAGGGGATATAGTTACTAGCCTTAAGTAGCCAGTACACTGCATTACGATGACTTCATTTTTCTAGAAAATGTAGCATAATGCAAACCTGTGAAATCAGTTGTATATGCACCTCCTTTTATCTGCTTCATAGTAGGTAGCTCTACTAAACTCATGCTTACTAAAGAATCCACTGAAAAAGATGAGAAGTAGGGAACTGTCTTTTGTCCATTTTACTTCTCTCAGCCAGTAGGACTCTGTTTGGCAAAGAGTAAACTTCAGAGAATTCCACATTTACTGAACTATTGAGCACTAATTCCAAAAGCAATTAATTCAAACAAGGTCACATTGCATGAGGGAGCTTTCAATTACAGCTCGTACGATTAGTCAGAATGCCTGAGGAATTGCAGGTTTCCTTTCTCCTGACTTAAAGCTATTTCAGGCTTTCCATTTTTGAAATAAGGGGCTTCAGAGGGTGAATTTTTAGAGCACATGTTTGATATTTAGCCACAAAACTCTCATTGCCAGTAAATAGATTGCATGGTCATGTACCTATGAACATAAAAGCATGAGAATATGATATTTCATCAAGAAGTTGTACTGTTCCATAGCACAGCTACCCCTGCAGACCCCAAAAGGACTGATTTTCTGGTTGCTATCTGAACACTAATGACAGTAGTTATTCTTTTTGGAGTTTTTTTCCAAAGATATGAGGATACCAAGGGCAGGCAAAAGTTTAAGTCATGGTGCTACTACATGTGGAGCTAGTGGAGTTCAGGGAAGGGTCACTAAGAAGACAAAGTGTCTTGAGCATCTCTCCCATGAGGAAAGGATACGAGTGCTGGGACTGTTCAGCCTGGAGAAGAGAAGGCTCAGAGAGGATTTTATAAATGTATATAAATATAAAAATTGGAAAAACACACTCCTCATTCCTAAAAAAAAAAGTTTTATGATCAATGTGTGATTTTCTTTTATTTTCTCAAGAATGAGATACTTCATCCAGGTGGCTGCTTGGATCTTCTTAATCCAATGTACTATGGCTAGGAAAACCCAGACAAATGGGGAAAAACATATGCATGAAGTAACATCTCCACAATTTCTGTTCTCTCTATAGTGAGAATAGAAATAAATGCTGAGTCCTAGAGATTTTTACTGGTATCCATTGCTACGTAATAGCTAGCAGTGATATCCACAACAGGTATGTTTAAAACCATAAAACCTTAAGTCCAAATAAGATACACAAGGCTTTTTTCTCAATTATAATTTGCCTATTGACGTTGCCTAATTACTGTTGGGGCCCCATGGAATTAGCTGGCACTCTAATTCTCTGCAGGAAGCATACCGTATATCTGTGGGAGCACTTGAGGATCCTGAGTTAATACTTTGATGCTGTGCCAACTTGTGTGCCTATACTGTGAGAATAAATCTTATACTAACAAATGATGAGCCCAGTTCTACACTTGAATACACACACATCATTTTCATTGTGTATCTGGGGGGAACAATTAGTCTTTAATTCTTTTAAATATATTGAAGTTCTGCTGCTATGCTGACGCTGCTGTTTAATAGCAGCTCTACGTGGTGGAAGTGGCCTAGGGAGTCACTGGGATGAAGGTGACACAAGCCCTTTGGTTTGAGGAGTTCAGCATAGGATGGCCAAGGGGCCATCGCAACTGTTCATAACTCTTGGATTCCCTGAGATGGAAGAAGGCTGTGCTAATCGGGGCTACCGGGCTGCCTGGCCTCTTCAGGCTGATGAGGCATGAAAACAGTTGGAGCAGTAGTCAGGAGATTTTCATAATTTTCATTCTCCTTGGTACAGATGAGCTGCAGAGGCAAAGATAAAAAATGAAGTGGCTGCCTTCCATCTATGGTTAGTTTAAAAAATGTGTAATGAGTGTTTCTCCCTTGCTCCTGCTGTTCAGTGCTTGACATAATTCCTCTGTAACCTATTAGATTTGCCAGACAGCTGGTTCTTTTTTTATTAAAAAGGACACCCATGATCCCTCCCCTGGCAGAATTTGGCTTCAAAGCTGTTCTGTGGGATCAGTTTTCACCGAGTTTTCTCAGCTTCATTTTCTGAATGGTGTTATATGGGGGGGGAAAAAAAAAAGAATGTATAAGAAAGAAAAAAAAAATCATGCAAGGAAGGTGATTCACTGCTCAGGTGTTTGAAGTCTTCCTGACATGGTAGAAGCTAACAGTGGCAGAGGTAAATCTCAGCCCCGCTATTTAGCTTGAGGTTGCCAGAGGGTTTTATCCTCAGGTGGGTCTGTGCAGCTGGGGGAAGCTCGCAGGGTGGGTGAGCCTGGAAGCACCGGTTCATCGTGCTTCCTGGTACTTGTAGTAAAAAAGAAGGCAGGACCCCTCTCCTGCTAGTGCTTCTCTTTCTGTGTTCCTCTGTGAATGGAAAAAAAACTCTAAGGAGTTTTCTCAGTAGCTCTGCATGTATTCAGTCCTGGTTTTTGGTTGAAGGCATATATGTCAGGAGCCATAATGATGACATGTGCACTGGAACTACAATGCTTGCTGTGCTGGGTATACAGACATCATTTTGATTGCATTCTGACACTAATTTTTGCTAGCTCGCATGTAATATTTCATCCATCAGGGCCTCAGTCCATCAGTTAATGCAACTAAACATAACTCTCTTGAAGTTGACCCAATTTTGCTTGCTGACAAACTGTCCCTTAGCTCTGTTACGCCTTCAGTACAAGAGGGGTGTGAGCTGTGTTCTGCTCTAGCTTCTTTACAATAAAAAAATTCTTCAAAAAAACTGTGTGTGCAGCCACAGGGGAATTTCTCTCCTGTGGGTCCTAGCAAAGGCACTGGGGCCGATAGACGGTATGTGTGAAGAAAGAGAGCTGCACTTCAAAATAACAGTAAACTCCTTTATGGCAGGTCAGGTCTTGCTTACACAGGGACCCTTCCACTTTTAGAATGTACACTGGTCAGCAAAGATATTTCTAAAAATGTATTATCAGGCATTTAGGGAGGCAAATTTAGGTGCTTTTGCTACTGTTCTGCCTCATGGCAAGGACGTTTTGATTAATGCTCGCCTCTTACAAATGTACTTCTCTGAAGGGACATTATTTTTAACTTGCAAAATTGCCTTTTCCAGGAGAACAGAATGCTAGTAGGGAGCTGCCACCCAAATCCTTCTGAAGGTAGAGGCAAAGCAAGTTCTTCATTATTTAAATAAAATTGTTTCTATGTTTGAGTGGAGAGGCACAGAAGTAAGAGAAAAACTTTTATAGTTACCTTTAGTTTTACTTCCAGCAAGTTCTCTGTTTTGTTAATATAAAAAAACTCTTGGGATGCTTGCACATCTCTGTCAGACTCTCAGCAACACCCATCCTCTGTTTTCACTTCTCTGAAATGGAGTTTCATCAAGATAATCTTGTTCTTAAGTTTCCATTTCTGTGTCAGGAATTTTATTCAGACTTGGATCTACCCTAGGACAATTGGTAAACCTGATACTTAAAACATTACTTCAAAGACTTTTTACAGAGGATCAGAGAAAATAAAGGTACTAAAATTGGTGACATTCCTAGGGCATAACTAGACAGAATTAGCCTTTGGCCAGGCAGGTTAGTTGAATGGTGTGGGATTTGCCTCCAGATCAAGTCATCTAAACATAGATGCTTTCGTGCAAACTAGTTGTCCAAGTTCCCATGAGAATAAGTTCAAATTCAGTTCAAAGATAATTGGCTGGTACCATTTGAGACATTTGAGACATCCACATGGGACCTACAAGAGAATTGCATCCTCCTGGACAAGCACCTGCAGGCTAGGCAGAAGGGCCTAGGACCTCTAAAAAGGTATTAGTTACCTATGTTTAGGTGAGTTTGACTCAGACTGAATACAGTGTACGGATCCTATTGTGCACCAACAGAGAGTCAACAAACCCTACCTACACTGAGATGGCTTACGCTCACCTAATAGGACCCCAATATTTACCAACAAACTCTGTACTCACTGTAAAGCCAATGTTTAGACTCAGTATACTGTCCATTAAAATATACACACTGGAAACCACTAATATCAGAGCAATCCAAACAGCTCTTTACTACACCTCAAGGGCAACTAGAGGACATCCAAACAGGTTTAGGGGAGATACTGAGTTTGAAGTGAGTAACCTATCACTTGGCTTTCTGAGACTGAGAACAGAATATCAAGGATATATCAATGAGTCATGATATTTATATGCATTTCTTTTTTGTTGTACTAAATACAAATGAACCTTTTGGGATAGTTCTGTGTCCAGAAAAATACATATATTTCCACTCTTTGTCTCCTTCCCCCAATCGAAAAAAACATAAAAATTCAGTCATAAAAATTCATCTCACCTAATACATATATCTAAAATGTAGCTGTCAAAGAGAGTCACATTAATGTCCCATTATAGTCAATGAAATGTGATTTATCTCCTTTAGGATTGGTATCTGTTATGAAAGAAGTTGTCCTCTGGACATCTCTATTTCTCTCTGTTGCTTATAAAAATAGTCTACAATGATGGCATAGTATAGCTGGCTAACTTTTATAAATCTGAGGTAAGAGTCAGGCCTATTCAAATTGCATTATAGGATGAAACTAAAGATTAAATTCTGATCCCACTGAAAACAAGGATAACTGAGAGTGCCATGCTCTGACTTACAGGGTTGAGAGCTCAAACCCAGCAGCATCATTTGCTGCACCAAAATACAGGGCTGGCAGCCTGCGAGTAGCTTTCTGAGCACTGGTTTTGACACTGATACTGACTCCATCTGCATCTTGGGTAAAATGATTTCTTGATTTGACTGTTGCCTCTATTGTTGCCAATCTCAAGAGTGCACTCTCAGATTGTGTCCAGACTTGTAGCTCTCTGTGGATTAAAAGAATGATTTAAAAGTATTAAATTATCTTTAATTCAAATATTTTGCAATCCTTTAAATTTTTTAATGTAGGACCATTATCATAACGCACTGTTAAAATTTTTCCGTTGTGCAACACTTCCTTAAGATTAACTGAGCAAACTGTTTTTCCTGTCCTGTTCAGTTTGGAATTCCTTACTGTAAATTAAAGAAAATCACAAGCTGCACATAGTTACTGTAAGAATGAGAATAGAAAATATACAAACAAAACCAATCATAAGCCTACATAATACATCTGTGAGTGGGTTTAGGAGGCTGATGGAAATTACTTGACTTGCATGATAAGGGTATGTGGGAGGTTAAGAAGAGATATTTTTTTTAAGTACAGAATTACAGCAATATCAGTTTGATTCTACTGAAAAATACTTTAAAATTTTCTCTTTTATTTCAATGTGAAAAGAGTAGCCCAGTAAGAGTGACTCTTAGCTTTTGGAGCTCTTTTTTCTTTTTGTCTCTTACTGTTGTTGATGATGTGACAAATGCAATCTCTATTCCTGAAAAGCCGCACATCCATTCTGTAAATGAAATAGAGTATAGTTAAAGGTACATCTCCTTCCTGCAACCGAAAAACTGAGATGGTGTTTTTAAATGCAACTTCAGTATTTTAGAGGCACATAGGAACTGTTTAGAAGAGCAAAACAGCTGTCAGCACTTTGCCTTGCCATCTACAGGATGCTGGTTAGGCTATAATTTCTCACTAATTAACTGATCTAAAATAGAACCCTTTGTAACTAGTCCACCAGCAATCCATGAGGTTTGTGTTGCCCACATCTCTTTTAACTTTGGCAAAGGCTTACAGTTTCTGATCTTGATGTCTTGTTTGATTTGCATTTCTGTTTTGAGACTAACATTAATTACACTGTCAAAACAGATTTTATCGTTTACGTAACACGGGCTGCCTACAGACCTAAGTTTCCTCAATGTGGAGGTAACAACTTACGCACGGAATGACTTGATTACAGTAATTCCTTTTATACTGTTCTCCTCCTGGGCAATTGTAGTGTGTACTTAGATCCCAGCTTTTTCCAAATTTAGTGGTCACATTTCCACTTAACTGTTAGCTTCCTGTACAAAATCACATAGATGTACAGGACTTAAGCCTAAAAGGATTTACTCTCAATATTGAGTCTAACCTGATGCACACACAGATTTTTTTTAAAAAAAAACAACTCATCCAGTAATTTTGCCTTATCCCAATAAATTCTGATTGAGGTTACGTGTCATGCTAAAGATTTCTGTCTTTTTTTCACAAGAGCTATACAGATTCTGTTTAGCAGAGAGATGTCAAAAACAGATGCTGCTTAAAGAATAGCATTTTATATGAGATTCATATGACAGCAGTGTCTCAGTGACATGCTATTTTGAAAAAATAATTGAAAAAGTTGTATATAAAAAGCACAAATCTTGCCTATGTCAATAATATGTTATGATAATGGTCCAGATCCTGAGTTTGTATGAATTGGTCTGATTCCGCTGACTACAACATCCACAACTTCAGTGGGACTAACAGCGTGGTCTAGTCCAGTGTCTAAATCCGTGCAATCAATTTAAAAGCTACAGAAATACAGAGCATTTGCTTTTAATACCTCTGTGGAGCTACAAAGGGACCTTGGGCCAAGCTATTACTAGCTGCTATGTCGTAGCTCCAGCAGACGGGATCAAGGAGCAGGAAATTAGGATTCAGTCATTAATGCAAGCAAATTCCATGCAGGCTTGCTTTTACAGCCAGCTCACAGGGGATGTGGAGCAGAGGAGATGAAGCTCCCACCTTTCCAATGAACACAGGTAATGGAGAGGTTATGTCCCAATGCATACCAGAGTCCTACCAGTGCTGACACAGGGACAGAGCTTTTGGCTGAAGTTTACGTCACCCCTTTAGGCATTTCAAAACTAGATGTCCTGATCTGAGCTGGTTGTCCTTGATTATCTTTACAGTTGATGGAGAAAAGTAGGCACCTGCATAGGATGATTCATTTCCTGGTAAAATAAGCACCTAAGATGGGTGAGAATTGCCCCCAGAATTGCTTCTTTTTCTCCCAGTAATTCTAAAAGAGATCAGACAGCTAACTTAGACTTGGATGACTGTTTTTTAAGTGACTAATGTGAGGTGAAATGGATTCCCATGTATAGTTCTCAAATACTGTCTTGAAGGTATGATATAATTCATTGTTACTAAAAGAGCCTACTTAAAAAACTGGCACAGGATAAATGCAGCATTTTGCACCCATGGGCTATGGCAACATGAGACCATCAATTAACATCTGACTTTAGGGTGTAACAAATATCCAGGTTTACTTAAACATAATACATGTAAAATGACCCATCAAGAAAAAAGGTTAGGAAGTTACAGATACCTATCACCCAGACAATGCTTTGGGTTATATAGTTTAAATAAAATGCAGCCCATCATATAAACTGTGCTGATAAGACTCATCTGGGTGTAAGCAGTCTTTCCAAGAAAATATCTCACAAAAATATCACTGTGAATATATCACTGTTTCTTACTGCTTAATTTGGAAAGCAAGAAACAGGGTTCTTTTCATGGATATCCAAGCTCAAAAAGATTCTCTCTCTACTGAGAAACTACCTGCTCCCTTTACTGGCTAGGATTCATTGTGCAGGGCTGAATGAGAAAAGAGAAGAAGCAGGAAGATAGGTTAATAACTAAAGTATCTCTCTGATTATGTTCGAGGGAAATCTATCCAAGATTTGATTTAAAGAATTAATTTAAAACAAAATTCTCTCTTGAATTTCAAGCACAGTATGACATTGGTAAGTTTTAATGACTATTTTTGCAAAGTTCAAATATCCTTACCATTCAAAAAAATTCTCTCATTACCTTACAAATGGAGAAACTCTTGAACATGAAAGCCCGCAGAAATGACAGGATCTTTCAGTAGCAGAGCAGCAAGCAAAAGTGTGGACCTATCCACGGAGTAGCAAAGAAAAGGGCTGGAGGAGCCCAGACATGAGAATGTGGTGTGTCTTCCTCACCTGCCCTATACTCACATGCAGCCGATGTTTCAATTTAAGTGCAAAGTGATTGTGTTTGAGAAGTGCTTTGAAGGACTTGCATTGACATTCAGTTAGCACTGCCTATGGAGCAAAACTTTTTTCTCTGTGCAGAGCCTGAGCATGTACTGTTCCAGCATTGGAAAGAGAAAGTAGACCCCAAATCACCAGTGTAGGCCTTTGAGGTGGCCACTGATGGCACACATTGAAAACGGCAGACTTGGATCCAAACAGACTAATTTACCTTAACCTTTTCCCCTCATTCTAGCTGATCACTTTTTCTTAATTAAGTAGCCAGAGGCTACACATGTCAAAACTAAGCATTTCTAAATCATCTTGTTATGACTGAACTTTAAAGGTATTACTGATCAAGAAAGAAACCCCTTTCAAACATTTCAGAATTTGACTTTAGGAAAAGCCAGATTTGCTTTGTAAAAATTAAACTGGCCTGTTTGACACGACATTCTCCTTTTAATTATGTTTGGCATTGGAGACCAGTGTATAATGGAAGTTGACAAGAGACATATATAAAAAGATGTGTCCCAACATCCTCTCTTTTAAATAGGGACTTGTAGTCTTATTTTTGACATCCATGACTTGGTAGAAAAATCATCAGAGACTTCATTCTTTTTGTGGAAATAAACTCTTTTAGTGGCTGAGTTTTTTTTCTCGAAAGTCCCCTTTGATTTCTTAATGGTCTTTCAACGTTCACCATTCTTTATTTTGAGAAGTAACTGTTATGCATTGATACGTACATTTTTATTTTAGGAGTAGCTCAGAGGTCCTGATGACCATGATGGAGTATAGTGAAGAGATTTCAGGGCATTTCAAGGACAGCCATGTTAGCTGGGACTGTAAAAACCTTTAGCTAGAACAGTATTCGTGATGGTCAAAAGACTATACCAATAACTGAGTACTCTTTTCATACAAGATTAGATTTAATTGTGGCCTTTCATTGTGAGGAGGTCTCTTTTTCCTATTCTGAAGTGGTTTCAGAGTTAGCATTCACCTTCCCTGTGCAAAGCAGAAGATCTAGCGTCAGCCTGGGAGTCTGCACCGTGTTTCTCTCAGTGCTGTGGTTCCTCAGAGAAGCTCTGTCTGCCTGCAGCAACATGCCCCTGGGAGCTCTGCCTCCAGGGCAGCTCCGTGCTCTCTGCAGAGTAATTATCCTCCTTCTGAATAGACCTCCTTACAAAACAGAAAATCCAGTTTACTTCTGCCGTGTGTCATAAGGGACAACCGTTTCCTTTAATTGATGGTGCTTTCATGTAAATTCATCATCCAGTTAACTTTGTGATCTCAGCCTAAATAATGTTATTTTGACTAAGTGCTTAGTGGTTATATTGATTTGTAAAAACCCCTCAGGTGACTCTATCTTGCAAATGGACCAACAGCAGTGATTTATTAAAAGGCTGCCTTTTGAAAGGTGTTCTGAATGTCACCTATGGCCACTGATATTTCATCAAATATGTCACGTCTCTCCTTCTGCCTTTTGTCTGTGAATCTCTATGGATGACCTGAAGTTATATCTAAATTGAATTATTTTGGTCATTTTATTTCTAGTGCGAACTGTGTTGGCACTGAAATATGGACAGAGTAACTGACTTATTTCTATAGCTATAGCAACAGTAACCTTAAGCAAGTTTAGTCAAGTGTAGATTAAGAGGGATATTCTGCTTCCAGATATATCAATTAAACAAAAAAAAACCCTGTTACTTATGAATTATCAGAAAACTTTCCTTGGATTTCTATTGTATGTGTCCAAACCACCAAATTGCCAGTTTTCCAGTGCTGGGATTGTCTTCCTGGTTACTCTGCAGTATTGCCATAATGCCTGATGCTCTGGTTCTGACCGGTGCTTCCCCACTGGGATCACAAAGCACATAAGGGAAATTAATGTGGTTTACAGAACAGGCCACTTGTAGCCATCTCTGTGCCAAATTCAACACTAATAGGCAATCTTGTATATGTGAGGGTCATCTGGCAGTTAAGGTATCAAATGTAAGTCATGTGCTAGGAGAAGATAACTGGAGCCGGCATAAATGGGCACTGCAGTCTTTACATAAAGGCAATGATCCTTACAAAACCAAATTGATGTGTTACACTTTTTCCTGCCTGAGTGACAAATCAATGCATGTTATACTGCATTGCTACTTGCTCCTTTCTCCTAAACAATTTATACCTGGTTTTCATCATCGTTTAGCGTAGCCCACTATGAAGCAGCACAGAACCATTTTGGAGCTGATTGCACATGTTTTTGTTGAAGTGGGGCAAGTACCTGAACAGTTAATACTTTGATTCAAATGGAAGTCTATATCCATATAGTTTAAAATTAGAACAGTTTTTTACCATTTTTATCATTTTTGGTTGATGATCATAAATTAACAGATGGAGATAGACTGTAACTTATGAGCTCCAAAAAAATATTTTTCCCACTTTATTAAAAAAGGCAAAAAATAAATTCAGCTTTCTATATTAAGAGAGCCTTTGAATACAACCGGGGGGAAAATTTTAGTTTCTTTTTCATAATTCCTTCTGTGTTTAGTTTAAACATTTAAAAGATATATTTACCTTTTGTGCCATCTACTTTCTTTTTCTTTGCATTTCAGAGCAGCTATAGATTTTACAAATTGATTAACAGCATGGCAGAAGGTTGTTGCTTTTACTTTGCTTGAGCCTCATTGCTCAACAGCAGGATTGGTGAGAGAAATATCAGGAGTGCTCAGCATATGCACACTAAAACTACTCAGAAAACTAAAGAAAACAGAAATCTTTGGTCATCTTTTGTGAGCCACAGAAGCAACAGAAGATTAGCCAGGATTGATGTTTTATGTGTCAAAATATGAACGTCGTGGTTTAACTCCAGCCAGCAACTAAACACCACACAGCCGCTCGCTCACCCCGCCCCCACTGCCGGTGGGATGGCAGAGAGAATCGGGAGGGCAAAAGTGAGAAAAATCATGGGTTGAGATACAAACAGCTTAATAATTGAAATAAAAACCAAAGTAAAACAGTAGTAGTAATAATAATTACAACAACAATAATAGAATATACAAAGCAAGCGATGTACGATGCAACTGCTCACCAGTCGCCGACCGATGCCCAGCCAGTCCCTGAGCCATGCGCGCCCCTTCCCGGACCACACCTCCTGGTTTATATACTGAGCATGACATTACATGGTATGGAATACCCCATTGGCCAGCTGGGTCAGCTGTCCTGGCTATGCTCCCCCCCAGCCCCTTGCACACCCGGCAGAGCACGGGAAGCTAAAAAGTGCTTGACTATGCAAGCACTACTTAGCAAGAACTAAAACATCAGTGCACCATCAACATTCTTCTCATACCAAATCCAAAACAGAGCACCACACCAGCTACCAGAAAGAAAATTAACTTTATGCCAGCCGAAACCAGGACAATGAAGCATGTTTCTGTTTCTGCTGAAGTCCACAATTTAAATCCGTCTAAAGTCGTACTGCGACAGGTCTGCCTTCCTGCTTTTGCACACCCCTGTCCTCGCGGTGTGTTTCATTCCTGGCCATTGTGCTGGCTCTGACACCCAGCTTGTCCTGCTGTGACTGAAGACAAGGATCCTCCATCCCAGTTATCTTTTTCCCAGTTCAGCTTTCAGCATCAGTGCCCTGGATGGAGTTACTCGTGCACTGTCCTTGGCCAGCGCTTGGTACCCCGGGGCTGCATTGCCCAGCACCAGCCCTCCCTGTGGGGATGGCAAAACCCACCACAGCTCTGGAGTTTGTAGAATGATGGACCAAAAAATGGGGAAGACATGAAGCAGCGCTGAGGAGGTTTTATGTGCTTACTTTGAACTAATAACCACTAAGGCCAATAAAATTTGCAAAGTAGCAAACGATGCAAAGCTGACAGGAGCTCCTGTCCATGAGCATAAGAAGGGGATGATAAATGAAAAGGAAGTTGTTTTTCTGTTAGGAAAAGGAAATGTTTCTTCCCATATGTAATATGTGGTATGTACAACTGCTAGGGCCAAGAATTGGACATGGTAGAAAAAGACATTACTGATAACAAGGTAACAAGAACATTCACAGACGTAATAATTAATGCAAAAAAATTTTGAAAGTGACATAAAATTTCATGCTTCAGATCTTAAGCCAATACTTATTTATTAGAGACCTAAGACCAAGCACGAACAGTAAGCTATGGATTACAGGGTTACTTTTCTCCTTTAACAAGCCCCTAATCTACTATGTAGTCATCTCTTAAGTCAGCAGCGCATACCAAGTTTATCTAAGACAAGTCTTGGTCACGTTATTCATCTAAGTTATCCCATTTACTTCACTAGAACCACTTGAGTGATTAAAGCAAATAGAATTTGGTGGCAAGATTTGCCTCGCAAATTCATGCCTCCGTCCTCTTACCTGATTTTGTTACAGTCTCCAATTAGTCCTGGATTTCTGTGGCTCTGAAACTGTTGTGCCAGATATGAACTCATTAACTGTGTAGAGATGGATTTTTTTATTCCCTGCTCAATATTTGCTCCCTGTGACTGTAGCTTAGAAATTAATCGGATTTCTTCCTGCCATATTTCACTGTAAATACATAGCCAGTTTCTCACAAACTTTCAGTCTTTCTCCTGGTTTCTTCTCCTTGTTGAACATCTGTGGGGTTTTTTAATTGCTGTTTAGTGCTCATGATCAAATGCTTGCCAGAATACTGCAGTAACTGTAATACTTGGTGGCTTTAAGCCATGTCACTCCACCGAAACAACCAGAAATTTCCAGAATAAAATATTCAATCCTAGGGGAAAAAAAGAAAAAAAAAAAAAAAAGCAAGTGACTGTTTTGGTTTTGCCACAAGGAGAATTTTTCATTTTTAGAAATGTAAATGAAGATTAAGTTAGCTATGAAGGGTTGCAACAGAAGTTTTAACATTTATATTCATTAGACAGAGAAGTGATCTGCTGCCCGAGTAGTAGGGATATATTGCTTGTGATGTTTCATTATCACATTTACCATATGTTTCATTATTCACTGCTATTCTTTTGCATGAAGACAGACGGTAAAAACCAGTAAATTAGTTACAACAGTGATAACCTGTCTTATGTTACAGGTAAAAATAGCTTCCTGTTGTGGATTTCACTCACCCTATTTCACCCCATTGTCTCTATTTCTAATGTTTCCCAGCACTTTGATCACTTGCATCTACGTTTGCAGGGGGAAGGCAGGGGAGCAGTATTATGGCGACTCTCTTAGTGGAACCATTCCTTAGAGCTGCTGCTTGAGCTCATAAGACACCATTGTAATTTCCAAGCTTTACAGTCTCTCCCTTCTTCTGTGAAATTTCTGTATTCCCTAAAGCATCTGAAAAATACTGGTTTTTTCTTCCTCCTTAACTTCTGGTTACAAAACCAGCAGGAGATAAGATATTTGTGATAGGACAACAAAATGGCACTTCAAAAAAAGCATACAGTCTCAGAATCTGAAGAGCGTGTTTTCACGTGTTTTACCCTGTTAGAGCAATTTAGCTCAGAGCAAGGCTCACTTTAAACCTCTACCAGAATTGAGCGGCATCAGTAGTAATTCAAAATGTGCTTCAAATGAAGGTTTTCTCTTCCTAGCTCTGCCTCACTCTCTTTTATTTATGACCACCCTTTTATTTATGATTATCAAGAATCAAAATTTAAGAGTAGTCTTCTCTAGGGTCACTTTTCCCGTAGGCTAACCTGGCGATGCAGCTCAGCAGCCCCAGGTATTAGCAAATTCCTACACTGGTCTCTTCCCTCCAGAGAGCTGCAACACAGCCTCATATCAAAAAGCACGACGGGAGAGGCGCTCCTTCTGACTTCATTGCTCACCAGCCCATATTTGTGTAATCGGAAGAGGAACTCTTGTAGGATCCTTTTTGGACTCAAGTAACCCCAATTCCAAGGTTTTCTGAGTCACTGTTGCAATGTCCAATGCATTTAACAACACCAGAAAAAGGCAAACCTTTTCCTTAAGTCATACGTTATCCTGGTCTCTGCATGTATACATTATGCTATTTCAGCATTATTGATATGGGGAAACATAATAATTTTCTTTATCTTCCTGCAATTCTACAAGAAATGAACTGGACTTGATTTTCCTGTACAGGAATATGGAAAGCTATATCATGATGCATTTTTCTTTCAGTTGCTAATTTTATGAATTATGATTATATGTGCTTTGGGGAAAAAACACTTCCACAACAGAAACACTCTTATTAGTACCAAAAAAGTATAATGGGCTTAGACAATTAGAAAATTCAGCTGTGTGATATTAATGACTAAATATCTGTCTCTATGAAATCTCTAAAATTTTGTAAGGAAGCAGTATTTGCACAATTCTGCATCTGTAGAGCTTTCTTGGATGTTTTATTGAGCCTTTTGCTGCAAGACAGAATCTATGTTGAACCAGCCTCAGACCTGTCCTGCTCATCAGACTAAAAGTCTTAGTTCTGCTCATGTATATCCAGTTCTTTCAGTGTTTCAGACCCATTTTTATATCTATATTTACATATTCTCTGCATTTAAGTATATTCCGCTTCAATGCATGTTCTAAGAATTTAGGGCTTACTGCAGGATAACAGATAAAAAGTCACTGCTTTTGGTATTGTAGTTTTTGCTTGTTGTCCAAGTATCTAGTAGCTTTGCATATATTGTAACATTTTTTGCATGCCTGGAATTTCCTTTTATTAACCGTACTGTGGATATTTTTAAAACATATGCTTCTTGTGCAAGTAGCCAATGTTGCCTAATTCCAGCCAGTACAGCTGGAAGTATTTTTAAAGGCTGAAGTGTGGCATACCATAAAGTAGAAGTTTCTGAATAATATTTTGTTCCAGTATATTGATGCTACTTTCTTAATACACTGTATCAATACAGAGCCCACAGTTCAGATGATAACAAGAGGGAAAAAAAAATCTTCCTTTATTTCTCTTATCAGCTTTACCCCATGCGGAAACAACCTCAGAAGCCCCAGTGTGTACCTACCCCGGACAAGTCTTAACACACACAAATCCTCACTAACTCTCTTTCATCTCCACCACAATCTGGGACTCCAATTTCCACCCCTTGCTTCCTGGTTGAAATAAAATGTTGCTGTGGACGACAGCAACAGAGCAATCTGACTCTGAGAGACACTTTCAACTAATAGTGAGGTTCACAAAGAGCGCTAGGTTGCACCGTCTTCATTTTTAAGTTGCATAATCTCAATGTTAAAGTGATTTCTGTTGTGAAGTTTCCATCAGATTAATCTTGATTTCTTTTTTTTTTTCCTTTTTTTTTTTAAATTCTTTCCATAGCTGTAACTTACACAAGTTACAAAAAAACACCGCCACCGGTACCCCCTCGTACCACTTCCAAGCCACTGATCTCAGTCACGGCACAGAGCAGCACAGAATCCACCCAGGACGCATATCACGACAGCCGGACTCAGAGGATTTCCCCGTGGCCGCAGGACGGGCGAGGGATGTACAACTCCACCGACAGTTTGGACAGTAACAAGGCCATGAATCTCGCCTTGGAAACTGCGGCTGCGCAGCGCCATGCCTCCGAGAGCCAGAGCACCTCGATACGAACCAGTGACAAGGCCATTTTAGTGACAAAAGCAGAGGAGTTTCTTAAAAGTCGACGTTCCTCTATAGGGATCCAGGTAGCCTATCATTAACATCTGTTTTGTGATGAATTGCTTGCCTTCTTTCTGTAAATAGCATAGAATGAGTCATTCAGCTTCACTGGTTCTAATAATCTAAAAAACAACCCCTGGCTGCTTAGCGTTAATTGTAATTCACATCATGGCAACGTGGCTGTGCAGAAAAGTCTTCGGCTAATATGCTATACCTGGAAGAAAATGAATGAATAAATCTCTAGGGAGGTTACCTGTCATTAACACTTGATATGAAAATTATACTGCAGAGCTACAGGTGAACAGCATGTTCATCTCCTTCCCTCCATGAATTCACAGTCCTTTTTATAGAATTACACCAGCTTTACAATGCTTGACTGTATTTTTTCCATTATCTTTCTCTTTTGACCTTGGAAAATGTGTAATGCTGCTGGATCTTCAAGTTATTCTACCTAAAAAGAACCGCCCCACCCACCCCCCCGTTACTTTTAGTTGTGGTGGGGAGAAGGTACTAAGGAAGAGAAAGAAATGTGCTGGTGTAGATACAGCGTAATTATAGATAACGAGTAATGAAATAACGTTAATAAGTACAGTCTTTGAGCATTCCTCCATTTGTCCACCAAAAAATGGAATATTTATTTCACCTGACAAAATGTCTGTCAGGTTGTGGGCACCTCAGTTACATTGTGTTGTTTCAGGTGAATGAAATAAGACGATTCCAAATGCAAATTCTGAATGCTATTCCTTCTACTAAATGGAAAGCACTATAGATAGCAATGGTCATTTGTTTAAATCTCTAGGAACTACCAAGTAGTAATAAAAATCAGAAAGCTGAACTTGCAAAGAATGCAAAGTCCTTTGAGACACAGGAGTAGATGAAAATTTAGGCTTCTGTTCTGCTGTTACTTAGGCACATATATAATTTTAAGTATGTGAATATTCCCTTTTACATCACTAGGTTCACTTCTGTGCTTAAAAATCTCTACTTTTGCCAGATCAACTATAGAGGAAATGCCATGCATTTTGGCATAGTTACAGGTATTGTGGAGACAGAAACATAGATCTTGAGAAGGTAATAGTCCGTGTAGCAAAGCCCAGTGAGTGACTGTTTATCTACTAGGAAGTATACTATTTTCTTTAAAAAGTAGTAATTCCATTTCCATTAATTTCAAAATACAATCAGAGAAAAGTATGTGGGTTAAGCATGTCACAGCTACTGATTGAACTTGACTGTTTAACATCTTAGCGTGGTATAATTTTGCAGTTCCACAACGAATTAGACTAATGGGAAGGCATAGGCTTTGCCAGCAATTTGCTTGTCCATTTCTCAACATAAAAGTATTTGTTTCTGCTTCTTTAGATACAGAAGAGTAGAATGCAATTTAACAGCAATGGTAAAATAATCAGATGGCTACTTTTCAAATGTTTTACAAAGTAATTAGTATATCTTAAATTGTTCAGAGAAGAGGCTTAGCAGATAACAGTGAAAAGCTCAAAGGAGCAGCAAGTAATTTTTGGCACCTTTTAGCCCCTAACCTGAAACTTCCTCTTCAGAAAGGAATAGTATCGAGTGTCGTTCTTATCTCTTCTTCACAGCAGCTGTGCACAGTGGTATTTAACAACGTTGGTGTCTTGCTTCAGTCAGTCCTGGTACTTCAGCAATTAATTCTGAAACTTTGATTACATCACTTGATCCTGTTTCTTACTGCAGGTGATGACCAGTACTTTTCACTGAGCTCTGACCCTTCTTGGCATGTGGTGCATTTAATAATATGTGCTTATAATCCGCAAAAACATCTGTGCAATGATTTCCATGGAGGCAGCAGATCTTCCATAGCAACTTACCATCTGACGCTTGGCCCATAATACTGGTCCTCAGGTGCACACACTGAAAAAGGCAAATATTGTTTGCAACAGCAGGTCTTAGGAGGATGAGCTGTTTGTTATCTTTTGAGAAGTACAAACTGCTTGCTTGTACCATTTGGTAGATGAGGTTAAAATTGCAAAATTACCCTCAACACAGTATCCTGAGAGCACATTTTTGTTGTTTGGGGTTTTTTCTGTAGTAAGTTTCAAACTTCACATTAGTCTGAAAAATACCTTTCTACAGCATTTCTAAGCAGAAAATGCATTTTATTGTATTTCTGTTGCCAGGTTTGTAAGGAATAAAAACACAGGGTAGAATGCTCTTATTGCAAACTATGTAAATAGTAATTTATGCCCCCAAAATACAGTTGAAGTATTTAATTTCTTTTAGACTTCTGCATCAAAGCACCTTAGAAAAGGATGGTTTTTATTTGCATATTTCCTTGATTGACTAAGTGACTTGTTTGCTCATTAGCATGCCATGCCAGGGTAATGCATTGAATTTGCATTTATTTGCATTAATTAATTTGCTATCAGGATGGTTAATTTGTGCATTTTTTAATGTTTCATTCCTTCAACACATTGGTGTGAGAATGCTTGCCAACGGAGCTTCATACAGGAGCAGAGAGGCACAAAGATAAAGAATGACCAGCAATGCCTCTGCACGTGGAACTGCTATGGACCCAGCCTAGGGCTCACATGTCTTTGGTATATATGATTTGCGTAGCGTACATGTAATGAATAGCAGTCCTTTTAAAAAGTCCTGGCATGCTAGGCATGTGCCATAGGTATTCACATGCACAGGGAGCCCAAGCTCCTAGGGGAGCATTGGACTTACTATGAAAATCAGAAGACCAGTCTGCAAGGACAGAGAACACAGATATGGTAACCCATCTCACGGTATGTCAGCCCTATCCCCGATGGGAATTTTGAACAAAAAAAGCTTGGGAAACAAGGCTTTTCCAGAAAATAGCTGGTTTTTTTTTCACTGCCATATTTAAATCAAGAGGAATATTGTCAGACGTATCAGTAGGCACTGGGAAAAAATGTTGATTCCTAAATTCAAATGAATTGCAAAATACTGATTCTGGGATTAAAAATTTAGTCAGCATTCTTAAGAATATATATGTAGAACAAAGAATAAAACTCTAGTAATACTAGTAGCTATAGTCGTCATACCTGTCTTCTGTCATGACAGCAGAAGACTAATCAAAGTATTTGAATTAAAATGGAGGGTAGAGATTGTCTAGAGTAAAAAAAACCCACTAAGTCAAGAACAAGGTTATTGCTAATGTTTTTTCAAGGATTTTCCTTGCTCTTTTGCACACCCTTGTATATATGCTAACGATTAACATTCAAAAACTGCTCTAGTTATAAACTATTTCATATTAAAAGCATTTGGATTGTAAAATATATGAGAAAACATGTAAAGCAATTACTCCTTATTTATTGCAAGTATTTCAAAGCATGCAGTCCTTTGTTTCTTCTCTATTTAAAAGACATCCAGGCTTCTCAAAATGAACAGAAACCCCGGAAGTAGAGGAGATGGAAACAAATGCTGTAAGTGTGGAGGCTGATTCATGATGGTATTTTTGGAGATGAGCACTAATTGTAGCGTAGAGAATGGACTTTGTCATCTTCATTTATCATCAGATCACGCTTCAAAATATCTAGGCTTTTTTTAATCTCCAGAATCTTCCTTAAACAAATCGTTCTTATAAATCAAAAGCTGTATTCAGGAGGATTAGTGCAATAACTCGCCTGCCTAATTTTTTGTGTCAAAAGGGGATCTTCTGCATAATATTTATATATATATTTAATAAAATTATTAACATCGTATGGTAAAAGCTGCAGTCTCGAACTGGAATTTCCCTTTAAGGCAAAGCATTTTATACCCACATAGCATACTTACTTGGATAAGCATCTACTCTTTCTTTAGACTGTTTAGGTTATACCATCCTTGTCAGTGCTCTACTTCAGTGTACACATAGCAATCAAAAGAAATATTCGCATTGATTACACTGGTCTTTGGATCATAAATGATCCAAAGTTTTAGAGGTAAGCGTTGTTCATTCTGCTCCTAAAATCACTATCAGATTGTGCTTTTGTGAGAGAAGTGCGTGAAGTCCTTGGCCTGCAGAAGTCAATGAAAGTTTTGATAACACCTCCGTGGTACAGAGGCTATAACCTGGCCTTTAGAGTTAACATTGACTGATAGATAGATAGATAGATAGATAGGTAGGTAGGTAGGTAGGTAGGTAGGCAGGTAGATAGATAAATCAGAATTCACAGGCTTAGCTGGTTAGCAGAGTTCCCATCCAGTGGTTGCATTTTGGCCTCCTCGCTTGTCAAAAAGCTTAGCAGTTGGAATTGTAGTTAAAACAAAGCTATAGTTATTTTAAAGCCATCTAATTTTTTACTCTTTTTCACAAATTACTGTTGCTCGTTTTCTTAACTGCCATCTAACATAATCAAACATTCAAAGTGGAGAAGACCCAGATTGCTGCCTTGCAGGATGTTTGTTGGTTCAGAACAATTTGCCACTTAGCATTAAATGCACCAAAAAAGTTATGAGCAACCACTGCTGTGTGCATTATTTTGTTGTTACTGTCTCATATTAGCTTGACACAAATCCAGTTTCCTAACTCTGGCATGCATTTTTAGCAAAAAGTGCTTTCTTAAAAGACCAGCAGAAGTTTTTAACCCTCTGTAGGATATTCTTGTGGTAATTAGCACTTACTCTGCCACGCGACGTATTTGAGTAGTCCGGATGTTCTGCTGGGAAGCAGTGGAGTAGCAAAATGGACCCCGTGGTGAGGCACCAAAAATCACTCAAGCGTAGGTTTATTTGGGTGGGTTTCTAAAACTTACTTTGAAAGAGTATATGTTTTTTGGCTGATAAAAGTATTCCATCAGTTAAGGAAAGCAGTAGCAGTTAGTACTGTAGTTTTATTTGAAGTATTTTTCCAGCTTTGAAGTCACTGCATATAAATGAGATCTCTCTGTACCTAAGAATGGTTATCTGCATTCACAATTACATGTACTTGATCTAGTGTCAAATGTAGTGTTTTCTTCCCTTTTTTACCCATTATCACCGAGAAGCCTATGCAAGAGAGAAAAGGTGAATTATTTCCCTTCCTGTGCATCATCAGAGAGATTGTTTATTAAATTCTAATTATAGAACAAATTGGTTACAGCAGCAAAAACCCACTGAGGGCAGTGAAGTTGCATGGGGAGAGATAATGTGGCCCGAAGGACTCTTATTACTGATGCTTATGAGAGAGAAGCGAAAGACACCAGGTTAAAATCTGTTTTCTTGCACATTGAATATATTAACTTCAAGCCTCCCTTAGAGACAGTACGTATAGAAGCTTAGACTGGAGTTTTTAGGACACTACAATGTTATGTTGCAGTGCTCATTTTTAAGAGCAGAATAATACTTCAATACAGAAATAAAGGTTGCTTTTAAGTAGTTAAAATTATCAGCTAAAAAAGCTTAGTAAATACTTTGAAGGAATTATTTAATCAGTTCATGCATCCTTTTCTAGAATGAGTGCCTATAAACAAACCAAGATTGATTATAAGAAGCAAGTTATTTGCAATAGTGATCTGCATTTATTCAAATAATTTTGTGTTAGTATAATTTACTTGTGGATCATTTATTATTGAGTCAGTGCCAGTATCTGATACTTAGTTTTCAAATCTCGAGCTGGATCAGTCAGCAGTGACTGATCACAGAGGATTCATAGTATTGTCTGCTCCTTGTATTGGCAGCAAAAAACATGGAGGGGAGTGTTACGCCTTTGTGAAAGGTAAGACAAATAAGATATAGAAATAATCTCAAAATGCTCCATTACATTTACTATTAATATTATAATCCTTATGGGCATACTATAAGCCCATGAAACAACATTTTTCATGGCATAAAGTGCCAAATTTTTAAAGAAGTTTTAGTTTTATGTTTGCAAGGAGAGAAGAAGATGGCCTGCTATATTAGATCTACTCCTTTCTTCTGCTTTTCATCAGTGTCTGGTTATTTTTTTGTTTCCTCTTCTGTGTGAGACTCCCTCATAACCAGATAGAAATATAATTTGTTACATTATTTTGCTTTACTGAGATTGTGGGCCAATTTGCAAATATTAAGGCTTTTAGAACCCATGCAAGTATTAAAACAATAATGAACCATGGAGAATAACAACAGATTTATTAAGACTTATTTGAGTTTCAGGAGCTATGCAATCAAACCAAACGTATTACTTTTCCTCCTCTGCTCATTTGAATCTAGCCTGGCCAATCTGATTAAATCTAAAGAGTTTCCTGCTGTCTTCTAGCAGGAGTCCTTATAACATCTGTCATTCAGAAATGCAATTTATTTGGTTTTTTTTTTCTTTGTGAGTACTAATTATTTTCTTACTTCCCACTTTTACATGTGTTGGCATTTGCCTCCATTTTCCAGATCTATTTTTTTTGTTGGTTGTTACAATATTTGCAATCCTAGATTGCACACACACACACAAAAAATTGGCGTTCTCCTGCTGTTACAAGGCACAGTGAGGAAATGAAAGCATTAAAATATGAAGGCAATCATAAGGTCATTTAGTCAGTGTCAGCCTTGGCAAGCTGGAGGAAAGGATAATTTGGCAAGAGTTTATATTTAGAGGTAACTAATGACATTTTTGTTTTGATACCTGGGCCATCATTTTCCTGATATTTTTCTTTTGAATAAAATTTTAGAGCAGATTACTTCATTTATGCCTGTAAAATCTAGGTGTCAATTGCATATTAGGCAAATTATTCAGGATATACTTCTAGGTGAAGTACCAATAAGAAAGCACTTGAAAACAAGCAGATGAAAAAGACTTTTCCTCGATGTATTGCATCAATGGAAAGATACCAGCCCATCCAAAATATAAAAGGGAAATCTGCCTCCACAGATCAGAAGCAGAGTTCAAAAGAAGACATGCTATCTGTTACTAAGCCAAACAATGTAGTTAGCAAAAACAGATATGCTTTTGATATGCAATACAGAAGAAAATTGTGTGTTGCCAGTCTGCCTGCTTTGTTCCAACAACATCAGTTGGCCAAAATGATATTCTCTGTAGGGACCTTTCCTTGTTTATATCTTTAGACCATTATGTTTCCAACAGCACTATATGTGAGCTGTTGAAACATCCTCATGGAAGGCAAAGTCTATTTGTCGTTGACCATTGGTTACCTCCACAGTGTTACTAGCTGGATGTTAGCCCCACAAGTATGATACCATTGACCTTCCTTAAGCCTATTTCCATGTCCAGCAATCTGGCCTCCACCTCATCCTCCAGGACTCATTCAGTAGGTGCCAAGGAGCACAGGATGTAGAAATGGTCATCCTAAGGATATCGCTCTATGCAGGAAGTGCAGTGCTTTAGAAGGAACGGAAGGCAAAGACTGACACATGGGGAGATGTCAGCTTGGCTTCTTTTGTCTGGCTTTGGCTCAGGTCTGGTCTGGCACACAATGTCCTGTCCCTCCGTGCTGAGCCATGTGAATGAGCAGGAGGCCCTGATGAATCCTGTGTTCCCATCTGCTCAGGTTCTTCAGCCTGGCCACCCACAAACTTGTTCTCCTCCTCCAATAAGTGCTTTATAGTGACTCTATCTGAGATCAAGATAACTTCTCTGGCTTTTTCACAGGTGTTACATGATGCATCAGTTATGGCTTGGAAGGCCATGGTCTCTGCAACTTTAACAAGATCTTCCAGTTTTCTTATCTCCAGGAGGAGACAAAATCCCTGGTTGAAGATGTGCCCTTTGATGGCATTATTTATTGTAGTTTAAACTCAGCAAGTTCCTAAATTATGTGTTTTAACTCGGACTGACTCTGGTTGCTTTGGGGATGAAGCCCAATACCATAGCTCTTAGCAACAGTTTAGACTTTCTGACCCCTCCAGATGTTGCTATGGATTTCAACATCAAAAGGCTTCCTCCAGAAAATGTTTCTCCACCTTGGACATATCTTCCTTGTAGCACTCATACAGGCGCACCCAAGAGCCACAGTCTAAGCATTTTGTGTTATCTGCTCTTATTCACTATCTACCATCTCCTCTTCCTTTGAGAATAAGTTGACTTCACTCTTCAAAACATGTCTTTGCATATTTGACTGAGCTCTCATCACTGTAGTCAAGGCTGCAAGTGTAACTTGCCTCTCTGCTCCCCCCCAACAGGCTAGATGAGTATCTCATTCTTGGCCCAGTTAATTCATTTCTGCTCTAATGAAAAACAAACTTGTCTCTAATGAAGATGTTTTACATGCAGCTTTTCTCACATGCCTGAAAGGGCTAGGTGAGTGCCTAGTCCCTCACTTAGACTTGAACTTATTATTCAAGACTCTTTTGGACCCTTCTATGCTATAAATAAGGGTGTCTTTCCTGATATCTCTCTCTTGCACTAAGAAACTGGACCTTGTGGCTGTTCTACTTATAGCAATGTTCTTTCAGGAGAGGGTGATCCTCCAAGTACAGCTTAAGCTTCTCACCCATGTTACAGCCAAGACCCACCTTAACTAGGAAACCAACTTGCCTGGGTTTTGGTTGGTTGTTGTGGGTTTTTTTTTCCCAAGCTGCCTACCTCTGTAGTTGAAGCTTTTTTTCACTGCCAACATCAAAAGGGATCTTTCTTTTTATGCTGAGAACACCAAATCCTGGAGACTGTTACCAAGTCTGATATCTTAGTTCTCTCAATGCGCTGCCTGTCCAAGTGAATATAGCCAGCTTCCATGCAACTGCCGAGGTGGAAACAGACAGCAGCGTGTGCTTTCCCCTAGCCCTCATGCAGAATAAATGGAATTACTGGGAAATGTGTCTTTCCCTGACAGTTGCCGCACTGATATCTGGAGCTTTTGGCAAACCTGTGCCTGATGCTACACTGTACAGTTCAAGCATGCCATTAACATTTACTACAGGGTTCCTGCGCTAGCTGTTTTCATGAACATCTCCAAGACCCATACCCAGGTAAATATGAACGTGTGCTGATTACTGGCTGGAATTCCCTTCCATGTGAACGTACATGGAGCTACGCCTTGAAGATGGAAAGAGAAGTTACCAGCAACTGGCTTCTTCAAGAAGCATAGTCCACATGTACATTCACTTTCCACCCTTCTTACCCCTTCTTTCTGCATCCTTCCAGAAACCTGGTGGGATTGGGACTGCGCAGCTGAGAGACAGCTGCAAAGGCCATTGGGCTCCTTCCAGAGGTGCCTGTGACTGCTTCAAGGGGAAAAGTTATCTTGTCTTCATCATAGGATATACTCTTTGAATTCACACATGGAGTGTGCATATGGAAAAACTGGTTGCTGATGTTATTTTTTTGATTTAACAGCAAAATATCATTCAAAAGGAAAAATCAGTTCTACTCTTTTTCTTTTTTCCTGACTTTTCCTTGATTCAGTATAATTTGCATATTGCAGCACTCATTATGTCTGTGTCAAAGACTTGGGGGTGGTGTGGTGGTGGGGAGTGTTATATAAAATCCCACAGAAACTTGCAAAAGCAATGTGGTCTCAGTTATGAAGAAAACTCTACTGTGAATATATTTTGGTAAGTGTATTTCAGATGGGAATACTATAAAAAGTGCATAAATTACTTGCTTGATATAGCATTTTCAGGACCATGTTATTAAAAAAGGTGAGATATGGCATTCTGCTGTATCCCTCACGTCATTTAAATGGTTCTATATTTGTCAATGCAGTTGTCGATAAAATTTCATTGCAGCATTTCTTTTTATCACCTGCAAGTTTATCGAGCTACTTGAGATTTTATTTTATTTTGTAAATCAAGAACTATAATGAGACTGTTTTATAATAATATAAAAAGGGGCTACCCTGTGGATTCCTCCTTCTTAGAGCAGTTCTTCCAGACCCAGCTTACTCCCTGCTTCCACTGAACTGAGTAATTGCATCTGCTTAGGTTTGAAATAGGGAATTACATAGCAGAACAGAAGTACTTGTGGAAAGCTTTATAAAACACAGTGCCAAAGCAATGATACTAGGCTGAATACCTATTTCATTTATTTTACTGTATGTCCTGGTTTCGGCTGGGGTAGAGTTAATTTTCTTCCTAGTAGCTGGTATAGTGCTGGGTTTTGGATTTAGTATGAGAATAATGTTGATAACACACTGATGGTTTAGTTGTTGCTGAGTAGTGCTTATGCTAGTCAAGGACTTTTCAGCTTCCCATGCTCTGCCGGGTGCACAAGGAGCTGGGAGGGGGCACAGCCAGGACAGCTGACCCAAACTGGCCAACAGGGTATTCCATACCATATGACGTCATGCTCAGGATATAAGCTGGGAGGAGTTGGCCGGGGGACAGCGATTGCTGCTCGGGGACTGGCTGGGCATCGGTCAGCAGGTGGTGAGCAATTGCATTGTGCATCACTTGCTTTGTATATTCTTTTTTTATTATTATTACTATTTTACTTTACTTCAATTATTAAACTGCTCCTATCTCAACCCAGGAGTTTTCTTACTTTTACCCTCCCGATTCTCTCCCCCATCCCACCGGAGGCAGGGGGAGTGAGCGAGCGGCTGTGTGGTGTTTAGTTGCTGGCTGGGGTTAAACCGCAATACTGTGCTAGGTGTTTCTTAGCAGTAGGAAAGGAAATATATAATTAATTTTGAATGTGTGCAGGTAGAAATAGTGCTGAGTTGTCGGTGCTCACTCTGCAGATGTATCTTTTGTGTTGAATTAGGTGGAAACAGCAACTGATTCAGATACTGAAAGCAGAGGCCTACGGGAATACCACTCTGTTGGAATACAAGTGGAAGATGAAAAACGGTAATTCAAGCATGTACAAAAATCTGTAGTCTTTCATAACACAACGCACATTTGTAAACAGAGCTAATAACAAACATCTGGCAAGTGCTGACCCTAAATAATTCACAAAGCCAAATTTCTTATATGCATGCTGGTCATTTGGTAAAATTTGTAGAGATTACTTAGCAGTTGCTTAATATTTAGTTAACTTTCCAGTTTTTAATTGGAGGGAAGGAAGTGAAAGTTTTAAATTAAAGTAGTGGATTAATATAATTTCATTTTTGGCAGAACAAATACAAAGATCTGTATATTGGAATACTCTTCCTTCGATAGGACCTCTCATGCTGATGCAGGCTTTCCCAGTCCACACAGGGGAATATAATGGTTAGGATGTAACCCATGGTACCTTTATTCTAAACTAGAATCAGCTTTTACACTTGTTCAGTCCTTCTGTAGCTTTGTAAAACTGCTGGCCAATGTACTAACCCACAGGTTATCCCTGGCAGGCACTGCCTATTACTGGACTGGGACCATTATCTCATTTCACGGCAGCTGTCAGACAGTATCCAGCTGCTAATTGCCTTTTACCATCATTGACTAGAAGTAATTTGAAACAACAGGCTCAGATGTGAAAAGATTTTACAAATAATCTTTGCTTCTCTATCAAACTTTTTAACATAAATCTTTTCTAAAATGTCATTATTCGGTGGCATACCACGACAGAAAATCAACATTTAATGGCCATCCTATGAGGCAAGTAAAAAATACCACAGTCTTAAACCTGCTGCTACTATTTTTCTTTTATTAAAGGATTCTCAACAGTCCTAACTTAGCAGATTTTCAGATTTTATCTAATTACAATTCTTACTATTTGAAATTTTGTTATACGTGTACTTTACAGACTTCTATCAGGAGATGTAACCCTGCAGTTCTGCTAGTTATTTCCAGTTCATTTAGTAATGATACATGGTATTTTGTAGTATGAGAATAAATCAATATTTGCTTCCAGAGATAATTTAAATTATTTTCTTTTTTATCTTTGCTCAGATCAATTATGCCACTATGCATTTTGGTTTTCCTCTCTGTTGTTACTCACTGTCTTATTCTAGTGAGATATGCACAAAGAAAAAATACTTAGCACAAAGTCCAAGGAGAAAACCAGAATCCATTCACTGCAACATTATCCTGTGCCTCTGTATAATCACATATGTATTTATATGTCTTGATCTCTTTTCTTTCTTCCCTCTTCACCAAGACACGGACGATTCAAGCGCTCAAACAGTGTAACAGCAGCTGTCCAGGCTGACCTGGAACTGGAGGGCTTTCCAGGACACATCACCATGGAGGACAAGGGACTTCAGTTTGGCTCGTCGTTCCAGCAGCACTCAGAGCCCAGCACGCCCACCCAATACAGCGCAGTAAGAACTGTACGGACACAAGGACTGTTCAGTTACAGAGAAGATTACAGGACCCCAGTTGACACCTCAAACCTTCCACCGCCAGAACCCTGGCTAGAGCCAGCCATTGAGACAGTAGAGACTGGTCGAATGTCTCCTTGTCGACGGGACGGATCTTGGTTTATGAAGTTGCTACATACTGAAACTAAGAGAATGGAAGGATGGTGTAAAGAAATGGAAAGAGAAGCAGAAGAAAATGATCTTTCTGAAGAAAGTAAGAACATTTCAGTATCTTTCCATATAGATGTCTGCTAAAATAAGAAATCTTTTAGGATAAAGTTGTGGTCTGTAGTTTTTCCTTACTCATTTTGTAGTACCAAAGACACTCTACAGAACCATTAGATATAAGACCTCTGTCCTGCAACTGACTGTACAAGCTGGCATTTCCCAGAGTAAGGTTTTGTAGAAGTAGTTGAGGAGCCAACTGTAGAGTCAAGCGCAGGATCGAAGTCTGGTATTACATATGGCTAAAATGGTGCAATAGCTCCATCCACAGCTCCAACTCTGACACGTTCTTCCCACTCACTTGTATGGCTCCAGTGCTTGACCCTTTGCCAGAGCACACAAGGTGGTCCTACATGAACATTTTTTTGCCATTTTCCTGAATCCTGAGAATTTGCCTCATTAATGAACAGCCATTTTTAAAATGTTTTCATTCCTTTACAGGCACTTCTGCCTATCATAAAGGGTCTGTTGGAAGAACAGAAAGGAGTAGGCAAGAACAATCGTTAAAGCACTTCTGCAGTTACACAGGCATATGCACTATTAGATAGTTCAGCTGCATTTTCTTATTACAGTTTTGTCAAGAATCATTATTATTCTCTCATGTCTTGTGGACACCTTGAAAGGAGTGATGGGATAAAGTGAAAAATAATGTAGACTATTTTGGAACAAGATCCAAGCCAGCACTAATGATAGTAATATATCAAAGTGGTCCTAGCACTCAGTAGCCAGCTCCCTGTGATTCCCTCTGAGGTCAATTATCCTTGGTCTTCAGGCTCAGTTTTATAAATATTTCAATCCCTGCCAATCTGAATTATTGTCTCAGCTGAGATTTTCTCAGATCACAAATTAGTTCATATTAAGTTTTGTTACTAGCATCTTCTCCTGCACTCTCACAAATCTTACCATCGCCTCCGAATACTCTTTCCTGATCATCTTCTTTCCCCCTCAATGAGTTCTTGCTGTGATCTACCCTCAGGTCTTGAGCCAGGCCTGCATGGTCACTAAAAGGCCAATTTCTATTTCTTGTGCTGACCTTTTCAAAAGAAAGAACGTCTATGTTTTTACCTCATCATTTTTTATTTACAGTCATATTTCTCCACTATATTGTGCACAAGTCTGCCAAGTAAAAACATTGGATTTGGGGTGGGGGAAAGCATAAGGCTGGTTTTCTTCCTTCAGCCTCCAGTACTGGAGTGTAGGTGTTTGTCTTTATTTTCATCATGGCAGAGCTGAGCTGAGAATTTTCCCTTTGAATTGATACCGTGAAGACTTTAATACTCTCCTAGGGGCTGTTAAAGTATGAATAATAAAATATTTTGCTTTGCTTAGCCTGTGTGAGGATTTCCAAGCCTTCTTTCATAATGGTTATTTTTTAATACTTCTTTTTACCATATACATCTTTTTTTTCAATTCCCCAAATCTTTGCACTGATGAATACTGACATTTCTCTGCCATCATTAAGTACCCCAAAGCACCTGCTTCCAAGGTTGCCTGTTACTGATGTGGGGACATCAGTGCTTATGATCTGAAGCAGAAGTTCAAATAGCAAGACTTTCATCTCCTTGGAACGAGTAAAATTATTAGGGAGCAAGGAGAGAAACACACAGGCAGTTAGCCCCTCTCTTTCCCTAGAAGGCCAGTGAGAAGTCCGCAGGCAAGGGGTGGACTTCTGCTACCTCCTCTCTGTTCCTCATGCGCAGCCCTAATCAAATCTGCAACCACCTGAAATGAGCAGTGGAAATACCCTCACGTCAGTACTCCTTCCTCACTTGGAGGCACAGATAGGGAGTTAGCAGTGTTATTCTCTGGGATATGAAGCTGTCTGCGTACTACGTTAGGAAAACTTGGAGGAGCTGATTTTAGCTGACTACCCGTTCCCAGGTGCAGAACCACCCTCCCTCCCACCATGTGAAGCTATGCTCTTGCACTCCAGAAATACTCTGAAACACCTTGCTACACGGGGAGACCGCAATTAGGAAGATAGTTTTCAGTAAGTTGTACAGAGGACATGAAGACAAATTGGACTTCATTAATTTTTATTAATGTTTGGAGTTAGTGACACCCTTTTAACCTAGAACATTTCAGTCAGAAAACAAAACAGAATATCAGGCTTTTATGGTTCCCTGTTTGTAAGAGTGACTCTACTCTGTAAGAGAAAAAGAAAGAGCAATTCCCTTATACAGAGTTACTTGTGTTTGAGGGAACATTTTGACCTCCCTAACAGCTCAGAGAAATTATTATAGAATAGGTCTATATAGTGCATGCAAAATCAGATGTTTGTCTTCAGATGATTGTCAAAAGTGACACCCAGACTTCTGATTTTCCATTTTATGTGACTGTCCTGGTTTCGGCTGGGATAGAGTTAGTTTTCTTCCTAGTAGCTGGTATAGCGCTGTGTTCTGGATTTAGTATGAGAATAATGTTGATAACACACTGGTGGTTTAGTTGTTGCTGAGTAGTGCTTATTAGTCAAGGACTTTTCAGCTTCCCGTGCTCTGCCGGGTGCACAAGGAGCTGGGAGGGGGCACAGCCAGGACAGCTGACCTAAACTGGCCAAAGGGATATTCCATACCATATGACGTCACGCTCAGTATATAAGCTGGGGGGGAGTTGGCCGTGGGACAGCGATTGCTGCTCGGGGACTGGCTGGGCATCGGTCGGTGGGTGGTGAGCAATTGCTTTATTCTCATTTCAAGAGATCTTCCTCAAATAATTTCCAAATTACATTATCTTTGAAATGGTATCCCTTCACCTAATATAGCTTACATCAAGTGAAAGGAAGTTATCAAAGAATTATTTTCACCAATGAAATGAGCTTCACTGCATTTTAAAATTTCAGTGTGAATAATTTTTTCCTGTTGAGCCTTTGAGATATTTTGTATCCCCAGTTTGAGCTGTGGAGGTTGAAAGGTATGTATCCACAAGAACTAAAGTTTAATGATATCCCAGCATGAAATGTATCTTGACATATTTAAGCATTTGGCAGTTCCCTGAAGAAAACACACGTAAATGGGGGAGCCAGAAGCAACTAAATCTGTCTTGCCATCTTCCAGCAGGAGCTACTATTCCCAAAACACTTCACAGCAAAGTTTGCACATTCAAACTGTCATTGTTAATGCTGAATAATTTATTTTTGGCCTGGGTATATTAATTGTACCTGAAGACCAAATATAGCTTTGCATCTCATAGGAGAAGGCTGTCTTTATGATACCATTTCTATTTTGTTTTAATCACAGGAAGAGTTAAGATAGAACTGCATTTTAGAAAACAATTTCATTTTCTGCATTAGCACAATAGCCCTGAGATCACAGAAAGCTGTCTGATTGCTGTATTGATTTTTTCTTTCACTGTAGCTTTTCTCCCATAATGTTGTTTTAAGAACTTCACTCATCAGGTCTTAGAAAAGGAGAAGATAATAATTGCGGCAAAAATAACCTCTCTCTCTTTCTTTTCACAGAATTTGTTTATTTGGTCAGTTGCCATGAATTGTATTTTGGAGTCTCTGCAAAGTTCATATATTGTTTGTGGGGGCAGTTATTTGTGTTCTCAGTGTTTATTATAACATATAGAGAGCAATATATATAAAATATATATGTGGCTGTAACTGTTCCCAGGGTAAGTCATCTGATCGTTTGCACTAGCAGGGCGCCTTCAAGCAGAGATATGCGTTTCTCAAGGGTGCTGACTGGAGTTTCAGTTTTACACCCTGAAAATTGTGTTTGGCTATTACCAGTGTGTAGGTGATGACAAGAAAAACACTCTCAATTGTCACAAAGCTATTGAAGACCAAGAGGGCCAGGACTCTGCCGCCCGCGAGCTCTGCGATGGGAGCGGGAGACCGGCGCAGGGAGGGGGAGAGCAGGCGATGTCGGCGGGGAGCCGCAGTCCCTGCCCACGGCTTGTAGGCAAGGTCTGGCAGAGGGAAGCAGAAGACATCCTGGGCTTCTGAATGCCACATGCTTGGCCACTGAAATATTTCAGTGCACAAGTCAAATGGAGAACAGCCACACAGAGTTTACTCTCGTACAAAAATCCTAAGATAGATGCAAAAAAATTAACTATAGTATAAACTATGCCAGCAGAAAGGTTGTTTTGCTGGTATCTTCTGCATCACGGTTAGGAGCCCTGCTGGCATAGCTACATAGTAAAGTGATCTCTGGAGTAAAAAAGGCATTAGAAAGAGTGAGCCCTTCTCTCCCCTTACCCCTTCATTCCATGGATGCTGGATTTTTCCTTGCTAATCCTCTGGCTGGTATTTCCACAGTACTGCAAGGGCTTTAGTAACACGACTGAATAGCAACAGAAAACATAGAGTTAAATCTCCCATTCTTTGAAAAAAAAACCCCAAAACCCCTCACAACCAATTTATTTTAGTATATTCATGAATTAATCATCTATAAAAGCTTTCGTAGGTGTTTGACCAAATATGGGTTATGCTTTAACCAAAGAGAAATTACTGACATAATTTCCTAATGTTTTTCACAAACTTATCCTTCAGGAACTCTAGAAATTTGCATTTGGAGTGTTGTGAATGACTACAGAATGCCTTAATTGCCCTGAAACAGTCTTTAAAGTCAATAAAAGACAGTCCCATAGTGTGGAATCCGAGCATTTCTCCTAGCATTTGTATTGTTCTGCTCAATTTTCTCCTCTTTGAACTCAGCTCCATTTAGGTAAAAAGTGAGTTTGCACCGAGTCCCACTGGGTGCAGAGGGATCCCATTGCCCTAGCTACCCTCCAGAGCACTGCCAGCTGGTAGCTGTGCTGTCCTAAAATGTCATCTCACTCTGAATATTATACGTTTATTATCATGCCTACCTGCTGTGTTGATAGTGAAAAAGACATATATTTCTGAAGATTACTAATTTAGGTTTAGAGATTAGACAAATATTATGCCCTGCTTTGTGTCAGGAGGATGAACTAAATGCCAGTTTTTTCCAGGCATATTTTCTCAGATTGTGTGTGGAGCAATTTATTTATGAGTATAGAAAAAAAATGGAACAATCAAATGGAACGAAAATTTAAATTAAAAAACGTCATTTAAATAAACAGTAATGAATGCCAGAAGCAGATTGATTGTTAGTAGTTTCTCATTGCTGGTGCAGCAGTGACACAATTGAGCAAAGCTTTTAACCTGTCAAGAATAGAGTTACAGCATCAGACTATAATCATGGTTTCATCAATATAGATCTAACTTTTCCCCCTCTACCTTTGTGATATGAAACCATTTTCAATTACAAGGTTTTGTAGCATTTCTCAAGCAATACAACACATATATATTACTTGCAATTTTGTAATATGCTTATTGCAGGGGAAAAGACACCACTGTGTTAATGGGCATGTTGTACACGGCAGCTTACACAATCTCTATCCAGGGTATAAATGCTGGGTCTGCTTCTACTGAAGTCATGGACAGGGTTTTGTATGTCTTCAGAGTAGAAGCCGTACAGGACCACACAACAAAAATGCAGTGCTTCATACGCTTCAGAGAGCAGAATTAAGGTTGTGTGACATTCAAGTAAATATAACATTATCTTAATGGAGGGAGATATATGGATTATATGAAAATTATATATATTTATGTGTGTTGGTAGATTTTATCATAATTTATTTACAAGCAAAATCTTCTAGGCATCACCAAACATCTCAATCTCTCCAGTCTCTAACGTTCATCATTCTTTCATGGAGATAATCAATCTGCACTCATCAGAATAATTCCCCAATGCATGAAATTAATAACAAGGCTTTGGCTGTCTATTAATATTGTGCTAAAGATTATGAATTGAAGTGTTTTAATACTTTAATTTAATTACAGCAAAACAGAGTAGCATGAATATGAGAGATTCTAACTTCTATATTTTATTACATCTGATTTACTGATTGAAATGGAAATAGAGTTAGATCTTTAGTAAATGGTAGGGCTGTGATTATACATGTGTTCACTACTGTGACTCAGTGACACATGCGAGTAGCCTAGAACCGCTGTCTTACATTCCTAACGGATCTGTATCACACAAAAATGCTGCGTTGTCAGTGCCTAAGTCTTGTCTCGTCTGACTGGGCTTTAAATCACTGATGCTTGTTGACGTGATCCTTCAGGATAATGAAGATAAAGCAAATGTTTCTTTAAGATGGGGTTGGCATAACTGTGAGATTCACTAGAAAATATCAGTCATATATAGATTCTGTCAAGATCTACATTTCTGCAGTAGGACAAAACCAATGTCCCTTACTCAGGCTATGTATTTGAGCTACGAATTATAAAATTTAGCAGGGGAAACTAAAACTGAACTTTACTCACTATGAGACAAGCACTACAACCATCAGCCTACGGAATCATCCTCACTCTCTTTCTGCCCAGTGAATAGTTGACCATAGCATGGAATATGCGATGTCAGGGACCTGCTACAGCACAATTCCCCATCCTGGCAAAGAAGGGACCCTGATTCCACACTGGGACTTATGTCCTGAGCTACAGAGCACCAAGGGTAAAGGAGGATACAAGGCTTAAGTCTTTGCCTTTATTAAAAATTATGAAAACTAAATCAAAACAATTTGTTTCAGATCAAAGGAAACATTTCTTTTTTATTTAGGTTTTTGTATATTTGTTCAGGTTTAAACACCCAAAACATTGCTTTCTATATGCCAATAACTCCATAGAGGAAAGTGAGGGGTTTGGTGATCAAAAACCCCCAACCAATTAAAATACTTTATTTCATGTGGACAACAAAAAAAACCCCAAACCGCAGTGAATTACTCATGCAGCCCTGAACCACTTAACCCTTTCACAAATGGGTGCCACATGGGACTGATGAATTATGCATATTGCCGTTTAATTTAGTGTTGTGGCGCAGCTGTACTGTTTGTCTAACAGAAAATGGAATAGAGTTTGAGAACCACAGCTCTACATATTAACACATGCTGATAGAGTTACAGCGTTTGTATGTTCCCACACGAGCCTAACTTCCAAATTATCTCTTGCTGCTACTTGTGGTTAAGCAGATGTTTCACTGGTCTAGAGAAAGCAGAATTAAAATGTAATACCTACTACCAAAATACTGTTTTCACATGCCACTCAGTCCCTTCCTATACTTATTCTAAATAACAACAAAATGTTAAGCCCTGCCAGAGTTTAATGTTTTCTATATCACAGGCTGCAGATCAGTTCTGCTGTACTATTGTAGCTTCATTCCACCCTCTGCATCCTGTTTGAATTATCAACTTGGCTTCCTCAAATCGAATTAAAAAATGTCAGAGTAATTCCTGTCTCACCCCTACCACTACCTGTCTCTATCTTTACCCTAAACATTATTTAAAGACCTGGAAATTCTCCAGATATAAAATTAATCTTCCATTGAAACCCCAGCTTATGATGCTTTTTAAAGTGTTGCTTTTTCAGCATAGAGATGGATGGGGAGGAAAGGAAGTGTAGGAAAGGATGCGGAGGAAGGAGGTGTAGGAAAGTATATTGCTACCTACCAACGTGTGGTATTTATCCCAGCAAATGTGGGAGTCCAGGAGGAGTTCATTTTCTAGGGATAAGCCAGTCTCCTTAGGCACTCCAGTCAACAGAAAGAAACAGGCATCTCCAGGAAGAGATTCAGCTCATCTAAAAATAAGTGCCTAACATGGCTGAGCTGATGAGCTCAGATTACTGATTATAGAGCATCCAGAAATTTTGATTTAGACAGATGACTCTCGGAAGCAAAGTCAAGTAAAATGAATTTGGTCCCTTTCCCCGGTGCTTATGCACACTGTAAATGGCAAGTACACCGACAGTGGGGAAAGCCCAGCGAACCACGGGGGCTGATCGTGATTCAGCAAAGTCCTGGAGCACCCGCTTGTGTCCCACTTTGTCTGAATTAGGCCTTTGTGTATTTTCCTGGGTAGGCAACCTGTAACTCCTAATGGGGGTACCATGACATGTCTCAGAGACATGATTCCTCTGAGGATCTCATCCTTATGGTAGGAGTATCTTATGTTACAGTTTAATGTATTAACCTTACCCCCAGAACAGACAGGGTAAAGAGAGCTCATCCAGGGATCATCCACACAACTGAGTGAAGTCATTAGTGATTGCAGAACCAGAAGATATTATCTAAGGTACATGTAAAGCTCCCTTTGACATCAGGGGGAACAGGCATCTAACTGGTTCTTGAGGCAAGACTATTATTTCAAGAGTTTTCAATTTACATAAGCAAATGTAAATGGGGGTGGGGGTGGGGTGTCCTTTACTTTACTTTGAAATTTAAGATTGTTCTCAAAAACATATGTATGTATGCCCACTTCAGGAAGCTGTCTATATTCCCTTGGTTTTTTCTACTTCCTTAAGCAAATACAGTTTTAGCTGTTCTGAGTTATTAATATATCATTTGTTATTGCCAAAGGGCAAGGTGCCACAGAGCTTTCCGATACCTCTACCTTTTTCAAAAATATTTTAGGTATATAATCATAAACAGCAAAACCAAATATTTACTTCCTGTATAAAATAACAGTAATTTCAGCTACGTATTTTTTGAGCTGGATTTTGCATTTACTGCCAAAAGACAGCTATTGGTAATAACCTGTCTGTATGCTTAGTCCTAGGTAAAATCCGAAGTGCTGTTGGAAGCGCTCAGCTCCTCATGTCTCAGAAATTCCAGCAATTTTATTGGCTTTGTCAGCAAAATCTGGTAAGTCACCATGTCTGACCATTCTTGAAGAATTTAAAGCTATTCATACAAAACATAACTTTAAATTTTAGAATTTAATATTTTTACTTCAAAGGTAACAACAAAAACAAGTGTAGCATACCCAAAGAGCAGCATTCTGAAATGACATTTTCATGTCTCACATTTTGTCTTACTGGTCTTCTTTTTCTTTTTTTTTTTTTTTAAACTTAATCCTGAAGTATGGTGTTAGTACATTTTTTTGGCAAAGCAAACACGTAATTTCAGTAATTTCAGTCTGGCTGCGTTTTGCCTTTTCTTTTTTTGCTGTCTTTATTAAAGAAAAAAAATGATAAGGAAACAAATGCAAGTTTTCTGAGACATAATATTATGTCTTATTTTTGTAATACCCTAAAATAGTAGCTATATTTCTGGTAAGAAAGGAGAAATTTTTCACATTACAGTAAGTGGAGAATAGTAAAATAGCAGAATAGCAGAGAGTATGTGATCCAACTTTCTACCTACCTGAAAATAGGACTGATCTTGGAAATGGGAATATACATAATGCTCATAAAATTGGGTTTCATAATTTGCATTGCCAATTATATATAAGATGTCCTGGGGTTAAAGGAACAGATGCAGTATATTACTTGTGAGAGTTACTGCTATTGTTCTGGAAGTTCATTAGAGACTAATTCAATTCTAAATGTTATCTTCATTAATATGACAGCAGCCATCAGTGATATAAATGTTGTGGCAAGATGATACTAATCAATAGAAGAACGTAATTCTTCTAGCTATGGCTGGTGGTAGAGCACCTACTTTCTTCGGCTCACTTGAAAATCAAGTGTAACTTCCACCTTTTGACTGCCCTTACACCCCATATATTAAAAGTGTTGAATTCTGTTGCGTGCATGACAGCAGACATGACCTGTATGTCTGGTTAGATACATTTCTTTACTTGTTAGTATTTACCACATAACTTTTTAAGGCAAAACATTCATTCTGCAGAGATCTACTTGCTACTTTCCATCCATAAAGTTAAATATTCAGAATTCCTGAAGCTGCGATCAAATATTACTGAGAAAGTCATGCCAAAAATGTCCTACCTTCTGATAGAAAATTATAAGATATATGGTCCTCATTAGGAAAGGATCCAATTACTCACTTCAAAGACTCTGTCAAAACAAGAATTTTAATAGCTCTTACAGACTGACAGAGGAAATATGCAAAGTCAGGCAAGCAGGGGATGACCACGTTTGTAATATCAAATACATCATGTGTGCTCCCTATCTAGTCATTTGTTTCATAGCGAAAGAAGGAAATCTTCATCAATGTCTAAAAGTTTCTCAGTGCAAATTTCAAAGTGCCCTCCATTACCTGACTGATTAAGCTATGCAAACTAAGATTTGGAGAGCCTAACCTCCATTCCACTTCATTTATCTTCAAGTGGGTCCAGCACTTGTGCTCGAGAGCGTTACTGTAATAACAAGCGCAGCTCCTGCTCAGCACAGCCGTCAGCTGTTTGGAAGTGCGAACAGTTCATTACTGCAAAAGCAATAGGTGCACAAGGAGAAATCTACAGCTTTGCAGACAACATGACCAGAAAACTGGCAAGATTTTATTTCTCTTCTTATTATTTGGATAATAAACCTTTGAACTCCGTAACAGCAGCTTTATCCCGCTCCGAAGATTTAGGCTCTGAATAAACTTCAGCTTCACTAAATCAGTAACGGGCTCTGCAGAAAGCAGCAACTGCATAACTGGACTTTCGACTAATTCATGTTTTGAGGCCTTTCTTCCTATGCCTAATGACAGAGTTTGTTGTTAAATAGTCACTCTGTGTACCCACAGCAGGCTTTCCATATGCTCCTAAGGCAGCATCTCGGTGCCCCACAGGAACGCTGCCAGACAGCAGCCAGTTAGTGCATTCCCCCACTCGAAAACATCTAGCACTTCCAGGGCTACCACACAGCAGTTTCTCTAACGGTGTTCAACAACAATAAGCATAAATGTAGGACAAAGAACAATGGTGTTTACTGCTGTCAATTCAAGATGCAGCAAGGGTTTAGGAAGAGGAATGTACTTCCTCAGACTGAAATTTAACCAGGAAACTCACCCATCGCCTATGGACTTTTCTAAAGGGTCGCGGGTATTTCAAGGGACACATTTGATTATGCTCTGGGTTAAGATCTCTTAGCGAAGACTCTCACTTAGGGTAAATTCATAAAAACGTAAGCTTCAATGAAGTTTTTTTTAAGAATCTGGCTGGCTATCTCCTACAGTGTACTGATCCCAGTAACTGCTAGAAAAAAAACTTCACTGATTAATAATTACTCCCTTCTGCATTATTCACATTATGTCTTGTAACACCCTGTTTTTTCTTTGAAGTGTCCTCCTCCGTACTCTCTAGTCAGCGCAGACCCTGCTCAGCTCGTGAGATCATTGCTCAATATGTCATGGTTGCAGGCAAAAACAGAGCGACTCGAGCACCAGCTAGGTACTTTTCGCTTGCTTTAGGCTTCCTTCAGAAGGAGGGCTGCAAAGCTGAATTCCAAATAAGATACAAATAAATGAGCAGCTTCTGAGAAGAAACAGGTTTAAGCCAATCTTTTCAAAACTTAGTTAGCTGTAACAGTAATCGTTTGTGCCAGCATTTATCCGTGGACTGCGGATCCATAAGCGATAGCAGCAGGAGGCAGCCCTCTTGTGTCCAGCCAACGCACCGCACACTCCTCTGCAAGCAGCCGCGCTGGAGGCTGCGACCTTCGCAAAGGCGATGAGCAGTGGGGAGCACAAAGCTACAGAAGAGCAATTAGCCTTGATTCACAAGGCAATGGCATTTCAATGAGTGGCATCATTTTGTGGCTATTTAGAGGAAACTGGGGAGAGGGACTGAGGAGACCAGGCTGGAGAGAACGGGTTGCAATATAAGATATATTGCTGTGGGACTGTCCTGACAAATTTCACACAGGGAGTCGGTTCCTGAAGCCTAAGATATTGACCTCTGTAGAGTAACTAATACCACTGACATAGATCTTAAATGGTTTTGAAGTAAATTGGGATCTACCCAATTAATTTGTTTTCAGTGGACACTAATCTGGAGTCGTATCCTCTTTCCCAGAAGTCTGTTATAATCTGTATGGCCAGTCCCCGAAGCTCCCTATGAAAAGGAGACGTTCTTCTAGTCAAGAAGACTTCGAAGTGGATAGGCTTTTAGGCTGGTTCTTGGCCAGGATTCCCAAAGGGGTTTAGATAGGGGTGACACTGCATGTTGTCATGCCCAGCTCCAGGCACTCAGGTCCCACTGTGGCATCTGCAAACCCAAGTTTGAGTAGCAATTCCTGGCGTAAGACCCCTAGAAATGTGCAATTCAAGGGAGGAATTCAGTAGAAATCCTGACTTATAGCCAGTTTTTAGGCAACTATGTGGGGTCGTGTTCAATACGTAAAATGCCTTTGTCCACTAGATTTGTAAAAGGTGGGGCACAGAGCCTTGCTTCAGCAACAACACCAGTGTTTCTAACATAGTAAACTAGTCATTACAGCTTTTGCCCAGGAAAAAGGAGATCCAGAGTCCCTTTGGCCTGGTTGCAACTCCATCTCTCCCAGCTCCATTGTGTAGATCATCTTAAATGCTTCCTGGTGCCCTGGAAGGGAAGAGACATTTCTCCATCATCTTTATAGAGATCTTTATTAATTAAACTCTATTTCATTGAAGTGGCAAGCCTAGCTTATTGAACTAGTACCAATGCTCGTAGAGCATAGGGTTAAGAGTCTGTATACTACATTTTTATGTAATTTTTATCTGGCACGGACATCAGATTGGTAGTCAAATGAAGGGTCATCTTGCTAATTGTTACCACCAATGTTTGCTCCATTAAGTGTTGTGCACATAGCGCCACTTAATTGCAGTACTTGGGGATAGTGCCTTCCCAGTTCCTGAGCCTAATTCGACCCCCTGGAGAACAAAATCCTAACATCCCCACCAAAATTTTATACCTTCCGTCTATATTTGAAAACACAAGACAATGTAAACATCGAATTCAGCATAAGCTGACAACTTCTCCATGGTGTTGTTTTGTCTTCTAATCAGCTATCATGAATGTAATGTTTAACCAGAAAGACTTCAGGCTGGCTACAGCATGAACCATGTTCCCTTTCCCTTTAATAATCAGCAGGCAGAGGCTGGCAGCTTGTTCCTTTTTAGAAATGCAGGTCAGCACAGCATATGGTGCTAAGGAACTTCCCGTGCCACACAGATTCAGGAAGGCTCACGTACAACATCCAACTCATTCATGTTTGGGTTGTGTAGGAGGCACAACTTCCCAGACACAGCTCCCAGCTGCAAAGCGCACGTAGCCTTAGCACCGAGCAGCTCCGTAGCAATGTCAGCTGGCGTGCTGCCTTTCCTGCCTCACAGCTCGTTAAAGCCTGCTGGTCTATTCATATTCTCTCCTTTGTGCACGACAGGACCCGAGTGCCATGCCGAGACCAACTTCCCAGGACCTAGCAGGTTTCTGGGACTTATTGCAGCTCTCAATTGAAGACGTCAGCATGAAGTTTGATGAACTGCACCAGCTGAAACTCAATGAATGGAAAATAATAGAATCACCTGAAAGGAAGGTAAGCAGACTATGGACAATACCATTTACTCCCCATTTGTAGTCCTGCCGTCTTCTTGTGTTAAATACAATAGTAAAACACGATAGGTTTTTAACCCTAGAAAATATCTAATTGGCATGGCCCGATTTATACATGGAAACCTTCATCAGGTGTGAGGATTTTTTTCTTTTTAACAATGTTGAGCTGAATTTTATAACAAATAAAATGAATTTTGCTCCATAACACTTTTGTTCAAGTTATTTGGATTCACATGCTAAAGGCTAGAACTGAAATATGTTCTGATTAATTCAGACTGAGGACAATAGCCCGAAAATTCAATCAAGGTAAACTCAGCACTCTGCTACATTTGGGGCAGCTCAAACCTGAGCACTCCAGTGTTTAATCCTGCCTGCACGACACAACTGATACTAGAACAGGAGTGAGATAAAAGCATGTGGCAAAACATAGCATAAGTCAAACTAAAGCTTGGCCAACGAAAGTTTGGGGGACAAAGAGTACTTCTGGCAAAATGCCTGCACCTCTGCCCTGCAACTCCACCACCTGGGAGACACCCCAGCCACAATGCTTACAAACCAAAGGTGGCAAATTGCCCACAAAAGCAATGTAATTCTGAAACTGCCTTTCCCCTTTCTAGAGCTCCATGCCTCACCTTGATTATCCCACTATCCTTGCTGATTATTGTATCAGTCAGATGAAGACAGCATTTGGTTTGAGTCAGTACTGTTGGCCTCAGGTGAATACTTGTTTGGTTTGGGAGGAATTAGGAGGCATTTTGACAACTCTTTCATTTCTTCATGCTCCTCTTGGATTTTAATTTTCAGCCAACTGGTTGGTGGATGGTGAGTTTGCAACTCTTGCTTACTAGTGACAACTGGAAGTAAGAAATTATTGTAGTGACAGCAACAGTGATGTTCCTAAGAGGGAAATAACTAATAGTGAAAAAAAAGTAAGATGGGACAACAGGAATGGAGCCCTTATGTTCCTGGCTGAAAAGAGAAAATAGAGAAAATAAAGACTGGAAGAGCTGGCTGTCATGGGGAACAGCATCTTAGGCTGCTGCACTGTTCCTGTTGAGTTGAGAATGTAGAACTATGTTCTTAAATAACTTTAGTTATTTAGTCTGGGCTAATGCATTTTGGTAGTAGACTCAGAATTAGTTTTAAAAAAAAAGACCAAACAATGAAGAGTCTGTAAACCATAGGCACATCCGTTCAATTTTTGTATTATTTGAATCCCGCTGTGCATCAAATTAACTGTGTTCTCCATAAGGAACAGCCCATACTCTGGACTATTACTATTACTTTGAGAGTGATATAGCAGAAAGATTGATCATAATAACCATGCTATTATGTATGAAGTTGTGGAATCTCCGTCTTCGGGGCTATTCAGTCCAGTATTATATATGATGTTGAAAAACCTGCTTTAACTTCGAGGTTGCATCTAATTTCAAGTGGGCTTTGAATGGGGGTTGTATCAGATCGCCTCCAGAGGTCCCTTCCAACCTAAACTATTGTATGATTCTGTGATTCTACAATATCTTTTTAAGGCCCTTATATGATAATTCACAGTCTCTAAACGGAGTAAAGTATCAATTTCGTACCTCAAAACAATTCCTGATTTAAAACCTACAGAGCAATTTACAGCTACTTTGGTACCAAAGTCTACTGACTCTCACTTTATAATTTGATAATTCTTCAATATAATTTTCTTTAAAATGGTCCAGGCTGGCAAGCAGAACAATTAGCCCTATGTTCTCTCTCTGGTTGGTGCTTGCATGTTTCCATTTAGCAATTCGTAAAGGAGACTAAACTAATAGACATGTATACACAGCTGCTATCTCATATCCAGCTGAGGCTAAACTCAGTATGATTAATTTAATTAAAAATCCTGCCCTGCTAATCTCAGACAGTCTTTTCACTTGATCAGACCACACAGATGCGCTGAATTCTTATTGGAGAGCCAGTGTGTGTTTCTGTTTATAATGAATGTAATAACGTGTCAGCTAAAATTAAACGAATTCATATGAAAGCAAAGTACACAGATTGCATGTGCAGGATACCTGCAAGGACAGTAGAAGGAAGGGTAGTCTTTTTTAAGTCACAGGACTGCAGAATTTGTAACGGTTGCTGAAACAACCGGGTTTTGTCAGTGTCCCTAGTGTGAACAGCTATTCATGTAATCCATTAGTCAGCTGATTGGAGAGCACAAATTGAGCATGCTTGATGTACGTAACCAGTATTTTGCATTTCATGTCTTCGATTTGCATGCTCTGCTGATGGTACCTTCTGCCCGCAGTTCACCCTCAGTTTTAATACCCTGTTGCAGGAAGAAAGAAAGGTTCCTCCTCCTGTACCAAAGAAGCCCCCAAAAGGAAAATTCCCTATCACAAGAGAAAAATCTCTGGACCTACCTGACAGACAGCGACAAGAAGCTAGAAGACGGCTAATGGCTGCCAAGAGAGCAGCCTCCTTCCGGCAGAATTCAGCCACAGAGCGTGCAGACAGCATCGAGATATATATCCCAGAGGCTCAAACCCGGCTTTAAAGACAGAATGCTGCAGAGTTCCTTTTTTAAACAAAATGCTTGTACAGTTTGTCACTTACCTGGTAATTTTTGTCTCATTCTCTCCACTAAACATGCCCTTGCTATTGTGTTCTTTGTGCCATAAGCACAGTGGAATGCTTTTGATTTCCTCAGAATTTGCTGAGCTCACCGCAAGAACGACTTCTTTTTGTATTTATTGTCTGACTTACAATCAGCTACAATGGATAGGGCTTGTCGAGACCCGACTTATCCAATATATTCTCAGAGGACAACAAGAAACACCTCTTGAGATGGAACCCAGCTTACTTTTTTGTTATTTATATTTTTATAAAATGTGTGATAATTAGGGATAAGAATAACAAACTATAAATGGGTGCATCTCACCATTCACTAGAGGCATTAGCTAATCCAAGTAGAAGGTGCTACAAATGTAAAGAGCAGGAAAGAAAGAACCCATTTATCTCTCTGACCTCCAGTTTCTTTTCCTAGAACCCAGCTAACATATTTACCCATGCGCTCTGCCACTCTTCTCATCTTTGTTACTGCAAAATAACATTAGGCCTCTCATGTCATGCCAAGTTTCTGGAGATGAACAGGGATATCCGACCACTAAAACTCCAAAGTTCATCAGAAACCAAGAAGCAGACAAGTCTGGTGGTGGTGGGAATGCCCACTGAGAAACGTTTGCTGTTAGCAGTATAACGACACTCTGAAACCTAAGCAAAATTATAATGCAAGAGGACTTGAGTGATGGGTGAAAGGAAAACGGAAGCCTTAAAAAGTTAGATCTTCTGTAGCAAGATGCGTAAAGAAAAAGTTATACTTGCTCCTTTGGAACACTCATTGCATTTTTAACAGTTCTTTTACGTGTTAACATTTATTTTATAAACCTTCTCTCCTTCATTTTAAGAGCTGTGCTACATGTAATATTTCAAACTCTCAAAATGTTATATCAATTGAGTTTCCAGGGTATCCTTGAGAAAAAAAAAAATCTTGCTTGTTTAAAATGCCAGTTGTGATGTTGTAAACAGTTTAAGAAATATGAATGTGAGTGGTAAGTATATCTAAGTTTAAATGGTTATGTTAAGGTAAAGGTGAACTGTGGTTTACAGTTGTATTTTTTTTAGAAATATTTTTCTATGCAGTATCATTTACGGCAAGAATAAGCTTCTTGCTTGCTTCAGACATAAAAAAAAACATGACTCAAGAGATAAGTGATTTCCAGCCATGGAATATAAGGAAAATAATATATTTTCAAGCCTCGCATTGTCAGAAGAGAGAGTTGGTAACTACCACAGTCAAGAGGCTTTAATTTAAAACAAATTAAGACAGAATTATTCCACTTCACCTACCTTCCAGAGCCAACCGAGCAACCCAGCACTTAGAAGTCTTCAGGTGAAGACGCAATAAGATGAGTAACCCGCAGCCCCCGATTCCAAGGTTTGAATCCTACTGAACACTATTTTAGGTCAAAACAGTCTGAACCCAGTGAGACAGACAGCCCCAACTACCGCATCCCCTGTTTACCTGCTTTAACAAATGCAATGTATTTAGCCATAGGCAGAACAGCTATTTAATTATACTCGAGCACTTTGGTTCTTCACCTGATGAGCACTTTAAATCTGAATCCCACGCACCCTGCAGCCTGACGGATGACTGAAAACATGAAGTATCATAGGTTATGCAGATCTGACATTGCTTCAAACCTGTTTTCTTTTGGGGTTTTTTTTTTTTCTTTTTCCTTCTCTTTTTCCTACAGTGTGTAGTATTAAGCATGAGTTCTGTCTTTGGAGCACAGCTGATAAAGCATGTTTAGCTTCAAGATATGAATGTTTAGAGATGAAGTTTTGAGAAGTTTCTGTGAGGAGAAAACCCTGTAAATTGAGCCTGATATCTGGTATATACTTTACCAAATAGCCTTAAACCATATTTGGAAGCAAAAACCAAGACGAATGTATATCCTTCAAAAATGACAAAAAAAAAAAAAAAAAAAAAGAATAAATCCCTGAAATATTCTTCTATAGATGAAAACATTATATTGCCCATCCCTTGCATTTTCAAGGCATTTTCTATTAAGGAAAGAGCTGAATCCTGAGTAGTGTACAATATTGATGCTGCTTCCTACATTTGTTGTGCTATTTTAAATACAAATGTACCTGCAGACATTGGCATCTTTAGTCTTGAAAACTGATATATTATTTAAAGTGGAGCTGCTAATTAGAAATATCCACACAAAAATAAAGCCAGTGTCTATCTTAGATTTAAGAAATTTAAAATGGACACAGCACACCTATACATATATATATATATATGGCAGCTGATACATTTTATCTAATTTTCCTGTACACTTCAACGAGAAATCACACTTGACTTACTTGCTTGAAAACCCCTGCCTGCAGCAATAGGTCATGTGATTAAGACAAGTTGATTTGATCCTGCCAGTAATCAGACTTTATAAAGACAAATTGTAAAAACAACAGATTACAGATAAGCTTAGATCCTAGCTGACCTAATAATGCCGACTTGGAGCAATCCATATAAGTCCATTTTAGAATCACATTTTGATAGGTTTTTGATATGTTAAAATTTTATTGGATGTTCTCAGGCAAAAATAGGCCTGCGTGAATGATGCCAACCCTGTATTTTACATTTCCCATGCCATTACGAGAAAATGTTCAATATAAGCTTTGGATATCTATGATTTCGGTTTGTTCCACCTTTGTTCCCAAAAAAGAAAAAAAAGAAAGAATCAAAAGTAAACTAGATGCCTACTGAAAAATCTGATAATATGTTATCTGTGCGTGTTACATTTCAAAGTGCAATATATTAAATTCTTGTACAGGTAACATTCTATCATTAAAGGCAAACAAGCCATTTCTATTTACGTATTGTATGTCTGGTTAGTTTAGAAAAATAACATTATGCTTATCATACTTGTGTTGCAAATAAATCAAAGTCAAATTGCTTCAGTCCCTGACATGAGAAACACAGCATGTGGTATCTTAATAAACATATAAACAGATCAATTGTAATCTGACCCCACATCATAAAAATAAAATTCAGTAACAAAACCAACGTAGGTAAATAAACATAAAGATAGAAAGTGGAATGCTTTCTGCTTAAAGACTTCATGGTGTAGACTCACACAGAACAGCTGGATATAGCAAAATAGTCTAGTGTTCAATTGAATACTAATTAGACTAATATTTATTTTAACAGATGAAAATTATAGAAAGTCTCTGTTCATTTCTTCATTGCCTGTAAAACACAAGTATAATAAACAGAATTCTGAAAATTTAAATAAAGAGAAAGACCTGACTGGTAAAATTGTTGATATTTGCCATACTTATTTTTGCTTTGTATATTTTTTTAGATTTGGAATTCTTTGTAAATTGGTGAAGTACATTATGAAGTATTTTATTATTTCTTGTCAACCTGATCAGAACGGCCTTTGGCAGCATGCGAAGACTAATAAGGTTGTACAGTTTAATACCAAAAAATGACGTTTTAATTCATGCTTAAACCTTGTCACTATGTTAGATTTGAGATCAATCAGGAAGGAATTAAAGCGTGCATAGGAAGGTGTGTGGATTTCATATACACATATATATGAAATACATTTCATATAATGGAAATTATTTGTTTTAAAATAAGCCCATGTCCTGCTGTATCAGTAAATTAGCACTCTAGTTTCATCCTCTTCAGCACAGCATCTAGTATAAAGTGAGGGAATGTTCGGTCATTGGGCGGTTTTGCAAGGAAAAGAAGTAACTGCTACGTGATGACGTGCCACGCAGCCTCCTCATGCCCTGCTGGCAGCGATGCCCTCCAGAGGCTCCTGGCCCCACGGCACCCTCGGGCAGCGCGCCGCGCCGCGCCAGGTCCACCCCGGCCCCCTGCGCCCGGCGCCCGTGCCTCCAGATCAGCCCGTCTCAGCCCTGTGCCTTCAAAGCCTTGAGCCTGCCCTGCCCGGGCGGTGGGTTGGATGTCCTCCTCGGCGTTCCCGCGTTGGCGCCGGTGGCAGGGGGCACACCGGAGGCTGCCCCATCAAGTGCTGGTTTGTGCATGTTAATTTGAGATCTGGAGTTGGTCTGGCAGCTCCAGGTGTCAAGCTGTGTGCGCTGAAAAGCTGCGACATCCTGAGTAGCAGGAGCCTCAGCATTAGACGGAGAGCTTAAAAGAAACATGAAAGCAGCGTTACTCCCGTTACTGTTCCCAGAGCATCTTACCATGTAGTGATACCACCTGCAAGCTGTATTCGAGGTGAGGAATATCAGCAAACCCCTTAATGTCTAGAGAGGTGCTTCCCGGTGTATGACAGGTTGACACATTTATACAGTGCCTTTCATCCAGAAGGATCTCCAAGCACTTTATGAGCCGACACAGACTCCAGGCCGGGCTGCAGCTGGGGCAGGTTACCCTGCCCATAGCCTGGTGAGCCGGCACAGCGGGATGCCGGGGGCTCTCCTGCCTGTCCCCACGCTGCCGGGGAGTTTCCTTCCACACCACCCTCCCAGTGCCCGGGAGGACCCTTATGCTCTGAGCCTGTGCCGAAGGTGAAGCCAAGACGCGAGGGAAGTCCCAGGAAGACCTGAGCAAAGAAGAGGCGAGGGCAATGCTCATACCATCCCTCCAGGGTGTAGGCAGGGATAGAAAAGCATCAAATTAAGAACAATGTCTGCTTTTGCTGTTCATTCAGCGAGGGCCCCTGCGGCGGAGGAGCTCCCCTGGGAGGGTGCTGCAGGAGAGCCCTGGCCGGTGCCGGGCACGGGAGCTGATGGCACTGCAGCCGAGCCCTCTCGGTCGGAGATCTCGGCAAGTCTCTCCTTTGCAAGTGCATTCCCCCACGGCTTTCTTAGCGGGAGCGCCCGATCTGGGGCACGTGCTGCAAAACAGCCTTCCCCTGTGGCCTGACTGCCACGCGCCCTGTTCTCTCCCCAGCTCTGCCCTCCGGCCAAGCGAACGCGAGGGACAACGTGAGGCGCGGGACCTAGGCATAGGCATTATGCTTTGGTTCGGGCAGCTGCTCTTTCTGAGACTCCGCTCTAACCCTAAGGGCTCTTTGTACAGCAGAGCAATGGGGACGCCTCTCTCTGCATTGGCAGGAGAGGCAGACTAGAGGCAGCCATTTCATACTGCAGATAACAGAAAGAGGATATATACATACATACATATACGTATAAAAAACAATTTTTCAGTGTGGTGGTCCCAGACAGGTGGGCCCAGGAACTGCCAGCACTGTTCCTGCAGGCCGTGCCACTTCCTCGCAGCTCAGCCTCAGCACTGGCGGCCGTGGCAGGTTCACTGCCCATCTGCAACTATCCACCGTCTTCTCCTCCAGGGACCATCTTTTGGGAACAGCTGTTTTATGGCATACTCATATGCATACACAGACTCCTGGCGGGAATTAAGCCCTCTGTATATACAGAAATTGCTTAATTTATCTCTGAAATGCAGCTACCTCTATGGTGTAATGCTGCAGCTGTTTAACTACATAATAGGCTGTTCAGGACAGCAAGTATAAAAGCAAAATTGAAATGGAAACTTGCCCAAAAGAGAATTTGGCCAGCATACTTAGGCTGATTCAGCTCCTCTTAACGAAATAAAATTCTAATAGCTGCAAGAGGCCATGGCACTCGTTATATCTAAAAACCATATTCCAGATCCCTTCTCATTAAATGCGTATCACATTTCGTAAATGATGATCACAGAAGAAGAATGCATGTTCACAGTCCCACCTTTCCACGTATGAGTGTTTCTCCCATTACCCTTCATTGCTGAAACAGAACTGGGCTTTTGAAGTCAGATCATAAATTAGTATGTCTACACGGCTTGCTCTTTAACTGAGCAAACGCAGAACAGTTTTCATCCACTGGTGATTTAATTCTCTATTTTATTAAAGCCAAATTCTTATTTTTCTAAATTGGTTTTGTTGGACAGGATTTTTTACCTATATTTTACCTGTATTTTCACCTAAGCTTAAACAAGGGGGAGGTTTATTTGAAGATATGGTCATTATTCACCAACACAGCCCATTAGTGAGGATTTTTCTTCTCCTTCTTTCATTCAACACAGCATTTCCCATTCCTAAAGCTGAACTGTCATACAAGTGAGACGAATTATTGCAGAGCTTCGGGCTAAGTTCTGATCTCGGTTGTATTAGAATTAATGCTAAGAAACTGAAATCAGGAAAGAAATTTCAGATTCGGATCAATGTAATTCAGATCAATATCTGACTTGGCAAGTCCTGCTGAGGTAGGAAGGACTTACCGTTCGAGTTAGCGAGTGCGTAATTACTTTGTAGGATATAGTTCTTCCTTTCAGGTAGGTCACAATCAAGCAGAGGGCTTGGTAGTAGGTTCAATTCTCTGATTAAAGACCTCACAAAGAAATACTAGCTTTGTTTATAATTACCCATGGAATCCACATGCTCATATCCATGCTTTGATTTAGCCTTTGGAGGTTTAATAGTATGGCCATCTCATTTTAAAAGGGCTCAGCATGTATGTATTCTTTAGTCCACTTTATATATTAATTTCCCGAATTAAGAAAATTTCCCTTTCTAGTAGCCTGACTTATACTGCTCTAGAATTGTTCTTTCCTGAAGAAAAGCCACTATGACTGTGCAGGATTTTCTGTACAGAGACAAAACTCATACTTTCATTTACCATATGACATGCCAAAATAATCAAGTGTGGCCTAAGGACTAAATTAAATGCCTCCTATAGAATTTCAAGGAATGTTAGAACCAGGAAACTAGCTGTTTAGTTATCATTAAAAGTATATATAAATATATATAAATATATATATACATAAGAAATCATATCAACAATGAGGATGAACTGAGTGCCAAATATTCACCATCTGTATAAAGCTACACTTCACTAGAATTAAACTATTTTATGTAATTCTCTTTCTCATGCTTTTATGGTTCTTTTGATAATTTCTATTTAGTAGCATGCAGGATACCTAAATTGAATGTACAGTATGTTGTTTCATTGCTACAATAATTTCTTGCTTCTCAGTAATATCTTCTTTACTAGAATGTTATTTGTTACTTTGAAGACATATTTGAGAATTGTTTTATTATTGAGTTATTCTTTTTTCATGATTCTCTACTCATCTCCAGCTGATTGTAAGAAAATGTGCTTCACTATTTTGCCCCATGGCTCTTTTATGAAGCTGCCTCTTTCAATTGGTTTATGTATTGTTTATGTTCATCTCCTGTAAATAATTCTGCAATTAAATTTTTTGAGAAAAATAGAGTACACTCTTTATTACATTTTAAATTTTGCATTAGTTAAAATATGCCATTTCCAATCAGACAATTTGTAGGCCACACTAAATTATTACTTTAGACATGTAGCCCTTTGAGTGCCAGGAAATTCATTTTCAATAAAATAATTTTGATAGGGTTTTTTCTGAATTCAAAGGACACACATTTAAAATCTGAAGGAGTTTGGCAAATAACGGAATCAGCTATGCAATGCTATCAATGTGTTTTGGTTTATAGTCATTAATACTATAGTTATAGAATATCATGCACTGATTTTGAATCAGACCATTGTGTGTCATTAACAGAAAGAATAATAGCTTTTTTTGCGTGTAAAACATCCAAAATTTAATTATTTGTAAGCAGTCATTATTGGGCAGAAGTAACTGAAAGAATTTGTTTTGGGAAGGTGAATCCTGGAGCATCGCTCTGTGTGTTTTTGCTGTTTGCAACAGAATAGCCAAAAAGAACTTCTAGCCCACTTTATGTTTTTCAGCTCCTTCCAGGACAGACAAGTCTCTTTCTGGGAATGGCTTTAGCATCTCAGCAGAAAATTTGATCAATACTTTGCGTTGGCCACACCTCTTGATAAGACAGAAGCCACAGTAGGCATGAAATGAAGATGTGTGGAGTCTCTGAGTCTAAATAAAGGAGGTACCAGAAGTACTATGACAAATATATATTTATTTGGCATAGAAAAGTGCTTAGTTGTTTGAATAATTGGATTTTTATTGTTCATTTATTATATATACTATCATAACCCTTCGGAGCCCTAGCTATGGACCAAGACAACATTGTACATTTACAAAATGGAAAGATTTCCCTTAACACAAAGAGTTTACAACCCAACCATTAGGTGAGAAACAACAGAAAGGCAGAAACAGGAGAGAAACCGAGGGAAAAAGAAAGATGCTGTTAATTAAAATGGAGAGAGGTAGTTGCAGCATCCCAGCAGCCCATCAGCTGTCAATTGTTTCATAGCCATCAGAAAAAGAGAGGATAATGAAGTGGGTTGGAAGATACCCTCAGAGATCTCTTCCCAAGCAGGGAGGGAGTTCAAGAAAGATATTTGTTTGAAAATTTAACACAGAGATGATGAATTTTGGCATCATGAGTCAACTGGAGGTGGAAGCTGACATCTCCGTAATTAATGACTGACGCTAGGTACACCGTAGACAGGTGGTATACGAAGAAGCTGTGAAAGGTCTTGGCAGTAAGACCAATAAAATTAAAGATTCAGTACTCTGCTGGCTCATTATTTGTATAAAGGAATTTTCATCTTTAGTACCTGTTGTGGAAGGCTCAAAATTTTCCAGCTATATGTCAGCAGTTCTAATGAAAATTAAACTTAGAGACAGAGGTCATTAGAGCAGCTTAGCTTCTTTTTGTCTGTCTCCTAACAGTAGATGTTATGACCTAGAGCATCACTCATAGCAGTTCTGTATGATATTTTACAACTAAGAAAGGCCTTGATCACTTCTAGCTGAAATTGCAATAACCATTTAGCTTGTCTTAGCCTTCATGAGTTCCTTAAAACAGGGTGATCCTTCCTGCAATCTGGAAAGGATCTCAGGACTAACAAGCAAGCTGTTTCTTGTACAACAGTATTACAGAAGGTTGCATGTCAGCCTTAGTGTTATAGGCATCCCCATATAAATGAGGACAGTCATTGCGGATGAACTAGTAAGGTCAGTAAAGCTGGAGCATAGATGTGGCATATGTTATTTCAATTGCTGAACCAAATAATCAGGTGCAGAATACATGTTCTGGAGTTAGCATATTTATTCCAGTTGAACTGCACTGACACCAGCAGTGGGTTTGCGGAAGGCTGTTATTGTTTTAACTGTAGCAGCACAGATGAAGTGTGAAAAACTTGAAATGTAGACAAGTGCCTTACATAACCTACCGCAGCCCTAACATAATCCCCGGACAGATTCTGCTGTGAATTTTTAAACAATCAATTTATAAGTAGCCAGAGGATAATGCGGTGATAAAAACTAGGCAACACTGATTTGCCAACATCCTATCGTCTCAACCAATTTAATTTTCTTCTTTGACAGGATGAATGGCCTAATGGATCAGGTAGAAACAGTAGGTTGTGATAGATCTTCACTTCATTAAGGCTTTTAATACTGTTACAGTGTAACATTTTTATATAAAACTAGGAAAATATTATCTAAATAAAATTGTTGTAAAATTAAATCCCATGCAGCTGAAAATATTATTTTAAATATACAAATATCCTTGACCCATTGTGAAATCTGAAGGGCTTTTGAAGTGGAACAATCTTCCAAAAACCTCAGTACTAGTCAGTAATTTCATTGACAACTTTGATGATTTACTAAAAAATGTAACATTCATTGATCATATGATGTGGACCTGGGAGCAGTTACAGGTTCTATAGAAGATACGATCAAAATTCAAAGTGACCCCAAAAAACTGGACACACTCTCAAAACCCAATGTGATGAAATTCAGTCAAGAAAAAATGCAAAATGCTATACTGAAAAGATCAAGCTCAAATGTGACAGAATATCCGTTTAAGAAAAAGTAGAGCGAAGAAGATGTGGGCTATGGTGGATCACAAGCTAAGTAAAAGTCAACCTGATGCTAAATCAACACAAGCTAAATCACATGCTCCTAAGGAAAGGGGAAATCTAATAGTGAATGTATTAGCATATCGTTAAATTAGTGTGGCTTAACAAATTATCATGCTGTGTAATCATCCATGTATACACAATCTTAAATTGTGGCGCACACGCATTATTGGACTTGACATTGCAAGCCAAGCTAAAACAAATTACCCAGAGAAGGCAGAAGTCTTTAGATCCATAAAAATCAAACTTGGGTATCCGAGGCACGTCTTGTCCTCTTCCATCCAGGCTGCTCAGTAGCAATCTCCATGGCCACTACATTTTGCTGTATGTCAAGTGTCTAAGGACTTCCAACAGGCTGAGCCCCTTTCAGGACTTGGGTGGAGATTGTACATGTCTCTGTCCCAGGTTTGAACCACAGCGGGGCTGGGGCAAGGGCAGGATGCATTTTGCGTGCTTGGCTGCCTGCGTTTAGGATCCAGACTGTCATGTCTGGGCAGCGGTGGGATACAGACTCTCTGAATCTCGCTATTGTCAACTTAGTCATTTCCACCCAAGTCCTCTCTGAGATGGCAAAAACTGCCCTCTGAATCTCAGGCAACTGCGCAAACACAAAATGTGAACGAGTGAGATAGATAGGCAGAAGCGTTTCAGGAAATCTAAAAGTGACACTGAATGACTGAGTTCTCAGGCATGCCACTGAGAAAGAGTCTGGGGGTCTAGGGACATCTCCTGTATGCTACAGAGATGTTCTTCCTTCACTCCGTTCGGTACTGGTAAGGTTTTGGTTAGAGTATTAAATCCTGTTTTGGAGGAATTGAGAAGCACGTGGAGAAAATTCAGAAGAAAGCAACAAGGATTAGAAGAGATTTAGAAAGCATGACCTAAGTGAACAGAGTTCAGAAAATGGATCAAGAAAAGACTGACTTGTTTCAACACAAAGAGGTTGTTATGAACTGTTAATGCAATTGTTTCCCCATTCCCTGGAAGGAGGTTATCATCATAACTAGCATAAAAGTCTAGGGGTTTTTTGTTTGTTGGGATAAGGGTAGCGAATCCTGGAAAAACCAAGTTAGCTCAAGGACTCAGTAACACAAGGTAGCAAGCATACCCTACACAACCTTGCAGATGTGATCCACATGTCTGAATCCCCTGGAGAGCCACAGGAACCATCACCCAGCGTCCGGGCTGCACCCACGCTCCGAAAGGGATGTGCCCCTATCACCAGTCCCCTCCTCTCACTTGACACATGATCCTATTTATAAGCAACTGGCCATTTGCAAGCGTAAAGGAGGGATTCACCTGCCAAAGCTGCAAGTGCTGCTCAGAGAGCTGTTCCCCGGCTCCTCCCAGAAGGAGAAGGTGACCAGGCGGGTGGATGTGAGAGGCCAGCCTGGCCCGCGGGTCCCCCGGCATCGCCCTGCTCACACGTACCTCAGCCAGCCTCAGCACCCGGGCCATGTCTGGATCTCCGCTTCTTCTCCTGTGCATTACGGGTCTGTCAGATCGCAAAGGAATGAAGCTGGGCCGTCCTTGCATAAAAGGCCCTAATACTAAATAAAGGAAATGTAGAAAATCGGTGATAGTGGCTGAGTCAGCAATGTTCTTTCCTCAGTACGAGGTTCATATCCCTTTCTGTTATTAGCAGGCACTGGGCTGCTTGAGATGGTGCAATTAAGGGAAAAACCAAAAGAAATTTTCTGCTCCCCATGAGGAGTAGTATCACCTCAGCCCTCATCACTGAACGAAGGCTCAGATCCTGACCAAGCGTAGAAGTAATTAACATGCTCAGCCACAATCCCCTAGAAAGTCCTTGTGGCTGTTGTGTGCTTATTGCGCCCTTCACGACCCACACGAAGTCGCCTGCACAGGTGTGAGCTATTTAGACAACACGCAAAAACACAGCGGGGCTTGCTTGTCTGAAGGGCTGTGCATACTTGGTTCGCCTCCTTGCAGCTGAACCTCATCATACTCGCTGCACAGCTTGGCACCGAAATATTTGAGGAGGACAGGGCTTAGGTCAATGGAATGGAAAATAATGACAAATCAATTTAAATGCAGATCCTTGAGGAGTGTAGGATAATAGACTGCTTCAAACAAATTTAAAAAAGGAAATTAGCTTTGGTAAAAACCAAGGATTCTAAGTATTAAAAAGTGACACAAACCCAATCATAACAGAGGTGATAAATCAGTTGTGCCAGATAGGAAATAAATCATGAGTGAACAGTAAGGGAAGCAGATGAATGTCATGCTTTGGGGTTTGAATATGTCAAAGTAAATTTTGTAAAATATTTATAAATTTATGAAGCATTGATGACATCTTAGAAAAAAGCTGGTATTTAGAATTTTATGAATGTTTGTATTTATATATTTGTATGAGTTTGTGTGGCTTTGTATGTGTGTATGTGTATATATATATATACACATATAATATGGATGTATATATTTGTCCCTACAGAAATAAAAGACAATCAACTGTAAATTTTATATATATTTACTTTTTCTAAATGACAAAAATTTATATTTGGTTTGGTTTGTGCACGTCTGTATCTCAGGATAAAACCATTTGCTTGTCTAAGTCATGGAAAGAGGAAGCTGAAAAGAAAGCTGAGGAGAATAGGGCTGAGCAAAGGGAAAACCTATAGACCAAAACACACATACATGTGATATTCTTTATTCTTTGCTTATTGGGAATATATGATTAATTTAGCCGATTTGAAACAGGATTTTACCATAATTCTGCTTCAGGGTGAAAAAGCATTTTTTAGTTAATTCACATTACGTATATGTCTCTAAAGCCAGATCCCAAATCAAATATACACATATGTATCGTGCCAGAAAGCAAACAGTCTGTACATGAGACGAGCTAATTCATGCATTTTGACACCTTCCAGCCTGAATTAGGACAGGTAGTTGTAACATTTTGAGACAAACTGCTATATAACCAATTCAAGATCTTTTATTCCTCCACCCAGATTCACTCCATTCTCCCAAGACAATTTTTCCAAAATACATTTTATCAATTGACTTATTTAATGTGACATGGAATAAACAAAATTTACAAGAGCCTCCTCATTTGTAATAGTTAGTAAGAAGCTGTAATACTCCATTGGATTTTACATTCTGAATGTAGTAACCAAAGAAGAAAAAAACCTAATACCTGGAGGTAAATGTGAATCTACCCCTTCAGTCAGAAGGGTCATTTAAGGTTGCGCATGTACCAGCTGTGACAGCACGTGTGGAGGGGACATTCCCTGTGTGTGGCATTTCCCAGCTTGCTTGTCTGCAAATATCAAAGCGAAATAAGTGTAATCAAAATGCTGTTGAAAGTCAGGGGTTACAAAGTTCTCCCTTGAACGAGCTGTGTCGGAGGAGAACGAGGTGATACAACGGAAGGATGGGGTTTGCGCGGAGGAGGACGTGAGGAGCAGACAGCAGCACTTCATGGCCACTTGAAAGACTTGTTGTAGGAAGTCTCTGGGGCACGTTTACCATCTGCGACGTGTTTCACTTCGATGGCATTTACCTTGTGAGACCTAGCAGATTGTGACCCTTCCTTGGCTTCTTTCTGGGACCGAACTTTTCTCTTCTGGAAAGCAGATGGAATAGCTGGCCCATGAGCCGTTTAATATTTGCCCTTATTGTCACAAGTGAAATATCTGTAAATATCTTCTGTGATCATCTGTCTTGTTATCTAGTGTCTGATGTTACATTAGGACCCTTGACTTTTTTCAAGAAAGATTAAAGGCTTCCGGTGAAGCTGCTGTTGTATTTTCACCTGTCAAGACAGGCTAGGCGAGTTCGGGGACCAGAAGAGTGATAATTCTGAGTCAATTCATGAAAGGGTGTAGTTTGCAAGGTAAAATATATGGGGGAAATCGCTCACGGGGAAGTGGGTGGGAGATGTCAGAGATGGATAGCAGGGAACAATAGCTGCTTTTCAGTCACAAGCTTATTTTCAGTATAAAAATGAAAGATTATTATAATCAAAATAAGATCTAACTTGCTGTAATTCTCCTTGCATTAACTTACACTTCTCCAGGGAGATCTGCATTTCAGGAAGCATAAGAGGGGCTGGCAGCCCTTTCACCCCCCGTCACACCACCATGCTCTCTCTGCTAATCTGCCCCCCCTTCTGAAGATCCCACAAGGTATAACTGTTATTTCCTTTTGCTCTAAACAGACAGACACTACTGGGGTCCTGGCAGTTCCCTCCCTGTGCAGCTCTGGTTAAAAGCAAACCTCCTTTGACCCTCCTTGCTTCATTTTACCTAATTCTGGAAGGAACCTCACTGTTTCTTACATTTAGCTAAATGAACCAGTATCACCAGTATAATAAACCAGTATAAATGTGGTTCTCCCACCCATCTTGGTCAAGAAGAAAACACAGAAACAGATAGATTGAAGGATGCCTTTGAATACTGTGTGGAGGGACAGTCTGGGGGAGCACTAAATTCTTCTTGGTTCTTTTTGGCTATATGTCAAATGGGAGGGAAGAAGTATTCAGCAGTCCCATTTTCCTGGTCTGGAAAGCGTGAGGAATGACAGGAATACACCACACCATCTTCCCAGCTTGCTCTCCTGGGTGTCTTTCCAAAGGCAGGCGGCGTGCAGTGGAAATGCTGCACCCTCACCCCGTGCCCTGCCACGCAGCTGGGGCGCGGGGCTGCTTGGCACCCGGCAGAGCGCAGCTGCTGTGTCGAACAGGCTCAGGCAGCGCTCCCGAACACGGCTCTTTCGGAAGTTTATACTGCCACCCATTGCTGTATCTGAGCACATTTCCCCTGAAAGTGACAGCAAACTCCTGAGCAGATTTCATTTGCAATAGCACATTTCCCTGTCTGGAGTCACAGCTCTCCATCCCAGCAAACAGATGTATTTGGGAACAACGGGCTCTGAAGTGTGTCTGCGTAGGTTAGGGTGGAAATGCTTTCTCCAAGGCAAAGTGTGATCAGACTGTGGAGTCATTGGATCTGTTTTCGGTGCCTGCTTCTTCTCAGCCAAGAATACTTTGGCTCCAGCTTTGTCCCTTTGGACAGGGGTTTTGCTCCAGATGTTGTCAGCATGTTGCAGTGGTGCAGACGAGAAAATTCAGGTCTTCATAACCTCTGAGGATGAGCATCCATTGCCTGACAGCAATATACATTACACCACATGATTGGAAGCAACTGCACCTGCAGCGGGAGCTACGACTCCTATAAAATGCGGTGAGAAGCAAACCACATTTGGGACTGCATTGGTACATCTGGACCATCAGTGTATGTTGCTGTAATAAAGGAATCTACGTTTTCCTGTAGACAGAGCTTGCAAAAAAAGGCATCAAAACAATGTATCAGCAGTTGGTGCAATACAAAGCACCAAATTCAAGAATTTTCTTCAATAGTGTTGATTTCACTCTTTTTCAGAGAGTTTTGGGGATTTCAGGTTGTCATATAGTTTTGCAAATGTTTCCTTGCACCATGCTTGTGCCATTCAAATAACTTTGCTTTAATTTTAATTTAATTCCCCCCCTTCAGCTTCATCTCCTATAACAACTATGCACATCAGGCTTGCATCTGTGCGCACAGACACAAACACAATCACACACGCGCGCGCATGTGCTTATAGATGATAAATTCCCTTTACACAAGTGTTTATCGTTAATCCAATTCAATCTCAAATTTTCCATGCCAATTGTCAGCATCTGGTAGGACATTTTTAGGCAAAAGAATTCATTTCTGTAAGTGGGACTAGGAAGAAAACGCATTTTGTTGTGTTTAAAAAAATGTGAGAATCATTTCACCAGCACCGTAGCGCTGAGGAACTCCATGGTGTTTCTGGAGTAAAGCTCGGCTCTGCATGAGCCATGTGTGGAAAACAAAACAGAAGCCATTTGCGCATGGGCAGCTCAAGCTGGCTGGATTTTGGGAGCTCCAGGGCACAGCACGGGGGAGGATGGGAGACCAGGATTTTGCCTCTACTTGTTTCTCCCAGCTTTGAAGAGATTGGGAAGGAATTGAGGAGCTTTTGCTACTGGAAGTTAGGGAGTCTCTTTGGGGATCTTTGTGCTTTCCCGACTAGTGCCCAGGGTGCAAAAAGGTATCGAGGAAGAAGTCCCACTCATGCTGAGGAAGGAGTGGAGCAAGCCTGGAGGGGAGGAACTGGAGAAGAGCCAGGGGGCAGGAAGGGTATGCTCCAGGAGAGGGGCAGAAATACATGTGAAAGAGGTGCTGAAGGTGGCCAAGGCCGGCTGCTGGGACAGAGCAGGACCTTCTCCTCCCCAGCCCAAACTGACTCCAGGGCTACTCAATGTAAACATTCAGCTACTCTGAGCCAATGCTTCTGAAAAACCACTAGATCAGTACTCAGCTACGTCTCAGCCCTCTTAAGAGCCCAGTTCACATGGAGGCCAGCAAAAATTTTTGAATGATCTAGTACTTTTAAATACCAAACTGGATTTTAGCTGGCGGTAGAGGGTATGGGAGATTTTAAGTAGTCTGCACTGAAAGCCACTTGCAGAGTGCTTATAGGGGAAAAAAAATCTGTCCCTCATCCAATAAAGAACAGATTTAATACAGCTCCTCCTTAGGCCAAAGGATCTGGTGGAAAGCGGGATGAGCAAGCTCCCAGCTCAGCACCCTCCCTCCATTTTCCCACTGCCAGTGTTGCCACATAATATGCAAGTGTGAGAAGCTACAAGTAACCACAGGGATTTATAATACAGCGAGGGAGAAAATACATAATGAAATTAAACAAGGTTCCTATCTGAACACAGAGGAACTTCAATGATTTTAATTAATGGCCAGGAGATACATTACAAGGTACAAGACAAGCAAAGAGGCATAAATGAATAAATAAAAACATCAAGAATACTGAATCATAGAATACATATTGTTCTCATTTTATTTGTTGTTTTTAGTTCAAATTACAAAAAATACTCCACTCAGAGTTGTAAATAATATACAGATCTTGTTAATGCTTTAAAAAAAACCAACAGATCAAACCCACTACAAAATATTGCAGATGTAATTTAATTTCAATAATGCATAATCAGTCATAGTATGCCAGGGAGGGTCAGCAGTGTATTTGTTGAACATAAGTCAAGACGTAAGTCTCAGGTATACCAGATCTTACGGAAGTATATGGCCACTTAGGCTGTGTTCTAAAGAACAAATTGCCATTTATTTGCAAGGACTGCATGAGGATTTGTGGAATAAGCATTTGGGACATATTTCTGAACACTGGCGGGAGGAGGGATCCTATTAGTTTCATATGGGAAGAAAAAAGTACAATTTGAGAATGTAAATTTGTGGTAAAAATCAGGATGAACTGTCACAACATGAAAACTGACATGAGAAAATATCTTCTTCTCCAGGGCTGTAATTGCCCCTCTTCCCTGCTCCAGCCCACCAACATAGGCAATGGCCAAGCAGAAAAAGCACTAAAGGCAGCTTTGCTCCCGGCTGGTTTCAGTCTATGCTGAGTAACTCCTCTCTAATGAGGAAAGTAACATCATTTAGTATATTTGGGGTTGGAAAAATTTGCTGTTCCTATTCTTGAAACATTAATTAAGTATCTGTTGTGTTTATCCACCTAAATAAAAGACACAGGGCAGTTCAAGATTTACTTTAATGGACTACAGATGGATTTTCAAAGCACTAATAAAGGATCACTTACTGGAGTCTGATGCTAACTGGCAGAGTACAGCTAGTCAGAGAGAGTCCACAGGGTACTAGTGGACATCCTAGATAAGAGCAGAGAGGACAAATTGTATTCCTCACCATCTGTAGACATTATCTTCCATAAAATCTTGACAGCAGTTTCCTTCTAAAAGTAGGCTTCTCTTGCACTGTGTTGGATTAATGTAGCTCTACGGCTATTAATATTACTACTACTTTCTTTGGATAAATGCCGTCTGCACCAGAAAGAAAAAAAAAATTGTTGAGAAACCAAAAATAATAAAAAAAAAATTCCACAATGAATCGTCCAATCCATTACTAATTTCTCCCTAAAATAGCCCAGTTTTGCAAATCATCTCAGCACCAACGAATCAGAATATTCTGATGGAATGAAAAGAATGATGACAAGAAAAAAAAACTCTAAACAAGTATTTACATGTAAAACAGCTAGGAAAGTAAGTTCAGCTATAATTAGGCTTAAAAAAAACCCTCCTTGATATTTTTGATGAACTATTTATAGTCCATACATAGTCTTTAAAAGACACCGGCAAATTTAGAGAGTCATGCAAGTTATATTAAACTTCAGAAAACGCCTCACAGATGAGCATAAAAATAATTTAATATGTTTAGTTTATAAAAAAAAACCACCCAGACCACCCTCCCCCAAACTCAAAAAACTGGCGTGTCATCTGATTACAATATATCAGTATTTTCCCAGGGAGGAAATACTGGGAATTAATAGGCTTCTTAATCGAGCAAGGAAAAGTGTAACAGGCAACACAAAAAGGGAAGGTAGACTGCTTCAAACTGCAGAAAAGGCATGCTTTTTAAGACTGAGATTAGTCACAGGAGCAAGCTGCTAATAAAAGCAGCATAGTCTTCATTTCTTTCGGCCTTCAAAAGCACAACAACTGGCTTTCTGAAAATAAGCATTAGTCAAACTCAGGTGATGAAGCCTGATAAAGGAACAACTGTGTGAATGTTAGCGGATTGTGATGTGCAAGATTAGGTTAGATTACATACTCTAGTGATACCATCTACCTTTAAAAGCTCTGAGTAAATACAGCATTGTACTTGTTTCCAGCATAATGATCAGAATTCAGCAAATCCACCTTTTTCTTCTTCTCCATTTTATGTTTTTCTTCAGAAAACAGGGAGACAATTACCATGTGCCTGTCTATGATTGCTTTGCTGTTTTCTACGCTCCTAAACCTTGATAAGAAACAGAATTCACTTTATGACCCCTTGACACTAACACAGCATTGACACAAATGAGAACCAGGGCCATTATATTTATCACAGCAAAGTCCACAAAAATGACAGACACTCATTGTGCATGCTGTAGCCTCAGGCATGTGGGATAAATGAAAAGATTTTAGGGACTCTTTGGGAGCTTCGGATCTCATTTCAGTTCTACCAACAAATAAACACTAAAGATGTTTAAGTTAACTGTTTAAAAGGCTTATTTTTTAAATTGAAACTGTAGCGGAATTTAAATTCTGCAGATTTGTGTCATGCATGTCCCACACCAGCCCTCTGCCTGCTACATCTTCTTAAGTGGTATTACCATATCTATCTGCAAAGCAAGGTCCCACTGCATCTTCCATTCCTGAATGATTTCTAGCACTAAGTTAAGTTTAAATGAGAACAGATTTGTTAATAGTGATGTTCTTGAAAAGCTGAAGTGATGCAAAGAAACAGTGCCACTGCTATCATTTACTGTGGGGAGTCGTTCTCCAGGTGAGGAGCTGTGTCCCTTTTCAATAGACTCTTTTTAAATATAGGTGTCTGGCACCGTGCTTTCTGAGTTAGTCCTGATCTTACCTAGCAGCATTGCTGTCTATTTTCCAGAAAATAACATTAATGCATCCTTCTCAGCACCAGGTTCTTGCTGAGCTGGGGGAAGAGAAGGCAGCCACAGCTGCACTGCTGTGTTAGGAGCTGGCAGAGAGCAGGGCACTGGGCAGCAGCAGCCTGTGCCCAGGTGGGCTCAGGGACGGCACAGGGGAAGCGCTGGGGGGGAGATGGGTTATACGAGTGGAGTCAGACGGGAGGTGCAGCAGCTGTAAACATCACGGTCTGGAGCTTTGATTAGGCAGCAGTGCTGTGAGAGACGATTGTGAACCATGTTAGGAATCTGTGTACCACTAGTATACCCCTACTTCACCATTTGGGGTTGTTGCCATTTTGAAACAGGTAACAAATAGTTTTCCTACTCCGGGGGAGTGTCCCGTTCACCTTCTTTGTAACAAGCCAAGAATTAGCGTTCAAACACGCAGAGAGAGAGAACGCCATCTCCACACACCACCCCCCCCACCCCTCTGCATACGCACAAGCAGCCGGTGCAGAAAACTTCTGTGGAAGCTTTAGGATTGATGAGCTTTAAACCAAGTAGCTTCAGGCCCTCTAATAAGGCCGTCGTAATTTGTTAGCAGACTGGAAACGCTACCGAGACGGGGACACAGGCGAGACAAATTCTGCCGAGTTCCAGCAGACTGTGCCCTCCCCAGCCCAGCCTCGCTGCAGCGGCAGCTGCCTCCCGCCGCAGAGCCAGCCCCTCCGCTGCGTCGGCCCCGCGGCCGCTGCTACCGCCCGGGGCAGGGCCTGCCCCGCCCCGCCCCGCCCGGGGCAGGGCCTGCCCCCTCACCGCCCCGCCCGGGGCAGGGCCTGTCCCGCCCCGCCCCGCCCGGGGCAGGGCCTGTCCCGCCCCGCCCCGCCCGGGGCAGGGCCTGTCCCGCCCCGCCCCGCCCGGGGCAGGGCCTGTCCCGCCCCGCCCCGCCCCGCCCGGGGCAGGGCCTGTCCCCTCACCGCCCCGCCCGGGGCAGGGCCTGCCCCCTCACCGCCCCGCCCGGGGCAGGGCCTGCCCCCTCACCGCCCCGCCCGGGGCAGGGCCTGTCCCGCCCCGCCCGGGGCAGGGCCTGCCCCCTCACCGCCGCGCCTCTCGCGCCAGGTGGCAGCAAAGGAGGAACGTCCGGCGGCGGCTCCGCGCCGGGCGCGGGCGGGGCGCGGGCGGGGCGCGGGCGGGGCGCGGGCGGGGCGGCAGCGCCGCCGCCTGAGGCAGGGCCGCCGGGAAGCGGCAGGGAAAAGCTGCAGGTTTTGTTTGTTTTTTTCTTTTGTTTTTCCCAGGAGATGATTATTTTTATATTTGTTTGCATAGTTACAAAGCAAAAAATGATTACAATAAAAAGGAAAATAGTGAAAACTGGGAGCGCAGGTGAGTCCTTCAGAAAGCACCGTGGCTTTCAGGTGCCAGGGCTAGCAGGAGTCCGCGGGCTGGTGCACCACAAGCCTCCTCCCGAGTCCTCTCAGCTGGGGCCCTGCAGCTCTGAAGTCACAGCCATACGCTGCTTCTACAATGAGCATTTCGGGCAAGGAGTATTTGCCAAGAAGTGAGAAATCCCGTGAAGGGTTGTACAAAAAGTGTCAGATCTTTGTAAACAGAATACTACAGCCCAGAAGACAACATCTCATTACGTTTATTTAGCCTTTAACCTCTATTGCTGTGGTGTATTACAATGCCACTTTGAAAATGATGTCTTAATCTTTAGCAAGTGAGACACAGCAAGAAATGTCTTTCGTAGTCAAAATATTTGTTGGAAACAGCACCCAAAACCTTTCCGAGCAATGAATTTCGGAGCACTGAAAACATTTACTTTTATAGCGTAGCCACAACACTTCTGTTTTAAAGCTCTTGAAAGTTGTTTTATGATGAAGCTTTTATTATAGAGCTCACTCCTGCACTGTACTTGACCTTATTTGTAATAATTATAAATCATGCATTTAACCCATTAGTGGATAAGAATAGTAGGTCAACTATTAAATTTTTTTCATTATATTTCTTAATGGCTGCTTTTAGACTACATAAAGTTGTAAAATTGACTACTCAGGAACTACAGCAAGAAATTGTAGAGTTCTTGTACAGGAATTTAATCAGCCTCTCCCTGGTAACGCTGCATTACACTTCTGAATGACATAAGGCTGCTTGTCCCCATGGCCATCCAGGGCCCCACAGACCCTGTCCCATTTACTGGATGTTGTGCCTCAAAACCAACCACCAGGCAAAATCCCTCACACCTGCCTCAAACCAGATGTGGACTTAGACATTAAAGTTGAGGAAGAGACCCCAAATGTATTCCCTGACCTGTCCCTGTGCCCCCCCCGCCCCTGCCTCCTGCCCCAGATGGCCAATCTTAAAAGGGTTTTGGCCCTACAGCTTCTGGCAATGGCACGTGAATACGCTGCAGCAGGTCCCTGGCTGCTCAGGAAGAGTCTGTAAAGCCAAATGCAGCCACAGGGTGGAGGAAGAACTGCGTAACCAAAACTGGAGTGACCCGGCCTGGCAGTGCCTTCCCTGGGGACCACAGCCCCTGTCATCCCCAAGTGACTCCTGCCTCCAGGGGCTGGGTGCTACCCACCGCTTTGCTTTGTTAGCGGAGCCTTTGGAAGACTTGCAAGATACATCCACGCATGAGTTCAGTCTGTGAATGTAAGATGGGTTAGACTGTTGCCTTTCTGCAGACCTTAATTTCTGAAAGAATCTAATTTGCTTTATTTGGGGCTGCTGCAGTAGTTTTTGCGAGTAATCTCCTATTTTAATTAAAGAAAGTAAACAGAAATGTGGAAACCAAATGTTAACTGGAGCTGCTTCCTTCCCAGTAGAGTCTGAATTCCAAAGCTTCAGCTTTGAGTCTGCCTCTGTACGGTGCCTCGGGGCGTACTAATGGGCAGTATGGGAAGGTAAAGCCTCATGACATTCCAAAGCTGGCTGATCAGAAGACTGACTGGCTGTTTAGGCACACATTGCCAACCTTGGACCCTGTTCCACTGTGGGGCACAAATGTTGAGCGCTATGAAGGCATCCATGTGTGCTGTGGTCCTACCTGCATCTCCCACATAGCTGAGCCCCTGCTTGGTGGGTTAAGGTCTCCTGGGGCCCTGACGGCCACAAGGCCGAGGCGCTGCAGGATGGAGCCGTGGTGGGTATCCGTTTCCATTGCTTCCTTCTCCACAGAGATACTCCTTTGGAACTAGCTATGCACTGGATCCTGGACCCTCCGCCCTCTATTCACAGGAGGGGAGACACCTACCCTCTACACTGCTCCAGGCCAGGGAGGGGCAAAAATGAGGTAGCAAGGGCCTCAGAAATCTAAGGAGACAAAAAAAGCACACCACTTCAACCAAACAAAAATATTTAATTAATTGAACAAAGTAGTTATTTAAGAGCATACAAGTGAGCTACGTAAGGAGCTATTGATCTTGTCACTGCACTGCTGTCTAGATGCAGTCTCCTGAGTCATGCTCTTCAACACAGCAGCTGTGTGTGTGGAGCTCAGGCTGTGCTCGTCCTTTGGCAGGTCCTGTCCCAGGCAGACCACGTACCAGACCATGCCTGCAGGATGGCATATTGGCTATGGATCCTGTGAGCCTGCGGCAGCTGGTGGGGCTCCACGATCATACTAGTGACCTGTACAGCTCTGCAGCGGTCTGCAGATTAGTCTGAAGGGAAAATGGAGTGTGGATAGAGAAAGTGAGAGAGAATGAGCTACCTTGTACCCTCTATATCAGAGAGATAATGCTGTGCTACTTCCTTGTTCTGTCTCTAATTGTCTGATCTGAGCAGATTAAGAACCTCCTGCTGCCTCAAGCTGTCTCTGGCAAGTAGATGGAGAATTTAAGGCAGTTGATGAAGTGCCAACTCCATTAGCTCTCCAGCTGATGTGTCCTGGTATGCTCCCAGCCAGACTGAACAAGCATGGTGGGCTACTGGAGATGCTCAGTCACCGTGGGCTGCCTCCGCTGGGTCCACAGCTATCTGGAGTGCCTGATACAAGAGATGTTTGCCTTCATTCTGTCTTTCAAATGGTCCCAGTACAGCAGGTGGTCAATCAACTGTTCCAGAAAAGGGCTGAAATCCCAAAGTCCCAAGAAAGGGACCTCTCTCTTCCTCAACCTTTCCAAGACACCCTGCTCCTGTGCTGTCATGAATCTGCCCCAACTGCTTCCATCTTGTCACAGAGGTTGCTCTGTACCCTACAACACCCATGTGAAGTGCCATCTCTTCCCCTAATGTGATGCCAGATCATTTGTGAGGAGAGGAGCAAAAAAATTGCAGAATATTCCGCACCTGAGATACGCATCTTCAGACCTAAGGATGGTAATTTATGAAGGTGGGTTGACAGGGCCCAATGGCAGATGTATTGAATCCTTGTGTGGTGTGGCTCTCAGAGCTAGTGAAAACACATGAGGGAGAAGAATATCACATCTGCCATGATTTCTCTTCTCTGAGTAGGCAGCACTGTAGGGAGTTGGGGGTCTATATAGAGGTTCTCCTCTCTGCAAATACTATTGTACTCCTGATGTAATGGCCTGGCTGCCAGAGCTCACCAAAGTACTAGCCAGCATGTTTCCTATGCACACTGATGTGCTCGCTATTTTGTGACCTGACACAGAGGAAATGTGGTATTGGCAGGAAGGTACCACATTTCCTCTGTATCAGCAATGCTTCTTGGGCTGCTTTGAGGGACATGGGGACGTATGGGGCTGATAACCCAGAAAGAAACAACCCAGGATCCTCAGCTGCCTTAACAGCGAGAGACGCCAAGGCAGAGGACTGGCTCTCAGGCTTTGGCAAGCACACGTGGATCCCTGGCCCTGTCTTCACAGCCCCACTGGTACTGCCTCACCTGGGATCCTGTGCAGCTCACTGTGCAATTGCCAAGGAGCCAAATCTCTCCGGAAAGCATGCTTATCATTTGCAGGTATGCATGTAGCCTCAACCTTCAGCCAGCATTGCTTGCTGCCTCGTGTGAAGCTGATCTATGCTCTCTGCAACAGTATCTTCTTACTGCTGAGTCTATGTTTCCAACAGCCAAGCCATCAGGACAGGTATGGTCCTAGAAGATGGTGACCAAGGCTCTGATGTCTTTTGGGTCCCAGATCACCCAGAGCTCAGCTGCTGAGAAATATTCCCTAGAGAAGATACTTTCTCTCCATTGACTAGACAGGGAAACTGGGGAGATACGATTCATCAGACTGAGTTAGACACCATGAACACCCTTTCTACTATCTCTTATTCCTTTCTGAAGACCTCTATGTTTATCTAGTTTGGAGAAAAGGAGGCTGAGGGGCAACCTCATTGCTCTCTACAGCTTCCTGAGGAGGGGAAGTGGAGAGGGAGGTGCTGATCTGGGATCCAGTGACAGGACACGTGGGAATGGTTCAAAGCTGTGCCAGGGGAGGTTTAGACTGAACATTAGGAAGCATTTCTTTACTGAGAGGGTGGTCAAACACTGGCAAAGGCTTTCTTGAGAGGTGATCGATGCCCCAAGCCTGTCAGTGTTTAAGAGACATTTATTGGACAATGCCCTTGATGACATGCTTTAGTTTTTGGTCAGCCCTGAAGTGGTCAGGCAGTTGGACTAGAGGATCACTGTAGGTTCCTTCCAACTGGAATATTCTATTCTATTGTATTCTATTGTATTCTATTGTATTGTATTGTATTGTATTCTATTCTATTCTATTCTACTCTATTCTAGGATTATACCTGTTTTCTCACCAATTGTCTAAAGGCAGAGCCAACCTATGAACATTTGTGGCTTTTCTTCCTCCAACCAATCTTTCCTACATAAAGTATATATTCAAGCTGCACTTTGTTCTATTTTATAGATAAGTTGCCTGAAGCATGCATTCAAATGAGAGAAATCACAAGCACATGTCTACTTGCTTTTCCACATGCTAGGTGTACACCCACTGCTTAGCTTAGGGAAAACTTCATAATGTCAATTGACAAATGCATACATACATGAGACAAAAATGCTGCAATGTTGAAAAGAACTGATACCATTTTTCATTTACCTGGGACAAACCATACCTTCCTATTAAAGCAATGCTCTAATGCATCATCAATGCTTAATTTAGAATATACTTATTAAAATGAACTAACACATACTGTAAACAAAACAGCTGAGAGGTATTAGGGAAACCTATGGTAGAAAACCAAGTGGCTGGCAAACAACGCTTTCACAGAGTCTAAGCAGACCTTCAATCTTCAGAAATAAATATTTTGTAATTTTATCTTATTTTGCACATTTACTAAATCACAACAAAGAAACTGAAAATCAAGGCTCCTTTAGACATAGCAATGAACATAATCTAAACTTTTAACTATAATATGAAAGCAAGATTGAGTAATAAGGCATCAAAGTGCAACACTGACAAGGGTGTGAAATCTCTGTTTTAAAGTAATTTTGCACTTTTCTATCAGCTGTCAGGTTTAATATGGACAAACAAGTTTCATATATAGAAACTCTTCTCAAATTAAAAAATAAAATTTCTACTCTTCCTTTTGTTTTTCCGCTCTTTTCTAGAGCATTTCTTCCCCACTAGAAACAGAAACATTAAATACCACAAATCCCTGCAATGAGGTACTCCACAATAAACATTGTTCACATATTTAAAATCAGTGTTTGATTTATTGTGCCCAAAATACATTTATAGGGGTTTTTTTTTCAGAATCAGTTTTGTCCCCTCTCTTTTTTTTTTTCTTTTTCCTCTACAGAGGCTTGTAATGTACTGAACAGAGAAGATGTTCAACACTACACATTAAACATTTGCCTGACAGTCTGATGACTCTACCACATTATCTGGGCTCTGCTCACTACCTCTGTCCTCTTAGCTATACTCTCCTCAAATATTGACACTGGTCTTCATACACAGAAATATTCGTATTTGAAATACTCTCCAATACAAAATGTCCTTGGATTTTACAGGGTGTATTTTCTGTCCTTTACTTCAGGCAGTTGTGAAAAGCGTGATGTAAATCACCTGTGGCACAGCCTTCACAGTCCTCAGATGGTGCTTAATGATTGCACAGCAGCTCATCAAACAGGGCACATAAATGTTTTTATGGCTATGGACTTGTATGGGCTCAATTCCATATTTCTTCCTGAATTTAGTACATTTCTGCTGAATTAGCTTCTGATCTCTTTTCCCATCCTATTGCACATCTGGCAAGAGGTCTGGGCTAAAAGCAGATAGGGCGTCAAGCCATTTGTTCCTTCAGGGTTGTCAGCCCCTGGAGAAACATCACTCAGCTGTTGAGAAATGCTAAATAAGAAATACAAGTAAGGCCTCACTTGTTGTCTAGCTTAAATTTTGTTCTTCATGTGAAGAAGGAGCTCTTTTAAGCATTAATTTTAGAAGATTTAAGATTTAGCTGCAAAAGATTCCCTTCAGACCATCTCAAGCTGTTACCCTATCAGCGGGAAAGCAAACGTACTACCAACTGAGCTGTCATAGCCTGCTCTGAGAAGTCAATCTTTAAGCCACACTCTCTCTCCATCTTTTAAAGTAGTCTTATGCAACCTGACCTGTCAAGTTGAGCAGGCCAAAACGTAGGAAAGGATTAAAAGATTATGGCATGGAGATACTGGGAAAAGGACACGCAGCAGCACTCACATGGCTTTGGATAAAGGGCCTTGTAAGAGAAAAGGTTGGTAGTTTGGCAGCAGAGGTTTGGGGCTGGGGCACAGGGAAGGGAAGAGGTTGTTGTGGTAGGGAAGAGAAAAGATGTTGAGGATGTGTTACTCTGTAGTAGCAGAAGAGAGGAGAGGTGCACACTGAAGTGAGGTGAGAGGGATTTGAGAATTGGGCCTGAGGGTATTGCAAAAAGGAAGAAGGGAGTAGATATGACAGGAGTATTTATTAGACAAGCCTGATGACACTGATGGTTGTCAATGCCCTCCCCGTGCACACACAAGCACACTCCCAACGCCTTCTTCCTGGGCAAGCAGCTACTGACAGTGCAATGGTGCACACTAACATATGTTTGCAGCAGCAGGTTAGCTCTCCTTGCTGTTGAGTAATCACTATTCAGTGACAGTTTATTCCAGGATGAATGTTTTCTGTTGAGTGGCTGCTGTGCTGTAGATGGCTAACTGTTCATGGGAGTCTAGTGCTGGTAGCCTGGTCTTGGTAACCTGAAGACCCTCATGACTCACCTGGTTATTTAAATTGCCTTCTGTAAATTTAGTTATAATTTCTGCCTAAATGTCCCTGCATTCTTACTGCCTGGAGTCTTCCAGGCAATACTCATACTGGACCAGCAGTCTGCCTCACATTTTTTCTGCCTTCCCTAGCTGTTCATACATCATCGCAGCCCAGCTGCTTTGATATGGCACATCACATCACACTTGTTTCTGTGGTTCCTTTGGCTTCATTAGTCTAATGTCTGTCTATGAGCTGCTTTCCTGAAAACAAAGACATTTCAGTTAATACTATCTCATGAGAGCAAGCTTTTTTAAACGTAAGGTCTTCTTTTTAATAAAATAAACATACCGTGTTTTCTTGTCCAGAAGTATTGACAGTACTTAAAAGCATAGTTTAATGGCTTTATTTAAAAATATGTACATGTATAAAGACTCTTTTCCCTACAAATACATACCTTCTACTGCCTATTTGCATGTAGATAAGTAAGACCTTCCATATTGTGTCAGACCAAAGGTCCTTCAATAATGTTTTAAGTTCACTGTCTTGTCTTTCAGGAATAGACCAGCAGAACTCACAAAGCCAATTACAGCTGAAGAATTGTTTAAAAATCTATCAATTCTCAGCTACAGCATCTCAGTTAAAAACCATGCTTAGGTGAAGAGGCTTAACACCTACTTATGTGTCCTACAGGAATGCCAACTGGACACATGAGCAGGCACGCAGTGAATTAGTAGGAGATCATACAGACACATAGGGAATGTCTGCACAGCTATCCTACTAGAAGTAAGGCTATGACTCCAGGCACGAAGAACATAGGACGTACTTCCACGATAGTGTTCAGGAAACAGAAATGTAGAAAGAAATTTGGAGATCATTCTTTGTGTGCAAACCGGGGGCTAGAAAATAGAAATAACATTTTCATAGTATTTTCCTATATGTTGCTGGTAAAACAACTGCTAGAATACTGTGTCCAAAGGGATAAAGATTCAAAAAAATTATAGATTAAAACTACAAAACTTGTTATAGATTGCTTAATCATCCTAAAAGCATGATCTGTTTAAATGATCAAAGATTAAAGGTCCCTTGATCACAATTTATAAATGCCAAATCTAGCCGTTGAAGGTATAATGAGATTCAGTGGCTGGGAGATGAAGCTAAACTAATTCAGACCATAAATAATGCTCTCATTAGTTATCTGTGTGCATACTAACTGTTGAAATAATCTATCAAAGATTGCCCATCACTAAAAAGAATTAAATCAACATTGGATTTTTATTTGATAGACATGCTTTAATTCAGCAACATCTATTGGGCTTGCAGCAAATTAATTAATGGATGTCCAGTGACCTGTGTTACTCAAAAGGCTGGAGTAAATAACTGTAAAGACTATATTAATCACTGAGTTCTTTAATTTATCCACTACAAATAATAGCCTCATAGCTTGGTTATGTGTTGCAAGGCTTAAGTCCTGATTTGTTTAGCCTAATCACAATATCAAAATATCCTTTGCAGAGGATATCTCCTTCCTCTCACAGCCAGCAACAACCCTAAAATCGACCATTGGAACACATCCTGTCCTCTAAACCGTATTGCCACCTTTGTCAACAAGCCCTCATGGAGGTCACACTGGGATCAGACAGAGATATTTTCACTGGCACTCTTGTCCAAAAGGATTACAAAGAAGGTGACATTATTTGGGGCTGTAACTATATCCTACTGAGAGATGTCCCATGATGGTTTTATTACTGTTGCACCTTTTAAAACGCATTGCAGCGCAGCCTGGGAACAATGTGCTCATTTGTCAAGATAATATACATCTAAGTGTGCCTCCTGTTAAGCTCACAGTCAGACATTTCCAAAGCCTAATCATGACTATGCCTTATTTTTCGCTGGGGGTGATTCACTTAACCTCTCTGTGTGTCAAATGACAATAATAATCTGCTTTCTGGAGGCTTGGGAGCATTAGGGAGCATTATGTAGTGCGCGGTAACTTGAAGTTACATCTCAGCATTTCAGAGAGATCAGCATAGTGACCTGTCTTTCACCTATACAGGTGATGACAGTGTGTCATCCAAGAAAACTCGGCTGAAGGAAGGGATGTTTCTCAGCAGTGAAGGTATATCCCGCTCTTACACACCAAATGATACACTGAAGCTCTGGGAATTGGACAAAAGCATTGGTATGGCTCACAACACTTACCATGTGGTGAGTCACCGTAGCATAATGTTTATATGCACTAGTAAGATTTCACCCAACAGTTTTATTACAGTTTGCTATTTCTCTTTCATTAATTACTTGCTAGCAGCTACTGGCCTCACATCTGGCACATATAGGTGGTAAGAATTGTATTTTCAAGGAGAAGACTGTTTCAATTTGCTGCTATTTTGCATTTGGTGCAATGCTGGGGTTTTTTTCTCCTGCCAATTACGATCACATCACACATTGGCCTAACTTAAGGTCTATGGTGTACAGATTTGCTTGAGGATTTCTCTTTTGTAAAGCTTTTATGCTGTTTTTGCTACCATTTAGGGCTGAAGCTTTATGAATCTTTTACATATGAAACTGTACCAAATGGCAGTCATGGAAGTCACCACTAATTGTGGAGAGCCAGACAACGGACCCAGCTCCTTCTCCAGCTCCAGGCTATGTCAGCTAGAAGGCCATTATGGCTCTCCTGCCAGACACTATAGTTCCCTCCCAGCTGTTAGCTGAGCTGCTTGTGGAATTGTTCCTTAGATACATGGAGCTAAATGTGACAGGTCAGAAAAGGGTTACTGTTCAAAGTAACCCAGCTCGCTTTGATGGGCATATAAGCAGCTCAGGAGCAGATTAGACGGGGCAGTAAGCTGCAGCATGGATGGTGGGGGAGAGGAGAGGTGTTCAGCTTCTGCTAGCACAGCCAGATCTTGGAGTGAACATGTGCCCCAGTCTTAGTTTTGCTTGGTTTCTCAACTCTCTAAAATAAGGAGCACAATAGGAAGTAGGATTTTCCTCTGGCAGCTTCCACCTATCCCAATCTCACCTGCATATCTCCCCATTAATGCTGAATTTTAATTTACCCATTGAGCACTCCCTTCTTTGTTCTTATTCATTCCCCACTCATTTCTAAAGACACTGGCCTTGATCATATTGTGACTTCTGTTATGCAGCAGTGTCACTCTAATTAGTACTTGAACTCATTCCTGACTGTTACTTTGGAAGAAGCTGGAGGTATTTTCTCATTTCCATTCTTCAGGTCCATTCATGAAAAATTCACCTTCTGTGATAGACGAGGAGTTTGCAAGTCATAATATCTCAAGTCACAAAAACTTCATTTAATAGATTGCACTTAAGTGATTTGTTGCTATGGCCAATGTATTCACTTCTTTCATGCTGCTTCCAGCTACCGATGCCAGGTCTGTATTGAATGCAACATGGAGAATGGGGAATGTATAACTACTTAAATGGGGTAAAATAAGAAGTGTGTATCTGGATCCTTGTGTCTGGGCTTCAGGCGAAGTTGATATTTTATTACTTATTGCTGTTACAATATGTTGTCAATGATCAGATTTCCTCAGAAATCTGTCATTCTGAAGTACTCACAGTATTTTTTTGTCTTTGAGTTTATCCTCTTCAGCAGTGGTAACGATTAATCTGATTCTCTTGGCATGCAGTTTTAAATCCAGTGACTTCAGCAGAATGAAACTGTAACCTTAGCAAACAGAAATCTATTGCCTTGTCAGTGCAGAGTCCCTTTATATGTGCTGAAGGGTTGAATGCTCAGCAAACTCTCCTAAAATGATTTCATGAGCACATCTGCTATCTCCTTGGTAGTCAGTTTGATTTCTGGTAGTGTAGGTAAATTTAGGTTTCATTTTATAGGGAAAAGTGAGCTCACTCCTGCTGAAAGACCTTAAGGAAGGTTTCATTCTGCACAGCCATTTCACCCCTTTCTGTTCCTGAGCTGGAAAAACATTTCCTGAGGGATCTTTTATTTGTCCCTTAGGAAACCTGGAATTGCCTCAAGACCAAATCAGAATTAGAATTACTTGGCAGATAAAATCTAGTTTCTGATGATAGCCTATCCATTGGAGATGCTGGAACAGCACAGATCCTGCACCTTGCCACTGTCAAAACTCTCTCCTTATAACAGAGGTGTCGACTAATTAATTGGCTGCTTCTGCCTTCAGTTTGTTCTCTTTTTTCAGACATTTATTTTGTTTGGATTCCTTATACATAAGACATTCCTGATGCGTGGGGGTTTTGGTTTTCTATTTCAAATGACTAGCAAAGAATTAAGGCCATTGATCTCTGTAGCTTGTGTAAGTGGGTATCACCTTTCTGTCAATTCACAAAAATAGCAATTCAGTACAAAGTTCAGTCCAGACTGTCACCTTTGTCGAAAAAATATGTACTTTGGTTACAGTGAAGACCTCTACTATAACTCTCAGTGGGGCTTTTCCCTTATTAACATAATTAATTGCAAAATAATGTCTTAGAAGATGTAAGAAGACTAAGAATCAGTTCAAACAAATATTTATAGAATGGGGATCCTTTTTTCAGAACAAGAAAACCAGGCTGACTTCACGGTTAGGGATGTTGTCAAGTTCTATGCAAGTGAGAAGACAGCATCTAGTAAGCTAATCATTACACTGAGGCCTGCTTTATTTACGAGTCTCTATCAGTGTAAAACTGCAAAATTATGCAGAATATATTCTAATTTTCCCTGTGCTGTATTTTCAGATGCCTAAGTCTTCCGAAATAAAAGGATGCAACAGTAACCAACACCCATCTCTGATATACTGTGCGCACCTAGTAAACAGATAAAGTGTTGTGCTGAGGCATCATCATTTTCAAAGAAAGGAGGGTGGGTATGTAACTGTAGCACAGCTTAACCTTCAGACCACTAAAAACTGGCTCCTTCCATAGCCCGCTGGTCACCGCTGGGGCTATGCTGCAGCCTAACCCTTTGAACGTGAGGAAATATTTACACGTAGATTTAATAGATTACAGCCTCAGTCCACAAGGACTTGCTCATGTTTTTCACTGTGAGAAATTCCACTGAAATCTTTATAAAGTTGGGTGCAAACTTTTCTGAGAACTAGGCTTGAAAAGCCTGTTCGTGCTTCTGAGTAGCCATTACTAATCCCAAAATCAAATTGTTTTGAGAGAAGCAAGGCAAAGGAAACTTGTTTCCTGTGATTTTTCTGCCATAAATTTCTCTCATACTTCTGTAACATATTACTCCCAGCTGTCTTGCATGGTCCTTGGCAACTTGCAGAGTGAGCTGCCCCTGTGGCTGCATCTGGCGAGGTGCCGTTGGCTTTGGGCTATCTGTGATAACTGATGGGCCTGTAGCCAAACAGGATAGAGAACTGTTGTTCTGTGGTGCAGCCTTTCTTTTCATGGGGTACTAATTGGGAGCTCCTTTCTACTGATTTTTATGAAACTTTTAAGAACATGCTTACTTTGGATGAAACCGGCCAACTGGTTCAAAAGGTACTATGAAAATCTCCTGTGGGCTGATGCGCAAAGAGTAAGACTACATAAAACCTTATTTCCTTTAAATTTTACCATTTGTTGATTGTGTGTTTTCCTTTAAATCTCCTTAAAATACTCTAAAGGCTACTACAATGGGTTATATCCATAACCTGTTATGATTTATTTCAGTGGGGTTTTGATTAAGCTTGAAAAAAAGAGGAGAGAATAACTTGGCAGAGAATTCTCTGCCACATTTCTCTTTCTTTTCTTCTCACCTTTGAAATATATTCTTTCCCCTCTGTGGATATGACTCTTGTGAATGGAAGGCCTTAAGTGTTACCCTTCACATTAAACTATCTGACGAATCCACTGTAGTATGCAAGAGTGTAATGAAATAGTGTAAAGGCCAGTTTACATTTTACTGAAAGTGAATATTCAGGAAGGATGGAATACAAAGAAATGGAAAAAGCCCACACAGGGCCTGACCATGAATTGGTATAAATCAATTCAGTGGTCATGTGCTGGATGATGCCTTCTGTTTCAGCACACCACAGAGCTGCTATAATGCAGTACACAGCAGACTGTGATGAAAACTCTAGGCTCATTTAGCACTCTGACAGATTTGTGGCAGACATCAAATGCTTGACTCTTGACCACTGCATATGAAGCTAGCTTTGGAGAGAAAGGAGGTATTAGGAAGATTTTTCAGCACCAGAGGCTTAGTTAAATTACAAACTGTATTAACTATTAAAAGAGACTGGATAACTGCTGTTTACTTACATTAAAATGGATTTGTAGAATGCATTTTTAGGAATACCTGAAGTAAATGGTTAGAATCTTCTTATTCTAAATAAATTTAAATAGACTACATAAAAAAGAATTTCCATTTTGCCATGAAAGAAGCTCATTCTCAGCTGCTGAGAACATCTTACGTTTCTCCCAACCATCCCTAGCAATATGTTTTGAGAAACTTAATTTTTATTTTAATTTGTTCTCCATTTCTAATATTAATTGTCACCTTATACTGTTGTCATTATTGCGTAGTACTGCAACTTGTAAAATACCTGAATGTCTCCACTTGGATGAAGCTGAAAACAGGAAAATAGCTGGTCACTTTCTATCTTATTTACTGCTTATGGACTGCGTATTCCAAGAAGTCATTTAAGCTGTTGAGAACCTTGTCAATATGATGGATTTGCTGTCATTTTACTGAAATCCCCAAAGATTACTGACCGAGGCCACAGAAATGTTCCCGTTTCTGCCCACCACTGCCAAGCAGCAATTGTAAGGTCCTTGACTTCATCTCAGATAGTTTTCATAGGAACTGTTTGAAACTCTCTACAAATACAACTGAAAGATCGTCTGAGGTGGTAATCTGGGCTCAAACCCTTGGAAGAGACCCACATCTAAGCCAGCCACTGACTAACCTGACAATCATCATTTTGCCTGCTGGTAAAGTCCCTAGTTTCTATTCAGGTGAGACTACCTGGAGCTAAAAAAAACTCAAAAATGATAAGCATATATTCCATAAGACAGACACAGGATTTTCCTTTGATTCCTGAAGAGGCACCGGACTTACCTGTGTGAGAAAGGAGAAAGAAGGACTAGAGATTCTGGGTAAACCTGAAACACCAGTTAGACTAACCTTCATGACTACAGCTGTGAAGCAAGAGCCTAACTACTAAGGCAGAATAACTTGTTCCAGTGAACATTGTTAAGACATGTAGCTTGGTGAGGGAGGAACAAAAAGGTTCAACTGCAAACCCAAGCTTGTATCATCACCTCATGCTAGTTACCTGAAGCCAACCAGAAGCAACCGAGGAACTTGCATCCGGGACTGGATACAGTCGGTATTATTCTTTTTTATTATTCCTATGGGGTAGAAGAAGTGGTTATAGTGTCACTGGTGATGCTGGGCACTAGGAGGTGAAAATGCTCAGGGAGGAGCATAACGAGGCATTGACTGGCCATTATTTTGATGAAATATATTTAAGCAGTGATTCAAGAGACATGTTTACGGTACATGGAACAAAAAGAGAAGCTTGCAAAATGGAAAGAGAATAAGGCTTTGGAGTGAGGTGTGAACTTAAGGAGACAAAGAAGAGCTGAAGCAGCAACATCTTATGCATTGCAGATTAATTGCAGGGCTAATGGGAGACAGATGTTGAGATTTAGAGAAATTCTTGAGAGAAATGGTTGGACCAAGCAAGAGAGAGCTTGAGAGCATCTTGTATCAAAATAGAAATAAATTAGGATTAGAAGAAAAAAGGGTAGGATATCTTGCCTTAAATGGAAGTAAAAGAATGAGAAGGGAGGAAATACTGAAGGAATAATTTCCCAAAGGCTGTACTTGGTGAGGTCCAATTAAGCAGTGGTCAGGGAACGGCCAGACGTCACAGGGTCAGCATGGGTATGATAAACATCCTGAACTGTGCCTACACCCAATAGAGCTTTTTTAGCGAGACTGGGATATACGGCACTACTCAACAGCGGTCGTATACCTCCAGCATTTTCATAAAATGTTCACATAGTAAAGAGAAATGGGGAATAATCTTGAGAGGGACTCAGCAAAGAATCTCCAGTTCTTCTACATTATTTGAATTATCTGGAAAGATTCAAGCAGGCAGAAACAGCCAGTTTCATTGCTGCTATTTTTCCCACAACTGGTAGCTCAAAGTCTGGATGCTTAGCAAATCTGAATGTTTTTAAATTTTGACAATATCAAGTGCTTCAAGGCAACTATTGTCACTATCTGTTCTGGAGCATAAGGAGTTGATTGACTTATTTAAAACTGACCATAAGTGAAATAGAACAAGAGTTTGTAGAAACTAGTGCTGATCTCCAAGTACTGATGAAAGCAAACCAGCCTGGATAGATGAATATGTCATGCAATGTAAAAACTTTCTGAATCCTTGGCACACATGAATGCCTTGTAATACAGGTTTTCTGAAAGAAGGCGAGTAAGCTTCCTATTAGCTGAGAGGAAAAATGCCTTAAACAAGCATGTTCAAAGTGCTCCTTGGAATAACTGTAGTTTGCATGTAGGAATACTGCATAAGTACTAGTTGGACAAGAATCAGGAGATCTTTGAGAGTATGTGGAAAACATTAACAAAGCGAGATTACACATTTAGTATTGCCACAGAGTTTCTTGAGGCGGGCATGTAGTAATCCTCCCACAGACTTGAAGCAAACCTCCCACAATTAGTAGTAAAGCTCCCATAGATTTGAACGCAGACTGCAGATTAGTAGGTGGTAAAGGATCAAATTCAGTTTAAAAAAAGAATTCAAGAAGCATGTCACTGGAAAGATACGATTACGTGACAGGTCAGCACAAGTTGTGCGTATATGCATGGATCTGTGTCTGTAAATGTGCAAGCTTTTCTAGAACTTTGGGAAGAGAGGGCTAAAGCCTTTTGAGAAGTCAACGAGGTCTTGACTTTTGAAGTAGCTGTAGACTTTTCATCCTCTATTGGGAAGATTACCAGCTCAGGTTTTATTTATACTTATAGGACTTAGTTCAACATACAGTACCACTGACTACAAGTTTTTGGTACTCTGGAATTAAAAAATGAATTAAGATAACCTAAGGCAGTAACTTCAGTTCCTTCATACTCAGAGGATGAAAGCGCGCTATAAAATGATCAGAGAACAGCCTCATCAGGCAGGATTCCTTCAATCTCCATCCCTCTGCTGCTGCCACAGATAATTTCTGGCCACTTGGCCATTACGCCATGTCTCCTGCAGATAGAAAACTCCCCCCTGTTGCCACAGCAAAAGGCAGAATTCAGGGTGGCTTATTCTGGACTTTTCTGCCCCTACATGTCCAAGGCAAATCTTTACAGGATAAACCGTTGTCTGCAATGGATGGATTAATTTGACAATGGGATCGAAACTCCTTTCTCAACTCACCCCTAAAACACATTTCTCAACTCACTGCCAATGGCAACAGAAGCACCAGTTGGCTATATTCTATATTCCCACCACACATACACACAAGCACTCACACATATCCTATAATAGTCATCCTGCAACCTCTGCACAAACTGTAGGCTCCCCTCTCACTGAAGGTCTCACTGGTTGGCCTTGTGTCCTCCATACACACCTCCTAAGCCTCTGCCTTTAAGGTGTTCTCACACCACTGAGAAGGTACTAGTCTGCCTCTGGAAGTACAGGGAGCAGGAGAAGGACTTGGGATTGCGGCACTCCGATTTGCGGAATGAAGAAAAAAAAAGTGATAAAACTAAAGACATTTTTAACTATCATCAGCTATCTGTATATTAGTAAATACAACAGAGGAGCTACTGATTCATTACTGCATGCAACATTTGATTATTAGTATGCTACCTGGAAGAAGTTTGGCCTGTGCCAATTAGTACTTTTCTAGGTGGTTCCTGGGTCCCATTTCAAGCAGGAGTCTGGTCAAAATTACTTTCTGAAGCCAACATTTCTATGGATGTTTTGGGAGATAGAGTGTGCCAAAATCATACTCAATGGGCAGCTGGGATGTAGCCACCCTGTTTCAAAGTAAAAGGCAGCCCCTACGTGGGGGGCTGTACAGATGTAGCCATTGAGGCAACAAAATGCAGATATTGTAAAGTGAAAAAAACCCACATTCAGTTCTTGAATGCAGGCAAGCACTACCGAACCAGTATAAAGAGGCTCTTAGCTACAAGGGGTTGATCATCCAGGCTGCAGGCAGGGCTCCCTGCCTGGAGGTGCTCTTTGCTCTTCCAGCTGTGGCATTCTGAACATGCCGAGAAAGTCTTCCAAAATCGAGACAGTGCAGATAGTCAGGAAATTCAGCTTTGGACAGGGGATGCTGTAGCATCCAGCCAGAATGGCTGTAAAGGGGAGAACTGAATATGACATAATATGGAAGGTGAGCCTCACTGCAGGAAGAACTATTTTGAAATACTTGAAGTGATCATAATTACCATAATGAGGCACCTATTAAAAAGTTGTCACTAAGTACGGTTGTAGTATCAGTAGATTCAGAAAGTAATGCTAAATTATTACATCATGGCTATGGCTGGTAGTAATTAAAAAATGAGATTTTGCTTGAGAAGGCAAGGAAGGCAGCGAAAAGAAAGAAAATCCCCAAGAAAGACAACAGCCAATCCTGTTTTTTACAGTACGATCACAGTTCCTTATATGTAAGTAAAAAAATTTCCTGCCTCAAGGTGTTACAATTTAAAGGAATTCTTTAAAGACAGCTATGGGAAAAATAAAATTAGGGGAAGCTAAAACACATGCCCTTGGTGCATCAGGCCCATCATGTTACTTGGACAGCAATTTCTTCCAACAATAGCTCACCCAGCTTTTGCTTGTTCAGCTTTCTCATCCTTTCCATGTTACCCAGGACAGGTCTGGCATCTGTTAGGGAACAGAGGTTATTAAATGAACATCCACCACCAGCTAAGAAGCACTTCCCAGGTGACAGCTCCCCCTATTCTTCTACCTGGCATCTCTCAGGCCCTATAGCCCTTTTTCCCCTTCAGAGTTCGTAAACGGCTCTGACCATATCCAAAGCTTTGCAAACAACTTACTCTCGCTTTTGTGCAAAGATGAATCCTTCTGTCTACAAGACCAACTAGCTAGCCCGGTCGTTAGGATCTCTGTCACTTGATCATGACTGTGCTCTTTGCAGGAAATAAGTATTTTGGCTGAAATTTCTTGCCCTGCATTGACTGCTGAGCCTGGGCCTGCTGGGCAGAGGTGAGGTTACTGGCAGTGAAGTGGCAGGTGTGCTCCGGCGTGTGACTCACCGCGGTGGCACGCAGGCAGTGTCTGGGTGTGTGGGCAAGGCTTCACCAAACCCCCGTGTCCCTTGGGGCTGTCTGTAGAGGAGCTCGGAGGGAAGGCGTAATGCCTCACACCCAGCACGTTAAAAGCAGACACAAGCAGTAGATTTTGTTCCCAGACGTTCCCCATCAACAGCTGAGGCTGGCCGGCCGTATCTAAACTACTGAGGTGGCATACCAACAGATCTGACTTTTCACAGAGCTTCGGGGGGGTCCGTCGGGGACGGGTTATCACATTAGCAATGAAAAGCAAACGCACAACCCCCCCCTGCCCAGTTATCCTGTTACTGTGGTGGGACCCAGTTTTCCACAGGGAATGGCGGCACTTCCCTCTCCCCCACTGGAAACCAAGCACCCGTCAGACTTCCAGGGCTGATTTCCCCGCTCAGGTCTCTCACCACAAATAGATCCAGCTTAGGATTTCAGCTGCTCTAGGCCAATCCTTTGTGTAAGAGAAGTTGTGGCTTGACTTTATTTTATTTTTTGGTCGCTTTTTGGTGGAATCACCTGGTCCATTATGGGACTGAGATTTTCCCCGGTGACACCTGCCGTCACTGCCAGTCACGCGTGTCGAAGCCAAACCAAATCCCGGGCGCAGGGCTGAAGCCCGGCGTGGTTTCAGTGGACCTCACCGGTGATGCTCGCAAGATCCCGCCAGGCTGAGTCACTGGGATGACAGCATCAATTTTCACAAGTATGGAGAGAATCATGTAGCAGAACTCTGTGACATCCATTTAATAATTTGCTGCCTTTAATGAAATTGGATAATTACCGGTAAAGGTACTGGCTATGGAATCACTGCTACTTCTTTTTTTTTTTTTTTAATTGTTGAACAGGCATCTGTTAAACATTATGAACTTCTCAGTGGTGGTGATGAGCCTGCTGTCAGGTGAAGAAGAACACCTTTTAAACAAGGCTCCCCTCTGGCGCGGCACCGCCATGCCGAGGGACCGGGCCCGCTGCCTGGCGCCCTGCCGCTGCCTCCCGCCCCGTCCCACCGAGCTCCCGGGGCGCCTGCCGCCGCCCCCCCCCGCCCAATGGTATAGCCGCGCCCTTCCCCCGAGGCGCCGGGTGGTTCGTGCCGCCGGCCCAGCGCGCAGGGGGCGGTGGCGGCGTGTGGCGCATGCGCGGGGGGGGATGTATGGCGGCTGCCCAGCTGAGGGCCGTTGTTGTGCGAGCTGTGGCGGGTCGGGCCTCCCGGGTGGGGTCGGACCGGGCGCTCCCGGGAGGCCGGTGAGGGCGGCTTGCCGCCCGGGGCAGTCCCGGAGCCAGGAAGGGCCGGCCCGCCATCGCGGGTAGCGCTGTGGGTAAGGAGCGGCGGGTGAGAACGAGGTCTGTGCGCCGGAGCCGGCCCCCCAGGTCTGCGGTGAGGTGCTCGGCGGCCGCGGGGACAGGGCGGGAGGGGACGGACGGGGACGGGATGCTGCCAGTGTTTGTGTGGAGCGGGCGGAGAGGCAGTGGCGGTCCTGCTGGAGCCAGGGATTGCCGCAGTGGGTCGCGCTACTCAGGGCCTGTTCGTGCCATCGGGTTAGTGTGTTTTCCCCCGGGAGATGGGGGGGGCTGCTGAGAATCTCCCTTCGAATCCGTCTTGCTCGGTGCGGGGCCGTGGGGCGGGTGTTGGGCCCTCGGACCGGGGCTGACAGTCCCGTCCCCTGCCTTGGAGGGGGGCATCTGCGAGCAAAGGCCAGGGTGAGCAGTGCCCTACAGGATCTGGGTTGTCGTGGTGGCATTTGCTGCATGGTGAAGCAAGGCGGGAGCATTTCACCAGGCGCTTTGTACTCGGTGGTCGTTGTGGCTTTTTCATCTAGCTCCCACCAAATTCCCAAACGCATTGTGGTTCTGAGCATTTACAAGCTGCAGTGGGTCTAGTGGTCATGCTGATATCGCCTAAATCGTTCATAAAATGAGCTGTTCAAATATTTCAGTATTATCTGGCTTTTCCCTCCCCACAAATCTTTGTTTTTGAACTACGTGTGTTGTTCAGGAAGTTTCAGCTAACTTGAGGCACTTACCGCTGGGCTGTTCAGTTAATTACATTAATGTTGTTAATAATATATATTAATGTTGCTTGTCTGCATTCCATACTCTTCTTACATTTTTGGAATATGTTTTCTGTTGGAAAGTGATTTAATGTTCAGAAACTGATTGCCAAGTCTTGTTTTGAGATACGATCTTGAAAGCCCTTTTCTGTGTAAGTGGTTCCGCTTCCTGGACTAAGTTTTTGTAGTTTTATGTCCCGGATCTGTATTTGAGATTCTGAATTGCACCCAAAGCCATAGAGAGTGGTGGAAAATCAGTGAGGGAAGAGCAGGGGAGTAGGAAAATAACTGCACACTGCTGTTGAAGTACAAGTTTCATAAGTAAGAAAACTGTATTTGCTTCTTGTATTTTTTCTTCCTCTTTCTTGCCTTCCTACTTTGCCCTCTTCAGCTTTTGTTTCAGTGCACTATTTTGTACTAGTACAGATTTTGCAGGCCAACTGTTAATCTTAAACACATTGCTTAAGTTTTTTTGTCTGTCTGTCTACCTGTCTTTGGGATTACTGTGCCTAATGGCAACAGTACCAAAGTCGTAACTGCAGTGGAAGCGAGTTCTCTGTGGTTTAGAAGATGCATATATGGATGACTTAAAAATTCACTTAATTTTTTTCTCCTTGTTCCAGATGGAAAAGAAGAGTTCATGGTTTCTGGTTTGCATAATAGCAGAGGCTGAATACGCGTAAAGGAGACTATAGTGCGGGTGAGAAGTGTCAAGCCCCTTGCAAGGCTTTGCTCTGTAAAAAAGAAATGAATCCTACAAATGATCCAGTGTTTGGGACCATTTTTGACTGGGACTATCTCTTATGGGAAGTTCGTTTGACATTTTTAGCTGCTGGTTTTTTAATCTACTTGGGAGTATTTCTTCTGTCTCACTGGTTGTCTTCATGGATAAGTACCACTTATCGTGCCTTGTATGCAAAGGAGAAGGTGTTTTGGAATATGGCAGTCACACGTGGTGTGTTTGGACTTCAGAGTTGCATTGCTGGGTTATGGGCTTTGCTCATAGATCCTGTTTTTCATGCTGACAAAGTGTATTCACAGCAAAAGTGGAGTTGGTTTAACTGTTTAATAGCTGCTGGATTTTTCTTGCTTGAAAACGTAGCTGTTCACGTATCCAACATTATTTTTAGAACATTTGATGTGTTCTTGGTAGTTCATCACTTGCTTGCTTTTGGTGGCTTGGCTGGTCTAGTAATTAATGTGAAATCTGGACATTACCTGCCTTTGATGGGAATGTTGCTGGAAATGAGTACTCCCTCAACGTGCATTTCCTGGATGCTTCTAAAGGTAAGAACATGATAATTTTCAAATTATGTTTGTAACAGTTTTCATGCATCTCACTTGTCCATAGGTAATCTGTGTGGTTTGTCTAGATAGATGAACGCAGTTTTGCTAAAAAGCTAACAGATATCCATATTATTGTGATACCTGCTTTGGCGTGATGATATTTCTGTAGTCCTCCATATAGGTTTCTGTGTGATGCTGTGTGCATGTGGACAGTGAGATAGTGTAGATTCATTCTGAGTTTGGAATGCCGTATATATGTGGAATAACATAGCTCTACGTGGAAAAAATGCCTGAGAGCATTTGTGTATGTGAAAGCTGGATATCTGCATTAGTTCTACAGATTCCTCAGTTCCTTATCTTGAAATAACAATCTCACTTCTGCGTACTTTTTGTTCTTGTTTTTCTAGGCTGGCTGTGCTAATACCTTTTTCTGGAAGGCAAACCAGTGGGTGATGATCCACCTGTTTCACTGCCGCATGATTCTTACTTACCACATGTGGTGGGTGTGTATTTTCAATTGGAATTCTGTGATGGAAAACCTGGGACTTCTTCATTTTATTGTTTTATTCTCGGGCTTATTTGCCGTTACACTAATACTTAACCCATACTGGACATACAAAAAAACCCAGCAACTCCTCAGACCAACTGACTGGAACTTTGAAAATAAAGCAATGGAAAATGGAAAATCAAATGGTGAAACACATCAAAAGAAGAGGATATAACACTGAAACAGCTGCTTCCTAGTAGGATAGGGGAAGAATACAATGCGGAGTAATGCTTTGTCCATGAACTAGAAGCTTTTGCAAGAAGCTAATTAACACAGTGATTCCTTGCTGGTAGTATTCTATATGCATCAGAAGTGTTTAAAAGCATTGTTTGTGTTTCATATGTGCATACACATAAGATCTTCCACCTCTTAGTTATGAATTATGCCAACAATTTTGTCAGGTTGGACAGTATTTGATGATTTAGTAGCGACATGCTCTCTAATGGTATCCTTTGTCCTAATGTCTAATGGTATTCTTTGTCCTTATGCCTCAAAGTGGCTTTACAGTTAATTTATCTATTAAGCTCAGCTTGAATCAAGTTTAGCTTGAATTCTATTTCACATATGTTGGAGATACTGGTACTGGAAATTATGTTAAGTTGTTTATTAAGATCAATTATGACCCAAGTTAGGTATGCATGGGTACCTAGTTCCTGTGTGCCATTAAATCATTCCAAGTGGCTGAATTGGTCAGTGGTAGAATGCAGTCATGGCTGGGTTTGGGGGGGGGGGGGTTGGTTGGTATTGGGTTGTTTTTTGTTTTTTTTTTTCCCCTTGAGGAAGTGCACTTGAGGAAGATAATTGTTTGAACGTTCACTGTCAAAGTGAGTTGTAGTTTCCAGGTTGCCCTCAGTATGGGAGGAGTTCATATCCACCACAAACATGCATGTGGGGATGCAGGCATTCGTTTACTGGTGATCTAGCTAGGTAATCATAGTGGTCCCTTCTGGGGAACACTATGAAATCAATGAAATATAAGAGGCAACACTAGAACATTTGATGCGTTTCATCCTTGAAAAGATTGCTGGTTGATTGGTAAAATTATTTTCTTTGTAGGTCCCACATGAGCAGTCATGCAATTAGTTCCACTAGTGCTCCTGTTATGGTTCCTTTTATTTTTGGAAATTCTCTTAGTTATAGAGGGTTTTAGAATCTGAGGTGACTCCTCTGTGGAGGAAAGCCCGTATCACCTCCTTTAGGAATTCAGTTGTGCTTTTAGTATTTTTATTTCACTTCGAAGAACATGCAAAGTGACGCTAACAATCCTTTGCACTTTATCTGCCACATCACTAAATCTTTCCTTGACCTAAGGAATACCGTGGCTTCTTAGATAGGGACTTGGCAAATTGTGGTGGATGTTCTCCCACTAATAGTATTGGTCTGACGGTTCCTGGGTGAAATGTTGGAGAGCGGATGAAGGGATAAAGATGACGGTAGAAGAGAGTGACGCCTAGTGGCAGGAGAATGACAAAGATATTAATTAATTTTGGCGCACTGAACTAGTGAGATAAAAAGCCCGTCATTTGGAACTTTGTTGTATAGTGTGACGTAACTGCTACACAGATTATTTTCCAAAGCAAGAAGACTAGGCAAGCCCAAGCTGTGAAGAATTTTAGGTCAAGGCATGTGTTAGAGGCTTTGTGTACTGATCTGTGGTGGAGCATACTGTTTTAAATGTGTACGGGAAGCACTGTTTGGTGTAAACAACCGCACTTTATTCATTTTTGGTGGGAATGTCTTTGATTTTGTTCTGAGTGAAGGGAGGAAGCTAGTGGTCAGGTTGCTGTGTTCCCTAATAGACTCTGTGTGAGCGCAGAGTTGAAGAGCTGCTCTATAAGGGAGACGAAACCTTTTACTATTAGGTCACAAATGTATACCCAGACCTTGTTGATGAAGTGGTGAATATCTGAAATTGCCTGTTCAAAATTACGCTGAGAGAGGGTCATAGTAATTTTACACAGCAACCCTATATATTGTCCTGCTGATACTCAATAGAGAAAATCTAAATTTTTTGCTACCTTCTGATTTCTAAGCAGGCCAGAATGAGGTGGCAGTGTTTTGGCAGTGTGGCCTGTCTAGTCATCATCCTATAGAAAAAAGGGTTCTCTAAAGCTGGAAATTGGATACCTTTCCTGAGGGGTTGTGTGTGAGAGAGTAATATTAAAAGTGCTTTAGAAGAAAGCAGCAGGATGGATTCCACAGAAACAGAACCCAAATATGTGATCCAAATGTGTATCTTGCAGAATCCAAACCTCACTTGCAGGAGTTCCAGGGGGGGAAGGCGGAGGATAAGTCGCCAGATATCAAAATGATGGTGTGCTCTATGCAGCTTAAAACGTAAAGGTTTGGATTCGATAAAACAAGGTAATAGTTATAAAAATCCCAGCTACAGAATTCTGAAGAATCCTAACAGAAAATAGAAACATCAGAAGAGAAGTAAGTTTGGGCCAAGTATGTAATTCTTATAGTAGCTGGCTAAAGGAGGTGAAGTTTCTATGTGCTAAAATAAAAGAATATGGAGGCTTGGGGTTAGTAATGAATTTGGGGCTGAAAAAAGAGATTAGGTGTGGTCCAAGCAGACAGGTGGATAGTTATGTCAGTGGCACCAGACTTATAAATTTTAATATTTTGTATTATTAATTTGTGTAATGTTATGAAGTGGATTTTAAATCTTTCATTAAAGGTATTTTTTATCATAATAAGACAATCTTTTTAGTATGCATCTTAGCGTGAGTTTTTTCACACAAAGACTGTTACGGCATATCTCGAAAACCTTTTGCATGTCTTAACTATATAATTGATAATACCTAAGAGCACCTGTTAACCTAAACATTGCTAGACCTGCTAGAATAAGAGAGCTATGCAATAAAGCAAATAACAGCACTCATTTTATTTCTGGTTGGTTTGAGGGGTGAGGGGATTTTACAGTCCAGCTAGAAATATAACAGGACATGAAAATACAGACAACCTTTCATCTTCATCTTGATGGCCTAGAGTTGGAGTTACCAGTTCTGTTACACAGAGCCTCTTTTTTTATACTCGAGAGTTTTCTTCACTGCCTTTTGGCTGCTCCCTTCAAGAGGATTTTCTGGTTTATGATTGTGGATGTCTCATTGCTGTGAAACAAGACTGAAAAAGTTCTCTGAGGGTTTTGGTGTCTAATTACTCTTATAACTAAGTGCTGCTTTTCAAGCCAAAGGTAGACTAGCCATAGTTTGTTTATAAATTTTGTTAATGTGAAACTAATCCCAGTCCTGTTGGGCCTCTTATAAGGTCCATCTGCAATCCAATGTAGAAAAATTCACAATCAGCTTCAGTAGTGGCTGGATCAGGTCACAGGGTGTGCTGCTGCCATGATTTGGAAAACTCTTGCATAATATGTTTTTGGATGAATTTTTTGTTTGCCTAGGTGACTATTAGAGACTTCTTCCTGCTTTCTTGTTGGACAAGCTTATTCAAGGAGTACTGTTTGTGTCACCTTTCTGGCTGGCTGTTTTTTTTAAAAAGCTTCAAACAAACAAACCCCAAACAAACAACAAACTATGATGGGGTGGGGGTGTTTGGTCTTTTTTTTTTTTAAAAAAAAGAAAAGTGTCTGATCTAAGACACCCTGGTCAGGCATCTGGTTCTTACTGTCTTCATACAGCATTACTAAATCACAGTTTGCGTTTGCCTCCATTTGTGTCCTGTCTTATGTTTTTTTCCAAAACCTGTCATCGTTTACCCTCCCACTCACCAATTTTTCTGTAAGATTTGCTCTTACTTGCAGTACTGGTCATGATCTTGCAGCAGTCACATTACCAGAGTGATGTCTTTGTCTGTTAGTTTTCAGCACGTACTCTTGGTCCCTTCTTCCACTAAATACCCATGTCCAAACCTTTCAGAGTTTTTTGCTTTTTCCTGATAACACTGATTAAATATTGATGTCATGTACAGTTATAAGACACCTTTCTTAACCTCAGGGAGACTCCCACTTAAAGTGAATTAGAAGTGTTAAGCAAATTCAAGTCTGCTCTTGTACAATTTAATGTTTGTTGAATGGTATAGCATCTTTACACTGTGTACATAAATAAAAGTATTTTATTGGATAATTGTCTACCGTGAGTTTCATTTACTGATGAAAATAATGCCTATTTTTTTTTACTTGCTATTTGTACCTTAAACAGTTTTTGCAGTGCATGCACTAAAAAGATAACTTGTTTATTTTGAAATACTCTGTTAAACTTGACAAAGGTAATGTCATATCCATGGAAATAGCTAAAATAGCTATAAAACCTTGTAAACTAATGTCCCTTCACCAACATTAAACATGCTCATGTTAATAATATGTTAAATTATATGACTAAAACACTAGAAGCTGTGCTATATGTAAGTATGTATTAAAAACGGTTAAAAAACATCACTTGGAAATGACCCTTCTGGCTTGTGTATTTGAAGTGTGCAGTCTATTTTTGCATTAGGCTCTAAGTGTGAAGACACTTCATGGTTTAGTATAAGCCACCTTAATTTAAAAAAAAAAATTGTCTCTTTGCTAAATAACAAAATACAATTTTAAGCATTAAATGTGTGGTGCTTTGCAGGAACTAATTCCTGATGCTTTTTAGCATTAGTGAGTTAAAGGAAAATAGCGACATTACTGGCATTTTAATTATTCTTATAAGAATGCACTGTGTAAGCAACTGGCTGGCAGAATTTTGCTAGTTGCCTCTGCAGTGAAGTCCACGAGATTAATTGAAGCAGAAGTAAGACGTTCATGTGTAAAGCTCCACTGACTGTGGAATGTCTGTGGGTACAGACTGGGATGAGAAGAACAATGCATAATAGTACTTTTATGCACAAAGTCCTTTTTTTTGTAAACAGTCTGTATAAAAGGAATTCAAATGTTATTAATGTTTTGCTATTCAGATGTTTTAAATTAATAGGTAAATATATTTCACTTAGTAGTTCCTACCATATTCCCAGAAAAGTATTAGAGCACACTTATGCTGACAGTGTTACTTAGCGATTACCATCTTTTGATCTTGTGTCATGGCACTGCTATTTGAGTTGATAATTTGGATCAAAAAATAAGTGATGGTCATTAATAAGTTGTGCCTGTTGCTTTAGTTGTCAGCTCCCAGATGGGTTTCCAGTGTTGGAAGAGACATTGCATCCTCTGGATGTCATTGACTAATTAGTGTGTTCTGCTAGCGGTAGTGTCACAGAGCAGAAACAAGTGTTCTTGCATCCCATTGTGCCTTCCTGTTTTCCCTAAGTAAAACAGTGCTGAGTGAGGTGGAATGGCAAAGATAATGATGCAGCAAACATGCAAGGATGTTAACAGTGTTCAAGGTGGCAGATAGGCCTAGCTCGAAAGGAAAGGAGTGGGGCCTGCTTGCGTGTCCACAAAGAAGAAAGGAAGGGAATTGCCTGTGCTGTTGCTTGCTGCTATCTGCGTGTGTGTATGTGCTGATGAGTCAGCTAGGGTCACTTTTGAGTTCTTAAGGATGTGACCTGAGCAGAGAATGTGGAAATTTAATACTAGCTTTATCAGATAAAGGACGCATTACTTCTGGTCTGAAATACTTACTTCCTCACGTGATTCTCTTTTTAGCTGCCTCTGCTCCTTTGAAGGCTTAGTTCACATTAAAGTGCTGTATAAGCTGACACTGTTTTCACCAATATGTTCTCTGACATGTACTGTAAAGACTTGTGAGGATGTGCCTTGTTTCGCTACTGATAATTGATTCTGGCAGCTCCAGGTACTCGCTCGGCCTGACTTCTATACTGCTATTGTTATCTAGGTCTGCAACTTCCCTCTCCTGCTTTGCTACTTTTGCTGCCAAAAGCACTTTACCATGTGAACACTGCATTTTGTCACCAAAGCTGTGCTCACTGAAGTTTAAGCATGGGGCTTGCACTGAGTGGGGAAAAAAATATACCTGAGAAAGGACGAATTTTGTAGAAGGTAGAGGGTTGGCTTTCCTACATTTCTGGACCATGCAGTTCTGCTGCCAGGATCTTTTAAGAGGAAATTAAGGTGATAACTACGATAGCTTGAGAAACAAAGCCATGCAGGCAAACTACAGAAGTACACAGAAGTGGTTTGTGTAGAGTAGACATGGAGCATCTAACGAGCTTAATCATCTTGTCTTGTGGGTCATACTCACAGGAAGAAAGTGTATCCTGGAAGGCAGCAGTAGCCTTGCTTAGGAGTCATAGGAAATAAATATGAAAAAAATTAGGAGGCTTTGGGATGAGGAGCTGAGACTGGTTGTTACATTGTACAGTGCTGACCAGGTTGCAGTTGGACATTGAATATGTAGATTGTCTGATGCTTTAACTCTTCTTTTTTTCTCAGCAACACGTTATTTTAAGTATCACCGTGACACTGGTTGAGGGTAAGTTTGAGGACCTTCTTTAGGATGTCGAAGTTCCCAAGCAATGTATTGTCCAAGACTGAAGGAGCCTACAGCTTGTTCTAATTCATAGTAACTTATTCTTGTATTATCACTGCCTTTTTATCTTACATAATTATTTTTTAACCCTGGAGGCTCTTTTGCATGTTCATGAGTACAAATCAATCCGCTCTTTTATTTTCCCAGCCATCCTAATACTTTTTATTTGCCACTTTTCCCACTTGAATTCCTTTTTCTTAAATGTTAGCAGCTTAGAGCTGTACATAGTATTTCATATGAAGTGTTCTCATACCCGTATTACACTAGGACTTCCTTTCCGCCACTGGAAATGGCTCCGCTTCAGCCAAAGGCTGCCTTTGCCTTTCGCGGTTGCATGAGCTTCGTGCTTCATGGTCCTCCTGTGACAGCGAATTCATTCAACTTTTTCCCTTCCTCAGCTTCAGAATGAGGCAGAGCCATCAGAGCGTGGCGAAATAACCAAAAGTAGGAATTTTGTTATAGAAATAACTTGTGCAGATTACTATACCGGGTGCAGTGCCCAGGCGCTGGCAGGGGGGCTGCAGGGCGGCCTCTGTGAGGAGCGGCCGGGGCTGCCCCGTGCCGGACACAGCCGGTTCCAGCCGGCTCCAGCCCACCCACCGCAGGGCACGGCTGAGCCCCACAGCCACGGCGGGGGCACCTCTGGGGAAGTCTATGTAAGAAAGGGCAAAAACATGGCACAGGCCAAATGAGGAGTAAGGAAAAACGTGAGAGAATCAACTCTGCAGACACGGAGGTGAGAGGAGGAGGAGGAGGAGGAGGAGGGGGAGGAGGTGCTCCAGGCGCCAGAGCAGAGATTCCCCTGCAGCCTCTGGAGGAGCCCAGAACGAGCAGGTTTATCCTGAAGGACTGCAGCCCGGGGGAAGGACCCACACTGGAGCTGGCGAGAAACGTGAGGAGGAAGGAGTGCAGAGAGGAGCTGTTATGAACTGACCGCAACCCCCATTCTCCATCCCACCGTGCCCCTTGGGGTGGGGGAGACAGAGGAGTTGGGAATGAAGGAGTGAAGTTGAGCATGGAAAGAAGCCGGTGCGGGGAAGGTGTTTTTATTTTTGTCTTTGTTTCTCACCATCCTATTCTAATTTTAATTGGCGGTAAATGAAATTTCCCCGAGTTGAGTCTGTTTGGCCCATGACAGTAGTTGCGAAGTGATCTCCCTGTCTTCATTTTGTACGTAGTCTGTCTGAATTGGCAGTCTGAGAGTTTGACTTGCAAAGACTCCTCATAAGCAGAGAGTTTTTAAAGGTGTTTATGAAAGAAGTTCTAGCGCTGGTAAAACATCACAGTATTATAAAACTTAGTTGTCAGGTTAACTTGTACTGGTATGCTCAGAATTGACAGACTGTCTCCCAGTAGTGGTGCTGGTGCTTCAGGGAGACCTGGAAGACAGGCCAGAAATAGGCATCATACCAGAACATGAATGAGCAATGCTTTTATAAAACCAAATGTTATTTTGATCTAACAGTCTGAATTTAAGAAAGCTGTGTGGTTTGCCTTTTAAAAAAAATAATTTTTTATATATATATAAATTTTAAAAAGTATTGTCACTCAACCTTGTTTGATAAGAGAAGTAGAGGGGACCTGTAACTTTACAAGGCTCCAGCATGAGTTCTGCAGACGCTCAAGTTAAGAAAGGCTTCTGGATGTCCTGGCTTTGAGTGGTTTCTGAAGGATTACAGTAAGCAGATGACATACTGTCTTTGTGGGGGACACAGTTGAGAACTACAGGAGAAACAATTTCTGAATTTCCAGTGGATGAAAACTCCTTAAGAGAAAGTGCCAGCTAAAACCTAAGTTTTAGTTATCTTGTTCAGATTTCATGCAACTTTTTGGAAAGCAAGCCATAGGAAGGATGTTGTATGTCCTTAGGTGTCATACAATTTAAGTCTATGCTCAACCACCCCAATTTCTAGGGAAAGAAAAAAGGGGTCCCTTCTCAATTATGGATAGATAAATAATGAATTTGTGATTGCAGTGATAAGATTATGACTACTAATAGGATGTTGCCTTAGAAAATAGTAGGAAGAGCGGAAGTTATTTTGGAAGTTAGTTTTGCTTTTTTGTAAGTTGATTTGCTTTTGTTGGATTTGTCCAACAAGGTTTCCCCAGTGACTTTTTATTGGAATTAGAGAAGGATATTTAAGTCTGGTCACTGGAGTCAAAGAAATGGTTCTCAAAGATCAAAAGGGTCCCGAAAAGGACTACAGGAAGGATTTGAAGTTTGTCTCTCTAACAGTGAAAGGAGAAATTAATGCACATGGATAATGAGTTGGCTGCCAAAAGGAGGATATTGCTAGTAAATGGTATTTTTAATCATGGAATTGAGCTAATTGCACTTAGTCCAGATATGTGTCTGTTCTTTAACGTAGCCTGTAATGATAGGAAGTTACTAAACAGCCAAAGACTGATTCCCTGCCATTTCAGCTCCTGAAATGATAGCTGGATGTCACTGAAGTGCAACATATTTAAAAAAATCACAGAAATGACAGGATAAAGTGGTCTCTCTGCTGGAAGCCGAACTAAATGCCGTAATGGTATTCCTGGTCGTAACTTTTACACATGGCCCAATTTTCTCGTTTTCTTTCTTATGTAGAGCCTATAGAGCTATGTGAGAACCATTTTAAGTTCGCACTGTGATGAATTGCATTAAAAAGAAATAACTTTGTGAAAACGGAAACATTTTTGAAAGTAATACTTTTAAATACATAATTTGTAATTCAGGTTGTATGAACCCACACAAAGACATGGGATAGTTGTGAATGTGTGTTGTTAAACTATAGACAAATGAAAAATGTAGAAAAAAGTGGATTAATCAAATGTCTTTTGAAATGCCACCATTTTCTACTAACGTCTCATGTACTGAATTTACTATATCTGGGCGTATTTCATTACTGGCTGTAGCATGAATGCACTTAAATAGGCGAGGATCACTGCTAGATGATGCGTGGATCTTTGAACAGCATTTAGCTTGAAGTTTTCATACTTACAAGTGGTCCAAAGATTTTAAATAATATTTAGCAATATTAAATAGTTGTAATTGATGTTAAGGACTTATAATGTGCTTAAGAGCATTTATTTTCATTGAAGTGTGACATGTGTACATGGATATATTGTGAAGTACACATTTTCAAAATAATTGCATCTTGTAAAAGTTTTTTTTCAATTTTATGGAAGGGGCACGTTCGCTCCTGAATTGTATTCATGTGAACATGCAAGTGGTTGAGGTTACTTTCAGGATAAGCGGTACGTGCTGGTGTGATACGGGCTTCGAGTGACTGCGGGGTGGCTCGGTCAGTGCTGGTCTGCAGTGATGCCTGCCGTGAGGAAAGCCACACGAGAAGGATGAGAAAAGAGCAGAGATCTATAGGTTAGGAACGAGATGCCAGCATCTTTAGAAAACCTTTAATTTTGAAAACGACTAAAGAGTTTCAACTGATAAATGAGATTAAATTCCGAAATAGCTACCCTGGCCTAGTGTGCTCAGGGCTATTGGTGAGAGTGAGGCCGAGGGGACGAAGTTTGACCCGCCTGTGCCCAATTCTCCAGCCCCGGGTCCGGCTGGCCTCCCTCTCCCCTGCACCGGGCAGCTCCGCTCTCCGCCCGCCACACCGACGACCCCCACACCATCCCCGCCACCGGCAGATGCCGCGCCCGGCCTCCCTCTCGCTGCCCGCCGCCAGCGGGTGCCCCTGGGCCCGTGGGGGTGGGCAGCGGGCCGGCCCCCCGCCCCGGCGCCGGTGTCACGTGCGGCGACAGGAATGCGGCGGGGGTCCGGGGGGGGGACGCGACGGCTGGCCGCTGCCACCACCCGCCCCGCCCCGCCGCGACCGGCGGGCGGCTGCTCCAACCGGGAGGCGGTGGGGCCCCGCGCTGCCCCAATGGCGGCGGGCGCTGCCCGAAAGGCCCGGCAGCGGGCGGGGCGCGGCGGGGGCCGCGGGGAGGCGGTAACGGCAGAGGGGGCCGGAGCGGGCGGCTCCCCGCCAGGACTCGGGAGCTCCGCTCGGCGGTGAGTGCGGGCGCGGCGGCAGCCCCCGGGCCGGTGTTTGTGTGGTGGGGGGAGTTGAGTGACGTGTCCGGGAAGCGGGGCAGCCGCCGGAGCCCCGGCGGAGCGGGCCGGGCCGGGCGGCGGCCTCAGAGCTCTTGGCGGCGGCGCTGGCCGCGGAGGAGGAGGTGGGTGTTCCCGCCGCAGCTGGCGGGGCCGTGGGCGGCTGCAACCGGCGGGGAGCGCCGGGGTCTCGCTCCGGTGTTAGTTGCGGAATGTTTCGTCCTTCGAGGCAGGGCTCGGTGTTTCGTGAGGAGGCACCCCTCCTCGTCCGGGAGCTGTCGTCCCTCCGCTTCCCGCCGCCGTCCCCGGGGCGCTGGGGGTGCCTCGCTGGGGCTGCGGGGAGCCCGCGGGTGGCAGCTGGGAATCTCTGCCCGCCTCGGTGGGCGAGAGGAAAACCTGATGTTTTTTTAAATAGGTTTTACCAGTGTAACGCGGCTGGGGGAGTTACTGACGCGAGGGTGCCAGGGGTCGTTAATAAACGCATTTACTCCTTTTCCAAACTTCTAGCTCTTGATCTTTGGTGAAGTTTCTTCCCCAAGGTTTTCGCTGGGGTCTTGCTTGTGTGTGCGCCTCTTCGTGTTTGTGGCTTCGGGAGCTGCCCGGCTCCAGCTTCTCTCTCCTTTTAATCAGGTACGGACAAGGCTATTGAAAATCCAAACTCCCAGGGGCACATGAGTTTCTTTCCTTCCCCCTTCGTAAAAACTGTGTTCAACACCAGCTTTCTAGTTGGCGTCTTGAAACGGGAAAAATACTTCGGCACAATAACAACTGTCCATTTCTATATTTTTTTTCAAAGGAGGTTTTAAAATTGTCTTTGGTTTCTTTGTAATTAACACTTTAACTATTGGAGGAGTTATATGGTTGCTTATGGTGATCCCGGACCACGTAGTTACTGTTGAAAGATGCCCTGTTCGTAGAGGATAAGGCCAGAACAGCTTTGAAAGATTGGCCAGTCATTCACCTGGGAGAGTGAGTGAGCTTTGTCAGTAGGCAGTACCAGGTGCTTGGAGAGACAGCTATTAATCATTTTCCCATAGCAAAGGCTTATTTTAAAGGGCTTTAGGTGATGCTTGTATTTTTGACCAAAAAGATTTTATTGATCCTAAATTCTGTCCTCTTTCATTTAAGTATTTGCTCAATCCTTTTTTTTCCAAAAGCTACAAAGATCATGGCTTTTATCCTGTGCTAGCAGGTTTGAAGTTGTTTAATTGCAACGTAAAAAGTATCTTCTTTTTTTCAGTTGTGCAATTTAACTGTTACCATAAAAAGGTAACAGGGTTTTTTGCATGAGTCAGGAAATAAGAAAGATTGACTGTTTAACTGTCTCATGCTGAATAAATACAGTGAGGATATACCAACGAATATTAGTTTCTGACTGTTATTATTGTAAAGAAAATAAATGTTTTCCTAAAGCCTTTACTCTGCTTAGTGAACCTTAGTGAACCCCAGCGAGCAATCTGTTCTGCAGTAGAAATGAAATACTACATTTTTTAAATTTTCTGTTGGCACTCGGGAGACGCAGATTTATTGCCTGAACGTGGGACATGTTGGGTGCCTACAATTGCAAGCCCATTATTCAGGCAGGGGTTCTGGCTGTTCAGCTGTTTTCTTCAGTGGGCCCTTCATTCTTTTCACTTGGCTGATGTGTTTGATCTTAATAATCTGTCTGACTTGCTTTGTCTTTTTTTTTTTTTTCACCCTCAGGCTTCAGTAGCCCATGAACTAGTTACATGTGTTTATCTGGTTATGAACAGTAGTTCTTTAGACGCTACCTCAAAATCTGGTATATCTGAAGGTTTTACAGTGAGATATCAAGCTTTTATAATATAGTCTATGGATTTCTTAGCTTATCTGTGGCATTGTACGTGAGACATGACCTACTACATGAGTGGCGACAGGTGTCTTGTGATGGGACAGGCACTGGGCGTCCAGTGCGTGGGGCTTTTGTGGCTGATACCCACAGGTGGATGTGGTGGGAGGAAGGACCGTGGAGGCAGATAGATGCTTGAGGAATGTCCTGTCCGTCAGCTCCTGCTGAGTGCCAGGACCTGGCAGGATCCTCTGGATTTGGGATTCGGGAGTCCGTACACCACAAGATAAGGAGAGAAGCCATAGTGCTGCGTGATGGGTGTGTGCAGGCTGGCATCGCAGCTCTGAGACATTGAGGCCAAATGTGCAAGTCTTGTGCTATTCGCTTTGATAGGCAGTGGTGAGCACACCAAAGTACTGAAGAGGGAGTTGCCTCCCTCCATGCCCGTGCACAGGAGCCCTCTTCTGACCAGAAGCTATGGTTACCTCAGCAGGTAGGGTATGGTTTTGCTCATCAGTAGACTGCGACAATCCTTTCCCGGTGTAGAATACTGTGAAACAAGCTTTAGCATTTATTGAGAATAACTTTAAAAATCCACAGTATTACATATTTAGATTCTCATTTTTATTGTGATTGAAATAGAGAATCTAGGCATCTCAGCATCTTTTTTTTTTTTTTTCCTTCTAGCCCATTAACTTCAGTAGAAGTGTGCTGACTTACACTGGGTTGAAATACTAAGTCTAAATACTTACTTTAGTCATATGTTGAATATAAAAGGTTCTGATTGTCCTAAACCTAGTAGCTGTATAGCATGTCTTTAAGATTTCCAGAATCTGAACTTTGTTAAGGTACAACCTTAGTTTTGAGTAGGCTGAATTTTTAATGTTAGACACACAGCTTTTTTTAAATGCTTTTGGAGTTTTTTAGTGTCTTTCAGTGTATTTAAGTTACTCTTTTTAACAGAGCTTTTGTTTGTTTGTTTGTTTGTTTTCTTGGTTATCATTTTATATATATAAAATCTTGTACTGATTTTTTTTTTTCGTGTTTGCCGGGACATACTGCTTACTGCTGGGGCGGGTTTTGTCTTTTGTTTTCCATTTCTTTTACAATTGAGTCGCAGCATTAATAAATTTGGTATGAAGAAATCTCAACACCAGATGAGTTCTTCAGTTGATTCTGAGCTGTTTAGGAGTCCTTGCATAGTTTATAAACATTTGAAGGAAGACAACAAGCTTCTGTAAAACCTGAAGGACTATTATCAAGCTTCATAATTGTTAACGGAATTTAATGCAACTGGGAATAGCGCATTACTCATTTGTAAAACAGGAAGTCTATTAGCTGCTTCTATATAAAGTGGAAATTATTTTTAGAATCTGTTGTAGAAAATTTATAAACTTCAGTCTATTTCTGAAGAAGCCAGGAAACAAATTCTGCAATCCAGAAGGAGGAGGAGTAGTTCTGATTCAAACTTTTAGATTAAAATTGATGTATTGTACAGAGCTGCAGTCAGTTTATTCATGCATATATAATGCTACACTGCTGTCAATTTTGTACGTGATGGAGAAATGAGCTATGTGTAGTACTTATTTTCTTCATCTTTATATATGTGGGATAGTAATTTTCTTTCTGCTTCTGTAAAGTGACTTCTGTTTCACTTTTTGCTTTTTCTTTAATTATGTCTTTCCATTTTACAGTTTTAGTTTAGAACTGTAGAAGGGATCTCATGGGGAATTGTCTTATGGCCTCCAAATTTAAAGGCATTTTTGAAACTGTCTTCCATAAGTTCAGCTTCCTGATGGCTTTTTGAGCCACAAGTGCATTTCCGTACTATCCTTGGATGGTTCTTGTGGAGTATCTATTGCAGCAGTGTCCCTTAGAGAAACTTCCTTTGGAGTTACAGTGTTGAATTAAATGCTGTGAATGTAATTGTTGAGTGCATCTTACTTTTTCAACATTTTGTGTGTTATAACAGGGCAATAAATGAGGCTTCATTGATAGTGCTATGAATTGGTCTTTCATTTTGAATATATTCTACAAAATGTGAGGCATTTTTCATATCCAAGACCTTCTTTTGTTAAAATCAGCATTCATTACGGATAATATTTTTTCCCACTCCTGTTCCCATTCGTACAAGATCTTTCTTGTTACTACCTCTGTTAGTGGAAAATGAATATCGGTAAATTCGTTTCTGAATCTAGAAGTAGTTTGAAGGGTGGACAAGCTGCAGACCTGGATGCTTGGAAATTATCAGGGATTCATAAACTGAAGTGTGAGAATGACTTACGGAGACTGCAGGCATGTTATGAGGGGGAGGTGCTCTTTATGATGAGGAGGGGAGGTACATGAGCAAGATAAACCAAAATTCTTATTATGGACCTATACAACTATGTCTTAATACTCTGTTTTCACATCTTTCTCAGTAATGTCATTGTGTGCATATGTGATTTGCAGAGAGCAGAATATTGGGACTCAAGGTCTGTCACATATCCATGGAAGGAAACTGCTGCATTATTAGCATCTTTTGAGATTTAAATCACTTGGACATTTTCTTACAGTAAACAATCTTGAGTTTTAGTTGCACCAGAATACTTCAGATTGTTTTGAAACCAGGGACATGTAAAAGTACAACTTGTTTTTAAGGGAATGACAACAAGTAATGCTAAACAAGCTTTGAAAAATATGTTTTCAAACATGTGTTTTTAGATCAAAAACTTGATTCATATTTTATTCTGAATTGCCTGAATCAGCAAGACTGTGGGAGGTGATGCATAACTGCACAACATTGATTCATGTCCTACATGTTCGCTGCTCAGTCAGGAAGCCTGAAGCTTAATGTCAAATGCGTGGGTGAAGCAGTTAACCAGAGCAAAATAAATTGTTCTACTTACGTGGTGCTGAATAGGGGCATTATCTTGGGAAATCTGTTTCAGTGACTTACTGTACTGTACAATACTTGTTACTTGGGACTGAACCGTGAATACAAACTATTAGGATCCAAGCTCAAGGTCAAACATTCACTCTCACTTCTGTTCTGTAATCTCTTTTCTAGAAATGCTTACAAAAAGATTGCGGAAATCATATGAATATTTTTTTTCCTTAGAGATACAGAAAATACATCTCAGAAATTTCAAGAAAGGGGATAAACATTATTTCCTCATCTGTAAAATGGGATCGTAAGTTATTGGGAAGTAAATAGCAATATCTAGACCTCTGCTAGGACCACAGTGAGTCTTGAGCTTATGGCTCTTGACTTTATATTTTTCACCATTTTAAAGCATTCGGTGTTACATCCTCAGTGTTCTTTTAGAATTTTATACATGATACTCAATTTTGTTGCAAACCATGGGCTGACTAATTTGAGTCTTAAAAACTTCACTTTTGAACTATAGAAGCTGGAGAAGGAAGAGGTCTACTCGATCATTTCCAAATCAAGGAAAGACTGAAGACCACTGGTGTTAGGGCTAGATGCAGAATTTACACTTCCACGGGAAACTGCCTTCCATTATACATATTTTGAAGAGGAGGGCTGTTCCGTGACGGTGCTGTTACTATTTTTCTTTCTTATGTTAATTGATGTTTTAATGATTGCATTACCTGATTTGTGATTTATTTGAATACTATTTCGGTGTTATAAAAACCAAATCAATGAATTTTGTGTTATTTTTCTAAAGCATGCATTATGACTCTAATTTATGATTAGAAATGTATTTCCATATTTTAGCCCAAATAGTTTTTTTAGAAACACAGGAATAAGAGTCTATATTTATATTCTTAATAACTTCATTCATCAGGTGAAATAAATTTGTTCAGTTGGACACTTTTGTAATGATCAGATGTGATTCATTGTCTGTAATGGGTTGTCCTTGATGAGAAACAGTATGGTTACTTCTCCAAGGACAGTAGTATCCAAAACCTGGAAATGTTTAGGAAAAGTGTCTCTGTCAGGACTAGGTTTGCAGAAAGTGGTAGGAACTGAATCGTTTTACTTGTATTATTGAAAAGATCTTCTGACAGAAATTTTCATCAGTTGTCATCAGTATCTTGAAAGACAACCTATGGTTTGTAGAACTAGGACTCATAGCTTTAATGCATGTTTGACCAAGACTTTCTGCTTTTGGGGTGGATGTGCAGATTAAGTACAACTGGAGGGGAAAAAATGCCTTATTGGCTGTATCCATAAAAAACATCCTCCCCACACCGTTTTTTCTTTTTTTTTCTTTTTTGGAAGCTAGGATTCTTATGTGTCCTTTTTTTTTTTTTTTTTTTTTTTGATGCCAAGAACTTGATTTCCTGGGGAATCAAAATAGTTTTCAGGAGGCAGCATTTTCCTTGTGACAAAAATACTGTATTTTACATGTGAGGCTGAGCAGAATTACTAGACTAAATGACTATTTTGGTGCATTTTTTATAAAAAATATTTATAAGTCTCTGTGTAATAATTCTAATTACATGTGTATTATAATAATATGTATGCAACTAAACCATACACAGGTTTACATCACAATTGAAGTGTTATGCAGTATGCAAGCATCTTCTCTGACATAAAAATAGAAATCTTCGTAAGGATGTTCCCAATTAAGGTAATACTTGATCTCCAATATTAGAAGGGACTAACTTGAATTAAGTTTAAAAGAGGAAATTTCAGAAGTGAGATTATTTTTTCAGATGAAGTTACTTGTTTGCAATTAGATTTAGAGCAAATTAAGAAAAATACTGTTAGTATTTGTATATTTTTATTTTGCCTTTGCGTGCAACATGGAAGACCATGGTCTTGAACCAGCAACACAGTCCTCTAGTTTGTGCGGCACAAAACAACAACAAAAAATCAGTCCTGACTAAAAGTATGTGATGCCAGGATTCACTTTTAATTCTGTGGATGCTTGTGATTGTTATGGTACACTCGACCAGGATGGCCTCCAAAACCCGGGATGATGTCCCTCTTCTTCCTTTGGATATTCAAACAGTTGCCAGCACAAAAGGCAGGAGCAAAGGCTTATTCACTAAAAGTCAGGTGCCCTACGTGCATGTTTGGGAACCTGTTCCCTTCCCTGGTTTCAGTAACTTTTTACCCATACTTCCTCTCATTCCTTAAATATTTGTAGGTCTTGGCTTTCCCATCTGTAAATTAAGTGTAGTGTTACTGAGCTTAATAAAATCCTAAGTTCGTGTTGGGTTCAGCAAGGTCTTTTGCAGAATGTCATTATGATCTGGGTGGGTGTACTACTAGGTGGGTGAAAAACAGGTGGGATGGTTGGGTTTAGAGGTGGCTAGTTGGTTATAACTTACCTGGAGGCTGGTAACAAGTGGAGTGCCCCAGCTGTCTGTTGTAGGATGTGTCCTGTTTAATATTATGCATGACTTGGAAGTTGACCAGCCCTTGCTCATGAAGTTTGCTCATGACACCAAATGGGGGAAGGGGTGACCAGTGGATGTGCTTGAGATCAGGGCTGGCATTCAGAAGGTCCTGAGCAGGTTGGAGGAGCTGGCTGGCAGGAACTTTGTGAAATTCAGCAAGGATGAAGGCAAGGTTGTGCACGTGGGAAGGAAGAGCTCCTTCGGAGGGAAGGGTTCCCCTTCACTTACCACTTTGACCACACCTGGAGTATTGCATCCAGCTTTTTGTCCACATCCTACCCTGCCCCAGTACAAGAAAGATGTGGATAAACTGGAGCAAGTTCAGCATGAGGCCACCACGATGTGAGGGAGCTGTAGCACTGTCCTGGAGGAGAGGCTGAGGGAGCTGGGCTTATTCAGCTGGGAGAAGAGATGCTTCATGGGGGCTTAACGGCAGCCTGCCCCTGCCTGCCATCAGGTTATCAAGAAGGTGGCAGGACAACAGGCAATGGTCATAAACTGAAATAAGGGTGGTTCTAACTAGATAGAAGGGCAATATCTTTCTCTAGGAGGACAACCAAGCAGGAGAACAGGTTGCCTGGCAAGGCTGTGCAGTCTCTGTCTTTGGAGGTTTTCAGGATCCCAATAGATGAAGCAGCCTGGTCTCACCTGATAGCTCACCTGGCTTTGAGCAGCAAGTTGGACTACATGACCTCCTAAGGTACCTGCCAACCTGACCGAGTCTATGAATCAGTGATTCTGTATTTTGCCTTGCAATAATAATCTGTCCTTAAAGGGGAAGAATATAAATATTAAAAAATCCATAGTGCTTTCTGCTTGCATTGTGGATAGGAGCCCTCACACAAATCTGCAAATGCAGTCTTTGCTTTATTCCTCTTTTCCCCTTCTTCAGATGATGTACTGGGCAGGAATCTGCTCTAGGTGAAGAAACATTGTAAATAATATCCTTTAAAAAGGAGGATCACAATACCAATCTTCAGCCATGGTCTCAGGGTGTCCCTGTAGATTGCTGCTTCTTCAGGGCTTGCTGCCGCCTAGTTCTCTAGCTTTTAGTGGGACGCTGCTTGGTGCAAGAAAGGATGGCAGAAAAAGAAGTGAAGTAGCTTTTGGGGAAGTGGATTCTGCATGCATTCTGAAAAATGTGCATCTCTGCGGATCTGGCCTTATTTGCATTGCAGCTGGTAATAGAATTTCCCCTGATTTAACTGAGCCAGGAACTGGGCTTCATGTTTATTTTCTACTTGAACCTATGCAGTTCCTTATTAATCCATTGCTTATCATTTAGGTAATTTTCTTTGATAAATTTAAGAATAAAATTAGTACATTATGTAACTGTTAGGTATTAATAAAACCAAATATACGTTAAAGGAAATAATGATCCAGTCTTGATACAGCCTTCTTCAATGGCTTACAGCATGTGATGGTAAGCTGTCATAATATAAATGCCTGCTTCATTTGCACCCACTGTGGTATAAAAACATCTCTTTAAAAAAAAAAAATCTACAGTCTGTGTTTCTTAGGAATAGTCTTGTATAGAGAGCAAATTGTGCTATCAATTTTTATTTTTTCTGTGTAACAGAGCCATCCATCTTGAGGTACTTAAAAAAAAAAAAATTCTTTCTTCTGCATTCTTTTTTCTCCTTGCTTCTCGGCACTCTCAAAAGAGTCTATAGATCAAATTTCAGCAAGATCTACTTCCCAGCAGGAGTTCTGTAGTTACAGGTGGAAGAAGACTCAATTGGGGCATCATACAGCAATATTCAGTAAGTGACGTGGACACAAGAGGATTTTAGACGTTCATGGGCTTTGTCGTCACAGGGTTTTTTGTGGGGTTTTGGGGTTTTTTTTTGTTTGTTTGGTTTTTTTTTAATTTATTTTTTAGGCTTTCAGGCTTTCTCAGAGAAGTTGCTTTGCAGCTTGCCTGCACTAAGCTTTCTCTGTGAGTCACAGTTCCTTGGGAATCAATCTACTCATTTCATCTTTTCTGTTTTCTGTTAAAAAAATGCTCACTGGCTCATTCTTTCTGCACCGTTAAGAATGAAGAATCCTGATGTTGCTGCAGTTATAGTGCACACTCCTTTGTAAAGAGAAGGTATGTCACCTTTACAGTTCTTAAGGTGGTAGAGCTGGAAAACTTGGCCACGTGTGCCTCTTGGGAGCTCCCTGGATAGGTACTGTGCCACCAGGTATGAACGCTGCGCTGCCTCGTAGTTTTGGCGGAGTTTGCATCAGTCCTGTTTCTGTTGCCTTCTGACTATTGTGTAAGTAATGACTTTAGGAAAATAGTTTTGATGAAGTGGAAATGCAGATGTTGATCAGTATTTGTATCCGGGTAGCTGAGAACTCATGCCACAATTAGAGGAAACTATCGAATGAAATTTGATGCGCAGCCATAGCTGAGAGACGTTCTAGTCCTGGAGGCAGAAGGAGTTACCAGACGTAATGAGAAGGGAAACTGAGTCACGGGGAGTAACACTGACTTTCTTCTGTAGTCTTCGGTCAAGTATAAAGGTGCTTTTGTTTTCTTTGCTAAAACTTGCCATGGAATCAGAATTGTAGTCTCACGGATGCCAGGCCATTGTCCTTTATTATAGAGGTATTAGCGCTCTGAGATTGTAAGGTCTGCTGTGGGACACTGCAGACTCCACCTCCTTCCATACCAGCTTTCATGGCTGAAGGCGAGTGCTCTTGGTGGAAAATTTTAAATAATAAAATAGAATAGAATATTTCAGTTGGAAGGGACCTACAACAATCATCTAGTCCAACTGCCTGACCACTTCAAGGCTGACCAAAAGCTAAAGCATGTCATCAAGGGCATGATCCAAATGCCTCTTAAACACTGACAGGCATGGGGCATCGACGACCCCTTTAGGAAGCCTGTTCCAGTGTTTGACCACCCTCTCGGTAAAGAAATGCTTCCTAATGTCCAGTCTAAACCTCCCCTGGCACAGCTTTGAACCATTCCCATGTGTCCTGTCACTGGATCCCAGGGAGAAGAGATCAGCACCTCCCTCTCCACTTCCCCTCCTCAGGAAGCTGTAGAGAGCAATGAGATCGCCCCTCGGCCTCCTTTTCTCCAAACTAGACAAGCCCAAAGTCCTTAGCTGCTCCTCATGGGGCATGCCTTCCAGCCCTCTGGGAGTAAGTGCTGGGCGCTGTCCTGGGGGATCATTTCACACTCGGCCGATTCTGGTTACTGGTGCAAGTGCCATTCAAGATCTGACTGCTTCCACTGCGTGGAACTTCTCTGCGTGAGAAACATGGCCCAGGAACATCTGATTTTGATACGGTATATTAATTACATTTTCCTTTTCTTAAACATCAATTTAAAATTTAAGATCATTTCACACTTGGTGAGGCCTAAATATATTGCAATATATTAAGGGATCTGATTTTTTTTCTTTCAAAATACATGCATTTAACATGGTTGTTGCTGATTTTTAAAGACAAACTTACAAGGGTACTAGCTACACTGCTGGAATAAAAGCATGCTGCCCTGCTACAGATCAGGTTTTTTAACAGAAGTAGTCTCTTACGTTCTGAATATTTTCTTTCAGATAGACTGATTCAATGACTAACCCATTATAAGCAGACAATTAAACTGGGAACTTGCAAAGTTGGAAAGCTGTCTTTCCTCTTTCAGTCTGTAAATATGAATAAGACCTGCCTGTTCCTCCTAACAGTTTGACGGGAAAGGACCAGGTGAAAACACCAGGAAGCAGACAGGGGAAGCGAGGGCCAGCCTTTTGGCCAGAATGGGTCACCTGCATCTCTGTATGTTGGGTACATATGTAAGGGAAGAGATGGAAAGGAGACAATCTGTAGACCAGCACTGTGGTCCACACTGCCCAATGCTACCTCTTTACCCTCACCTGAAGGAAAGAAGGTGATGAGCACTGAGTCAGGTGAATTGTTGGGCGGCTAGAAGCCAATGGGAGATTCAACCTTTGGGGTAGGTGACTTCAAGAACTGCTTTCTGTGTTGCTATGATTGCTGGGGAGCCTGGAAGGGAGCAGTTTGAGTCATTAACTAGAGGTTATACTGTGTTTGAGAACTCAATTTTATAGGGAAAAAAGACTTCATATTTTGATAACCCCATATTTTGATGTCATGTCCAGTACGTCAGGGCAGTTTTTCAATTATTCAGATTCATAATTTTATAATGCAATACACATGAATATAATAGCTCATGTGTTTCATGTTTAATAGGTTATTTTTTTCCAATTGGAATTTTTAAATACCTTTGGAATGAAATTTCGTTATTCTGTGTCTTAAAAGGACATAGTTGTTCAGTTTCTTAAATAATTTTATGTGAAACTAAACAACATACACTCAGTAGTCATGATGTTGCATCTGAACACATACAGTGTTCAGTATGGGGCCCAGTACAAGTGAGGGACTGGCAAACTGGAGCGAGTCCAGTGAAGGCCACTGCCATGACTGGGGGTGGGAACAGGTCAGGAGAGGCCGAGGGAACTGGGTTTGTGTCGTTTTGAGAAGAAAGGACTGAGGGGGATTGAATTGCAGGCCTCTATTCCCTAAGGTGGGGTTGGAAAGAAGACGGAGCCAGGCTTTTTTCAGAGGTGCATAGCAGGAGCATGAGAGGCAATGGCCGCAAGCTACTGCAAGGGTAATTCCAGTTGGGCGTAAGGGAGAAACTCTTCCTGGTGTGGCTGGTTAAGTGCTGGAGCAGGCTGCCCAGGGAAGTGGTGAAACCTCCACCTTTGGGAGGTTTCAGAACTTGGGTGGAAAAGGCCCTGAGCAACCTGAGCTAATTTTGAAGAGTCCTGTCCTGAGTGTATAAGAGAACATTCAGAGGTCCCTTTCAGCTTAATTTGAGCTGTGATTTCTATGATTATTGTTGGAATGCACCTGTATAGCTGTGTGGTGTGTAACTGTTAGCAGCAGCATCAATGGGGAAACCACTTGAGCTACAAACACAAACTGTGCCGTATGCTGTAGCTGAATTAAATCATCTGGCTTAATCTTGATTTAAACATCTTCAACTTGTGTTGGTTCCCCTGACTTTCAATAGAAGAGTGAAAAACTCTCTTTGAAATATGGTGCTGTTAGAGATTGTTCCATGAACGTGCCGTCTGCTACATAAAATGGCAGTTATTTTATTTTTATGGAGGGTATTACTGGAATGTACAATACACAAGCTCTCTTTGCTGCTGCAATGTTTTTCTCAGCATTTAAAAAGTAGGGAAAAATCTGTGGAAATCAAGATGAATTAATGCAATGTATAAGTCAACCCCTAAGGCATTCTTAAGTGAGAAAGTGTATCTTTCTTCTTGTGAATAACTGCACTGTTCAGATGGGAGCAAGCAGGTCAGTGGCTAGGACTCTTAACACTGGGTCTGTGTCCTTCTTTGACACAATTCTTGTGTAATTCGAAGCATGTCGCTGTGAGCTAGATCAAAACAGAAAACAAGCTGAAAACTTCTATAGCTCAGCTCTGTGTGTTAATTGTTAGTATTTGCTTGTGAGGAAGAAACTGATTTTTAAAATCGTCATTGAAGTTAACTTCCACAGGTGTTTAAATAAAAAAATATTCTGAAGGCCTTTTAGCTGCTCTTTTAAAGGTGTATTTGGAAGAGGTGCTGAGACTAACTTTCAGAGGTTTGCCGGTTATTGCATGTTTCACACTTGAAAATCTGTGTTCCAGTGATGATTCAACTTTACAAGAATAAAGAAAAATAGCCTTTTCTTCAAACCATAATTTTCCCTCATTTTGGCTGACAATTTTGGTGTGGCAAGATGCATTCCAGACATTTATAAACAGGAACACGCCTTTGAGCTCTGCAAATATAAATTGTAGAGAGAGGCTTTAGAAGGGAGACTATATAGTGAAAGCACGTAATGGAATATTTTGTGTGTTGTAGACAGATGTTGTATATGTGTATGAATCTTTTTCTGACAAAAACAAGGCTCTGAAGCTGCTTGTTTTTGTCTAGGACTTGATTAAGAATTACCAAAGCTTAAGATGATTTAAAAGGGAATTTTATATGCTTAGAAAATGCAAGTTGTTATGAATTGTCTCATCATATGAGGATCTTGCACTACCAGAGTTGTTACCCTTCCTGGCATGTCTGTCCTGATGATTTGCCCTTGCATACCTGATGTCAGGGAGGTAAATTGCCTGGTACCTCCTAAGGTTGGATCCTTTTTTTGAGGCACTCCCATTCACTGCTACCTCTTCTGAAAGTGGCAATCCATTTGACCTCTGTATCCCGATTCATTTAGTTTATTATTTCGCCACTGTACCTTGAATTTCACTATTTCCTTCGACTTACTCTTTTCATACTTCGCCTATGGAGACTTTCCAAGGGCTTGAGCTGTTTTGCGTGCTGTTGCAAGCAGAAACAGTAGCTTCTTAAGATTAACATCTATAGGCTACTCAAGAGTAGGACGGAAAATTTAACATTGGCTCTTCCGCTGTCTTGTGTGGCTTTTGGAAACTAACTTTTCCTCCTCAGCCTTGTTCTGAAATCTTTCTTTTTGATATGCTGTCTCTTGAGTTAGAGTGAAAATGGGTTTGGGGCAGAGTGTGTGCATTGCTCAGCAAACCAAGTCCAGTTTGTCCTTCCAGATGATACTGGAATGTCGCTATTAAGTAATGTTATGAGGAAGGAAGGAAAATTTCTTTTATAGGTTCTGGGCTTTGCTCTCTCCCAGTGTTTATTCAGGACCAAAGTATGGGAATGCTTTGTAGATTTTTTCTTTTCCTTAAAACATGAGAAAAGGAAGTTTTAGAAGAGAAGAGGAAAGAGGAGGTGCTCAGGAGACACTGGTACTTCACTCTCTTCAGGAGAGGTGGAAGTAAAGGGACTCAAGTGGAGTTTTTAAGATTGCCAAAAAAAAGAACAGAAAAGAAGAAGCTGTGTATAAAGTGTATAGTTAAAACTTGTGATTTCTGATTGCCAAATGGAGAAAAACAGCATCAAAATAGATGAGCTTCCTAGAATTTTTCTCCCCCTCCCCTTCATGAAGGTTTTGAAACAGAATATATACTCCAAACAGGCATTGAAATAACATGTTTTAGTAATCTGCTTGTGATTGTCACAGTGGGAGCTGCAGAGTACCAAATAGTTTGAAAACTTCATCTTTCTTCAGCTGGCTTATTGAGATCATTACAAGAATTGGCTCCAATACCGAGGGCTGTGTACAGAAAAATTTGGACTAGATGTATTTTGAAGCAAGAAGCCAGGCACATTTCCTCTCTTCCATAATGGTATTAGCTAATATGTATACGCTTGGCCAAATTGAAAAGGAGTGTCTCAATATTTGGAAATTATGTTCATCTACAAAACATGTTCCCTTCATTTTTGCAGGGTTTTTCAGTCTGCTAAAGGCACAGTGGATACACTAGAATGGACACAGAGGAATTCCCTCCCCCACCACCAGAAGGTAATTGAAATAGTTTGGGTTTTAAAGTAAATTTTGTTGTAACAATTTGATTACATTTCCAAAAGTGTTTTTATCCCCCCCAACATTCCCTTTCCCCATACCACCTTAAGACTTGGTCCCAGTGGTATTTTGCTGAAACATGAGCTCCTGTCATCTACCCTGTCTTGTTCTTGGACCTTGCTTGCTGGCGTTGCAAGAGCATGACAGGAAGAAACCTGGGGAGCGATTGGTCCTTACAGTCCAAATCTGCAAATAGGTGTTTTCTAAGGCAACTTTATGTGGACTGTATCATCACACCTTCATCATGTGCTTTGACAGCCTCAAGTGTTCATGCACAGGGTACCCTGTAGAGAAAAAACAAGTGAAGCCTGTGGGATGGGCAGGATATTTGGACCAGTGTCTCAAATGCCTGGGCAGATTTGGAATCTGAATTGAGAGGACAGAGAGGGGTGAGTTGTTTTCTGTTAGGGCATGTGCTGCTTCCACCAAGCATACTTAATCTGGGCAATGTCTGCTGAGGGCTGTAGCTGAAGGACCTTCTTCTGATGCTGTAGTTCTCTAGCCAGCACGTGTTCCCATGGGAAGCAGAGGGGAAGCATGCACAGCTGAACCTCTGTGTGGTCAGACCGCAGAGATTTGTGGAAGAGTATTATGTATGCTGGACTATGGAGCTGGTTCTGTAAAGTTAGTACTTTGCCTGCTGTATACTGATAGCTGTATGGCCGCTTGTATAGCCCAGGTTTCAGAGGGCATAAAGATAGGCTGTACAAAGACACCGTGTCATTGCCTTCTGCATTGATGTTTTCTGTAAGAGAATATAGCTTTTTTTTTCCTGTTTTCCTGTTTGATTTCCTGTAAATGCACCATTGTGTAGTGGTTGGTATTATGTATTTTAAGTCTTAAAAGGATTTGACTTTTGATAATTAGACGCTGAGAGGTTTCGTAGGAGAAGAATGATACGCTTGTTCTGATCTTCCCAAAGCACAAGTTTATGGAGACATGGGTTGTGGAGACCTGTGGTTAGAATCATAGAATCATAGAATCATTAAGGTTGGAAAAGACTTCTAAGATCATCAAGTCCAACCGTCAACCCAACACCACCATGTCCACTAAACCATGTCCCTAAACGCCTCATCTACACGTCTTTTAAATAATTCCAGGGATGGTGACTCAACCACTTCCCTGGGCAGCCTGTTCCAATGCTTGACCACTCTTTCAGTAAAGAAATCTTTCCTAATGTCCAGTCTAAACCTCTCCTGGCGCAACTTGAGGCCGTTTCCTCTCGTCCTATCGCTAGCTACTTGGGAGAAGAGACCAATACCCACCTCGCTACAACCTCCTTTCAGGTAGTTGTAGAGCGCGATGAGGTCTCCCCTCAGCCTCCTCTTCTCCAGACTAAACAGTCCCAGTTCCCTCAGCCACTCCTCACAAGACTTGTGCTCCAGGCCCTTCACCAGCTTCGTTGCCCTTCTGGTTGAACCCGGTACAGCTGTTTTTATTTTGGTAAAGTTGCTAGTATAGTTTGTATAGATAGTGACTTTCCCATAAATTTTTTATCTGGCCCTCATATAGGATATTATTACTTATGGACTTACACTCTGTTATGTACATTGACATATGTATATATTAATATATGTATATTAATAATATACATTATTGCTTATAGGACATTTTACTTATTGTTCACACAGAACTTATACCTGTATGAAGCCATTTAAGTATGAAAAAGGATTTATCTTAGTTTTGTTCAGCCATAATTCTTTAGGAATTTGGGAATTACCATCCTAGATCAAAACTGCTTTCTCTCTAACTTAGACACTGCCACAGATAGAGGTCTGTTACTAGATACTACCTAGGAAATTGGGAATGTCAAAGAAGCAGAAAGTTGTGAAATCAGCTTTTAATGGGTTGGATTTCTGGCTAGCATTGTTGACATTTTTATTTACGCTCTGAGATACTGCTGAGGTTGTTGTTGGCAAAAATGCTTTTCCTGTCCTTGTCCTAAATTGTGTGGTCAGGACCCTGAATTTAGCTCTGTTTTGTTTAGTGACACTGTGTCTGTTGGACAGTCCATCTCCAAAGCAATGTAGTGCTGTGGGGGAAGAGTCATCCCTAAGGAATCAATATTTCCACTTGAGCAAGGGCTGCTGTTTTTCAAAGACAGCTAATAATTGCAGCAACAGCTCCAACTTCATGCAGTATGTCAGTGTGTGGGATACTCTGACAAAAATTTAGGATGACATCGTTCAGTACGGTTCCAGAATTCAGGTTCTTGCTCTGCAAAGCTCTTTGTGACATGTAGAACTATGTGTATTGTGTCTTTATTTTCAGAACCATCACTCCTTAATAGGCTAGGATTAGACTTATTTAACATAAATTGAGATTCTGCTCTACCTGATCTTGCGTGAATGGATGCTTTCCATGTCATCTCAAAAAGCTTTGTCTGCAACTATTGGAACTTGTATATTTTTTTACTTGACCATTGCTAACTCTCTTTAAAAAAGCATATTAATAAAAGGAATATCAGTGAAGATAAATTTTAATAACTACACTAAAATACACTTTAGTTCACTTTCTAGATAATTCTCATAAGTCATTTTGCAGGTGGAAAATAAGTGAGAATTTTACGGCCCATACAACTGCAAATACACATAACAATTAAAGGAAGGAACATATAGGATTTTTTTGTAATGATTGAGGGTTTTTTTGGCATGCATATACACTGGCCACCCATGGTGTCTGCTCAGAAGAGATGAGCAGCACCTGCCAGTGCCTTCAGACAGTGGGTGCGTGGGTGGGTTACCGTGGCTCATAGTGAGGACGAGGCTCTTGCTTTTTTTTTTTTTTAAAGTTCTTGTGATATCATGGGAATTTTTTCTTTTACGTATTTGTTGTCCTGTCCTGGTTTCGTGGTTAAACCACGACATGTCCTTAAAAATGTAGCTGTAGTGTTGAAAGTCTCGTGGGTTCCTTTCCATTTACAGGTGTATACCTTGCACTATAAATCTCAATTTTATTCTTGTCAAGTAGGTTTTCTATGGTTTTGACAAGTCCACAAATTCATTTGTATCAATCCTCATGTATGCAAAGGGGGAAAATAATGGATAAATATAAAATATTTATAAATATAAAATATATAAATAATGGATAAATCCTTCATCTTTGTCATGGGGATGTTGTGAGAATGTATATGAAAACTATGTGATGAAATTAATATTAAATAATATCTTTTCATTAGCAAAAACTGTCTGAATCTCTACCGTGTTTAAGTTAAGGTACAGTTAAGGTCAATAGTAGAGCTGCTTCTGCCACTTCTCGATAAGGAATTACGATAAAAGAAGGGAAGATAACGTACTTTATCTTTATTTATTTCATTTATTATGCTTATGCAACATATCTGCTCATAGCTGTTTGGACATTCCATTCATGCATGGTTAATTAGGCAGTGACAAGTCTGTGCTAGTGAATTCCCTTACCCCAGAGCAAATTCAAGTACTGAGGAACTTTAGAAAAATGAATGCCTGTATGCTCCCTCCTCCAGACTGCTTTAAAAAGAGATTCTTCTAGCCATGATTAAAAATTCCCTAGTATTTTTCTCTGAATGTATGTGTTAAGCAGCCAGGGAACAGTCGGAAGGGGGTAGATGCAAAGACTTCCTTGGCTAAGAGCATAATCCAAAAAACTGCTTCCGAAATTGACACTTGAGATGATAGTACTAGCTCATGTTCCCTTCTTTAGTGTGTCTGTGCATATGAATTTATGCACAAAGTGCTGATATTTAAGATTTCATACATAAAAAATTTCCATGGCTATTGTGTGAAATAAAATAAAGGATGATTCTTGTTCTCTCTATCAACAAAAAAAAATCCTTTTTCAAAAGCTAAAGGAAAATGGCAAATTTTATTATGGCTGTAAGTTATAATTACGTTTTTAATTGGTTGCTATAATGGAGTGTCCTTAACCAAACCCATTTAGACAAGAAAAGGGTATACTGTGGACTGCAGACTATGCGGCGAGGAATTAAAAAGCTGGTAACTCTGAGAATCAGGAATCACATCATGCTTCTCCTGTAGAGGAGTCATCTTCACGCTGACCAGCTAGGACTGGAGATCGGATGTTTAATGCTAGGATGGTGTTTACGTGTGATGGCCTGTGCTTGTGCTATTACTACTTTATTAGGAGATGTGGTCTCTGGCTGATTTTCATTTCTTTACTTGAAAAACATCTTATGATCTTGCAAAGTGGAAGTCCTTTTCTTTAAGTAAGGACTTAAGAGGTGTTTATCGGGGCCTGTTTCAAAAGGAAAACCAGCTCTGTCTGCTCAGCAGGATGGATACCTGACAAACAACTTCTTGCCCAAGGGAAGCTGCGGGGGGGTGTACTCTCTGTGTCAAATAGGCTGTGGTTTTGCATTTTCATTTCTCAATATGTCTCTCTCTCACTGTTTCTGGTACATGGCACTATACCTCATATGATTTCTCTGTGAAAACTGTTAGAAACCATTGGGTGTATTTCCTCATACTGAGTATACTTGCCAACAATTCATCCCAGTTGTCCTACACCGAGTTGCCTTTTACAACAGTTGTAAGACCTAAAATAAGCTTTAAGCTCTGTTTTATGATTGATCGAGTCTATCAAGGTAGGTTAATATATAGTGATGAGATTTGGAGTATGGCTGCATTGTGATACAGTTCTTGAATTGTAAACAGGTGGTATATTTTGTTTCCTATTTATAGGAAATTAACATGTTATTTATATTAAAATTTTTAAAGTGAAATACTGAAATTTCAGTGTTTGTACAAGGACATTGTGAGAATGAATTTGATAGCATAGTCTTCGTGTTACTGCAAAATACTCCCTTTACCTGAGAGAGAATCACTTGTAACTCTTCATTTGGGAAGCGTGAGGTGCCCTTAAAGACAAGGTGTAGTGGAGAGCTGGATGTTCACTCACCTGTACCACTGTCCCCAGTACCATGGGTAAAGCTAGGTGAGAAACCTTGTTCGCTGAAGTTTGGGATCTAAGATGTTCTTCAGTGGGATGAAATTTGTTTTTTTAAACTAAAAATAGACTGAGGATATCTCCTAGACACTGATCGTAAAAGCATTTCATACACCTTTTTATAAAAATGATCAGTTCAGTAGGGCTGTGAGTGGGATATTTCTTTGTTCCTGATATGGAGAGACATGAGTAAGGAGGCCAAGGACTTAAATCTGGATATCCTGTATATGATCGAGTGCTGTGATTGTGTCTTTCTGTGGTTATTTTTTGTTGTTTGCCTGCCAGCGCCGAACACTAAAATAGTCATAGTTCCTCTGTCCCTGAGAAGGAAGTCTGGCTTGAGTCTGAGAGTAAGAGTGAAGTAGGAACAACTATACTCTCATAAAAGTTCCCTTTGGGATGGCTTTACATAGTCTAACAAAAAAAACTTACAAAAAATTTTGATTAACCCTAGTAGGGAGCTGCTGGATGGCTGCTGTGTTTTGCTGTAGAGACGACTGTATTTCTCTGCTAGGGGAACTGCTTTTTATTCTGTGTGCTATATATATTTCTTTCAGATTTATTTAGTTACCTTTTGTGCTGTTTAGTGGGTGATTTCATAGTTTATTTAGGTTTCAGCTGTTTTAACAAGCTAATTTTGTGACTGAGAAAAGAAGCAGTTAAATTGGGGCTCTTATAATATTGACAAGAAAAGCACTTGTGTGTTTTACGATTTAGTTTATGGAAGTGAAGAACACTGCGGGGACATAAGCTAGTATTTCGGACTACAGTAAAATAAAAAGACGTTACTTACTATGATTAGAGGATTGAAATGAGAACACTGCTTAAATTAAGCTGCAGCTATAAAGGGAGTTGGTCTTGGGCTAAACGGCATTGTTTGTTAGATATCTATTTTCAGCATACAGACAGTTACAAATGATGGTAAAAGGGGAGCCAAGATTTCAGAAGAATGAGAACAGAATATGAATTGTAGTTATGAATGGTCCCTTGTTTTTGAAGCTGGCAGTAGCTTGCTGGTGTCTGACATCCCATCTGTAACAGAACAATTTATTTATTTCTAAAGATCACATTTCTCCCAGTAAATAAAGGAGAATGCATTGTTTAAGGTAAGGATCAATTATTTTGTGTGACAATTCAGACAAGCTGTGTAACAAAGAGTGACAAGAAAATTCCCATTGCAAAAATGCAGCTACAGTATTACATGTCACTCCTAATTATGCGTTTTTTCTTCTAGCCAAGTGTATTTGAGCGTTGGGAGCAACAAGAAATAGAAAGAAAATAAATAGATTAATTAAAAACTTATTTCTGTTTTTAGCATCTACAAAGAAAACACAGTTTATATAGATGTGATTATATCTTATTTTGTTTTGAAGTAATCCAGTAAAATCTTTGCTAGATGTTTATAATGTGTTAAATGATCAAATGTGATTCAGTTATAGATTTCTGAGAGGTTGACTTAATCCTTTTGCTAGTATTTAATGTTTTCTTTCTGAATAATAAGTTATAGTTGTTTTTTTCTATTCACTCAGCTGCTCTGTGAGCTGACTTTGCTGCTGGACTTACCTTGCTAGCTGTGTGCAGGAACAAGGCCCAAAAAAGCAATTGATGATGAGATAAAGGGCTTCCAAGGGATGGCAGCAGAACTTTATCTTTGGTCTGGGGTAACTAGTATTGTTTGCCTAAAAGACAAACAAATTGTAAAGGAATTTGTACTGATTTTTGGGTATTCTTGCAATGAATATTTGTGCAAGCTAAGTTCTGAAATTTTAATTCCAAACAGTGAGCCAACATATGACGAGAGGTGTGAATTATTTTTTTCTTTGCTTCTTTTGCCTTTTTAGCACTTGTATCTAGCGTTAACTGGCCAGGATAAATTGCTGCCACATAACTGAGGGATTTTTTGGTTTTGGGTTTTTTTAATTCCACTTCACTGATCCCAGTAAATATTCACTAACCATGCCTAAAGCTTCTGTAATTATTCTACTCTAGAGTTTACAGAGAGATTAACTTTTTTATACATTGTTGTAATTCTTTTATCTTGTGCATGAGCATGGGTAAAAACTTGTTTGCATCATAAGTTAAATAAAGTGTCTGAATTATTGAATGAAACATTTATTAGGTGCTGCTTGCTTTTGCTGTAGAGAGGAACTGAAACTATGCCTAGCAATCTGAGGAAAACATACTTGATAAACATTTTTGGGGGATAAACTCTCCAATGCCCTCTATAGATTTTCTTTTTTTTTCCTCATTGAACTAATCTTTCCAGGAAATGCGACCTTGTCATAGTTTCATTAAAATGAATACAGGAGGTGATTTAGTCTGTCAAAGAAGGGTTGTTGCAGAAATACACCTCATTGTTGTTGAGCTCAATAACTTTGGTTAGGTGAAAGCAAGATAGTTCCTGAAAAATCTTTTGTTATGCTGGTACAGGTTTCTCCAACGGCTGGAAGAAGGACGTGTGTGCTCCTGTGCCATGGGGATGCCCACACTGATGGACAATTTCCCAGTCTCTGTGTTTCCCAGTTCTGTATGTCGCGGGGAGAGACAAAGGGAAATCCAGGCGCTGACGCAAAATGTTGCCCTGGGAGCAGTGAATTGGTCCAGTGTAATATGTCCAGAGGATCTTAGCAGTCTCTTGTACTGCAAAGGAAGGTGGAAGTAAAATTAAGTTTGGCTGGGATTGCGCTTTCCCACTTGCATATCTGATGGTGACTCACTCATGTTTGCACATGAAGAACGATTGCCAGCCAAATGCCTAAGAACACTCTTCATGTTGGAAGAAATTCCTTCCTGACTTCCATGTGGACTGGCTGAAGCTCCAAATCATGAAGTTTGATTATGTCTTCGGCTAATGTTGGGGCCAAGGCAGGGCTTCTTTTCCCCTCCATGGCTAACGAAAGGAGGTGATGAGAAGGACTCTGAGGCTGATGGACTGAAAGGTCCCAAGGAAACACCATCGTTGCCCAGCTCAAGCCAGTGTCCATTGCGGTGGTAGAATTTCTGGTAGAAGCTGTGTTAAAGGAGTATTGTAAAATAGGATTTCAGAGAGTTCAATTAGTGAGTCTTGATGTAAGAATTACTGTTCCCGTGAGTTTGCTTGAATTCCACAGGTATACTTTTTTTGAGCTATAACAGGACCATAGTATGTTAGGGCAAAGAAGAGCAAGATGCATTAAAACAATAATTAAAACAAATGCTAAGAAAGGGGGTGCTATAAAATTCCCTCTCTGTTAGCTGCTGGGATAATGGATTTGTCAAACTTTGCATATATTAAACTTTGTTTACAAATCAGTCTATCTGTAGAGTGCGCTGTAGGCTGGGTGAAGGGGTAAAAACAGAAATGAGTAGGTGAGAAGCCAACTGAAATCCAAAATAATTCCAGTATTGTCCTGGATTTACAGGACATAACTATTTGTTCTAGTTTATAAATTTTTCTGTAGTAAAAGATGCTGTAAGTTGCCATAAAAGTTGAATTCTAGATTGTTTCCTTGTTCAGAATACATTGAGGAGAAAACAAAAATAACTTCGATTTAACTATTTGTAAGTGTGTGGACAGGTTGCACGCAGTGCTCTGGGAGTGTTAGATGGAGTTATTGTAGGGGAAAAAGGAACCTGTGGTAGTGTGTCCAAAAAGACAAATCGATCCCCGAAGCCGCGTGCATCTCTGAGCCCCACCTGGGCCGGTGCCACGGAAGGAGGCTGAGCGTATGAACGCCTCCGATGCTGATACGAAGTCAGATGCTTTTAGGTGTTCGAAGTGCTGCTTTTGGGAGGGCCAGCAAGTGCTTCAGTTTTGACATTGCTAGATAAAGGGTTGTTCAGCCTGGACCAATGACCCAAAATTTAGGCGTCCCTTTGCCTAAGTCATCTGAAGGATTGGTCTAGGAAGTATGTACAGCGGCTGGCAAGGTAGAGAAAGAAACGTGACCCAAAAATGAAGTCAAATCCCTTGCTGCTTCATATCCAAAATGGATCAGCCTGGTAGAAAGATGTTGCTAGACATGATCCAAGACCTAGGATACTTAAACTTTTGCTCTGGATTGGTTTCAGCTCTTTTTAGTATGATATACAGTTTATGTACCCGAACTGTGTGTTTTCTTTCTGTAGAAGTGGGATCTCACGCTCCCTGTTTTAAGCCTCCAAGGTCTCCTTCTGCCACTTTCTGCTTCATGGGACTCCTAGTTACTCTTAAAGTCCTTTTAGTCCAAGGTATTATCAGATGATACAGTAGTCTCATGTTGCTAATTAGAATTAAGCAGACTGTATTAGAGAAATGCATATTCCTCAAACCATTAAACAGTAATTGCTTCAATGTAAGAAGTAATTATTTGGAAAACTGGATATTAATAGATGATATCTGCTAGAAAAAAAATGTGAAGAAATAAAGAACAAACCACACTGCTCTCACTGGTGGAAATTTCCTTAAAAATAGTTATGTTCTCACAAACATATCAACTACGTGGTCAAAACTACATTTCCTAGAATATTTTCCTTTTCCTTTTTAATTCCCATGACACTTGCATCCTATGGTTAGCCAACATGCTCCATCCCTGCACTGCCAGAGCTGGATACTTCATTTTCCCAATGACTTTGTAGTCCTTCTGCTGATTGATTTCTGTTTTAAACCTCTCTGGTTTTCCCATTCCCTGCGTGGACTGTCCATTTGGCAGCATGTTGTAGGTGAGTTCAGCCGTTCGTATGCACAGTAGCTGAGGCTGGGCTGGGCTATGCAGCCATCATGAGCACCTATCTCTACCTACAGACATGCCAGACAGCAAGGTAGCTTTTGTGTTTTGACTGCTATACCTCGTATTATGTGCCTGGTGGCGATTATACTAATTCAGACTGTTAACCTTGGTACTATTAAGTGTGAAGTGTATTAGTATTCCTTTAATACTGATGGAAAGCTGATTACCTTTAATATGGATAGATGTTTTTCTGGTAGATAGGGATCTATCATGTATTTATGCAGTTTTCCAAATAATGGCTGTACATACTTTCCTTACAGCATCTCCTTTTGAGGACTTCACTTGCTGCACATCAGCAGCATTCCTTGGTCAAATTTTAATGGCAGAATCTACTAATACAGGGCTGAGGTGGAAAAGACCTGCTTGTCCAGGAACCAGGCTCAGTCTACGTTTCTATCCGTGGCACGCAATACCAGTGTCACCAGCATGCCAAGTGTGAAGGCTGTTAAAGTAAATGGTTACGAAATGCTGATTTTACATAGTAGCCTTTCTGATTATACCATAACCAGCACTAAAAAGCATCTTGTGGAATTAAAAAGGAATGCAGGTCTTGCTGGTGTTGCTGCCACTACTCTCTGGGCAGCCTAGTTCATGTCGAATGTTTTTATTTTAGACTTTCATTTTTTTGCAACTTGATTCTTTTAAATTTTAGCTAACTTTAAGCTTAATTTTTAGCATTGTGAGTAGTTTGTAAGGTTCAATATTTTTGATATTTGTAAATCTTTCCTAACATCCACAGATCTGGGCTTTATTTCAAGAAGTAAAATTCCTTAGTATTCAGCATTCTGTTGTTAGCAGTATCTCTCTGATACTTGAGCAGGCAGATTCATTGTTCTTATGACTTCAATTTTGGGTTTGTTTTCTTATCCAGAAGAATAATATCTGTTATGCATGCTTGACAACGTAATTAGTATGTAATGTCTGTATTTATGAAATACTAAAGAGGCATTTTTACTTATTTCTTTGTTGTTTATTTGCAGGGAGAGCCTGTTAATTCATGTGGTTTTGCTTTTGTTTCCATCACTGGAAACACTTTTTGCATGTATGTGTACTGTTTAGTTTTGTTGGGGTTTTTTTTGTAACTGTTTTCCACAGAGACTTGTAATGGTGACATTGTGGTCATGCTTTGGATACATGCATGAGCTGTGTGTAATTAGCAGCATGCCTGTACCGCAGGGACCTGGGTTTCCTGCAGCGCCAGCTCAGCGCAACTGCAAGTGGAAGGGGAATAAAAGTCCTTGGCTCTGATCTGCTTCTCATGGGAAGAAGTGCTCACCCGTGTGTTTTTGCACACACAATTTTGCTTTAGACTTTTCTTTCCCCCAGCAAAATAGATACTTTCCACCTGCGTGACCGTATGAGGAGCTGATTTATGGATGCCAGTGGTGTGCTGGCAAATGTCACGCTGTGACTTAGAAGTGTCGATGAAGGGCAGTGTCTGCAGGAGCACTTGCTCTTAAAGCCAGCCTTCTTTTTATGGGGTCCCTCCTGCGCTACCCAGCCACTCTGCACATCTCACCCCTCTCCCTGTGCAGGTGCCAGTAGAGGTGTCATTTGGGGAATGCAGAAGAGAGATGTGTACCAGAGCAGAAGAATATTTAACTTCAGTTTTCTCTTCTGATACTGAAGAAGTCGTGGTCACAAGTGGGAGACATGAGCAGGTAGAAAATACCGTGTTGCTTTCTAGCTGTAGGAATGCAGTCTAATCAGTACTAAAAAGCTGGGAGAAACTAGAGGCTATCCAGTGCTGACCAAGTCTCTTAAAACCTTTTTGCAAGTTCCTGCCGATATGAATCAACCATCATTTTCCAAAGGTTCACAAGTTGGCCAAATCGGCACAAGCGTTTCCTAGCACAAGGTTCACCTTCCTGACAAACGCCAAGCCTCTACTACGAAATTTCACCTGAAATAAAAAGTAAACAACTCGAGAGCCCAATCAGCATGGTATTTTAGGGCCCAAATGGTTAGTTTTACAAAAGCAAGGGTAACTTTAAAAATTCAGTTATTTCCTGGTATCTGCACACTTTGGTTTCTTATTTCTATCTAGTGCCTTGTACACTTACATAAGGAGCTGGGCAGATTTTAGCTCTTTAGAAGTAAAGGTCTGAAAAGGCAGGCGTATCTCATCTGAGAAATCTCTGGAATGTATCAAGGTTAAATAATAAGCACTCAGATTGCTATGCCTGGCTGTTTGCTTTGATTTGTAACCTTTGTAAGTCATCAAATTTTATAATACCTAAAAATATTCCGAGATACGCAAAACTTTTCAGTAAAAAATATAGAAAAGTTTATTATTTCAGGGTACTCAAGAATTTGTAGAAAGTTGAAGCATTCAGGGAATTCAGTTTGAAGGAAGGTGGGTCTATGCAGTCCCAAATGTCTTATTGCAACCCAAAATACACGAGTAAAAAAGAGAAACGTTTTAAAACTGCACATTGGAATAAGAACAAGCAGCTTCTGCCAGTCTGCTTTAGGTTCAATTGTATTAGTATTTTTTTTTCACTAAATAATAATTAGATATTTTCCATCTGAAGCATTGTACACTTATTTTCTCCACCAATCAGTGTAAGGTGGTGATATGGTAAAAGTGATTAAAAACGTTTATCATTCAGAAAAAAAAAGAAAATTTGGCATTCAGTGAATATACAAGATAAATTACACCCTAGAGGTCCCTCCCCTCCCCCCCCCCCAAAAAAAAAAAAAAAGTTAATGTGTTGGAAGAAAAGTGACTGTTAGAAGGAGAAAGGAAAAATAGTTTCCCCTTCTGAGAACATGCATATTTACCACATCCTGCAGTCTTTAGAAAATTCTTTGTCATGGAATCTTTCAAATATAATAGATGCATTTTCCCTTTTTGTTCCGTAGTTCCCTGCTAACTTCAATTAAAAAAAAAAAAAAAAGGACTACAACTGATTGCAAGGATGACATTCCAAACTATACAGAAGCCTTACTTCCGTTTCTAAAGATATTTTTCATACCTTAAAACATAACATAAAATATTCATCTTTTTTGATGGCAGCATGCCTATTTATGTCCAGGGAGTCCAGGTTTGTTGTTACTGTGCTCCAGACTGCTGAACTGTTCATGCTTGGGGTTCTGTTCTTTCTTCCTTTATCATGGTTTTCCATGGAAGAAACTCAGTTGACTTCTTCAGAATTATCTCTGATTTACACGATTGCAAGGGAGGACAGAGTTTTGGGGAGCTTTTCTTCCTATGTGTTTGCACTGTATTCAAAGTGTACTTGATAGTAAGTGCAGAGCTATTTTGTCTTATTTCTGTATCTCTAAAATAAACTTGAATAAAACTATTAATGAAGCTTCACTAGCTTAATCTCAGCTTTAAAATTAATGTCACTCTTAAACTTGTAACTCTTTAGCTGTATTACATTGAACTGTAAATAGTTTAAGGAAAATGAATGGGAAAGCAGATGGTGCCAAGAATGCTTTGCAATTGGCAGAGCAACCAAAAATTGTTTACATTTGCTTATGCCTCAGCAGGTCTCTGTAAACACAGCCTAAGTTAGCTTGTTTTTGAAGTAAGCTTAAGAAAAAGTCATTTCACCGAATAACATACCACAGAAAAAAGTCATAAATCTGTGTGTTGTGCTAGCAGTTATCGAGAGTATATATTCCTTTTCCTAATCCTAAATTCGCACTTTCACACTTAATTTAACTTGAAGGCAATTTTTCCATTATATCAGATTTATTTCTTTTTCATGCTTTAAAACTCCAAATAGAAATTTTTAGAAACGCAAGAATTTCCCTGAAGCATTTGCAAAGCAAATGCTACAGAATGGTATTGGCAAAAGATGAAAAAGTTTAATCAGTTATTGTATTCTCATTGCTCCGGTTGGCACGCGTAAAGTTAAGGATGTGAGTAGTGGTGAAAGGGCAAATTAGATTTTTAGTAACTAATTTAATTATTTGAAGTAATTCCAGGCAGACTCTGTAAAGCTAAGCAGTCTGTGTTTATTACTTTGGCAAAAAAAAAACACCCAGTGAATTTTAAAATTATGTTTAAAAAAAAAAAAAAAAGTAGTTGTCCTTTATGTGATTTTGGGATGGCGGGGTGTGCCTTTGGAAATCCTCCCTCACCCCCACAGTTTTCCTCTGCAAGCACAATTGCCTGGAAGTACACTTTTCGATTTGATCCTTTTGATTTACAGTTAAAGGGTTGGAAGAACTGGGGCCTTCTTCATCGACATGAGATTTTGCAAGATCTGTGATGTTTTTTTGTAGCCAGATTCAGCCCAAGAGTAAATATGCTGTGTGTCTTCCTAATTTATTGTGGCACTTCCCAAGAGCTTTTGTGTGTGTGTGTTGTTTTGACATAACACAAACAACTGTAGAAAAAGTATGTATTTTCAAAACTGTAGTTATTCAGGATGTCTTTTTTCGTATGACATAATCTGTATTTATTTGCAGTGCTGAGCAGCTCTTCAGTTGAAGCAAAAAGCCTCTCCATCTTCATTTTTGTTATTAAAATACTTTTTCCATCAAATGAAATTGGATGCTGTTGAGATTGAAAGCTTAAAGGAGAATATTTTTAAGTATGAGACTGAAGGGATCAGTAAATTTAAAGGGTTAAAGTTTATATACCTGCAGAATTAAGCAAATGCAGAAGCGATGCAAAGCTGAAACACAGTTTTAAAACTTTTGGAAGTGAAGGATATTTGTCTCCAGACTGCCCTTTCTAAAGGACACGTAATTTGAGAAGGGAATTTCTCTTTTTTTTTGTCTGTTTTGTCATCTTAACTCACTGTCCCATCAGTGATGTGATGTAGGGATCTTTCCAGGCTCTAAGTGCCCAATTACAGGGTTCTGTGCCATGTTTATTTCTGATGGAAAGTAAATGTTTCTGAATAGAAACAGAGCAGCATTAACAGCCATAACAGGAAAAAATGAGGTGACACCTTCAATTTTTTTTACCTGAGTTGAGAAAATCAATTCCTATGTTAGGATTTCTTCTCGCAATCATAAAATATGGGTTGCTTGCTTTTTTGGGGGAAATGGGGAGGCGTGTTGAAGGGGAATTGTGATCGGTTGACCAGCTTTTGCTCCTGGGTCTTGAGTCATTCCTTTTGCTTTTAGTGTCTCAAATTACCTTTTTTTGCCAGTGGCAGGTTTTGTCTGTCTCTGACAAATGGAGAGACTGTGCTGGACTTCAGTGCCTGGGGAATTGCATCAGTGTAAAGTGCTGGAATAGAGAGTTATCAGGCATCTGATACCGAAGTTACTTTATATGCCCTAAGGAAGCATCTGGATCCAGAAGCTCCCTAACCTAGCAGCCACAAAACCTCAGAGGTGCCTGCTGCTCCCACAACGTTTCCCTGCGTGGCTCAGACATTTCTTAAGCGTACATGCTTTTTCTTTTGCTGATGTCTGGATGTGACCTCCAGTGAGCAGGTGGGCTCATGGCTCTCAGCTGAGCCTCGCTCCAGCAACACCCCAGTTTCCTGAGTGGCCTAATCCTGCAGAAATGACCAACTCATTACAGTAACCTCATTTTCCCCCTCCTCCCACCATACGAAGTGCAGAGAGAGCTCCTTTAAGTTATTGGAAGTGGTTGCTGCTGTGTTTCATTTATACAGTACAGCGAGAGGAGTGGCGGGTAGCAGTGCATGTACACAAAAAGTTGTTGTTTTGTGGCTGTTACCTACTTGTGACTGCCATCTACTTATCTCCCTAGCCTGCGTCACTAACCAACATTTCATACACTGGTAATCACAAAAAACACTCTACGTAGTATTTCACAGGTTTGTGTTTTCCAAAGTTGAAGTACAGAGATATACTGAAAATGTAAAAAAAATGAAAAAAAAACAGAAATAAAGCAACACACCACCCACCTTTTCCTTCTTTTCCCCATTACTGTCAAGCAGCAAGCAGTACAAAGTCTAGTCAGGCGGATGCTGAATCGGGAAGAATGCTTTGATTGTCGTGAATCATGTGGAAGAGTTCTGCAGGATTTTTGCATCTTTCAAGAAAAAAAAAGTATTGCTAATGGATACAAGCAAAAATGAAAAGCCTTAATCCAAAGGCTGACTTCTTACCGAAGGATTTTAAAAAAGCATCAAAATTAAACTAAGCGTCCTGCTGCCTCAGCCGTAAACCGTGACAATAAAGGCAGGATAATTCCTTTTCTGTTCCTTACTATTTTTGCAATTAGTTCACTTTTTCTCCTACAGAGAGGCTGCATGAAAGATCTTGTTATTTGTGGCTGTGATAAAATATGCTGGCTCAGCCCGCCTGAAGAAATAGAAGCCTTGGCGGGAATGCTGATTACCATGACAATCTAAGCAGTCTAGAGCTGTGGTTTGTGTGGGTTTTATCATAAAGATACAAAAACATGTCCTGGATGGTAGAAGAGCTGATAGTATCGTCATGACTCAGGAGATCCAATTGTCCTTGCAAGACTTTGTTTTTCATATTGTTACCTGAAAAGGGACGGGGGGAACCCTATCAACTTTGTGTATATTTTTATAACATATTTGTGTATTTACATATTTATGTATTTCAGTCTATATTTTTATGCTTTATAGTTATGTGGGTTTTTTATAACATTTTTAATACGTTGTTGAACACCTGCGTAAAAGTTAGGTATTGATCATGGGTTTGAGGAAGAGCTTGGGAGGAAGGTCAACTCGACCAAAAAATCTCCACAGATGACATTTCTGCTTCAAGGGGATTTCTGATAAGAGTTTCTCCTCCAGAAGGTGGGAGAGCAGCTAAGGCAGGTCGAGGGAAGGAGAGATGGAGCCCTTTTGTTTTGGGGAGCTGCAGTGAAGGCTTCCTGGAACAGGGAGGAGGCTGGCAGGTTTGGCAGCTGCTGCTGCTCTGCCTATCCCTCCTCTGTGCAGTGTCTCTGACAGAAGCTTTGGATTCTGTGAGCAGGCTTCTTGCAATGCGAACGCACAGCAAAACCAGCGGTAGATAAGGCAGTGAGGGGTTTAAATCTTTGTGGGTTCTCAAGACTCCTGCGGGTAAGAAAAATAGCATGGAGGGAAACTGCCCGGCACTTCTTTCTGCTCCCCTCCCCAGCCCCGTGTACAGTGCCAGATCTGTGCTGCAGGTCTTCACAAGCAAAGACAAAAATACCCGCCACGCTCCCACTTCCTAGCTGTATTGTAATTATTTCGGTGTAATTATTTCGGCCATTACTTCTTCAAAGATAAGAACTGAAAAGTCAACCCCCCCCACCTCCACCAAAGTGCAGTGTGTGTGTAATAGGGCTAATAGCATGTTGCATAGGGTCGTTGGTTTAAAACTATCTCAGATTGGAGTAGGAAAACCAATCTGCTGGTCTCTTGTAATGTGTGTGAAGAAAGTTAGCGTCACTGGCTTTTTGACACTGTTGAGAAAGAATAGACTTAGAAGTTTCAGTTAGAAAGGAAAAATGACTTGAAGTTATAAAGTCCCAAAATCCTTGTACAAATAAATTAATCTGTGAACTTTTATTGTTTAAAGAATCGGCTGTTTAAGTGTTTTCCTAAAAATGTTTTGGTTTTGGTTCATTATGACAAAAGCAAGGGTATTTGCATTATCAGTTCTTAATTGCCTTCCAAGTAATTTCATTGTTTACACTAAAGGATTTATTGAAAACTACATGAGGTTATCAACATCTCAAGGAGCTTTTGTTCTGTTCCAGTAACCTAAAAATCTAAGGGTTCATTGCATAAGCTTCATTCATAACGTGGAACATTTACTGGTCCCATGAAATCATTATTAAGAGCAAACAACCAAAAGCATGTCTTTCTGCACAGTTCTAGAGCATGAACCAAAAGCCACAGGTACGAATGATGAAGAGGAGGACGAGGGAGAACAGTTTGACTTTGACAGTGGAGATGAGATACCAGAAGCAGACAGGCAAGCCCTTGTGCCGCCTCCTTCTGATCCTGGAAATAGCATAGAGCGCCAAGAGGCTAATGCCATAGGTAAGTCAGCCCATCAGGCTGTGCCTCCGCTAGGCTAAATACTCAAGACTGATTATAGGGTGCTTTTTCTTGACAGTGCAATAAAAATACTTGTGAAAAGAGGTTTCTGTGGAAATACAATAGAAGTGTTTTGAATATTCCTGCTAGTTACACTCATGGTAGATTTGACAAGGCAAGTGACTGTCACGTGTAATTCCTGTGAGGTTTCCCATCCAAGTGTGACACTCAAGTCAATGGATTGGTCTTAGTCACAGTGCCATGCTACAGGAAAACTTTATGCCCTTGCAGCTCTAATGGCATGTAGATGGCTTGAGATAAGCTGCTTCCACAGCTAAGCTTGGTGGTTGCTGATCTTATATGACGTGCATAGAAATAAATGGAGTCTCAATATATGAATTTTGTTCATAAAAATAAAATTTATTTTATTAAACATTAAAACATTTGTTACAACACATGCAGATGTTCCCAGTGCTGAGGTGCAGTCTGGAAATCACTGGATTCTGTTCAAATGGACAACAGTTGATTTTGCTGACTTTGATCGAATTTCCTTTTGTAAGCGGAGTCATTGTGCTCATGGCAATTAAAGATAGATGACTCTTCAGGTGACTATGGAGTTTGACAACCTGCAACTTAAACACTATCTTTCCCTCAAAATCTGTTGCTCGCTCACCCTTTTGTGAAGTTGTACTTTCAGCTCAAAAACTTTTGGTTGCTTGGGATGCAGTTCTGCAGCTCGCTTCAGAGGGGCCTTTGGTTCTACTGTACCTCAGCTTGTCTCAAGAAATACCAGGAACTTTGTGTAACAAAAAATAATTTATTTTCAAAGAGGAAAACTTAGAAAGTTATTTTCTTTCCCCTTTTCTTAACAGAGCATTTTCAGGACTATTCTTTCAGGAGTGTGCCTCCAATGAACTTTTTCTCTCTTCCTAGCTATTCCTAAAATGTTTCTTGTATTTGTGTTTATAAGATCCAAATTCATCTAGAATCCAGATTTTAACCTTCAGGGTTTAAGGCTGTTCTCAGCCATGTGCTTATGACAAGCAAAAGATGACCCTGGTTGCTTGTCAGAAATCCTCCTATTCAGGATTTAGAATCCAGTTACTGTTTTCCCATAGGCATCCTTGTAACCCAGCTTGTTTTGCTGCTGTTGCATTCCTCATCTGTAGAATGGGGAGGATAGCACTACTGTGTGGGAATTTTTTGAGTCATAGATTGTAAGCAACTTGTGTAGTAAGGATTATATCAGTGTTTAGGATATTTGCAAAGAGCAATATTAAGCAGCTTGAACAGGTCTGAAAAATAAAACTTTATTTTTTTGTTTAATTTTTCAACTAAAGGGGCTGATAATTTAGAAAACAATGAGAAGCTACAAACATCAGAACCTGCTGCGGAAGGCACTCCAGCCAAAGTAAATCCTTACTCAGTCATAAATATTTCACCAATCCAAGACAAGGATCCATCCTCATCACCAGAACCAAGTCCTCAAGACGAATGTGCAAGTCCAAACTTGTCTGGTGGATATTCTGTTCCTGTCCCCTGTGGCTATGCTGTGCCATCTAATTTACCTTTGATACTGCCAGCATACTCCAGTCCTGTCATAATACGCAGTGTTTCTGTAGATGAAGAAGGTACTGTATTTACGCACCTCACTTTATTTGAAGGGGAATCCGTGCTTAACTTCAGGAACCTGTGCTGTGTTTTGTAAATGCTTGTGTAGCACTCAGCCTGGACGTCTGTGAGAGATTTTGTGTCAAAATAGAAAAAGAACTCTATCCTGCAATACGAACGAAAATTTCGTGTCAGACTTGGAAGAAGAATGTCAGTTTATTTAAAAAAACAAACAAACAAACAAACAAACAAACAAACCCAACAAAAGTTCCTACGGGACTTTGCTTGCTGTACTAGGATTGAGATACCTAAGTAAAGATGCATAAGAAAAACCAAATATACTTAGTCAGTTCTTTCTCAACCCTTCTTTAAGTTGGTGATGCTTGACCTTTGTTTTGCTGGCACCGTATTGCAACATATAGTACAAGGAAGGACTCCTGTCTTGTCTTGCCATTAAGAATGATTAATGCTAATTCCCTTTCAGTGTCATGAAATAATTTTCAGAGCCATAGGTTCAAGCCAGATTGTTTCTTCTCATACCTTATCATGCTTTATCTATGTCCTGGCAGAGTTCTTTTCCCTTTTACCTTTTCTATATGCAGTTCTGTTTGTTTGTTTATTTTCCAATCCTTGTGGATTTAGAGTTGCTGTGGGATGTTTTCCTTGATGATTTGATGAATTCTCTTTGTCCTTTAGTACAATTTTAAGACAGAAGAGGAAACTTGAAAGGGAAATAACTATGGATTATTACAGAAACAGGAACAATCCCTCATTTTGTAACTAGAATTGGCAAAGCTGACAGCTTAATGTCAAGAGAGCAAGAGGAACAGAAAGCTCCCCATATCCTGCCTCTTTTTGCTTTCTTGTATTTTGGATATACTATATATACACTATAATTGCTAGGCAGCAATTCTACTGTAAATCCATGTACTGTGATACTTTTTTTTTTGCCGCCTTTGCTGTATCCCACCATTAGGAATATTGGCAAGTAAAAGCAAATGTGATTGTGTGGTTATTACCTGTAGAGGAATATATGTTTGAGAGATTAGAATTAAATGCATCAGACGTCGTAATTTCCTCTTAACAGCTCTTATACCAAATTGCTGTGTCTCTGAATTTTTTGATTTGCAAAAATACATAGCGTGAAGAAACTTCTAAATTTTTTTAGACGTGTTTGTTTAAGAATAAAAATATTGTATACAAGTAGATTATTCATTAGCAATGAACTAGTAAAATCAGTTTCTTATGCTAAAACGTACCATTTGAACCACACTGACATTTTATTCCAAGCATTTTGCTGATTTTTTTTTTTTCTACTTAGCAGGTACACAATCAGCAACTGAAGAATGTCATTGTAATTCTGTAAACTCAGAGGAGCCTCAAAATAGGTGATTGCCAGTTCAGCATGTTTTAATGATCTGTAAAACTTTAATTCCTAAGAAGGCTTACATTTGATAAATCAAATATTTTATTTTTCTTGTGTGATGCTTCCATGTTTGTTTATTCTCATTTTCTTAACTCCGTAAATCTGGTTGTGTACCAAAATCAGCACTGGCTGAGGTCTCGTATGTATAACTGTGCATGACGTTTTTGAAGGAACTAGATTTAATTTTTATAGAGTCATAGCAATGTCAGCTGCAACAGGCTGCTGGAGATCTTGTAGTCTAGCTTGCTGCTTTCAGCAGGACCACTGCCAACACGCCATTAGATCAGCCATGGCCTTGGTAGCTGAGCCTTGAAAGCCTCCAAGGATGGAGATGCTGCAACTTTCCTGGGCAGTCTTCCCTGCTGTACTACCCTTTGGTGATTTCCGCACAACGCCCCCCCCCCCCGCCCCGGGCCAATGTCCAAACCAAATCTTCCAATATGCAGTTTGTTGACCATTCCCCCTTGTGTATCATCTGGCACCGAAAAAAAAACAGCCCCCAAAACCCCAAAACAAACCCAAAACAGAAAGAAAACCCAACTTACCTCTGTAGCGCTCTTTCCGATAGTTGTAGCTACTGTTGCATCACCTCATAGCATCCTTTTCACCAGCCTAAATAAGCACCATGTCTTCCACCTCTTTGCCTATAGGCCATGTGCTTTAGTCCCCGACTTCAGTTTCTCCACATCTCTCTAGAGGTAGCTTCAGTTTCTCCACAACTCTCTAGGAGGGGGGTGTTGGGAAGCCAAAACTGGACGTACTGTTGCAGGTTCAGCCTCACCAGCACTAACCAGAGGAGGATAGCAGCCTCGCCAAGCCCGATGGCTCTTGCGGTAGCCCAGAATGTCTTTAGTCTTACTTACAGTGAAAGGGCAGCTCTCACTTCACTGCTTTCGAAGAGACAGTTTTCTGTGTTCTGGTAGAAGAATTCAAAAGCAAAATACTTCTTGAGATTGAAGGGAAGTGTTTTCAATTTCTAGACTAAAATTGTCAGACTGTTAAATAGATTATTAATCTCCTAATTACATACTGAAGCAGCAGTTTTGAGTAATCAGCAGCCTCGGGAACTGGAAGGCAGCAAGATATTTATTTTCTTGTCTTCACAATTGTTTAAAAAAATTGTGGTGTAGCTTTTAATGCTTTTATTTTATGGCCTTTTTTTCAAGTGAAGATAACCAGGCCAAGAGAGAGGATGATGCTCTAGCCAAGTGGGTTGCAGATCCTGCAAATACAGCATGGATGGAAAGTAAGTATCAGTGAGCACTGAAGTACAACTATAGAAGAAGGTCCGTTTTAAGTTGTGATCAACAGTATGTGTGTATCTATATGCACATATATATTTTACAGGAATGTCCATGTTCACTTTTACTGTATTTTTTCAGATATGTTCCAGAACTGAGTTATACCAGTTAAAACATTCAGCGGTGTAATAAAATTGTGTATTTAAGAATAAAATTAACATTCAGTTTTCCATGGAGTGCTTTTTGGAGTCTATGGAATCATTCATCACTGTCTTAAGGAAAGCATTTGGCTCCATCAATATGTGTACAGTGGAAATTTGCTCAAGTTCAGAGTCTGCTCTGTGGCTGTATATGAAATTGTTCTTTTCATGCAGTAGTTGGCAAATAAGTTCTTGGAGAAGATGGAAGGGAAGGAATTGCCACTTTTTCCTTGGCTCTTGGCTGCCAGCTGCATTTTAAACCAGAACAGAGACCATGTGGTTTGAGGACAGGTTATCCTGCCTGTTCTCGGCTGTTCCCATTGGGCTGGAGGTTCATCTTACATGTCACTTGAAGTGACTGAAGAATTTGCATCCTCGTCCTGCCTTTTAATGTACTAAAATGATCATTACATTATTTAGTTTTGGTTCTTTTTAAAAAATGCCTATTACAGCTTCTCTACAGCCATTTAGTAAGGCAATGAGCAGCCCTTGATAACCACAGAACATACCATAGTGCTGTAAAAAGGAGCACTTTTTAGTGCTGTAAAAAGGAGAGAGAAATGTTGGCTGTTGAAGGGGATTTCTGTTTTCAGGCTACCAAAAGTCATCATAAACAATGCAGATAAAACTCTGTGAAATTTCACAAATTACCTTATACTCTTTTTGTGCATTATTGCATTATTTGAATGATGATTAGATGTACTAGCAAAATGCTAGTGGAGAATGAGTCATATCTCCATTTTATTCATATGTGCCAATATAACCAAAATTCTTTAGAATAGAATATTTCAGTTGGAAGGGACCTACAACAATCATCTAGTCCAACTGCCTGACCACTTCAGGGCTGACCAAAAGCTAAAGCATGGTATTAAGGGCATTGTCCAAATGCCTCTTAAACACTGTTTGTTGGTGCCATTCAAATTTTAGGGGGTTTCTCATTTGGTTTTTTTTTCTGTTTTGCTTTTAGACCCAGATGAAGTAATTTACGATGATGTGCCAAGAGAAAATTCAGACTCCGAACCAGGTTTGAGGTCTTTGTAATACAGACCACATTGAAAGCAATATAATACGGAATTATATGCATGTATACTGAATAGATACCGTTCATTAAGTACCTAAAATAAATGCAAATGGAATTAACACTGTGTCAATAATCAGTAGGTCTTAGAAAGTTCAGAATTAAACTAACTCTTGAAAGACTTTATCTCAGCAGGTCTCCTACACTGCTCTTCTCAGAAGCTGAATTCTGAGTTCTATAGATACTGTCACAAATGCTTAAGTATTGTCTCTATATTATAAAATATACATATATTATTTTATAGGTATATATTATATATATATTCTATATATTAGAGAATTACAGTTGGGTGTTGTAGCTATAGTGACCTAAACAAGACAAGGTAGGTAGGAAAAGGTGTTTTAAGTAGTTAAATAATGTATGAAAATGTATCATTGTCATGGTTATACAGAGAACTGCTCTATTCTTGAAAGTCCCCCTTCAACGTAGAAGTACCTGATAAATGGAAGAGGAGATTCAGAGCAACTATTCTGATTGTGACTCTACAGAAATGTTTTTTTTCAGCTTTGGAGTGATCCAGCTCCTGATGGTGTGACCATGTTTGGAAGGAGCAGAATAGATCTTGTAGTAGTTACTGGAGCCAAGATTTTGCCTTTACTGGGAATGGTGGAGCTAGGGCTCGGGAAGCTTATTTCAATGAGTTTTTACTCAGATTTGTTTTGTAGGTTTTGGTTATAGTGAAGACTGTGCTTAAAGCTTGGTTGCTACTAACTGATTTTGTGTTTGAGTGGATCAGCTTATTAGGAACTTGACATCTACTTGTAATGGCTCTCGGAGGGTGTAGGTGTTTGGTACTGAAGTTGTTAATGATTCAAGAAAACATGTAAGCTTTCTTGTGTGAAAACCACGTTTATCGTTAAAGCCATAATATTTTCATTTCTTGTCCTTAGTGGTGTTCAGGCAAGGTGTTTTATAAATTTTTACTGAAATTTGTTTCATTTATTATTTGAAAGTATTATGTTACATTCAGGACTTGAATGCTTTGATTACTGCAAGGTCCCTCAGTGGACTGTGCTGCTCTGGGCACAGACATCTTTGCACTGTGGCTATTCAGTCAGGAAACACGTACACCAAGGCCAGGAGGCTGAGCTGTGGAAGGATGTGGGACATGGAGCAAAGCTCTGCTGAGCATCTTAGTCGGAATTTTCAGCTTAACCCACAAGATATTAATTAAAATTTTGGCTTTCTATTTGTCCCCAAAGACATTGAAACTTTCTGTGAAAATAGGTAGTTGGGGAAATTTCACCTTTGAACATTCATGATTTTGATGTTTACTAATTGTATATTTTGTCAGGGAGACACAACTGTTCCAAAAAAGTCGCAGTGAGGGCTCAGTCTACATTAGCACAGGGACAAGATACGTCCACCAAATCACTAGGTATAGCCTGCCCCAATACTGGCATTGCAAAAGTTTGACTTCTATAAGTCTTGACTTATTTTGACTTACTATGATGATTCTCTTAAATTACTCATTGTGCTAGATTACAACTAAAGTGTCTTCTTCAGTAAGTGTATTTTAAGGACAATCTTGATATGCATGGAGGTTTTTAAAAAAAAAAAATTGTTAAAATTTGATTCTTCCAAATTACAGGAGATTCCTCTGTGTTAATTCTAAAGAATTTAGTTAATGTTAATATTAAAATTTTATTATTACTAAAAATGTAGTTTTTAAATCACAGAATCCAGGGTTTAGACAGATGTTCCGGCTGAGCATGAGCCGGCAGTGTGCCCAGGTGGCCAAGAAGGCCAACGGCATCCTGGCCTGTATATAATAGTGTGTATATAATAGTGTGGCCAGCAGGAGTAGGGAGGTGATTGTCCCCCTGTACTCGGCACTGGTGAGTCCGCACCTCGAATCCTGTGTTCAGTTTTGGGCCCCTCACTACAAGAAGGACATGGAGGTGCTGGAGCATGTCCAGAGAAGGGCAACGAAGCTGGTGAAGGGCCTGGAGCATAAGTCTTATGAGGAGTGGCTGAGGGAACTGGGACTGTTTAGCCTGGAGAAGAGGAGGCTGAGGGGAGACCTCATCGCGCTCTACAACTACCTGAAAGGAGGTTGTAGCGAGGTGGGTGTTGGTCTCTTCTCCCAAGTAACAAGCGATAGGACGAGAGGAAATGGCCTCAAGTTGCGCCAAGGGAGGTTTAGACTGGACATTAGGAGAAATTTCTTTACTGAAAGAGTGGTCAGGCCTTGGAACAGGCTGCCCAGGGAAGTGGTTGAGTCACCATCCCTGGAAGTATTTAAAAGACGTGTAGATGAGGCGCTTAGGGACATGGTGTAGTGGGCATGGTGGTGTTGGGTTGACGGTTGGACTCGATGATCTTAGAGGTCTTTTCCAACCTTAATGATTCTATGATTCTATGATGCTGTGTGTAAAATATGTCAGCTTTTCTTTCGAGTACATATTTTTTCTCAGTTTAAATAAAACTTCAATCTTAAAATGAAAGCACAACTTTTGTTTACTGAATTTAATATGAGACAGTTTTAAATGAAGTGTTATAACCTCTGACAATAGGCATCCCTGGCAGAAGTGTCCACGCTTGTCTACTTGTAATGACAAATGATGCTGCATGTAGAGTGCATGCCTGTTTCCTGATAAATAATTGGCACTAAAAATTTTCCATTTTGTTTTGAGTCAGTTTGTTGTACTTAACATCTGTGCCAACAAAAAGACCCGTGTCTTTAACAGGTGATACTTTCCAATATAGCTTTCTATATCTTGAAAAGGTTGTACTTCAAGCTCTTAGACTATAGATTATGGGCAAGTAGATATGGGAGACTCCTAGTGACTGGTGGAGTTGCAAGAATGAGTCATAAAATATCATAGTGTAACATGTTTCTTGCTACTTTGGTCTAATCTGTTCTGCTTGAAGTAGTGACATTTTCGTTTGATTCTTGCGATGTTTTAGCATTTGTCATTTGAGCTGGTGATGAAGATGTTCCTAGAGACAAATAGCAAGCTTGCAAATGGTGCACTGCTTCTCAGTGCAGATGTGTGTCCACAGCTACAGTTCAAACTTCCTTTGAATTTCTTCTAAAATATGTTGTGGGGTTTGGACAAAACAGTGTAGTTTGAGTAGGGCATGTTTTTAAAAGGATCGTGGTGTGTACCCATAACACTGCCCTCTTTTAGTACTCTGTTTCCACAAAGACAACCCACTTTGGCTGTTTGAATATTGGATTTAATTCACATTTAAAAATATGCATACAAAAGTCTTTATAGTACATCCTGAACAAGTTTTTTGGTGTTTAAACAGACGGAAATTTCAGTGTAGCTTTTTTTATTTTGGTTTATTTCTTGCAGACGAAATGATTTATGATGATGTTGAAAATGGTGATGATGGTGGGAACAGCTCACTGGAGTATGGGTGGAGTTCAAGTGAGTTTGAAAGCTATGAAGAACAGAGTGATTCTGAGTGTAAAAATGGAATTCCCAGCTCCTTTTTGCGAGGCAGCCACAAGAGACATGTATGTATCCCACAGTGCTGCTCAGTCATTGAGGTTATCCTGATTTCCAACACTTGCTTTTCTCACCTCTATTTCCCTTCTCCTCAATCCAGTTTCAAATGCCAACAGCATCTTTTTAAAGGAGATGTGAATCAGTGTGGGAGTGACAGTCCACGACAAAATGTAACAGAGAAAAGAAAAGATGAAAATATTAAACAGAAGCTCCTTAAAAAAAGAAAAAACTTTTCTTTTTTGATAAAAGTGAAATTAAAAATAAGATTATTTTTCCTTGTGGGCGGTTCCTTACCTTTTCTTCTTTTGCAGCTGCTGGATTAGTGTAAGTGATAAATGAGCATGGAAAATAATGTGAAGAACAAATGGGGGTAAGCCTGACAAAACTTGAAGTTTTGGGATCCTGCAGGTGCTCCAAAGTCACAAAACTGTTTGCCAGTGTTCCCTATCTTTCTGTCTTAGATCTGTATCACTTTGCTTGTTTGAAGATGACTGAGCTTAAAAAAACCCCGAAAATAAAAGGTTTTTGTGATCAAAGAGAAGTCTGTACTATTTATTGAGGAGAGAAGAGAGATGGTGCAATTAAAATGATGCATCTGTGACACATCTCTGGTCTAGTATCTTTGGCTACATCCGTGCTGCGGGAGGCAGGAAGACACTGACGGCATGGGTGCATGCCCTTGCTGCGTCTTTCTGATTGCACATCAAGAGGAGCCTCGGACTCCCGTGCTCTTGCTGCTTCGGGTCCTCTCCTGCCCTCGTGCCCTTTCTGTGAGAGGGAAGTCTTGCCTGGGACCTGGGCGGCCTCCCCTGCCGGTTCCCTGCTCTGAGCGCTTGGAGGACGGGGATGTGGGGCAGAGGGGGACAGGCAGGGCCGGGCTCAGTGCCCGGAGTCACTGCAAAATCCTCAGGGCCCCCTGGTGTGTGCTGGCAGGGGACAGACACCCAAGAGGCACTTCACAGCTGGGTACTGTTAGCTGCTCCAGCACCCTGTGGCTGGAGGATGTAGGGGTAGCGGCCAGGGTGTTCTTCCGCGGGACCCTTACCTTCATTTTGCGGGTTTCTTATCTTGATGAGAATAAAAGCCTCACTGTCTGTGTTTCCCTCCAGTACACATTATCTGCTCTCCCCCACCTCCATCTTTGCTGCCTGCCCTTCGGAAATCAGGGAGTGAGCAATTAACTGCAAGACTTGAGCCCACCCAAATCAGCACTTTGTAAGCTGAGAGCTCGTCTTCTGGTTTTGTTTTGGTTTGGTCCTGACTAGAACAAGTTTAAGCTATTGCAGCTGTTTCTTTCTGGGGAGTTTTTTAACTAGACTGAAGAAAACTGAGTTTGATTTTTTTTTTTTTTTTTTTTTAAATACCTTTGGAAGAGACTGGGAAATAACTTTGCATGTGAGTGTGTAAGTCTTAACATGGCTGCTGGTTTGTTCTTTTTTTTTAATCTTTTCCTGTTATCTGTACCTTCAGCTTTGGCCATAGTCTAGGATTCATAGGAATCTATTTACACATGTGCACAAAGCAAGGTTTAAAGCCATTTTTTAAATGCTTATAAGTATACTTTCATCTGTTGCAGGAAACTCTTGGCAGTGGGTTGAGAGTGATGGTGTCAGGATCAGGCACAGAGTGTCTGAACAAAAGACCGAGGAGTGGTGGGAGGAGAGAGGCGTGCTCCGGGGTGCTGCCCTGCAGCTGGCTTTTCCAGGCCTGTGACAAAAGGTTTTGAGAGTTGGCTTGTGAGGATGGGGATGCGGAGCCTGAGAACACATTAGTTGGTGGATGGAGAAGTCAGAGGGCCTGCTGCCCCTGGATGGGTCAATGGGAGGTGGGGAAGTCAGGAAACTGAGGAAGGGGTTTGGCAGAGGATGAGGAAAGACAGAATTAGGATTGCTGAGAAACCATTCCACCTGATACCTATTCTCTCACTTCTCCTCATGTCTTGTGATGGATGTTACAGTGTTTTCCCAGCACATCTCCTCCTGTAGTCTTTCAGAGCCTATGAGAGACTTGCCTTGCTTATTATTTTTTCTGTCCGTTGAAAAGTACGGGAAGGTTGGAGGTGGGATTTTTAATTGTAAGTGCTGGTATGACTTCCCTCCAAAGTCACTTTTCTATTGTGACTTACGATTTTTTTATTTATTTACTTGTTTTAAGATGGGAAGGTTTTTGTGCTATTAAATATTTCTAGTCTGTGAACCAGATGCTGTTGTTAATTATACTCCTGTAATGCCAGCATCATCATGTTGGAGGTAATCGCATCCTGACCCAGTCTAGTGGAGCTAACTGCCAGACCTGTCCCTTTGTTTTCAACGCAGTAGGCCTTCTCTTTCCTGATGCTTTCATCTCTTGCCAAATAACTCTGTTGACATCAAGCTGAGGGTTTTTCCATTGGACTTCTATTACAGGGCACACCAAATATTCTTTTTTTTTTCTAGTTACATTTTAACCTCTTTTATCTGGCTTTCTCAAAATGTTTAACAAATGTTAATTAGTATTCTAGAGCATTTCTCTGGGATAGTTTCCTTACCTTGCAAATGGATATATTCATATATGAGATGGTTACACCCATGGGCATAAAATGAGGCTATGATAGAGCTGAGGAAAAGCATGCGCTTCCCGATTCCCATGCACTTGGGAATTACAAGACTGTGCGTCCTCCTCTGTTAGTGTCTCCTTGCCCGACTCGCTGGCACTGTCAATCTCCATCTTCTCAGGTGCCAGCAACCTCTGCGGGTTCTTCAGCCTTTGAGAATTCTTCCGATTCACCATTTTGAAGGATAGTCAGAAATACACTCGCTAGGGTTTGTGCTCCACGAAATGATGCTTTTGGGTAAAGCTGATGTGTTGTTTCCATACGGTTTGTAAGAGATGTGCACAACATAATTAACATGCAGTTAGCTTAGCCTAAGTGACGTTGTCCCTCTCTTTACATAGTTGCCAGCGTAGCGCAAAGGCACCTGGCTGAGTTTCAGAAAGTACAGCGATGCGCAGGAGTGACGGTCTATTCGTTGGGTCGGAGCTTCCCTAAATGATAATTTCTCCTCAGTCGTCTGTGTATCAGTAGGCAGACTGGTCAACATGCATGATATACGCGAGTACTTTAGCATGAAGTTTGCACTGCAGGCTTTTTGAAAAGATTGTGTCTTTTTATACACTGTAGCTTTCTCATGACCTAACGCGTTTAAAGGAGCATTATGAAAAAAAGATGAAAGATTTGATGGCAAACACTGTGGGAGCAGTAGAGATTCAGCAACTAAAGCAAAAACATGAGCTGAAGGTAGTGTAGTTGATTTTTGTAACTAGCTATATTTAAATGATTGCTTTTTCCAACACAGACAATGTTGTCTTTTTCTTTTAATAATAAATTGAAAAAGCAGGCAATAATTTGTATGAAATGAATTCTAAATGTGCTGGATTATTATGCAGTTTGTCTTAAAAGTACTTTGTCAAGGACCTTTTCTCATGATTATTTTTAATGGTAACAGTTTCAAAAGATGAGATAGGGCATTGTCCTTCCCTGCTGACTTGTGCCCTTATCCCAGAGTGTGAGCCAGGCGTACAGCCCCCGCACCTGTCCGAGACCCGGGTGAGCTCTGCAGGGCTAGAATGACCGTGGCTCTCCAGCCACGCGGGATCAAACTGGGGAAGTCAGAATCTCGGTGCTCTCCATTCTGAATGGAGCCAGTATGAAAAGGCTGGGTTTTTACTAAAAGCTTTGGCTCAAACCGAGAAATTGCCTGATTGCAGTAGGACAGCTTTGCTTTTTCTTGATGGCACTGATAATGTCAGCACAGTTCTGACAGTAGTGGGGATTTTTTGCCATGGTGGCATTTTGGGAAAGCAAAAGTACAAAGCAGTTTTTTTAATAAACATTTCCTAGCAAAACAACACTTAATTTTTTTTTTTTGCATGAAATTTCTTTTTGCTGTAGTAGTGTACTATAAAATTATGCAGTTGTAATTAAATCAATGTATTTTTTCAATGAAATTATTAGTTGTAACATTTTCTGCAAAACAGTGTTTATTTAATAATATGTTAATATAGAACTGAGTCTACGGGATTATCTTTAGGTCAGAAATACTTTGACAGAGTTATTAGGACATTGGAAGATGGACAAGAACCCTGGCCGTTAATGGCCTGCTAGTAGTATTTATTTTTTATATAATGTAAAACTGAGTGTTTTAGACTATTCTGAGTTCAGATGTTTGATGCAGAAGGGTTCTTAAGCATTTCTGCTATTTTAGGCTTGCTTACAATATTGACATGAAGTCTCTTTCTCCAGGTTTGATTTTATTAAGAAAAAATAGAGGTGCTCAGATCTGAGCTTTGGTGGATCTGTGTATTTACTATATATTCCTTTGACTTCGGGCTATATTAGGCTATATAGCCTAAACTAAGCCTAAACACTTAACAGTGTTCTTTTTAAAGATATTTTGATGAAAAGTATTCTGCATAGTACGCTCAAACGTGTTCCTATTATTCACTGAACATGTAGACTGTATTTTTTATCTTACAGATGCAAAAGCTTATGAGAGCTGCTAGAGAAGGTACCAAAGATGGGCTCGAAAAGACAAAAGCAGCTGTGAAAAAGGGTCGTTCTTTCATTAGAACAAAATCTTTTATTTCTCAAGGTATGTGCTAATTATACTGTGTTTGTTACTCTCTCTAGTCATTTCTGAGAAAGGAAGTGAATGGCCTAGCAGGTTTTTGTACTGGGAGGCAAGTACTGGATGCATTAAATCAGCTTTATATCAATAAAGTATGGTATAATATTCATTTCAGATGACAATACGGTCAATGCATCTTGAGTAGTTTTAGGTTTGAGGCAAGAACCTGCGTGACCTGAGAAACGTGAGGACCACAGAGAAAGGTCCACTTAAAAACAACAACAACAAAAACTCCCACCGAAGTGTCGTAGATGCTATCTAGGTATTGGTATATGGGAGTATGGAAATTATGTTAAGGTATTAAGTCTGTCCAGTTCCCTCCATCGAGTAACTCCTGAATGTCGGGAAAGTCTGCTGATATGACATGTTTTTCAGTGGAGTGATAGTTGACTATTTAAAATTTGTCGTGTCCAAGGGCTAACAAATGATTTCTGTGCTTAAGAGTGGAAGTAGGGCAAGAGACTGTTCTGCTTTATCAGAGTTTGGTGATTTTTGATGAAGGCTGAGTTTGGATTGGGAAAGCAGAAAGTGGTCTAAAATCAGAAAGCTAAAAGCATTTGTGTTCTTTCTCTAGTTAAGAATAAACATCAGCCCTCTGTCATGAGCCTCAGCAGCAGCAGTCCACAGTTAATTTTTGCAAGAGGCAGGGGGTAGTAACTGAATACAAACTTATTTCTTCTTCAGGATAAGTCTGAGAGGTAGTATGTCTTTCTGCTCAAGTTTCTGCCCAACTAATTGAATGGTTGTAACTTCAGAGCTTGTAAAACTACAATTTTAGGAAGCTAAAACCACAAGACTGGAATAAAACATTTTTAGTGAGTGAGCTAACATAAAGCTGCATCTTATCTGTACGGGCCAGGACACATCTTGCATCCCTGTCATGGCCTCTTAACTGCTTCTGAACTTACCTAATTCACAGAGAGAAAATAAAAAGTTATTAGCACAAACTTTAGTGATCAAAAATGTATCCTCAATTTCTTTCTGTTGTACAGGAGAAAATGATCTGCTTCAGCAGGGCAGTGTTACAGTGGACCTGGCATTCCTTCTTACATTTCTGGAGGTTAGGTAGCAGACACAGGATATCTATGGACGGTTTAATCCCTTAGCCACTTACCAAATCAACAGGAAGCTGCTGACAAATTTGTCGAATAAACTCATGAATTCCTCCCAGCCAACAGATCTGCTTCCCTTACTTCCCTTTTTGTTCTAAGACACAGTTTCTCTTACTGTTCTTTCTTTACCTCTCCTTTGCTCCTGTCTGCTTGTTTGGCTGGCTGCATACTGCCACCTATCACTGCACTTTGGTGGTGCTTTTTGCATAAAATTAGTACGTAGGGAGCAGTGCAGAATCCCTTACGAATCTGACGAAAGCCAACATTTTGATACATTTGGCTACTTATTTTAGTTCAGTTATGGAAAGGTGTATGGAATTTTTTAAGCTGGCTCATATAATGGGTGTGTTTAATTTCTTCCCAAAGGTCATGTATTTCAAAACTGCCGGCCCTGGAGCCACAGTGTTTTAACCCTAGTTGACATGTCCTGCACTCTGGACAGCCCTGTTCCCCTGGCTGTAAAGAGGGAGTAGAGGTCAAGCAAAAGATGCATAGGCTGTGTCCTGCTGTGTGGACTTTAGAATTTTGAGATACCTTTGAAAGATGTTCTGTATTAGAGCGCCTATCAGTGGTGGTATTTATGTGATTTCACAGGTGATACAGAAGTGCTGGGAAATTTTTTTTTATTGGGTAAGTGAAAATAAGACTGCTGTGTAATTACTCTGCTTGGATGATAGGATCTTTGCTTCCCCCCGCCCCCCCTTCTTTCAATCTACAAGTTGTAAAAGTTGACATTTGGGTTATTCAATTATTTGTAGATCATAGATCATCATGTCTGGAAGAAGAAGAGCTAAATTTATTTATTGATGTGGACTGTATGCATACAGAAGCAATTATGACACCTATGCCTGAAGGATTATCACAGCAACAGGTAGTAGGATTTTGGAAATATGATCTTCTGCCTCTTTTTCTTCCCCTTCTGCTCTACATCAATGGCTCCCAGGTGCCTTGCTCTTCAAACATATTGGTGTTTAACATAAATTAAGTGGATGTCAAATTCAGAACTGAATAAGTAGTTTTTTGAAAATTGGTATGTGTGCATATAGTTGCATCAGTCCTGCATCCAGCCAGAGATGTAAAATGCTGTTTTCCATTATGAAATTATCTATAATAATTATATCATTTCACTACCTGAACACTTAAACTAAATGTGATGGTTTTGAGTGAAAAAGAAAAGAGTTTAAACATTTTATTGAGTCAGAAGACATTGCTCCAGGTGCTCCAGGATTTCTATTTTACATGTAGAGAATATCCTGCATGCTCTCTGAATCTTAAGGTTTCTCCTGATTAAAAAAACCTTGTCCCCGATAAAGTCAAGTCTACAGAAGAGTATATTTTGCTGTTCTCCACCTCAAACTTCATAGTCACTGTGGAAACCACTTCAAAAAACACTGAAATTGGCATCAGTTAGAAATTTTGTCTGAAAATAAATCCTGTGGGTTCATGTTACTGTATTGTTATGACAAGTAATAACTGTATGAGAATTTTTAGCTTCTTGTGGTGTCAAGTCATGAGTTGGTCAGTACCTTCAGAAAATGAGCAAAAAACCAAATTAAGGGGCAGTTGAGCAGAGTGGTATAAGTTTTTTGATTTGTTTGGTGAGGCTTATTTTTCTAATGTGTTTAGCGCAGTGAAGTGCTAATCCTGTAACAGTGCAACTACCAAACTGTGTTACATTACTGTAAGATTTCATTATAATCTAAGATCTCAGCATCAATCTGAATGCTGTCTTTTCCTTCTTTCCAGATAGGGGTTTGAGAGGGGTTTTCACTGGGGTTTTTTGTAGATAATTAAAAATAGATGTACCTTCTTTTGGAAGAATAGAGTGCTCTTCGTTTGGAGCAAACTAGTAATTGTTGTGTAGGTCATGATGTATGTTGCTTATCGGCCCAGGAGGAGCCGCCCAAGTGGGCAGGAATGGAGTTAGGAAAGCCAAAGCTCAGCTGGAGCTAGTGAGGTGTGAAGGGCAGCAATGAAAGGTTTCTTATATGTACATTGGCAGCAAAAGGAAGGCTAAGAAAAATATGGGTCTGCTGCTTGATGGGGCAGTGACCTAGTGACAAAGGGCACTGAGAAGACTGAGGTACTTGGTGCCACCGTTGCCTCAGCTTTTACTGGTGAGGGTTATCCTCAGGCCTCCGAAGCCCCTGAGCCTAGAGGCAGGTCCTGCTGGAGTAAAGCATTACCTGCAGCTAGGGGGTACTGAGGCCGGTTGGACATACAGGTGTCTGTGGGACCAGACGGTATGGATTTAAGGGTGCTGTGGGTAAGGCCTTTCTCTATCATCTAAGGTCACAGTGATCAGAAAACTGGAAAAAAGTAAATGTCACACTCGCATCCTCAAGAAGAGCAAGAAGAGGATCCAGGCTGGCCTCACCTCAGTCCCTGCAAAGGTGATGGAGCAAATGCTCCTAGGAGCTATTTCTGAGTTCAGAAGGACAGGAAGGTGATTGGGAACAGTCGGCATAAATGGACCAGAGTCCGTTTGTGCCTGATCAGCCTGAGTCCCTTTGAGATGACTGGCTTGTGGACAGAGGAGAGCAGAGGATGTCATTTACCGCTGCTTTAGCAAGGCTTTCAGCGGTTTCCCGAGGTACCCTTGTAGCCATATAGGTAAGATATCATTTGTATGGGTAGACTAGGAGGTGGGTGGAAAACAGGCGAGGACACCATGCTCAGAAGGTTGTAGTCCACGGTACAAAGTCCAGCAGGTGTCCAGTGTTAGTGGTGTCCCTCAGGAGCAGATATGGGGTCCGTGGTGTTTAATGCCTTTATTAGCAGTCCGGATACCAGCTGCAGTGCACATCTGGAGGCAATACCAAATTGGAGGGGCGCAGTAGGCCATGTGTGGGAGGACGGGGCTGCTGGTCAGTGTGGCTTTGATGGGCTGAGGTTGACAGAAAAACTCAAGCAGCTCAACAGAGGCCAACACAAGTCCTGGCTCTGGGACAGAGTAGCCCTGTGCCATGGCACAGGCTGGGGGCCGGCAGACTGCCCAGCAGCCCTGGGCATCCCAGCTGGGGAGGGTGAAGGCCAGAAGCCCCTTCCAACCTGGACTGCTGTGCAGAAAATGAGCTGACTTTATGAACGTGCTTGTTTTAAACAGCAGGTGGCACGATAGTGTTTGAAGAGGCACCAGGTTTTAAACAAAAGCTATGTCCCACGTTGGGTCTCAGTCATGATAGCTTTTGCTTTGTTTTAATACTGGGACCTGAATTCTTATGGTGAGTTGTTTATGTTTGAATGCTATTGTTACTAGCAAAAATGTGAATATAAATGTAAGACTTACACGCAATCCTCTTGTAAGTTGTGTGTGTCTATTGCAATAACCTGTAGTCACTATTAAGTATCTATTTTGTGTATTATAAAGCCTGACAAAAAAGTTTTCTACAGATGTTTATTCTTTTCAGAAGAATGAACTGTGACTAAAAGTAGAGTTAGTATCCTTTACCAGAGCAGCTGATACATTATACCAAATAAGACACTGCTAAATCCGTTCTAAACACAAATTAGACACAACTAATTTTACCGTATATATCTTTAAGCAAGGCCTCAGATAATTTTGAAGTCTTCCTTTGAAATGCCAGTACTTGAAAGAAAATCTTTGCATAACCTGCACTTAATAATGCAAAATACAAGTGTGGAGAATTAAAGGCAGCTGTGGTGGAGGAGGCAGAAGGCCGTGGGGATCAGGAGCAGAGAGAAGCAAGTCTGAGATTTGAGTTTCATGGTCATTTAGGCTGGCTTAAAATAGCAAAAGAAGCAGTTTTACCTTCCCTTGTGGGGCGTGATTTGATCCTGCCCTTGTGCTGTCTTCTCCCTCAGACAGAGTCCTGCTTTTGAAAGCCCTGGGATGAGCTGGATTAGGAAATTGATTAGGGTGAAAACAAATCCTTAAAACCAACAAGAAATCTAATCAATAACAGTAAGAAGTTTAAATTTTAAACCAAATAGGTTCCTGAGTCTTTCCTGTCATGTCACCTGCACATGCATACAATGTGTGTTTCAGCTGAATTGCAGAAGCAGGAGGTGCAGAAGGAGGTGTGATAAATAGCCTGTAGTTTGTAAATATGAAATATGGTAGTCTTTCCTGAAGCTGTTACAACTCTATCAATATATATCGTATGAATATAGATGAGACGGTGTTTTCACTTTTGTATGTAATGCCCAAAAGCTGACTTACTCACATACTTTCTCAGTGGTACAGTTTATACGGCCTTACCTTAAAAAGGCAATTAATGTTTGCTTGTTTGTCTTTCAGGTTACTCCTAATAGATTTATAAAACATATTAAAAAAAGAAAATTAATCTTTAAGACTGATTTTTGAAAACTGGTTGCCTATTTTGTTGCAGCAATTCACCGAAGTAGCTAACATCGTCTATACCTATTATTATTTATATTAATGCCTAAATTTATACATCTAAAATTAAAAGACAAGTTTCAAAAGTAAAGTTTGGAATTGCAACAGTCAGCAAAGATTATAGATATATATACAACAATGATTGTGTTCTTTAAAATAAATAAGTATTTTAGAGTAATAATAAATTTAATTACTTTTGAAGAGTTACAGTATTATTTTATTGTAGTTCCAGTATTGAAATTGCTTTGTGTTCTTGTGTTTTATTAATCTGAGAATATTATCATCAACATTCCCAAGTATGATGAATGTGTTAACCTGATTAGGACTTGAGACAAAACTTTGTTTCTTAACAGGTTGTGAGAAGGTATATTTTGGGCTCTGTAGTTGACAGTGAGAAGAATTACGTGGATGCTCTCAAAAGAATCCTGGAGGTACCTTAATATCTTTGCATTTGATAATTTGGAAATTTGAAAAATAGTCAAATCCTTACAGAATCTGTAGTATGACTCACATAGATTTTGCTACAGATGCTTCATGCTAAATGTTTAGAGATTTTGTGTGTGTATACTGTTATGTAAACTGTTTTTTTCTGCTTGTAGAAGACCCATTTTGTTTGCTTGTTTAAATCTATTTATGTATTTTTTTTTCCCCACAGCAATATGAGAAGCCCCTTTCAGATATGGAACCAAAATTATTGAGTGAAAGAAAACTCAAAATGGTCTTTTATCGAATTAAGGAAATTCTTCAATGCCATTCAATGTTTCAGATTGCGCTGGCGAGTCGTGTATCTGAGTGGGACTCTGTTGAAATGATTGGTGATGTCTTTGTTGCTTCAGTAAGTAAATGAATCTGAACAGATAATCTGTTTTTATTTTAGGCTTGTTATTCCATCTCCATATCTCTCTGTCTAACTTGGCTACTTTATTCCCGTGTTCTCCCATGCCTGTGGCAACTGTCAGAGTATGTATGTACCATCCTGGTAAGGAAACTGACACCAACACATGTCCTCGCCTTGGCTGGCAGATGTGAAAGGATTGTGGGCAAAATTTTCAGGCTTTAACATTTAAGTAAACAGTTTCTTTTTCTGAGGAGATAGAGATTCACAGACTCACCAAAATTAAGGTGAGATTGAGGTTCAGCATCTCTTAAAAAGTAGGTAGTCATACGTAATATATTGGAAGTAGAAAAAAACACAGTAGGTGATGTCCTGAATTCTTGGATTTGAACTGAGCCTGGGGCACAGGTAAAGAGTATTTGTAGAACACTATCCCACCCGTAATGGAAGTCCATCCGGTAAAGGACTGAACTAGCCACTGCTTTAAATTAGAGAAAACAAGGAGTGGGCTTGGTTGATAGAAAGACATTGTTCCCACCACGAGTGTGTGTATGGAAAAGGCTGCCTACTCGCTGGTTTGAGTATTTTGTTTTGTTGCCACCGAGCTGCTGGGAATTACCACCTTTTCATGCCTGCTATAAGAGAGCTGGGATCTGCGTCTCTGAGTGCTTTGACGCCATTTCGGTCAGAATGAAATGGTTACTAGAGGTTTGCTGTTTAAAGCAAACCTGTCTTGTTTTGACTGAAGGAAGTTAGGTAGTATTAATGAGATCAGCTCTGCAGAAGAGAGGTATAAAATTACTAAGGAGGCAATGGGCAGCAATCTTACCCTTCACATGGCTGTTTGCAGTCCACACAATCTGTCTGCTTTCCTGGTAAACCCTTAGCAGTGGAAGATGGGGCATGAAGGCCCTGGGACTTCGCTAGTTCACCAAATCTGGAAGATAGGCAGCAAGAGATGATCAGGGGATCCCAGCAGCTGCTTTGAATCTCAGTGGATGCCCTTTGATTGCCTGTAGTCCCCAGTCTCTGCCCTAGTGTCGTAGCCAAGATTAAGCTATTTCTGTAAATTTACGTTTCGTAATTCACAGCTGTCACATCTTTAGGTTTCCAACCTGTCTTCTACAGAAAGGTTATTTTGGGCATCACCAGTATTTCTGTAGATCCAGCACTAGGCCAAGCAAAGCCCTTAGCTCCGAGCAAGGCGAGTCCTTAATGGTCAGAGGTTTAGATAGTTATGCTTTCAGGGATCTTTTGTATTTATAGTTAAGGTTTACCTTTTTATGTTTTCAGTTTTCTAAATCTATGGTATTGGATGCGTACAGCGAATACGTAAACAACTTCAGTACAGCAGTAGGGATTCTCAAGAAAACCTGTGCCACCAAACCTGCCTTTTTAGACTTCTTAAAGGTGAGTTCATTCAATCTTAAGCCAGCTGGGCATATGATATAAATAAGACAGTATAAATTATAAGTTAGGAGGAAATTTAACTGCTGATACTGTATATTGTGTGACTGTTTTAAGGACTTTGGTTTTATGTTTTATGGGTTTGGCACAAAAAGTCCCCAGAGAATTCACTTCCTCTACAATATTTTCAGAATAATAACACAATGTTAGATCTAGGATGTATTTTGAAGTGCAGAGTGGTTTTGTTGTTGTTCAGATCAGTTTATTGGTGTTTGCATGACTGTACTTGGCAAAACATTGGGATTCTTTCATAGCAGGTGAGCTTCAAATAATAGCTCACCATCTGAGGCCTTTTCTTATTTGGGATTTATTTTACTTCTAACTTCTTTATTGTACTGTGCAGAGTAGTGTAACTAGATTTCTGTTTCACAACAATTTCCTGGTATTTTGAAAATCATGTTTCCAATTTGGGGTTGAAATTGAAAATTTTTTGTGCAGAATGCATACTACCTTGATGAATGTGATGCTTCTGATGACGTGCATCGAGAGCCTGGTATATGCAGCAGAAGTGCTGCGAATCTGTAGGGATGATACCTTACAGGGAGTTCACAAAATCCATTGCAAGGCTTTTAGGCTGTCTGTGATGCTGCTGAGAGCGTGGAAGCTCAGCTTGTCCCATTCCCCGAGAGTCCTGGATTGAGTTGTGCCTCTCAGAGCTGTTGCTCTGTCAGGTCTGTTGCAGTGGTCCACCAAACACTGAAATTGGGTGCCCTAGGCAAACTAAATAGTGAAGCTCTTTACGTTGCCTAGAGGAGAGTGGCAGGGGGGCTAATTCCTAATCTGTCTTCAGATCTTAAAATTAACTAACAACTTTTTGGAGCATGGCCAGCACTGCACAGGATTATATTCTGGAAGCCTTAGGCACCACGAAGATCCAACTCTCTAGTGAGCGTGTAGTCACTTCATACCTCTCTCACTGTTAAAAGCCCATTGTTCCAATAGAGGCATAACTTAGACCTCTCATCTCTGCTTGTCATCACTGCTTGTCATTGTCGGCACTGGTACTGCTCAGAGCTGGGGACTCACAGCCAAACTCTGAGGACAAAAGACATTTCTGTACTTTCCTTTTTTTGTTTGCCCACCAGCAACAAAGACCAGAATCTTCACTGCTGCTGTTTGGGCAAAAAAAAAAGTTTGTGGAGATAAGTATGGAAACAAATTGTTGCGAAGGTGATAGTTGTAGCAATAAATAGCAATTTAAGCACAACACCCGTTTAATATTGTTTGGGTTTGCTTTGTTTTTAATATTGAGTATTTCCTCTATTCTCCTTGTTTTGGGTTAGCTGTGATTCTGGCCAAAATATTTCAAAATGCTGAAATGTCTTATACAAACAGGGCTTTTCTGTACATGCAAGTGAAATTTGTCTGGCTTTATTTGCCAGTCCCAATAACCAAAATAGTGGATTCTTATGTTTTTCTTTCCAAACAGAAATCAATGTTCTTTTCCTTAGTTTCTCTTAATAAAGAAAATGAAAATCTCTTTATGTTTGCATAGCACTGAGATTATGACGTTTTCCTTAGATTTCCTCTTAAAAACACGTAAGTAGTTAGAGATTTATAGTCTCTTAGTCCCAAGAAACAGAGCAGCAATAGTAAATTACGGACTATAAATCAACAGATCACTTACATTTTTCAGATTTAACCTTGAACAAGTATATCCCTTTGTTGTGCTTGAAGTTAAGCAGACATTTCAGTGCACTGCTTATGTAAAAAGCATGAATGTGCTATATCGATGTATACATCAGTGCTGCATTGCTGGTGCGGGTTTATCCCGGCTGTATTTATTTAAGGAGGAGATTTCAGTTCAGTGATGTGCCGTCATTTTAATAATGATTTTTTTTAAAGATTTGATATTTTAAATGAAATCTTTATAGTAAATGGAATCTTTACAGTACCACTGTTACAATTAATGTTAATGACGTAGGACAATTTTCAGGAAATGTTTTCCTTTCGTTCTGGAAATATGCTCATGGTAGTAAACAGTGTGGCTTTCTTGCATTGCAGCAGTGCCAAGAGTCAAGCCCCGATCGAATTACACTGTATGGTTTAATGATGAAACCTATCCAGCGCTTTCCACAGTTCATTCTACTATTGCAGGTAAATAATGTTTACCAAAGGGATGCTCTTGTTGCATTCTTATGTGGTTTGCTTGTGGGATTGCATGGTAGCTGTCTTCTGGAGGAGCACACACTGTAGTGGAAGTGACACTGTGGATCATGGGGGAATTAGAAAGAAAAAATTTCAGTGCATCATAACATGCTGATCTCGTAGTCCGATTGCAGGGACAGGCAGAAAATACACTGCAGGAAAATCTTAGTAAACTAGATTTACTCTAGATTACTTGCTAGGTTAGATTTAGCTTGTAAATCACTGCAGTAGAGCTGTAGTTCAAATGTGCTACTTGTTCATATCAGTTTGTAAGCTAATAACACTTCAAAACACCGCTGGGAACTTTGTGGCATTACTTTCCATTTAAGAAAAATACAAGAGGATCTAAATCATGCCTTGGATAATTCAGAATATACATGGAATGTGGAACAAAAGCATGCTCTCTCCCTGACTACTTGGCTTACAGGACCTGCTGGAGTGTGTTGCAGCTTCCTTCTGACCTGCAGAGTCTTTTTTCTTTCCCATGGAAACTGATGATTTGACAGGGAGTCCTTGGGTCTCTTCTTAACAGGGAGTCGAGCTGTAGGAAGGGCACAGTTCCCCAGCGCAGACCTGCTCCAGACCAACTTACGCTGTTTGTAACTCCTTCCAGACCATGGCAGGTCTATCCCAGCGAGCACTAAGAGTTAGCTGTGTTTCGCAGGTGCCACAGAGGAGGACAGGCTTTGGGATGCAGGTCCAGGAATTACTCTGGGAGACGGAGCAGAGGTGGTCATAGGGGGAGCATGCGGGTAGCTAGTTGTGGCAAGAGTTTTTGAGTTAGAAATGGAGTTTATTGCAGCAGGAAGCCGTAGTGAATACGTAGGGATTTTTAAGCACTGTGGGAAAGAAGCAAAAATTTCATTCAAATTGTTCCACTGCACGCCTACAAAACGGAAAGATTTTTAGAGGCTCTTGCAACCTCCATTGAAGTAATGTCTCCTACTTCGGGATGAGCATGCTGTCAGTGTTTTAGTGAGGAATCATAACAGTAATAAAGATAATACAATATTATTATGATAGTAAATATCAGAAAAGTTTAATTTTAAATCATTGTTTACAGACACCTACATATTATACTCTAATATTGATTTTCAAATTGTGCTTAATATTATGTGCATTTTTTAATTTACCTTTACATTTGCATTTCTTAACTTATTTTCGAGTTCCTTTGCTGTACTTTCTTCCTGTAAATAAGCAAGTATGTGACCCCATTCAGTATCTTTTTTAAGAACTGTTAAGGTATTCAGGAAAATAAGCGATGTGCTGTCTGAATATTCATTAGGTGGTCATTGGTCTTGTTAGTTAGTAGTGCTTGGGTAAACAACGTAGCAATAACATTACATCTTGTAATCTTTTGAACTTGACTTTAAAATTAAAACTGATTTTTTAGATTTTTTTTTTTTATTTTATTACTTCCCCTCAGGATATGTTGAAGAACACTAATAAAGGACATCCCGACAGATTACCTCTACAAATGGCTCTTACAGAACTCGAAACACTGGCAGAGAAGTTAAATGAAAGGAAAAGGGATGCCGATCAACGCTGTGAAATAAAACAAATAGCAAAAGCAATGAATGAACGTTATCTGAACAAGGTTAGGAAGTAATGTGAAGCAACAAGGTTAGGAAGAATGTGTGATGGAAGAGTCAGTATATTATTAGTTTCTGGGCCTTGAGCAATCTTTAGAACAGACACCAAAGAGACACCTGAAGTTTTTCTGTGGGGTCATTCTAGTGGTAGGTGTGAGATGTGAGCTACCTCCAGGACTGAATAGGCTCACTAGTTAAACCACTGTGTGCTGGAGCAGGCGACATGCTGAAATAGCAGCAGCAGTATTAGTGTCCTTTGGCAGTGTATAGATAAAGCTGTGGCCTTGTCCTGTAGTAGTGTCTCATGCACATCTTCTGATAAATTCAAAATTCAATTTTGAATTTATTCTGGAACTGAGGAATTACTCCTGTATAAAGGAAGGAACCAGTTCCTTATACTGCAGTGCCTCTGACTATGGAGCAGTTCAAGATACGCTATTGAATGTGTCCAACATCTTCCTTGTTTTAAGGAACATCCCAGTCTATTTCATTCATGTGTTCAGATCATTCAGTAGAAATGTCTTTAAAGAACTGTGGAAGACATTCAGTAGGAAGGAAGTAACAATCTTCATTTGAGTTTGTCAGTAGTGCATACTGTGGATATATGTATGCTTGTCTTATTTGCATCATATGTTTCCTCCTTTCCCATGAGACGGGGCATAAATACTTCAATTACTGCTTTCATGAAGTTACAGGTGATTATACTGGACTCATTCTGGGATGGAGTAATGGGGGCATGCTTAAGGAGTGCAAGGAGTATTTTTGTTTGTGATGCATAAAAACATAGTTTTCAGGAAAGAAAGCAGTCAACCAGAACACACTTGTTTTAGGCTATTTATAAAAAATGGGATACTGAATTTATTGTCACACTGGAACAGTATTTCCATTCTAAGTGCATTAGAAGATGGATTCAGACATTTTACTTTCTAGTTTTCATACTCCTGCTTCTTGTGCAGGAGTTCAAGACACAGAACATGTGTTTTAAGAGGTGCTACAGGTTTCTCTTTGTTAGTCTATATAAACGGTAAAATCTTGTATGTTCTGCATGAGGGGGACAAATTGAGATATACCTGGATGGTGACTCCAAATTACGTAGGGCCCTGTGTGCTTTGTGGCTTAATAGTTTTGGAACAATGCCAGGCAGGGTGAAACAGGCGGTGAAGGAGGTGGATGAATAGGAAGTGGGTGAGTTACAGACCATTTTGTTCTCTTGGCCACTACGGAGGTGTATTTGACCTGTGGGGAATCAGTTCATGCTTGCACACAGTGCTGATCCTCAGCCCTTGAAGGCAAACAGCAGGAGCAATTTACAGGCCATCCATCTTTTGTACATGTTACCTTCCTGGCAGCCTGTGGAAACTTGCCAGCCGCGCTCCTCAGCTAGCTCTGTGAGCCCCCGTGGACAGAGCAGGCGGGAACGCTCTTCCTCCTCCCACCCTGACTTCCCCTTTTGGGATGGCTGGGACCATGCATAGCACTTAAATGGGCTGTGAAAAAAGGGATGAGGGAAGGAAACAACAGAAATTATGGAAGCTATGATTTTTTCCACTAGGGGACCTAGATTTTCAAAGCAATAACGTTCCATATTAAGACCGAACACCCCTGCAGGCCGTATTGCTGGCAGCAGAAGTTACTGTTTCTCTAAATGAAAAGCAAATCAGTAAAGAGGCTTAATTCACTTGGCAAATCCACCTGCAAACGCTTGTATTAGGATGGCAAGTGATAACCCATTGTATTTTCTTTTATTTTTTGCACAGGATATTAGATGTACCATGTATAATATACAATGTTGATTATTTTTAAAATCTAGCTACTCAGCAGTGGAAACAGATACCTCATACGGACTGATGATATGGTTGAGACGGTTTACAATGACAAAGGAGAAATTATCAAAACCAAAGAACGACGACTTTTCATGTTAAATGATGTGCTGATGTGTGCAACAGTAAATATTCGGTAAGACTTGAGTCATATTTTTTAAATGATCATTCAAGCTTCAGCTGGAATAAATGACACTGAAATTTTTTTTAATTGTTGTTTTTACTATGGCTAATGATTTCTAACAGTAGCCATAATAAATGGATAACTTACAGTCCTCTAAATTGCCTGCTGATGTTTGGAAGTTCTAACGTAAATTTGTAAGAAAATTATAGCAATTGGAGATTACAGATAGAAATGCTCTTTAGTGTCTAGTTATTGCTGCGTATTAGTTTTTAAAGGAGTGCAGGCATGCTAAGGTAGGATTCTTTTCTCTTCTTCCTTAAACTCATACTGTCACACACACAAATCTGTAACTTGACACAAGTTGCAAATTAAAAAAAAAAGAAAACAAACACAAAGCCAATGCATGTAGCTAGAAAAAACCTGGGACTCACTAGCAAAGTTCCAGCTGGGGAAGGGTTTTTTTCTCTGAGACTAAACATTGAAGGATTAAAGCTGAGGTGCTTTGAAGAAAGCATTTTTTCATAGTGCCTTCTGTGTTTTAGTTGGCTGTAATTATTACTGTTACTATACCTTTGTGTATGCCAAGGTCACACGCACATTCAAATGTTGTTTGTATCATAAATTACTTTATGTGATGGTACATTCTGACAGAGAAAATGTAGACCATTAAAATCTTCCAAGAACAGCTTTTCTTAAGCGTGATATGAGTTTATATCTTAGTTCATTACTGAAATATGAATACAGTACATATTTTTGTAATTGTGTGAATGCTTGGTCTCATGTTAGTGAGTGAGAAGTGCCATGTATTAACTGCACTTCAGAAAATGCACAAGCTTATGTCCAATTATCGTAGGAATTGCGACTTTTTACTCCTTTACAATTTATTCATTTCTATAGTAACACCTGGATATTTTCTTATGATTGTTTGGGAGAAAATTGCTTTTAACCATTTTATCTTTTCCATGACATCATCGTCTTGGATTTTTTTTGTAATTGTCCCTGAAGTGGCAACATGCAGTCTGTTTTCATTTTCCACGTGAAAAGTTCATGATTATGCAAAGTCTCTGTGTTCCTTATTAAGTCAACAGTTCTAGTTATCACTAACAGCACTGTTGTTTCTGTGGGCATTAACTGGTTCTGAGCAACGTCATTTGGGATGGTAATTGGGCATGTGTGTGTCATGGGGGCTTGCTAACTCTGAAAAAGTTTAATTATGGTTTTCTCTAGCAGTTCAGGTTTGCTTTCCAACCCGCTTATTTATATAACAGTGGGATTTTAGAATACTTGAATGCATTTCTAGCTTTATTCACTAGCAGAAAAAGGGTTTGTGACTTCCTTGGGGTGTTCAGTTGCAGGTGGGTCCACCTGCAAGCTGTGTGTGTTGGATTCATGGACTGCTTTTATATTTTTAGTGCAGAAGGAACTACCTTTGTCATGCAAAATATAGTTATGGACTGAAGGAAATCAACTGCCAAATTTCACCTGTATCCAGTCCAGAATTTTTGGTTCAAAATAAGAGTATGCTATAGAATGTTCCCCTTGCCTGTTGGGCTCATGTAGGATGAGCTTTATTTCTTTTCATTTTAGCTGTATAGAAGTTAGGCATCTTACCTAAGCTAGGTTTCTGTTATAGCAATGGTTTTCAAGGTGCATGCCTGCAGATTTACCCGGAGCTGTAGACTTCTTCAGAAACTTGACACTTAGCTGTGCAGTATCTATCAGCTCACTTTTCTTAACCACCTGTTGTCCAACCTTTACAGAAAAAGTCAGATGTTCCAGGAACCTGGGGACCATTGGTTCCAGACCAATTTTGTATAGTTGTCAAAAGTACATGACCCTCAGAAGGTCCTTCTTCACATGTAGTCTAGATGACCGTCTCTAACCAGAGACCTAACTTTTTTAAGTAGCAGGAGTTGGACAGAGTGGATGCTATCCCTAGTGAGTGAACAGCTGTGTCCTGCCTTGTCTTGTTTTCTTTCTTCTGAACTAGATCAAGAGTTTATAAATATTTACTTAAGCTGTGGCACTTGTGGTTTTTGTTCATACTTGCCTCTTCAACGAAACAAAAGTATGGCTGTGTTGTGAATAGGTAGCTGAGTAGCTGAATATGAGCATTAAGGTACTGTTCACAATAAACATGTTTTGGTGATTTCTCCCAAGCATTTAACTTATCTATTTCAGTCATGCTTTCTGTGAAGTAAACCTTTTTTGTTCACTTTAACATCTCTTCTGTCCTTTATAATAAGTGTTTGTTATATGTGCTTGAATGTGAATAAGGGAATGAAGGAAACAAAGGAAAAGGAGTATTAATGCCATTTCTGTTCCAAGTGAGCTTCCTCAGCATGCTGTTTCCTCTGAAATGCCTGTTGTGATACACACTTCCTTTAGCAGCAGCAGCAGCTCATGTGGGATTGCTCTCAGAAGCCACAGCAGTTGCAAAGGTCTGCTGTAAAGAACATCCTGGGCTGTGGGGCTCAGCAGAAATGTTAGCTTGTCAGCACCTGGGAGGTTACGTTGCCCTTCTTGCTGCCAGTAGTCATTCAAAGGTCCTATCATCCATATTTCCCTAAACGTAGCAGTTACTTCTTTTTGGCACTGTTTCAAGTACTGACCTGAAAGACAGCACAATCCAAACGAATTAGGAAAAGATGGAGCCACGGTATCATCCTAAGCACTTGTGTAAGTATATCAAAATGCACGTTCATCTTAAAAGACAGTCATTTATGTTTTGTTATAGAAATGTAGGGACTGTTGTTGGCAGTCCTACACTGTTTGTAAACAAGATTATCTGCACCTGCATAGCTGTTCTTTACACTCTCAGGAAAGGTCAGTCACAAAAGTCAGCCTGGTGCATGTATGTGTTTAAAGTTGTGCATGGTACTCAGACTGATAAACAGCAGATTTTAGAAGCTAAAATAATAAATAGGATGCCATGAAACACAGTTGCTTGTCACAGCAATAATCTGTGCATCTTCCAGCTCTTCCTACGAAAGCAGCGGCACCGTGACAACTGGCCAAAGGTATTTATTGAAGTGGAGCGTACCGCTGGGGCAAGTGGAAGTCATAGAGTATGGCAGCAGCGAGGGCCAAGGAGAGAACTGCAGGTTTCCATCCCAGCACTCTGCTGAAAATGTCGTCATTAACTCTAAGCCAAGTAAGTGACAGGAGTTACTGACTTTCACAGACTTCTTTGTTAAAATCCATCTTTGAATGTCAGTGGACTACTGAAAACAAAGGAAAGCATTTTGTGCATGAGGACTTCTGTAATACGAACAGTAATATAACCTCTTTCTTTGGAAATTGAGAATCCATAAAGTGACAGCCAGTCTCCTGCCTGGCAACATGAATTACTTGCGTTTGTATGGTTTAGTTTTATGCATGAATGCATAAAGAGTTTTAAAGCATGAATGTGTGTGGGCATGCAAAAAGGTGGTTTTGGTATGGTGTGCCAGCTGTCCCATGGTAGCTGGTCATGCATATGTTCTTTATCCCATAGTTAAAGCAGTGAAGTTTATCTCAATAAAAATGACCAGCCACCTCGATGCTGTGGAATAAGAGTCTGGGCACAAGTGGTTACTGCAGGGTAGAAGTTACTTCTCTCAAGCCGATAGTATCCCACCCTTCAAAGATAATAACAAATGCTTCAGAAAAAAACTTCAATTTTCATTTTAATTAAGGTTTTTGAAACAATATGCCAGTAGGTAATTTCCTCCTAGCCTCTCTCCAAAAACAACCTCAAGCTCTGAAGTCTGCAAGTTCTTTCTGTGTTTGTTAATCCCTCCTATAAGCCTGCCAACTAGCCTCAAGAGATGTATGAATTTCAAGAGTTTACTCGGTAGCCAGCCTTTCATATATAATGAGTTATTTTTATATCCTGTATTTGCCTAAATATTGTATTTTTAAGTGCATTTAATATATGTAGATTGTGATCCCTATTAATAGACTATAATTTACATGGGTTTCAGTGCTAGCTCTGGGCATTATTTCACACTACATTTATTTAATATTGTACCCTTAGCCTCATGAATTTTCCCACAGTTGTGCTGCAAGGAGACATAAATGTTACACTTCAGAACGGTCTGAGGTGCAGCTGCAGCAGTTAATACCCCTCATATTCTCCAGGATGGTTATTGTCAGCTCCTCCCTTTGTAAATAGCCACAGAAAATTCTTATAGGTACTTATGTCTCAGTTTCAAGGGTGACTTCATTCTTGCAGCTCCTTTTAAGCATTAATGGGCTACTTAGACAATGAGATTAAAGCTCTTATATTATCATTTACCAGCTGCTGTATGCATGACCCTGAGAGGATTGTATATAAGGGAGCGTATTACTTAGAATTGGGCGTCCCTCTCGTAGGTGAGTGTGGGAGGAACAGCTTGTTGAGTATTCCTACTGTGACTTTGTGCAGCGGCTTCACAGCCGATCAGACCAAATCCTTGCCTGTCAGCAAGATTAGATGCGGAAGTGGAGCATGAGGGGAGAAAGAAAAACCCTCATCCAAACAGTAGAAACTACTTGAACCTCTTGGCTTTGACGTTTCTCAGTTTCATGATGTTTGGTGACAATATCACAAAAAAATGAAATTACTTTGTACATCATTCGTGGTCTCAACCTTCAGGTTAAATGGTACTCAATAGGTAAAAGATGAGCTGAACTAATTGTTCTCTTGGTAAGCTCTGATCATTGTATTAATTCAGTCTTCTCCTAATAAAAGGGATCAAGTATAAGAATTAAAAAGAATATGGAGGATACTGGTTATACAAATGAATAAATCTTCCCTCAGCTTTAATCAAACGTTTCTGCCAAGTGGTCCAACTAAACTGAATATAATCAGTCATGAAAGAAGAAGAGCATAGCCTTGCTATTTGCATATACTGTTGTGTCTGCTGTTACTCTGAATGCAGACTTATCTGAATTGGCCTGTATAGACAAGTTTGAATATACACCTAATTGTGTTAGTTATTCTGTAGAGTTGCCCCCTTAGTTCCAGTCTTCTTGGCTGCTAAAGATTACGATTACAGAAGCTCAGAAAGTACAGCCTTCCTGCAAAGGGAAAGGACTGGTAAGACTTTGTGTAATAGTTCACTGTTGCTTGTTTATTTGCACCTACCAAGATGCGGCATTTTATAGTTGATGATGGCACAATCTTTATCATGGTAGTATTGCATCGTTGGTGAGGCTGTTGGGTATTTATCACAAATTACAAAGCACTACCAGTAAAGTATTGTCATTCTCTGCCTGAAACTGCATGATTTCGCAGTCGTCATAAAGTTATATTATGTTTCTCTCTGTTTTCAAAGTATACCAAGGAACTGCTGTGGTGAAATCTCAGTGCCCTCACAGAATGTGATTTTAATAACACCTAATGATCAAGAACAATTTGGAATGCTGCAGGCAAAATCCTGCTTCCATGATATAGAACCATGTCTCAGACCTTATTTTCAGCTCTCATTTCCAGTTTGTGGGAACTGGAGAGATACAGAATAATGATGATTCTCTGTAAAAGTATTAAGTAGTAGGGGGGTCACCTCTTCCATTTCTGGAGGACTGAGAAAAGTTGGTTTGTATCTACAGCGCACCAGATTAAGTAGTGTAAGGTTGATATTCTCACATTACTGCTGTGATTAGCAAGGATTCTTGATGGATTCTGGTTGTGCCCTTGTGAGGATTACTGGTTGTTGGTTACATTTCTCTTATCATGGCACTTTTTTCTCCACCAAAATCCTTTTTTGTGAGGAGGCAACTGTCATAAGCGTATCTTGCTATTTATTATTGGGTAAATGCAATTGGTCCTTTCACCTTTCTACAACGCTGCAAAAAAGGATAGTATAGTTCAAAGATGCAAACTTTACTTTGGGTGCTACAGAGAAATTAATAGCTGAATCTGAATTCATCTCGTTACGGGCTGTAATATGCAACTGCTGAAAGTTTGAAAGGTTTTATAAGTACATATAAATCAAGGGCATGTTTTACTACTGTTCTGAGGTAGAAAGCAAGGGCTGTGTGAACTTGGTTTTCACTTGGCAAAATCATCAATTTGCAGTTTTCTACCCAGTTCTGCTTTGCATACCATTCTTTTGTCTCTGAATTATAGAGAACACATTTAGGGGATATTAAGTTCATGTCTTTTTTTTTTTTAAGCCCTTTGTCTTTTGGCAGGAGAAACTGTGTGGCCTGAGGGTGTGGGGGAAGCAGGAAAGTTTTCCTGGAGTGTATTCTGCTATGCTGCTCCTGCCCTTGATGTGCTTTTGCCTTATCCCTATTGTTCTTCCCTAGCACCAAAAGTAGACTACGAGTTCTTTTAGTTATGAACATGAAGAAGGATTGAAGTCTCAGCTGTTTGGCAGAGTCCTTTGTTTCTATGGTTCTAATATTGTTTCCGAGTAGAGTGCAATTGTGTTTGCTTCCTGCAACCATATTTAAAGCAGAAAACATTTCACATTCTCAGTCTTCAGAAAAAAATAGCATGTTTATCTGATCGCATTTCTTTGAGCAAATCAGGCAAAGTCTGTTTCATGTATTGGAGTTAGTCTTGCTTGAAAGTCTGTGAGTATGAGTCTCTGGCATCCCAACTGGACCATTCCTGTGGAAATAGTTATCTTAACTCTGTATGCCAAAGAGGCCTGATGTGTTAATTTTCTTCTGTAGACACATTTGCAAAAAGATGCAAGAAAAAGTTCTTCCCTAGTAAATCCACATGCTGTTTCTGGTAGGCTTTTGCTGTTCTCCTCTCCTTCCCAACTGGTCCATGTGCAGAAGCACAGACACATTCATAGTACTGAAAAGTTGAATTAATATAGGAAAATAATTTTTGGCATGAACAGGAAGTTGTATATTCTTGGTTTTGATTTACTTGTGCTGGAAGAATTGTGTTGTGTAATGGAGTTCAGTAAGAGGTATTTGAAGCATGTTTTAGGTCGTTATGGGAGCATTTGACTTGTTTTTATGGTAAGATATGAAAACTACTGTAATGGTAGGTGAGGTTGCTAAATGGAAGAAACAAGAACAGTGATTCAAGTCCTGAAAAGAACTCAGCAAAAGTATTATGTAATATGGGGATGACCCTGGGTTATAAATGATTGAAAAGCTCAAAAGGAGAAACTTTCCTTAATTACTTGTCTTCCTTATGTAATGTTAACTATTGAATTCTGTTCTTCCACACAGTTGTGTTGATGCATGCGTTGATTTCACCTCCTCTGTTTGTGTACTACTGAGAGTAATGGATTCAGCATTCACATCTGGGATACTGGTTTGGTTTTCTTTTTCTTTTTTGTTTTTTTTTCCAAGATAGCTATAGGTAACCCATTTATTATGGACCTGGGGAAATGAACATCAAGGTTAAGGCCTTCTGAATTTTAGTATTTGCTCTGACCCAAGTTTGCTTGTATGTTCATGGGTGAGTCTTGTTACTTCTGTACCTCAGTTTCCCAACGTATAAAATATGCCGTGCTCTAGTGGGAACCCTAAACGCTCAAAGGACCACCTCAGACATCTAATGGGTCTGAAGGGAGTTTAATGGAGACCACAGATCACTTAAACATTCCCACAGGTATATTGGTATCTTTGATAATCATGTTATCTCATAGAGGAATTGAAAGAGTAATCAGTGACTATTCAAGTACTAGGTTATTGCTAGCTTTATTTTTGTGAATTTTCTGTCTTTATTTGTTATTTTAGATGCTGTAAACATCTAAGGCAATTAACGCATTTGTTCTGATGTTATCTTTTTTGCTAATACACGCTGCTTCATCCTGAATGATCTTTAGTAGTTGAAGGGATTTATCTGCTGGCTATTTCCTTGGGGTTTTGGTTTACTGGAAATTGTTTTTTCCGTTGGCTTTTGAAGAAGTTTACTGCATAGCTATATCCTAGTGAATGATACTCATTCAATCAAAAAGGGTGATAAGTTGGACTGAATTTATGGAAAGAGGGCATCAAGAAAGTTAAATGTTACCTGTACACTTCTGATAAAAAAGAGGATGGGTGAGATGGGACAGACTTTTTAGCAGGGCTTGTAGCGACAGGATAAGGGGTAATGGTTTTAAACTAAAAGAGGGTAAATTTAGACTAGATATAAGGAAGAAATTTTTTTATGATGAGGGTGATGAAACACTGGAACAGGTTGCCCAGAGAGGTGGTAGATGCCCCATCCCTGGAAACATTTAAGGTCAGGTTGGACAGGGCTCTGAGCAACCTTATCTAGCTGAAGATGTCCTTGCTCACTGCAGGGGGGTTGGACTAGATGACCTTTAAAGGTCCCTTCCAACCCAGACTATTTTATGATTCTATGGGTGAAAGAGCAATGAATACAACTTGGTTTTTAATGTCATATTAATATGACATATTTTAAATATGCCTTTCAAAAAATATAAAAAGTATAGTCAAAGGTAAATTTGTAACTTCTTATGGAAATGTATTATATTCCCCTCTAGAAGAATCAGAAGTCGACCTTCACTTGCAAGTCATCCATCTATACATAAAATCACTGAAAATACATGTATTTCACTGCCCTTTAAAGGGGAACATAGGAGCACAAGTCAAATATACTGGCCAGAGTTTCAGTTTCTCAGACTCCTGGCACGTGTTACGACAAGTTTGCAGCACATTCCGCAAACTGTTGATGGCTCATGAAATGCGGTTTCTGTGCCGAGATGAATGCCTTATTGGTTCCACAGTGATGGTGACCACCCTGAGTTGTCTGTTCTCTGGTTGCCAAGAATAAAAAGGGTAAGCTGTAAAAGTTTTTCACAGCGGTTTTATTTAAGAAGACCAGACTACAGAGACTCTGAAGAAGCAAAGGGAGAGCGCTAAGCATCCTGCCATTTCTGGGTGGAAAACCAGTGCCTGTCAGCAGTGTTCTGCTGCTGATCATGTTGACTAGGAGGCATACACAGCATATTCTATTACTTAAGCAAAGAACCATTTAATTTGAGCCATATGGCTAAAGGCTGAAAGAGAAAATGAACAAGATCCATCTGTACTATATATCATGCAGTGATGAGCGTGGGAGATAACAGTACAATGAAAAAACAGGTTAGCACATTTATGTCTATGGCTGCAATTTAGTGGTTTTTTTTGTTTCACACGTTTACAGTTCATAACTGAGATCAAAGCTCAGCACTGCTAAACCATGGCTTCCCTCCTTTCCTGGTCAGACTTCCAGGGATACATTTTTACTCCCTTTCCACTCGCCAGTGGTTTTGCTCTGTGGAATTTGTTTATTGTCACATGTAGTAGTGACGACGCTGAAGCGCAGGCATGATTCCTCTCTTCCAAGTTTCCTTCTCCTTGATGCAGTCACTTTGTGTAGGTCTCTGAGTGTTGCCAGGGAAACAGGTGGGGATATTTGATGGGCTACAGTGTGCATTTGTGTTTCTGTCAATGTCTTGCTCAGTGGAGGAACAGCTCTTCTCAAAAACAGAAAGAGTGCTGCTGTGGTGGGCATTGCCATTAAAGCTGTTTTTTGCTGGTTTGTCTGATGAAAAATATAGAATTGGGGAAGGAAGAAAAAAGTCAGCTTTATCATCACTTTAAGGCTGGATAATTGTAATACAATGTCCAGAGTAAGCAAGACTAAATATTAAGTGGCTCATCAACTCTAGCATTGGTGATAAGGTTTTAAAAAGGATGATGTGGCATTAATTGCTAGGTGAACTAAATTTCATCTCTTGAAATATGTATAGAGTAATAATGTAAATCGTTATTTTAAAACTATTGAAAACAGTATTGTACACTAAAGGAGATGTAATATGTTCATAAATGTAAACTAGCATTGATATATGCAAACAAAAGACCAGAGATTTTAAATAAATCTAACTCCAAATAGCCTGTTCAGCTGAGCAAACTGGGTGACATTAAACAGTTCACTTGTTAAGCGGATATATGTTTCTAGCTGATGCATTAGGCGTAGAATAAATTACGTGTTACATGTTTGTCTCACCCACTTAGGATGACAGTCTTCTTTTTGCATTTTGTATTCTTTATAGTGGTTGTAGGTCTTGATGTTCACCTCCTATAAACCTTTTTCTGTGTTGCTAGGGGTCTCATCCACATCTTGACACAAAGTATTAAAATGAGTAGAAACCTAGCTATAAGCAAGTGGGTGTGAAAGAGGGAGGTAAGCTCCTCACAGTACAATTTCCACATGAGTTCTTGTAGATGTCTGGTGGGAACTCCGGTGTAAACCTCTGGAAGCTTGGCCAGTTTACAATCACCTGCAGACCTGTCTTGAGATCCCTGCAGTACTTTCATCATTTAAACGCCTTCGCATGTATACTTTCACTGCCTGTTTCTATCAGTGTTTATCTTCTCGCATCCAGTTCCTCTCTTGCCCTTCGTGCCCATGCAGGCACATCCCAGAGGTTCTGTGGAGGGCAGGGGCTTCCAGGTCCATGCTGCCCTCAGCCTTCCCCTTTGGGACCTGTGAGAGGAAAGGGCTACGGCACCTCTTTTCTTTCACTCTAAAGTCTCTGTGCTTCCAGGATTTTTCTTCGTCATGGGAACAGAGCCAGGAACTGGAGTTTCTCTGCTCCATACCTGCTGTCAGTACATAGTCCAGGAAGACAGCTGACCGTTGTCCCGGCAAGCGTGGTGTCGAGGAGCCAGGCTGTGGGGTCTACACTTGTCAGCGTATCGGAGCTCCGGTGTTTCTCCCTCCTGTTCCCTACTGCTTTCTCTTCCTTCCTCATCTCTGGCACAGCACAGCTGCTTCTGTCAGCAGGAAAAATATTTATGGCATTTTATCTCTGAAATTCCCTGTGCGGTCAGGATTAGCTGGAGTTTAATATAATCCTGAAGCCACGCTCTCAATGTATGAGCTACTTTTCACCCTCTCAAGAGGCTTTGTGTTTCCTTGGAGTTCTTGCATATTTTTACTCACAAATGGTATAGCCCTATGAATTTAATACCTTACTAAGTATTTGCAGTTGCAAGATATTGATTTTATCTTCACATTGCTCAAGCTGTGTAAATAAGCAGTTTTGTGGTTGGACTGTAGTTTTTGTGTAACTTGTTTCTTTGGTGTTCAGATCTGATACAACGAGCATATAGCGAGACAGGTCTCAGCATTTATGTAATTACCAGTTGGAAGCAAGGTATTAACAGCTGACAGGGAGGTGAAGCATGTTAAAAATACTTTGTCAGAGTTGAGACTTGGGAGGTTTGTTTCCCAGCTCTGCTCTATGTGTACTGGGTGGCATGTGGTACTTGGTTCTTTGTCTGTGATTAGGACTTGCAGAACTCCCCTATCTTGCATGGCAGTGAGAATAAATACATTAAAGAGTTTCAGAGGCTCAGATTATCAGATTTAATAATTAAGCTCATAAAGATTACCTTTAGGTGCTTACATGATTAAAGTATGATTAGACCAAATAATGTCATTTCATGTTTATGATAATGCTCTTCATGTGGGTTGATGATGATGATACGTCCTGACTATATTGGTAATTAGGCTTGCTTACCCCATGTCTGAATTTAATAGGTTGTGTTCTAGTAATCTCAGGGTTTATTGCTTATCATTTAGTACTCTGTACATGTTTGTGCTGCTTCTTCCTGCACTAAGTTACTAAACCTAATTTAGGGTTATGCTGTAAAGCTATGTGTGAGTATCTGCTCAGCTTTTCATTGATGGCTTCCAACTAAGCTCTTGTTTCCTGAGATCATTCCTGACTTCCCATTTGCTTCAGTTTCCAAACCTGGAGACTGATACCACTCTCTAAATATTTGTGTAGTTTGGACCCGAGAGTATGATGTAATCTCAGGTGAGCTACAGTTGAGCTACGGTGGCTCAGATTTTTCAGGAGCATGCAACTGTGGAAATTGAGTTGGATTTGGCGTGAAAGAACAAACAGAGGTAAGGCTGAAGGTCTGCTTTTCTCTTATGAACTTTAAATTAACCTGTGGGCTTGTTTAGGTCTTAAACCAGGATTTTGGATGCACAAGACTACTTTTTTTTTTTTTAACTGAAATTCCAATTGGCTGTTAAAATGCTCTCGTAAAGGAGAAATGAGAAAACATAACCCACCCACATGCTTGTCTGAGGTGTCTATGGAAACAGGAGCAGCATGAGTGAGCAAGTGGAAAGACACAAACAGGAGGAGGGTGGCGCTGGGGGAGCTGTCAAGGGCTTTGCTTACATAACGCAGTGTGCAGGAAGCTTGTAGTTCAGCATCTAAAAGTAAAATCTCATCTGCTTTGTCACTGGCTCTAACACTCGTATGGAATTTCCAGGCAGGAGGTATCAGAGGTACGGAGGTGCCTCCCTTGTGTATAGCTGGTGCTTGGATTTGTCAAGTTCTAGGCAAGAGAAGATTTCAGTGCATCAGGGGATCCTCATCACCAGCCTTCCAGCAAAAGCTAGGTGTTTTGTAAAGGGAAAAGGAATAATACTTAACAATGGGCATCAGTATCAATTGCTAAATGAATGACAACATTCCTGGTATTCTCAATATTCATAATCTTTTTGCCAGCTCTGTTTATCCGTTACTGAAATAGATGGCTTGTCATGTAGAAAATGTCATGTAAAGGTCTCCTTTCCTACTTGCGCTGAGAAAATTACTTTCACTAGGCCTCAGCTGCTGCTGTGCTGGCCGTGCAGGGAAGGAGCTGCAGCTGCTGCCGTGCTCCCCAGCAAAGCAGCCTGCTGCCAGAGGTGGGAATTCGCCCCCTCTGCCCACACCCAAGCAGCAGCACACAGACACTTCACTTGCACGTGTACATTTATGCACAACCTTCCAAATCCTAATTTTGCCCGAGCCAAGTTAAACTGACTTTAACCACACCCAGGGAGTTTCCTGCAGGCTTTGAAAATGCCTGGATATAAATAGGCTAAAATTGCTTCTATTTCAATTATAAGAACTACTTCAAACCGAGCAAAACTGGTGAATTTAAACACCAGGAAACAAGCAGGTAAAGTAAGTGTTTACTATTATACTCAAATATATCTCGGCTAAGGAATGATTGTTATAAAAAGCAGAATCTTCCCAGCCCAATTTTACATAGCAGCAAAAATCAATTTAAACTTCAACCTCCTTTCCTCCCTCTAAAGCAAGTGGCATTTTTGTTTTCTTTTTCAACCTTGAATATATTTCATAATAATGCTGAGCAAGGAATTAGGTATTTTTCATGAATTACTGGTTGTTGGCAGTAAACTTGCCTGTTGCAGGGAGGCATGAATTTCTCTGGTAGAATCTTAGCAACGAAGGAATTAAGTTGATGAAAAAAATTCCTGCTAACTTACACGTGGCCAAGATTTCACCTTTGATCTGTAGGTGGAATGCAAAAAACGTTGCCTCTGAAGCCCATATGTGGTTATTGGTTACAGCACACTGCCTTCTCTCCTGCCCGGGCACCGTCCTCTGTAACACGTAGGATGTGTAGAGCTGGGGAGAACCTTCTCTAAACTCATGAAGGGTTTTTTTTCACATTGGAAAAATAAGTTGTTTTGGAGCTTGATAATTAGCAAGAGTGGCTTAGAAAGGGGAAGAAAATGGCTTTATCGTTTGTGAAACATTTCAAAGTACAAAAAGAAACCAACCATGTATCTGCTTTGGAGTGAAGCCAAGAGTTTTTCAGTGCCTTCTATGGAAAAAAGAAAGAGTGAACACCCACCCCAAAATAGCTAGTAATCGAATGGTCAGGGAACATGTGTGGGCTGAAGCAGCCAGTCTTTGGCTGTGAACTGAGAAATGCATCTGATGAACAGACTCGTGTGCCCTCCCACCTCCTTCACCCAGGAAAACCCCTCCGTCAGACAATTCAGACCCAGTTCAGAGATGAAGTTGCTATAACTTGTAACTCATTATCCAAACACAAACCAAGTGGTCAGTTCTCAGAGAACTCTCTTCTGATGAGTCCATCATTGCTGATCTCTGAAGCCCGGTTATTTTTCTGTGTTCCAGTTTGTGCCCACTAAGGACCTCCATGAAAGAATGATACTAGTTGTGGCTATTGATCTAGTCCTTGATTGACTCTTAAAATTTCTTCTTAATTTGGCTGTTTGTCTGTTCTAGAACATCAGAAGATGGAAGCAGGCTTTCTTTAATTATTTATCGATTTGCTTTTTGGCTTCCTTTCCTGTGCTAAGAACATGGTTTTTAATGAGTGAGCCTAAAATGACTTCCATTTGGTTTTTCTGTGTGACAGAATTTCAGATGCCAAATTAGTTTATTTGCTTTGACACTCTTATTGCATCCTTTTTATCTTGACTTATTAAAAGCTTATAAAATATGCATGGTGCAGACAAAATAGACTCAGGTGACAATTGCTGAATGAAGTTCAAGATTTATGCCTTATTCCCAAGGCTGGAACAAGGATATTTGTAAGAGCATTTGAAGCTCCAGGAAGAGGATTGTAGAGGACAGCTCTTTTCAGGCATGGTGGATGTATATATTGCAGAGGGCAAGTCCATCTATGTAAGTAGTTAAAGCTTTCTTTATGGCCTCAGTTGAAGACTATGGCATAAAGTCCTGCAGTACTGAAGAGCTGCCTGAATGCTTGCTGTTAAATATTGCAGGTTAGTGTCCATTTTCCGACCTGCTTTCAATAATAAAAAAAAAAGTCCTGTAACTCTGTCTTTATGAAGCTGCAAAGAGTGATCCTGGCTTTTAAAACTTAAAAATAATATACTTCACTTGAGTGAAAATATACATCCTATACAAGGGAATCCTCACAAACTTTCAGCTTTTCACAGCCTAGTAGTTTTAAATTTTCTCTTAATTCAAACCCTCAAGGATAAACTTCAGAAATATTTGTAGTATGTTTTTCAGTGCAGCAGTTTGATTTGTTTAGTAGTGGAGTTTATAAATGACAGGTAAGTGAATGGACTTCTGCCAAAAACTCAACTAAACTGCCAATTACTTCTAATCAGTCTAAATTTTGTTTTGCAGAAGTTATCTTTTTGTTACAGAAATTTGGGGCAAGAATTATTTCATTTGTGTTCTTTACAGTGCCAAACACGTTATCATGGCTTTTGGCTAGATTTCACCAGACTTCTATTAACATTGACCCATCCCTTTCTTTGTAACTAGCCCCATCAAAATCAACAATTTGATGTGTCTAGGAACTTAGCAATTCTGGTGCTTAACAAATTACAATTATTTTAGACGTTAGAAAAAAGGTGTAAGCTATCAGTAGAGGGATACAAAGAGAGAAGTGTTTACAACTTTCAGATGTTGATTTTTCAAGTATTTGGATTGAAGAAAGTGAAAATGCAGCTTAATGAAAGTATGTAGTCTGCAGTTCCAGAAAAGTGTTTCATTTTTTTTAAACGAATCTGCAAACATGCTTTACTGACCATAATCTCAAAACTCTTCCTCTTACGTCTACGTTGCAGTCATTTCTTTTCATTGTGTACAATAAATGTAACGATCTTTTCTTATGGACTGATTTGTTTTTAAGGGTAAGAAAGGCTAGATTGTTCTTTTAATTAACATTCAGAACAGGCAAAGAAGGGTGGATGAAAGTTGCATCTATTCTCTGGCTGGGTAAATAGTAGTAAATGCAGTCATTCCCCTGTTTAGTGCTCAAGGGCAAATCCTTTCATTGATTCAATTTACCAGAAGATTTAAAGGCAAGAGAATAAGTTGAAATTTCATGGGAATGCAACAGGTTTATGTTGCATTTTCTTGCAGTGAAGTGGAGAATTCACTTCTAGTCGAGATAAAGTAACCCTTAACATTTTCCTTGAGCCTTGAAATTTTATACTCTTCAGGGTTTAAGGCAGACTCCTAGCTTAATATAGTGAATTGCGTTAAAGAAAAACATCCAGTGATGCCTCAATCTGTATGATGCCTCCAAAGAGGAAAACATCTTTAGAAAATACAGTTATTTTGATATATAACTGAGAATATACTAATTATTTAAGAAGAATTGTCTTGTGCGTGTTTATTTTTGTGGTTATTCTGGTTTATGCTATTTTGATAGCTTTGTGTTTGGTTTGTTATGTTTTGGTTTATACACTGGTCCCTGTGGCAGATTCGGGGAACGGAGGTGCTGGCAGTGTCTCAGTGGGCAGCAGTGCTGTGCCCGGCACCGATCTGCCCTGGCAGCCAGGCCGGGTGGCATAGCTCGTGTCCGTGCTCCTCATCTGTCTGCGGAGTGGGTAGCCAGCATTATATTTAGATCGTGTTCTTGCCAACACAGGGTTGAAATCCTTCTGCTCCTGGGAAGTTTGCTGCCCGCAGACTAGCTTCCAAAGTTGTGGTGAGGGTGAAGGATCCGTAGTTTGGATATTGCACTGCGTGAGCTAAATAATCTGCAGGGGTTTCCTGGAAGGATAATCCAGCCTGGTTCCTGTCGTTCAGCCAAAGGGAAGCATGCTGACTCTGTATACAGAGTCGGGGTGGGGTTTTTTAGGGGAGAGGGAGAGTGTTGTTTCTGCAAGAATTACATAGCCATCCCGCTCCTAACATCATGTCTGGGAGTCAGAGTGTATTAGCAGGGTTCTGCAAGCTTTGTGCATTTAAATAGACAGTTTATCCTACTAATCAGAATATTTTTCTGAGTTAGTGTTCTCTTATAAACATATGTACTTACTGATGATTAGGGCAAAATATTTCTGCTGCTGTTAAGATTTGTTGCTGATCTCAATACAGATCCTTTTTTCAGTTAACTGTGATTGCGATAAAATTTCAAGTGGTTCAGTGAAATTGCAGGCTCGTGTTAGAGTTAGGATGTGGATATATGATCCAGAACTGTCTTGCGATCGATTAAACAAATTTTGAGTTTTAAACCACCATAGTGAAGGCTAGAAATAAATTTTTTGGCTTCATCACGTGACCAAAAGCAACCGTCAGGAAGGATGTTTAAACTAAGGTGTAACAGCAAGTCTGCTGCTTGGTGCTAAGCAAAACTTCCCATGTCAGCAAGAGATTTTGGGGCCAGTGAAACTTCAATATTTGTCACAGTTCTAGTGTGTGCTTCTTAAAACTACACGTAATGCTCTCCGTCATACTCGATGAACAAGCTTGAATCTTAATTGTAACTATAAAAATCAATGATAAGGTGAGCTAAAAGGAAGTGGCTATGGTAATGCCTGTACATGCAAAGCTAATAACATACTACCTATAATTTCCCAGGATGCATTTCACAATTATCTGTCTGCAGGGACATTAAAAGCACCTGGAGCAGCAAAGTGAAATATTGATGATATATGTATAAATAAACCACTTTGATTCTCAGAAGTAATGAAGACCCTAGCTGCACATTGGTGCATTAGTTGTTTTTACAATTTCGAGAGAGAGTCACCAATTTTGATAATTAAGCGTCACTTAATTTTCATAGTGTTAAGAAATAGCAATATATGTTAATATTATTATCTTTTGCTTTCCTCCTTCAACTGAGAATTGTATCTTTTTATTATGTATAACCTTATGTTTCTATTCGTTTTAGACAAGCTCTATATGGGACCAGGGCAACTGTACCATGATCTGCAGAACCTTTTACATGACTTGAATGTAGTTGGTCAAATTAGTCAATTAATAGGCAGCCTTAAAGGAAACTATCAGGTAATAAACAAAGCTGGATTTATTTTTCAGATATGTTCCTGTTGCAAAGTAGCATAATTGTCTTTCCCTAGGATCTGTGCAAGACATTCTTTAGTTCTCTCTGTAAAGACTGCAATAATTTTTACGCCTAGTAATTCATTTATTGTTAACTGTTTAGCGTTATAAGTAGATTACAGCTGTCTTTCTAATCTTGTTTTTCTTTATTGTTTTTAAGTGTAGGTGGATACTAGAAGTGTCTGCATTTGCTCAGTAGCTGATAAGCTTACATGGAAACAGAATTACGTTTTGATCTTAAGAAATTGGATTCTTGCAGTTAGACAAGGTAGTAGGAGGACGGTTGTTTGGAGGAAGCTCTTGATGCCCATCCGAGCTCATAATCCTGGCTTTCGGGGGAAGCTGTACTTAAAAAAAGTGCAAATCACAAAAATATAAAAGGATTTTCAGAGGAATTTTTAAAGTAATTTGCTTTGGCTTTGTTCACATCCCTTTTATTTAGCTTATATTCTGGCAAACAGATATAGTACTTTAACACTGAATTTCAGAATGAGTTCTCCATAGTCTTAAGACTTAAAAGAATCGCTTTTTTTCCTTTTGTTTTATATCCTTTATGTATGCTTAGGCACAATTTTTAACTTCTACCTGCCATCATAGGCTAAATACGTATGTGTGTGTGTGAATATGTATATGAAAGCTGAGTTTCTCTTGGGATATCTTGCCTTCAGAGTCAAGGGCATTAAATGTAACATTTTGTGAAAATATGTACTGTGAAGGAAGTTTATGGAAACGGTACTTTTGGACAAAATTTCGCAAGTATTTGAAGGTGAATTTCAGCTGCATTATTAGGAATATGTATGGCACAGATACCATAAGACATTCACTCATTAACATCTACAAAACCTTTCTGCCTGTACTGCCAGTCAGAGCCAGCTACGTTTTGAAAACTTAAAATTCAGTCAATGTTTCCAGGTAGAGATGTGTAAGATAATTAGAACAGTTTAGTTGAGGAATGAGGGCAGCTTCTCTATTTTTGAAAAAGACTTCAATTTTCATAAAATTCTGACTGTGGAAAATTAGTGTACTTTTGTGTACGAATACTCGTTACTATTAATGCTTTAAGTGTCACTCAGGTGTGCTTTTACCCTCTGTGACCGAACACTCAGCTTGCAGAGGGTTATTGTTTCAGCATCCTACTTAAACAGATTCCAACCACACAGACAGCTTTCATGATGGCTCTGTAAACATTTTGGCTCTAAGATTTGAACAAAGATGTATTGGCAGGATGATCTGAGATTTTCTTTAGAATTTGGGGCTTCTGTATAACTATTCATTGAAATGGAAGTAAAAGGATTGTGCATACACCTGATGCAAATTTACATTTCTTAATCTGACAAATGCTTGGGAGTGTCATTTGTGTATCATCAAACTCTGAGCAATGTGAGATTAACTCATCAGGTAAAATATGTTAGCAAATTTTTTACAGATATTTTTGAAATGTGTTTACAATATGGCTAAATTATCCATGATTAAAATGTGGACTAAATGAGGCCCAGGTTCCAGGAATTGTTTGTTACATGCAGAGATCACCTTAGTTAGCCTGTCGGAAATAGGCCAGTAGGCTGGTATTGAATCTTAGCTTTTTTAATTTTTCAGAACTTAAACCAATCTGTAGCCCATGACTGGACCTCAGGTTTACAAAAACTCATTTTGAAAAAAGAAGATGAAATCAGAGCGGCAGATCGCTGTAGAATTCAGCTGCAACTCCCAGGAAAACAGGACAAGTCAGTAGTAATCTTGGTTACAAAACTTTCTAAATGGGCTTATGTATTAGGCAAAGATGTACCAGGGAGGATTTGGGAATTTGTAGCTCTTCCCCCTCTTCTGTCTCCGCAGTTAGCCTCTGACTTCTGCTCTCACGCCACAGTGCTGGGAACTTGCACGTTACACAGCAGCATTGTAGTTTTTCTCCTGTTCCTCAACCCCACGTTCCAGAGGCAAGAAGCAAGAGAGGAAGCATGGCAGTGACAGCTAGCAGGGGACAGCCACTGTTACATTCCTTCACCAAGGAGGGTGTTCTTATACCATTTCATGTAAAGTGTAGGAAGACGGGAACAGCCACTGTTACATTCCTTCACCAAGGAGGGTGTTCTTATACCATTTCATGTAAAGTGTAGGAAGACGGGCATATGGCATATCATAGCCTGAATGCTTATATCGGAGCTGTGTCTTTGTCTAAGTATTAGAAAATAATGAAATTTCATCTTGCTCAACATTTCTAGCCTTGACTGTCATAGTCAATGCATTTAGAGTGGCTTTTTTTTTTTTGTCTTGCAGGTCTGGGCGGCCCACTTTCTTTACAGCTGTGTTCAATACATTTACCCCTGCCATCAAACAGTCTTGGATCAACAATTTACAAATGGCTAAACTGGCCCTTGGTAATTCTTAGTTACTTAAATTTCCTATCAAGTTAAGATAGCTCGCAATGTACAGTGTAATTTTCTTATTTTTATTTTTTAGAAAATGATCTTTTTGCGAAAAGCTATCTGCAGATGTTAAAATTGCAATGCAGTAAATAGTGATTGTGTATCACTACAAGGTAATGACGTTATAGATAGGATGGGGGTTTCGTTATGAAGGAATATAATTTCTACAGTATTTTAATGAAATCTATGGTAATCATTACTAATTGTTATATCTAAATCAACAAGAATGAGAGACACTACAGGACAGACAGGTGAGGAAGTTATTCCATTATAAACTTATTTCTTCAGATCTTACGAACTTTTTAAACTTTGAACTTCAGGTTCAAATTTAGTTTTAGCTCAGAATGATTTTAGCTAGGAAATATCAGTAAAGCTTTTGGATTCATTTGTTTAGCTTTCTGAGCATGAAATAAACGTATGGATGTAGTTTTAATATAATGTAGTATTTCTATAGTTGGATATGTAAAACTCAAGTTTTTTGGGGAGAGTTTTTTTTTTAAACATAAATCTGTAGTCTTCACTGGAGGGATTATCACAAACAAACCTGATCTAAGTGGGAGCAATAAAGAATGTGCTGTCCTGTGATGTTATTAGTCTCCCGTGTTTGCACAGGGGATATAGGTTTCCAAAGATACCTGGGATTTTGAATGCCTAAGTTGAGAAACATTGAGGATATGCACTTACTAGAAAGCAAGTTTCACCAGCACATCCTCAAAATACAGTGCTTTTATGGTATCTCACTGAAGGCAGGCAAAATAACAAAAACAAAAGAAGAGAGAATGGATGTCTCCGTCATTCCAGGAGGGAGGATCCTTATAATTATGATAAGTAGTAGGCGGTAGTGATGTCACTTACACAGGCAGAGAAATGCCATTTGCAAAACAGATTTCCTAGAGTCTGAGGAGAGGTTTGATATGCCTTTTCCTCTTTTAATAACCTACTGACAAGATCATTAAGAGAACACCCTTAACATTTTGCTAGTGTAAGGTGTTCTTTTTTTGCATTATTAATATGTACGTAATCTACTTTATTGAATTTTTGCTCATATTTTTACATTGTCATCTATGCATATATGGCATAAGAACAGCCTGATCAGTATTAACCAATCCTAACAGAATTCTTTTCCATTCCTGTAGAGAGGTGTAAGTCATTATTCAGTGAAAGTATTGTTTCTTTCTGTTACAGCGGAGGATAACCTGTTAGGTTGGTTCTGTGTAGAAGATGATGGGAATCAAATCAAAAAGGAGAAACATCCTCTCCTTGTTAGACACATGCCAGTAATGATGGCCAAGCAACAGGAGTTTAAGGTGAACAGAATTTTTATATGAGATTACAATTACTTTTCTTGTGTGATATAACTGCTAAAGAATACCATATTGTAAATACATCTATTAGTTCACATCTATTAGTTCTCTTGCTTTACTACCTTGGTGTAAGACCAGTAGCAATGGAAGGTCCAAGAGGGTCACAGGAATGCAAAATATAGCAATCTTTGAGGCACTAAGGATCATAGTGTTTACTTTTATATAGTATGACATTCACTTTCAGATATAAGCTCATCATTCAGTGAAAACAGAACTGCTGGGAATTTTGAATTGGTCTTGAGGTTTCCAAGTGTTTGTTTGAGGCTCTAAAGTAACCTGCAGCTTACAAAGGGGAGGAATCTTATCTCCGTGATAGCTGTCCTGTACTGGTGTAGCTGTGTTGAATCCTCCTCAAATTTCTGATTTTCATTAGTACACAGAGAGCAGTAGTTTTAAAATAATTTTTAAAATTCAATTTTATGGGGACTTATACAAAATGTCGTTCTGTTCTGAACAATGATACAGAAATCATCTTAATGGTTCATTTCCTAAACTAATATGTCAGTTTGAAGTCACGTTAACCACTGAGTTTAATGAGGAAAATAAGTGCAGCATGTCCAGACCAACAGATGGAAAAGAAGGCTGCTGGATACGATTTTTTCCTATGCATCAACATGATTTCTTATTGACCATCAGTCAGTTAGGCTTGTGCAGAAATGCTAATGGAAGTAAAATGGTATATGTATGGCCAGAATCCCAATGTTAAATTAACATCATCGTGTGGGTACTGCTTAAAGCATTAAGTCTGCAGACAGTTGTTGCTAGGACAGCCTACACAGGAGGGAAGTTCAGCTGGCAGCTTCACTTCAGGTGTGAGTATACAGGCCTGGATGATGAGGGAAAATAATTGCTAGCTGGAAGTGCATTTGAAATGTGTAACCGTGTTAAATCAAGCCATTCCTATGATACTGGTTTTCAGAGCAGAGCTGCAATTTACAGCAGCCAAAGTCTACTGAAAGTCTCTGGTCTCCCATACAACCGAAGTCATTCTCGTCTTATTGAACAGTCAGCTTTTTCTGTATTGAATACTTTCTAAAGTCACCACTGGTGAAATAACGAAGCTAATTTAATTTTTTTGCAGAAACTTAAAATATTTTTATGTTTCCTTAGAGCGTATGCGTTTGTAAGTCCTGTAGGTCCATGCCAGGAGCCTTGAAGGCCCAGGCTCAACTACTGTAATCAAGTTACAACAGGATCTGCTTGTTTTGAAAGGAAAGGAAAGCCTGTTGCCCATACAGTTGGGTGATGGTCTTTGCCTTGGTCACCTCAGGAGAATAGAGTGTGTGGCAGTATTTGCCTGAGCTCTGGGTCAACTTTGCCAGTTTTGCAGCTCCTAAAGATAACATGGGTGTGAGCGCAGCTGTCACGCCTGATGCTCCTAAGTCCTCAGTATTACTGGAAAAGATGATCTAAGTATTATTGGTGGTTTTCTGCAGCCTCAGCTGCAGTTTGGGTGTCAGGCCACTGCTTGGGGTGGGAAGAGACCCTTTGCTTGGCTGATCCTGCTTGTTTTCTCTTTGCGTGCTGCTCAGGCTGCCTGGTGGCGTAGGGAGCCTGTTGCAACATCTTCCATCAGAGCAAATTTACACCCCAGGCAAAGGGCTTCTGTCAAGATTGAGAGCTAAACTACCAGGATTTAACTATGGAAAAACAACATCGGTTTTGACTAAGATGCAAAGTAACACAGAGATGTAACAAGCAGCCTGAGAAATATCCAGCATGCAGGCTGTCTTTCCTTTCACTAGTGATGTATTTAGCTGTCACAGCCACTGTAAATCACCACTACGAGTAGATAGCTTCAGCATGTGTTAAATGAGACTTGCTAAGACTGGCATGGATAGCTCTTTTTTATTTTTTTCCTTTTTTCTTTTTCTCATCTATCAGTTTCCATCCTTTATCCTTATAGTGAATTGCTTTTGTGAATACATAACATTATTTTTACTACTGCTAATCACTTGGTGATGCCTGCTGACTTCAGGGAGATTTGTGAAATTCTTTGCACTTTTGAAAATTAAGTAAACTGGTAATTTAGAACTCTAACTTACACCTGCTCATTTCCTTTTTTTTTTTTCTTTTTTTTTTTTTTAATTATTCACTGTTGGGAGGTGATTTTGCCAGGTTATGGTGAAGTTGTCTAAGTTAATACTAACCAAATTGTTTCTAGTACTGCAATATAATCGCAATGACATTCCTGTCTGAGACGAGTACATTACTGTGAATTATAGAGAATCTTGTCTAAAAATGTAGTATCACACCTCATCAGAAGCTTTTTTATTCTTTACACGGTTATGAGTTGCTTGTATATATTTTAAAGTGTTTACATAAGCTTTAGGGAACTCTGCCATGGATATTAGGGAAATTAGGGAAAACAGAAATTCCATGACTGCTCATAAAAATGTCTGTTTTCAGAGCCTTGGTGCTTGAATGATTTTCAGAGTTGGGGTGGACTTAAATATAGATCTTGAGTCTGGTGTAACTTTCAGGTTTTTCTTAAATGGTCTGTATGATAAAATCAGGAGTATGGTTATTAATTTACTGACAGTAACATGGTGACATGAAGTTGGGAGGGAGTAGGAGTATTATGGATGATAGCACTAGCATTCAAAATGAGTAAACCACCTGGAGAAATAATTTGAGGGTAAAAAAGGAAAAAAAAAGGGATGACAGTCAATAGGACAGACATATGGTATGCTCAGCAGAAATAAAGAGTTTCACAAGTACAGATTGGGGAGCTGGTGGAGTAGAAGGTCTGTAAAAGTAATTTTTAATAGACCAGCAAGCTAAGGATTGGTTAAGCATGTAATATTGTTACAAAGAGCAAATAATCAATGGGATATGTACAAACAGGCTTCAGAAGAGGTAATCATGATGTAGTGCTGCTAACAGCTCTGCTAGAATAGCGTGTTCAGGTGAGAAAGTTCTGCACTCTCAAATAAATGAAGCTGATATATCTGCTGGAGAGATGCCAGTTGGAAAAGAGATAATAATCAAGAATTTTAAAAACAAGAATAAAATAAAATATTTTTAAAATTTTTAAATTGAATAAATTAAGTGATAATGTTAATTTAGCCTAATGAAGAGGAGACTCAGGCAGGGTCATGACATATATCAGCCTTATAGTAAAAGGACACTGCAGAAGGGAAGTACCTGATGGCTGAGATGAAAATACCAGACTAACGATTACAGCAAGGATGACGTTAGGTTGGGTATTTGGAAGAACTTAATAAACGTCATGAAGCATTTGAGCAGATCAGCTAAAGAATTTGTAGGCTTTGGCTTTTAATGTCTGTAAGAATAGGTAAGGAGTGTGTTGGGAACAACACACATGGAGCTGCCCACGGGAAGCTGGTCGGACTAAACTGACTTCTTGCCTTCTGTGATTCTTTGATATCCTTAAATGCTTTAATTAATTACAGACTAAATTAAGCAGAAACAGGCATATCTTTTTAATGTGGTAACTGCTCTCTTTTCCTTTGTTTGAAGATTGAATGTGCTGCTTATAATCCTGAACTGTACCTCTCTGGCGAAACAGAGTCAGATTCCTGTGCCATGGAACATGGTTTTCTTTGGGTAAGCATAATCTTTAAAAGCTAAAAAGGGAGTTGTATTCTGTTTCTCTACACTGTTTTTTTGGCTCTCAATAACATATGGATCTGAAATAAATTTTGGGTTGTTTTTTTCTCCCCCCCTTTTTTTTTGTTTGTTTGTATTAGAATGGACGTCTATAAGGGATAGCTAGTAATTTTGTCCATGTGATCTCACTGTTCTCTGTAGGGTGTCACTTATGTGTGTGTGATTTGTTAGTGTGGCACAGAACAAATTCCAAAGTGCTGAGCACATTCAGAAGTGAGTTATGTGCTAGTTTATAATGAGGGCTGCTAAAACCCATATGAGCTCACACTGTCCTATTGTCTGTTTCCATATTTTAAAAATGTTTTACCCATAAATAATCTGTTTCAGTCTGTACATAGGGAAAAAACCTAATCTGCATATTGTTATGACCCCAAATACGCAGATATTCCAGCAGACAAAGTGAGATAGCCAATACTTAAAAAAAAAGGTAATTATTTCAGTAGCTTTTCTTGTTTCTACAATACTGAAATTTTAAGGGAACCCTTGTGAGTTAAAAGTAGAAGTTAGAAATAGCTTTTGTCAGTGGTCTTTTGCAAGATGACCCATATAATTTCTTTTTGTCTTCACTATTTGTGAACAGTCGTCACAAATATATGCCAATACTTTCTACTGCCACAAAATGTTCTTTCTTTCTCTTCGCTATGTTTTTTCATTTCCTATAAACATAAAAGAGTTACTATATAAAAACACTGCTGCTTGGGCAGACCGTTTTTTTTTCCCCCACTTTTCCCAGATCTCTGAAATGTACAGATTTGTGGACATATTGATGATACTTAGTTCTGGATCAGGGAGAAGTTTAGGATCCTGTATCAGCAAGTTTACAAAAGGGATTATATTAATAATCCCTCTTTCTGTTGGGACAGAGCGTTTATTTGTAGACCTGTTACTGTGCAAAGGACAGGCCTCAGCTATATTACCTGTTTTAAGAGAATCTGAGATAACTTAGAACTCCAGTTATTAAAACAATATTTTACACAGGTACTTACTGTAATTGCATTACATTATGTGTATGCATATGAGTCAGACATCAGAACAGGCCATAATATTCCTTCTTTCAAAAAAGAAAGAACTGTTTTTGTGAATATGCAAGGGAATTTTGTGTATATAATGTTTTGAAATCTCTTGTATTTGTCCTGAATTATTTTCTTGTTTGTCTTAATGCATGAAAACTCATATTCATGCATATAACTTGAGATGCACTCTTCAGTTAACATTCCAGTCATTCCTTCTTGTTAATGCTGATCTTCCTGGAGACAGGTATCAGTCTTGGTCTTTTTTTTTTTTCTTTCCTCTTTGCAATTCAGATTGGCAGTTGTACTAATCAGATGGGCCAGATTGCAATAGTCTCATTTCAAAGCTCCAGCCCCAAGGTTATTGAGTGCTTCAATGTGGAATCACGGATTCTCTGCATGGTCTACATACCAGAGGAGGAGAAACTGAAAGAGCAAAATAAGGCTCTGGACTCTGAAAATGTTCTTGCAAAATCTTCTAATGTGCCTACTATTTGCCTTGGCATGGAAGAAGGAAGGTGATTCTCATTTTTAGTGTGCTGTGTATGATTTATTCATTAGGTTTACTATTCTGTAGCAAAATTCTCTGTGAGATACTTCCAAGAAAATGTTTTCTTTTTAAAAAAGTATCCATGCGATATCCTAGTGACCTCAACTTACCCTTTCCACATAAATCAAGGAAAAAATACTCTACATGATTTGAAAATACACTATGTAGTATTTGAGATTAAAATAATGCGTATCTTTGATGAAAGAGGATTAAGTCATCGTACATCATGTCTGAAAAATATAAATATTACTTTTGTAATGTTACAACATAACGAAAATATAAATACTACTTTTGTAATGTTACAACATAATCTTTAGGTATTGGAATAATTTCAGAGTGAAAAAGTGTTAATGAGGAACCCATTAATCTTCCACACTGTGATACTGTGCAGGATTTTTCATGCGAATAAATAATATTGCTGTTTACTATTGACATGAATTATTTTGCTCTGTTTGAACTGATGACCTTACTGAGTCATCGCTTGATTTATATTAAAGAACAAAGCTACATTTTCTAAACTTATAGGTCAGTAAGCAAACAGATCTTGTTATAGCTAATGAGGGCATAAGTATGTAACTATATATGATTTTTGAAGGTGTTTCTAACTGATATAAATGGAGAACAAAATTCTCCAAGGAAAATGCTATGTTTCCAGAAATTCCAACATCTAAGTGTACTGATTATCTTTGCTTGTGAAGTGCAATTAATTCCAGATTTAACTATTCAATATTTCTAACATACCCATGGTAATCATCTGTAGGAATGGTGGGAATTTTAAGTGTAATTGATGTCTGGTAGTGAGTTTTTCTTCCCTTTTCCCTAGTTCTCTGGGTAATACCTAATCCTTTTTTTTTTTTTTAAAAACTAATAGAAAGTTTTGGATAACTCATAATAAGGACTTTGAGGAGAATTTTTTTATGTGTCTTTGTTGAATAAATGTTTCTCCAGACAAGGTAATATGAAAAGTGTTGTCATATGTCAATGTTAAGTAATTGCAAGTTGTCTACATAGACATTTTGGAGGGTCAAGATACTTCTTTCCATATTCATCTTCCTATGAATGGAAGGAGAAAATCTTTTTTTCCTCCCAATATTTTATTCTAAACCTCTTCTGTGCATATTCTAATAAGAACTAAATAGAACATAACTTCACAGGTTTATTTTTTCTTGCTTCTTTTTATAGCATTTCTATTTACAAAAGTTGCCAAGGCTCAAAGAAAATTCGACTTCAACACTTCTTCACTCCTGAAAAATCAACTGTTATGAGCTTAACATATATGTCTCAATACTTGTTTGCTGGCTTGGTAAACGGAAACATCTCAATCTACACAAAAGCAGAAGGTAATGTAATGATATGATTTGATAACATCCTGAGGAACTTGTGTGTCAATATGTTTTGACAGAAGTAGTTTTCTGCTATTGTATTTTCTGAAAATTCCATGTGAAACTGCTGAACTAAGGTTACTACGCTTTTCAGTACTTCTGAAGAGACTTGTTTTCTGGTTTGAAGGACAGTGGAAACTTTGATACTGTTTCTGCTTTTACCACATGATACATATGAAAACTGATTTATGCCCCTTAGCTTAAACCCTAAGGTCATCAGTGTTAAAAGAGTCCAGAAGTTTATGTGGTAACAGGCAGTATACTGTATTTTACACAGCACAGTGCTAATTCCACTCAACTACCCAGAATTGGCGTTTATGAAAGACAAAAATTCCCTGTTGGTAGAGATTCCTGTATATCTCATTTGAAGTGACAACTCCCATTTTTACTGTACAGATAGGAGACTTTCCTATGTGTGCGGCTTATGTATTTCACAGTAGGACTCCTTTTTCCATTGGCATCATGGTTGGTTGTTTTGTATCTAGCTAAGTAATTGGCTAAAGTAATTTGAGTAAAGGAGAATCCCAGGTAATACTTCTGAACCAGAACTGTCTTCTCCAGAGCTGGTTCAGGTGCTTGTCTGTGTACTTTCAGTACATCTCACTACCTTTCCTGCATACATACGTAGTTAATTCAGTTCAAAATCAATGAGGCTTTACTCAAAGTTTGAGACCTGAGTTTTTAAGTTATATGTTAGCACAGAGACACCTCACCTTGCAAAGTGTAGAGCCAGCAGAGATCTGGTGTACCTTATGGGTGTGAGCTGCATAATGGTGGTTGTCATACTTCTCTAATGAGGTGGGCCCTGTGAACAGTTGCATTTGTGTGGCACTCTACCTCGGCTACTAAATCCTACCAGTCTCTAACTGAGGAGATAAGCTCAGTATCTTGAATCTTGGAACAAATTATATCTCCAGTGTTAGATCATATAAAGACAGTTTGGGAAAGGTACAGGATGCAATTTTTTTTTTCAAGCAACAAAGAATCTGAAAAAAGTGTTGGGAAAGAGATTCCCTTTCACCAGTTGTCATCTTCAACACAGTGGGTTTCCTGTTGAGCTGTCGTCTCTCATCTGAAGCCAGACATTAGATTTCAGTTCCCTTTAAAAAATTTTTTTTTTATCACCGAATAGCAAATTTTTCTTTCTTTTGGAGGCACAGGAGTGAGGCCTTGATCCTAGTCTCATAACATCATTTTTGATGTTTCAGTTTCTGTATGTACCCAGTGGGGTGGTAAAGTGAATCTGTCGTCTTCTCTGAAAGGGCGTTTTTAAGCTGTTTTAAGACTGCAATTGCTGTCACTCAACTTCTTCCAGAAAAGACCACTTCAAAAACACGAGTGGCATCCTTGGCAGTATAGGAAGAAAGGATGCATGGGCTGCGTATTTATAGAGGATGTTAAGGACAGGGCAGAGCTGTTAACCAGACTGAATTACGTTATGAGCTGCAGGTTATGTTGTATTGACCAAGATCATAGCGTCCTCTGTTTACCTTCCTCTGAAGACACCAGTTTTGTGCAGCTAGATATTCATAGAGCCTGTTGTAGTCTATTTCAGGATCACTGAAGCGCTGAGATGGGAAATATGCATTCATGTTTTTCTGACTCATCTTGTAGTCCCTTTCCTTACAGTTTGGTCTGTGTGTGTTATTTCAGTTCTCCATGCCTCATGAAAGTTGTGCAAATCAGCTGCTCCTATGGTAGCGTTCGTATTCCTTATAGTTGGCTGCTGTGGTCACGTGAGGGAGTCAGCCCTGGAGGGGTGTTGTTATGAGCACTGACCTATTTTACCAAACAAAGGAATCCAAGCGGTGAAACGGGAGGGAGGGGGAATGCAGCCTCCTAAGAGCTTTGTGCAATTCATCAGGGTCACCTTCTGTTCTACAAGAGGGGGTTACTTTCCAGCCATGCGCTTCAACTTGGGTTTTGGTCTATCAGCGTGAAGGAGATTAAGGAAAGATTTAAAAGTGAACGTGAAATATGGTCACTGCATTACGAGGCGTCTTGATTTGAAGCCTGAGAAGGACAAATGCTGTGGGATGCACAGGTAAAAAGGTTGTGCAGCCTGTTGTGGGACTCCATAAATAAAAAGGGGTAATCTTTCTTCTAGGACAAAAATCCACCTCGCAGTCTCTATTAGAGTTGTGATCCTTGTGTCTTCCTCTCTGGGCAGAAAGTGTAGTGGATCAGTTCAGTCACTGAAGCTCGATGCCTTTATGTGTGTTGTCAAAGACCCACGACTTCTGTCATTTGGTTTTCAGTACCCAAATAGCTCTAATTTCTCCTCTTGTTTTCATATGGCTCAATGCATGTAAACATCCAGCTTGTTTACAAACAGCAAGTGCTGTCTTCTACTTTCTTCACAAGAGAGCTTTGTCAGAATGACAGCATCCAGAGAGCTCTCTGGCTGCAGAAGTCTTGTCTTGAAGTAATTTAAAATGGAAACTAAGAAGTACGTATAGTAAACCAAGGAACACATGCCATGTTAGTGGGAGAGTTGAAGGCACACAGTGAGATTTCTTCCTTTCTGGATGGTAGTCATGTCTTACTGAGACTCCTCTGTATCCATGTATTTTCACTTGTGAGTTAAAAAGTACTTAAGCCTGAATGTATTTGAACATAAATTAAAACCAAAGTCAATGAGGTGCTGATATCATAAAATCTAGTCAGTTCTTAAATGTGAGCTAACATGGTGACCTGTGAAACTGTCACAGAAAGACTAGGAGGTAGGTCAGTTAATGCGCTAATCCTGAAAATAGGAACCCTGATAATTATCCTCAATAATCCTTAATTTTATGTGGATGAGAAGACTAGTTTGGGGAACCGTGAAACAGCTAATGCATTAAATGCTATTATGTATAGGAATGATAGTGATGCAGATTGTAAAATTTCTGACACCTTGTATGTTGGGAACTTGTTTTCAGTGCTATTAACTTTTGCACAGTTACCAGTCTGAAATATTGTGTATTTAATGTTTGCCTTGGGCTGAATTATTAAGAATATTTCCAGGCAAAACACTCTAGATGACGCTAAGGAAAAAGTACATTGTATTGTCTTTGTTTAAAAAACATAACAAAACCCCTTTGTGATAATTGCAGACGGCCCAGCAGATGTGTTTTGTGAGTGATGTAATAGCAGAAAAGGTCAGCGCGTGTTTGACTTCCATTCACAAAAGTATCTTAGGAAAGGGAAATCACAACCTTTATGTAATATAGGTGTATTGTTCCTGGTATACTGTAGTCAGTTCCAGCTACTTCCTTTCTTCTACACATTGATATACATTTCCTTTCCATAAAGTCCTGTAAAGAGTATGGAGAGAAACAGGAAAAAGAAAATAAAAACTCAGAATGCTTGTGGCAAAGAGTAGAACAATTAATATATTAGTAGTTTCAGAAAGAGTTTTGTTAAGATGAGAGAATAGATGCACAAAAAAGACATGCTGCTGTGATTGCAATGGCTGTCCTTTTGGCACATGATTGGTATGCGTAGCCTCTCACTCGTGTACAGCACCCACAGCGAACCCTTGCACACTCACCCCTAGGATTAAATTCACAGCACTCGGCATGCTCGGTGATCCTTCCCCTCTGCTCAGCACTGGTGAGGCCGCACTTGGAGTGTTGGGTCCAGTTTCTGGGCTCCTCAGTACGAGAGAGACATGGACATACTGGAGAGAGTCCAGCATAGGGCTGTGCAGATGATGAAGGGACTGGACTATCTCTTCTGTGAGGACAAGGTTGAGAGCTGGGGCTGTTCAGCCTGGAGAAGAGAAGGCTCAGGGGAGATCTCATCAATATCTATAAATACCTGAAGGGAGGGTGGAAAGAGGATGGAGTCAGGCTCCTTTCAGCGGTGCCCAGTGACAGGACCAGAGGCAATGGACACAAACTGAAACACAGCAGGTGCCATCTGAACATCAGGAAACTGTGAGGGTGACTGAGCACCAGCACAGGTTGCCCAGAGTGGTTGTGGAGTCTCCCTCCTTGGCGATATTAAAAAGCCATCTGGACACGGTCCTGGGGAGCCAGCACTAGGTGACTCTGCTTGAGCAGGGGTGTTGGACCAAATGACCCCTAGAGGCCCCTTCCAACCTCAACCGTTCTGTGACTCTGTGAGTGGAGAATTATCCAAACAAACCAGTAAGAAATTGAAACAAGGCATTTCTTAATGTCATCCTACTACCAGGTGCCGCTGAGCTAGAGAAGTGCCACTTGTGATTCACAGAGCAGAGCTTGCACCTATGATCAGCTGCTTAAGCTGAGGATGAATCATGACTCTTTTTTTTTTTAAAAAAAAAAAAAAAGAATAGGAGAAATAGGACTTGTAATTTCTCATATAGTATGCTAACGGCTAGGCACTAGGTTCTTAGCTGAAGAGATCTCTATTTTATCAAATGATTTTTTTAATATATAAAACTTTTGCTCTGTTGCCTCTCACCCAGTCTTTAAGTCTGTTTTTCAAGAGTGGCTCACCTTTAACATGAAGAAGGGATTGGGAATGCTGCCATTGCCACTCCAAGTGGCCCTCGCCTGGGTGGCTAGAGGTCTCTGCTGAAAGCCCGAAGATACTGATGTGAAACTTCTTTTGCCATAGAGAGAACTGAGCCCACACACCCATAAGAGGAAGCCTCTTGCATGTTTTAATGAAGGCTGTATTCTCTAGTAGGTTTTTGCAAAGCCTGTTCCTGCAGGTGTACGCTGCTAGGTTCTGGCCCTGAGGTTTATGAAAGGAAGAGCAGCTCAACTTTAAGGGTTGCAATTGAATGTGAAACAAGAACAACAGCTGAGGCAATTCAAGCCACTCATGGAACAGAAGTTTACATTCTTCAGAGAGACTTCACTGGTAAAATCTTAGGCAGCTCTGCATCTGGCCAAGAGTTTTGATGACTTACCTGTCCAAAGAGGCCTCGTGACACTAATCAGTGGTCATTTTCAGAGGATTAGTATCAAGGAAAGGGATCAAAACTGAAAGGAAATACGAGTAAGGGGAAACAGTTACAATAGTGAAGAGGTAGCAGGTCAGTTTATTAGCAAGATACCTTGATCAATTTGGCAAGACAATTGTGTGGTTTGACAAATGCAGGAAAGCAGGAATATGTGGAATGTAAAGCACTGATGTCAAACTTCAGAGCTTGGGTGGGTCCCCGCACTGCTCCAGCGTGTCTGAAGAGTGCAGTGTGATCGCCACTTAAAGTAGACGTGGTGAGAGGTATTGCTATGAAAAGTAAGGAATGGTATTCAGCTGTTAGGGAGAGGACTAGAGCAGTGATACTGAAAAAGAAATAAATACTGTTGTCTTGACTGTGTTAGCACTGTTAGCAGTATCGCCTAATACTTGTTACGAGAAAAAGGTTGATATTGCTATGAGTCTTATTTGCATATCTCATGCTGGGACTTCCAGCACCACCCCTCTCTATAATTTTAGGTAGACCTCTGTCAGCTATTTAGCATGAAGAATTTGTTGCATATGTAGGAAAAAATTACTATATGCATATATAGCACAGGACATTCCTAGTTAACACCTTTTTTAGAATAGCAGATCTGAGTCTCTCAGCTTATTTCCAAGTGGTAAGAAATGTGCTAAACTTCTTACTTCTGTAACTACCATCTTACTTCTCAACGGTGCTGGTTTATGTACCATGTGATGGAAAAAATGTTTGTGCTCCACTGCACAAATTAACCAACAACCGCTGTTCCCAGGGCTGTCTTGGCAGCTCTGTTGAAATCATCAGTAGTGCTGCTAAGCAAGAGAGAAGCTACCAACAAAAAAGCATGTTCAGTTCAGCTTGACTGAAAGCATAAAGGAAGGGAAAACTACTACAAACTTTAAAAAGACTTTCTGAGGAGATAACCTAATAAAATATAGGTTATCTCATATGAAGACTTGAGAGCACCAACAAATTATAATTATTAAAAATACTAAATATTAATAAGTTATTTATAAATTGAATAATAATAAGAAAGTTGTTTTTATAAATTATTGTAAAATAATATTACTTTCCTTCATTGGGTTTTATGGAAACAAACCACAGAAAGATAAAATAGCCAACATTCTGTCCCATAAAATGACATTTTTTAAAAAATTTTCCTATCTGATTAAATTTGAATAGAAGGATAACTCATTTGCTAAAATTCATAAAAATGACAAGACGGTAACATGCATTAATAAAATGCATAAGACTAATAAAATGCACTAATGGAAATAATGTCCTTATACATTAAAGTCTTAGAATTGTTTTATGAGCATAAGATACCTTACTTTGATGTAGCTAAACAGCCTGATACAAGCATTGCAAGATGCTGTTCAACATCGGGGTATAAACTATGGCACGTAACTATTGGAGAAATATACTTACAGAGGGTATTACAAATAGTGGCATAGCACAGATCTATTAGTGCATCGACACAACAGTGCTTAAAAACTGTGTTCTCATGTGTTAAATATTCATCTAATATGCAAATATCAGAAGTTACGACATCTTATTTCTAGAAGTCCGTAGATTTGTTTTTATATTTGACCCTGTTCTCAGATTTTGTAGACACATCTCATTCCTACAAATAGCTGTACCTGCAATTCATATAGATGCCTATATTCTATTACAGTAATGTTATAGAGACTGCCAGAGGCTGTCATGTCTTGTGTACCAGGCATTTGGTGTATCCATAGTAAGAGTCTATGCCTGCTTTGAAGTGGTCAGTTTAAGATCTGAGTCAACTAAAACTTGCAGATACAGTAATCTTTATATGTTGTTAATATTTTTATGGACTTTTCTCACAAAGCAGAAGGAAAACCCCTATCCCTTCTCTCACTGTTTCCTTCCTGTTTCCACAGGTGTCAGGCTTCGATCTTGTATTTGCTCAGGGTGCAGATAACTGATTTTTCCACATACAGACTAGCCTCTGGTTTTAGGATATATATACTGCATATTGCATCTCATTTGGTATCTATATACTTACCTTATAGGTAGGAGAGGAGTTTATTGTCTGTGGCATTTCAGCATTCTAGAGACAATGATGACCATAAAATCTTCCTAAAACTAAAACAATGCTTATTTAGAGAACAGAAACAAGGCATAGATTGAACAGAATTTTAAGACAAGCCACACTTCTGTGGGCACTCCTGTAGGTATTCTCCAGCCAGGTCTCCGGGAGCCGCATTATATACATCTGTATTGCTTATTTTTCTTTTGCTCAATTCCTGCTTTTCAGAAGATAATTTGCTGGGCTCCTTGCACTGGCTTTGTCCTATTGTATGCCTTGAGATTTTGTTGGCAAAAGTTTTATCTCAGCCACTATTTCTTTTCTTTTTTCTTAGGAAAAAACATCAATTTATTAAATCAGTAACTAACCAAGCATTTATAACATCAAACGAAGCCATTCCATATCTTTTGCAAGTGCTGTGCCTCATTTTAAATACATGGATAGTGCCAGTTGTTGGACCTGCTTCCATAAGTATGTTTTGAATCTGCAGGTGTTTACGCAAGTAGACTAGAGCTAATACGTCTTTTCACTTAGGTTTTAGAAGCAATGAACTTTGGATCAGACAGATAACGTGAAATAGCCAACATCAAACATTGAAGTCTGTGCAGGCAGGTATTGAATAGGGTCTGCTGAGATCTGCAGAGAGAGTATTATGTTTTCTTAGAAGTGTGATTTTGATAGTCTTGAAACATCTTGTGAACTAGACACAGACTTGCCAAGTAATTTTGGCGATAGGCAATAAAATTCTTGGTTAGCAAAATGAAGTCGTGATCTTGTTTTTAGCCAGCAGCCTGTGGTTAAAGCATTCACAGAAGTATGTCGGATTATGAGGCTTAATCCCTTGCCTTGCTTGAGAGGATTTGTACCCGTGCTTCCATCTCTCAAGAGATTTCCCTGGCTGCCCCAAATAAGAGGAGAGATGCATAGTGCTTAATTTCTCCTCCTGGTGCCATTCCACTTTGTATAATTAATTAAGCATTCACTGAAGCGGGGACCAGAACACAGCTGACCCATCATTTAAATACTGCCCTAATTACTACACTAGAGAGTCTCCCCCCACCCTTTTTTTCCTCTCATCTGTCTCAGATGCTGTCTGATCTGGAAGATGTTTGCAGGAAGAAATAAAAAAGTACTACAGAACAGCCTTAGCACATGGCTAGGGTATCTGGGTAGAGTGATAGCTTTGGATTTTTCCTGGGCCAATATATCAAGTGGGATTGCAGTTTCTTTGCATGAAGTCATGGTAACATGAAAGACATCAGGTCTCTATCTCACCTTTTTCATATGTCCAATCCCACTGAACTCTTAAAGCTAACGGGATTGTTCAGTGCTGTGCTAACAGCACTAACAGAAAATGGTTTTGTGAGAACTGAGTGTTGATATACATATTTGTTGAATCAAATATTCATAACACTGATAGTATTCATAACACTGATAGTATTCATAACATTGGTAATACTGAACTCACCTTCTTACCTTGCATTAAGTTGTTTTAGAATTTTTATTTTGCAATCGACATCCACCCGACACCAGTACTAATTTTCCTTTTCACTCAAAACTATTACAAATGCTACATAATAATTTTAAATAAGACTTGATCAAAATTAATAACACAGCTTAATGCTTAGCCATCTGAGGAGTTGCATGGAAGTTGAGGGCATAAAGATCCAGATTAAAAAAAAAACAAACCTTAGATGCTTGAAATGAAATTTAAGCAAAATTTAAATCTGAGTCCACAATTGAGATCCTGAAAATCCCTATTCACCTTTCACTTCAGTATCAGTTATGCTTTATATATAGATCAATATATAGCTTGAATGTATTTAAGAGAAAGAGCTGTTGAGTTCAGTGAACGGTTTTGTCTGTACATTAATGTGTTGTTCAGTGTGAAAGTACAACTACAGAAGAAAAGGTAGCTTCTTGCTCAGCGTATCTGCTCTTTGCCCAAATTCACAGTCTTTATCCTTCAGAAGAGACAGTAAAGAATATACTAGGAATTATGGCTGGTTTTATCCCTACAAAGGAAACACGAGGGTCCTGCGTACTGGATGCTGTTACGACTTCTGCAGTCAGCATAACTTACGCAACGGAAGTCAGGATACGCACACACGTGCAGCTCCACTCTCTGAAGGCTTTGCACTGAGCTGCCTACAGTGGTTACAGCATTCATAGGGTATGGGCAGCCTCTAAGAATTCAATTTGAGGATAATGTGTTTGCCAGCAAATGAAAACTTTTCCAGAAGTTTCTTTATTACTAGTGGTACGTATGAGTCACAAAGAACACAGAGTGACTTTGACATCGCTGGGAGAGTTTGCAGACTAATAACTGGAAACACTCTTCTCATTTGCAAACTAAAATAATGAAATTTGTTTTGATGGCCTGAAACTAAATGTCATTTTTACAACGATGCTTTCGGAAGAGAGCCACATCCTGAGAATGACTCAGCGAAGGTTGTATCATGCAGATGGCAGAAGCAATGAGAACTACTCCTGAGCTGAGGCTTCTCATTATTGTTGTTGATGCTGCTGTTATTGTGAAGCAGGAAATTTTGTACCCCTTTACCTAAGTAGATAATAAAAGATGCACTTGTTATCGAGGGGAAAAGAAGAAAAGTTGTACTTAACTTGCCTAAAGATGTGTTTACCTTGGTCATCAATCAAAATTTAAGTGGTTACTGAGTTGAAACCAGTGTCAGTAAAGTAGACAACTTTTCTGCAGCTTATGCAGGAAGAAGGTTTTAAAGTGAGGAAATGGGGCCTTTTTGACATATTTTATCTCAATGTAAAAACAGATACTTAACAGATTTTGATATTATTACTAAAGCATAATGGATAGAAATGCGGTCTTTGAGACTTTATGTTCAACGAGTGCTTACAATAGAAATAAACTAATATAAAAGTATTAAAATGATTATTGACATATTTAGTATGTCAAATTGTATTTATAAAAGACACAGCTACAACTATTTCAAGAATCCCATGTTGCTAGCTCTTAAATTTGGAGAGAAATAATCTGCTAATCCTTGTTTCAAAGAGATAGCAAGTGAGAGTGATCAGAGTGGTAAGTGGCAGCATGCAGTTTTTATCAGAAGGTCTCTGAATAATTGATTGTGCCACATACACATGCATAATGTAATTTGGATCTGCTAAATGCAGTCCACAGAAAAACACTGCGGATTATAGTTGGGGGGAAAAAATAGGAAAAGTGAAGATATGGCACAAAATTAAGTTTTAATTTCTTTTTAAAAAAAATTTCTGTCTTAAATGAAGCATGTAGTAGCAGGAAATCCATTCCATGAACGTGCTCCTAGAGAGTCATCTGAGCTCATTAGGACCTACAGTAAAAATCCTTCTGACTACTTTTCACATGAAAGATGATTCTGTCCTAGTTGGAAGTTGATTCATCTTGAAATAGGTTGGTTGTGAGCTCCTTCTGAGTTGGAGAAAATTGTATCGGCCATGGCTTTCTGACTGTATTTCCTCTGGAAAGGAGAGCAGTTGTATCAGAACAGCAATGTGGGATTCTTTGTTTATCAATTAATCCAGATAAAATTTGTTCAGTCAACAAATACATGAGTGTGTGGTTTTGGTTTTTCCCCTTAATATTGTATTACCCTTACAAACTTACCCTGGAAGCTAAAATTAAACATACGTAAATCACAGTGTAGCTTGAACTGGCAACTTGCAGAGATTCGAGTAGTAGGCTTGAGAGATAGTGTTTTCAAAACTGTTTTAAAACAAAGATTACCATTTTGTTGTGTATAACCTTTCTTCTTCTTTTTTATTGAAGATGGGATGTGGAACACGGAACCTCAGAAGATCGTTAAACTGGGGGTTCTGCCTGTTAGAAGTTTGCTTGTGATGGAGGAGACCATTTGGGCTGCATGTGGTGGACAAATTTTTATAATTAGCACTGTTACACATTCCATAGAGGTAAGCACTTTTAAAAGCATTTCTCACATACTATGCTACAGGTTGTCAGTGGTGAAATTTTAAACATTAAAATCTGTTTAAGAAGCGTCATGATTCAGGAAGCTTTTCATGAAATACGGTTTTCTTAAATCCCACTCCCCGCAGTTTGAAATTCTGCCGTGATGTTCTCTGCTGATATCTCATTAGACCTAGGTTTGCTTCTGTTTTCCCTCAGGTTTCCATAAGGTGCTTGGAACTCATAGAGTATTTGGGGCAAGAGGTTTGCTTAAAAATGAGATCTGAGGAAAGGCAGCAAAGACGTGGGTGCCTATAGGAATTGCTTGTTAATTCCAGAAGAAGGTTTAATTAAGAGACTGCCTCTACATAGTTATATGTTACTTGTACCTTCTGATGATTTCATAATATATTTCTTCAGCGTTTTGCTTCTCAGTGGCCTACAAAAATTTGCTTTGCGTAAGGACATTTTCCAATGAATAATCATACAAAAGTCAGCTTTTCTGGAAGGAAAGAAGAGTGTTAAGGATTCAAGCTCATATTTGTGACCACATTTTCCAGAAAGCGTTAAGCCCTCATTTCTGTCAAAATTGCAGTCTCCACCAAAAGAATGTCTTAGTGGTCTAAAGTTTAGAGTTGATGAAACATTAGGAATTAAGCCTCTCCTTCAACCTACAATATAGTTACACTGAGTTGCATGATGTTTACAGCCATGAAGTTCTTTCAAACAGGAGTCGTGATGAGCTCACAGCCTCCTTCTTTGTGTGCTTTGTTGCTGCTTTTTTGTTTCATTGATGATCGTGTTTTCTCCCAACAATCGTCTATTTGGTACAATTGATTCTGTGAGTCATTGTCATGGGTTTGCAGGGAAATAGCTAACGTCCTAATTTCCCCTGTCTTTATCTGTGCTTTCTGGGAGACTTGTTTCATCCAAGTAGATGCTGGGATCATGTATTTTCCTACTTTGTTTTTCTTTAAGGCTTGTTTTGTTGATAGTTTGAATGGTATGATGAGGGAAAGATTTTGGAAGAGTGATTTGGATAGGTGCTTGGAATGGACTTTTGTTAACTTCATTGGGGGGGCAGGGTATTCTCTGGGACACCTGGTTACCGTCCTACAGACTTTGATGATGAATCTCTCCGATTCTCACCAAGAAATACATAGCAATGGTAAGAGATCGCAGCCAGATTGTTCCCGTGTGAGGTTGGTTACATACAGCCAGGTCTCTGTAAATAAGTTTGGCAATTCTGGCCTAATCCTGTCACAAAGCTCTTCCTAGATCAGATGGTATGGCTGCAGTTCAGGCTATGCTGTGCTGTTTTGGCACAGGAGAACAAAACCAGAGTTATACAAACTTTGAGGATTAAAGAATGTATAAAGCTTACTCTGTCAAAATACAGTATAATGGATTGCAGTATTGAAAACAGAAGTTCAGAGAGAGAAAATAATAAATGTTCTATCAATATCTCTCAGACATGGTAGTCTCATTTTTCAGCTGTTACTACAAGTTTTCCTACAAAGCATCACAGGAGGTTTCTTTTCATTTCCAGAGTGCTTTGTAAACTAACCCATCCATTGTATTCAGAGCTCAGATTATTATAGATCCACTGATATAGCTATAATTAATATACAGGTACTGAATGCTGCAGCAAACAACATATGAGAAGTGGTGCACTGGAAATGGTGCGTATAGGTTGAATAATGTTTTCTCAACACAGATAATCTTATTCAAGAACGTGATGATTTTTTGTGTGACTGGCTGAGGGTCATCTTTTTTATTCCACACAAATATCTATACTATAGCATGTCATCTTCCTCATAGAATTGTGAACAAATGATGGTTTTCTGTTGCCTCTTTACTTGTCCTGTGACATACGCAAGTATTGATCTTGTTTTCATTATCTCACCAGACTAAACAGCTCACTAATGTTTTTACTATTGCTACCTGCTCAGTTACCTGACTTGGTTTGATAACTTCCTGGGTTTATATTTCCAAAGGTGATCTGCTATGATGTACATACCACGTTCATTGGCAATATTGTTTCTATATTATATTATACATGAGGCAATTTAGACTCTGTCTATAGGGAATATTTTTAACAGTATCAGCAGCTGAATATATCTGTGCTACCTCTTCCTTACTTGCAGAGCAGCAGCTTTGCTGTGTGAAGGGAAACAGCAGCAAGGAAATGTTTGTTCTCCCTCTGTGCCCTCTCTTGTTGAGTTAGTAGTAATGATTTCACTCAAGATTTTTTGCATAATATTCATCTTTGCTCTATCAACAAAGGAATATCTATCACCTAGGAATCCAGGTGTTGCACAGGGCTCAACTTCCTTCTTTTCTGAACTCCTTTATATCTCCATATACTTCAAATTACAGCTGCTTGTTTGTTCATTGCTTTCTACTATCATGCATACATATTACATGCTCTGTGTCATATATGTTACCTATAAAGGCACCTGACTAGTTTTTAAGGCGATATTTGTGCAAGCCCATGAGCATATTCAAGACCTTTTGTAAACTTCGTCCTTGTGAGGCACTCCCTGCTTCATAGGTACCTCATATTCAACTGTCTGTGCATTTGCTAAGTGCAAAGTAACATTATCCTTGAAAACAATCTCATTCCATGCCTCCTTGCTTTTGTAAGATTCTTACTTAAGCTTTTTTTTAATAACTATTAGTAAATGAGCAGGTTTGGCATCCTACAGATTGGGTTTAGATGTTACTCACTTTTCCTGCCTTTTTTCCCCTTCTGATATGGATAAGGCTCTCAGTTCACTTGTTTTAATGATATGTTACTGTAATAAAATGTTTTAGGAAATGTCTTTTATTGGAACAGTGCCCCAAACTGGCACAATGCCACAAGCTCCTTGGCAAGGCACATGTGAGAAACACATCGATTGCTACTATATATTAATTACATACTCTGATACTCTTTCCGTGAAGAAGAAATTTGTCCTTAGTCTTGACCCTAGATCTGACAATTGTATTGCCGTTGGGTATAGACCTTGATCCCATAGTGGTCTTCTGTGCTTGTAGACCCTTATGCTCTGCAAAGGCAGTATGTGTTTGTTTAAAAACAGCAAAAAATGCCAGAGTATTTAACCAAATAAAGTCACCAATTGAATGGCATTCCATCCTGGTTTGTTTTGTCTTGTGTTTAAAACTTGGCTAACTATACACAAATTACTCTGAAATGTTCAGCTGAATAAACAAAATCCCTATACATGAGTGTATGTTGCCTGAGTACTGTAACTTCTTTAAAGTAGGAAAAGTCATTTGTTTTACCTTGTGGACAATGATACCCATTATGCATCTCTCATGAAGCTTGAGAAATCATGGTTCAGTTCTTGGCGCAGCTGTTTGGTGCAAGTGAGCACCCCCTCAAAAGAAAGACTCCAGCTATGCCCCGTGCCGCTGAAACAATAGTGAGCTATGTCGGGCTGCGCGGCTGGGCAGGCGGGCTGCGGCATCCAGAACGTCTTCTGCAGCTCTCGTGTTGCTATAGAGTTTGAACGAGAGAGCCTGAGGGGAAAAAAGCTGGGCTCTGAATAGAGAGGAATGTAGGTATGAAAACTAAAAGAGAAGAGTAAAATGAAGTTCGGTTTTTGTTTTGTTTTTTTTTTTTTTTTGATAACGAAGGGAGTAGGACATTTTTGACCCTTTGTATCTGTATTTCTTGTTATGAGGAAAAAAAAATAATTGAAGAAAAAGGCCAGCTATTGGTTTTCAGATAGACATGTAATTGAAACAGATGTCAAAGCTATCCTCTGTACAAAAACTTACGCATTTGTAAAAGAACGTACAGACTTGGGGTATGTTCCTGCTCCATGTTAGAAGACCCTTTGAATGAAAAGAATAGTTCTTTTTACATGCTTCTTGAGGTGTTGACAGTATTACAGTTTTACTTTAAATGTGTCTACGTGTTTCAGCAGACAGCTGTACGAACAGCAGGACAGACTAAGTGGGAGTATAATGAGTTGGCTGGTAAAAATGGAATATGACAAAAATGCATGTGCAAGTTGTTTACAGTGGCACCAACAGAATTGTCAGCTGCGGTCAGACCACTCCAGAGAAAATTTATTTCTTACTATCTGCCTCATTTTTCTTCTGATTTCAAACAGTGCAAGTTGCTGGTCAGGTTCACTTCAGCAGCCTTGGATCTGTCCCTGAGAAGTTTTCAAAAGTCAGTTGGTCATCAGTGTAGGGATGTATAAGTCTGTAAACAGAAGTTACTATTTTAAAATCCTTTTTGCAATGAAACATGCATGATGAGAATATCAGGAAATTTAGTCATAAGAGCTGTTTCTGGCTTTGAAAGATGTTGTTCACGGATTAATTCTTCTGTTGAATAAATTGCATTATTTTCAAATTGTATATATCATTTGGTAAAGAATGAATGGGGAGGTTACTCGAGGAAAACAGTGAATATAAATGTGCCTGCTGAAGCTGCTTACCTTGCATTCTGCAGTGTCGTTATTCAAAGAGTCAAAAGGTGATACAGTAACACTCAAAAACTGAACCACTGCCTAATAGCTGAAGAGAAACTTCCCTGTTCATTTACTAAAAACTGAACATTTGAAGAATAGTGTTAACAAATGAAAAGAAAAAAAAATCATTCCCCTTATTTTTAAACAGCCAGTTAAGTGCCTACTTAGTATCAGAAGTTACACTTTATGAAAGCTTAAACTTCTATTCTTTATTTCTGATCTTAGCCTGTTTGTTGAATTTAGATGGAGAATTTGAACAATATATCTATAACCCTAATATATTCAAAACATAACTGTCTTAGGCTAAGAGCTTATCCTGAGAAACAGGTAATTTAGATTTTAATGCAAAATGACCAAAATGTTACTCTTAATTGTAATGCATGGAAAATTTAAGTGTAGTTTTACAAGGAGGAAGGGGGTACTTTTGCATTTTACCTGCAAATATAATTAAGAGTATATAATATGTAGTGTGAATATTAGAGCAGATACTTACTTCCATATCCCTCAGAGGGAGATTTGTATCCAAGGGACAGTTTGTCATTTATTTAGCCAAGGAGGTTTTATGTTTATCAGAATAGCTCTCTGTATTTGATAATAGCTGGCACAACATTAAAAGGCTGTGTTTAACTTCAGAGGCAGTTTACTTACAAGACAGAACTGGAAAAAAAAAATCCCTACTTCTTGTTAATGATTGAAGAACTTTACTACAGCTTTATCTTGCACATTAACAGAGGCATGTAGAGAGGTTTCAGCCTTCCTGGAGCCATGCAGAAGTTGTAACTGTGAAGGCACTAGATCAAGGAAAAAGGTCTGTCCTCAAAGTCATGTATTACTTAACTTCAGAAGGAGGATTTTGGCCTTTCTGATGAGAAGCATCAATATTTTGAAGGACAGGAAAACAAAATAGCTAATACTTGTGAAATTCAGAAGTGTCTATGAGTTAAAAAGCAAGCCACAGTATTAAGGCTCACATTGTTATGTACGTAGTTGAGCAAATAATTGTATATTTGTATTCATAAACTCTCTGCTTTCTAAAGATGACTTTTTCCTTGATTCTATTATCCTTATTCTGAAAAGACCCCCTAACAGAATAGAAGAAAAATTTTTTTTTATTGTTTAAAGAGAAGTTCTGCTGTAGATAAAAGTAACATATTAGGAAAAAATCTGCCCACTCCCAGGAACCTCATCCATGGTAGTTTTCCCGAAGGAGTATCAATAAAGAAATACAAAATCCTTTTAAGTCTGAGCTGTTATGGGCTTGCCAACCCCTCCTGTGCAATATTTTTAATAAATACAATATCTAAGTTACTGTGAAGTTACTCTATCATTAGGTAGAACTTTGGCTCAAGTGCTGAGAATCCTTCCATAGTAATGATGATGTATTTTCAAAAATGTAACAGGAAAATTAACACATCATATGCAGCAGTCAAAACATATCCTGAGCAAAGCAGAGGAAGCTAGCTTTGTCCTTGACACAGAGGACAAAGATACAGTGCCTACAGTGAAGAGCTGATGAGGAAGGTTGAATGACGTTCAGTTGCATCTCCCCACAGAGTCCTTGTTTTTCTTACAGAGCCATTTTGAAGCCCATCAAGAGGAAGGGATGGTAATCTCTCACATGGCTGTTGCTGGGGTGGGAATCTGGATTGCCTTCACATCTGGATCTACGCTTCGCCTGTTCCACACTGAGACACTGAAGCACCTCCAGGATATTAACATTGCCACACCTGTTCACAATATGTTGCCAGGTAGCTGAATCACATCGTATGATAACATTTTTGCTTTGTCTTTATCACCGTCATTCTCCAGAGCGTTGTAGATTAGGCCAGAATCAGAAGGTCCATCTCGGACTTTGAGTCTGATAACTGTCTCATGACTATTTGCTTTAGTAAATCACAGTGTGTCGCCTGCCCAGGAGAACAATGTGTGCAGTGAGCTGGTTGAGTAGCAGCTCTCCTCCTTAGAGGTTATAAATGTGCTTATATAGATAAGCAGGTGGATTCTTCTGTTTAGTCTTTTTTTTTTTTTGTGACTGTGAAGTAGTAAGACAATGCAGTCCGCCATGAAAATGTGTTTGCTTTTCAGAGTTTAGCATTTGCTTCTGGAACTTAGTATCAAAGTACATGATGGAGTCAATTTGCCTAGGATCCGGACCAAAAAACCACTTGCTTAATTTTAGTTACATCAGTAGTCCCAGTGAACTCAGCTGAACCACTCACATGCTGCCATTTTGGAGTGTGTTCCGTGTTTTGCTCATTGGAGCTTTAATTTGTTGAATTAAAAGGTTAGCCTTATAAGTAAAGATGGACCCTGTGGTTGTTAGGATAAAGTTTAACAGATCTTTAAGTGTTTTAAGACAGAAGCTGTTCAATCATCCCCAAGTCATCAGTGTCACAGACAGTTGCACTGGCCTGTATCAGTTTTGCAAGTGAGTGGCTAGGACCTCAGCATCAGCAAGCACATCAGGTGGGAGCTGTGGCAGTGCCAGGAGAAGAGACAGACAAAAAAATGATGCTGGCATGGCTGAGCACCAGGTGTCCATGAGGGGACAACCGTTCTTTCTGTCTCTCCCTGTTTATAGACTGCAATAGACATTGCTTCTGCAGTTTTATGGGCAATGTGTGTGCCGGCTGTATTGCTTCATTTCTAGCAGAAGCCAGTTCTTCCTGCATTGAGATTATATTTATATTTATTCTTACAAGAGTTAGGTATAAATCTTGCATCAAAAATGTTTCACTTCTTCAGTCTCTGTCTTCTTACCATGTTTTCTTTAAGACGACATTAGCTTTGCAATAAAGCTCTATTTTAAATTGTGTCCATTTATATCATGTTGTAGACAGGGTGTTTTTTACATGTGGTGTTTGACTGTAGCTCCAACACTGAACAGCAGGAAATGGCCTGCCTTTAAATAGGTCATTTGATTGAATTCATCACAGTTATGCAAAGAAATCAAGATCAGTTGTAAAAAGATTAACTTTTAATATGTTCTGCTGATATAGCAGGGGAAAAAGGGAAGTAGGGCCTCCCTTATACATATTTTCTGCATATAAAAATCTTCAAAAATTTAGCTTTAGTGTTCATTGCCATGGTAATAAAACTGCTGATGTAACATACTGGTTTTTTTTGTAAAAGAGTTTTTAGCTAATTGTATCTCCTCGGTGTCATTCTTACCCATTTTAGTTCCTTTTTTTTTCCCCTCAGTGACTTCACAAAAAGCACGCCAGTGAAAGGATACGGAAATTTATTTCAGGAGTAGAACATTGTTACAGCAAATGTTCCAAGGGATAATCCATTCTAAAAATGAAATGAATTTCAATTATTTAGCAGCAGCTCTTGGGCCTGTTTATATGATCCCAATAATGCTGCAACAACAAAGGCTAAAAGACAGAGGAGTAGGAGGTTTACATAATAAAGCAGCAGTAAGGACTTTTTGGAACTAAAAGCAGCCAAAGAATAAATCAAGCTCTGTGTAGTATATACTGAGATAAAAAAAAGACAAAAAACAAAGTGAAACAGAAGGAGTGAAATAGCTGCGTATTTACAAAATACGTATTTGCCTTTACTGAGGATTTTTAGGACACTTAGTTTTAAGGGAAACAGCTCTGTTAGTTTTCTGAAATCCAGCAGGAGTTCCTTAATATGCAAAATAACAGAGAAGTAAAAATTCAACTTTTATTGAAATGAGAGAGAAGAAATTGGTGTAAAAATATTGCCAAGAGTCTTAAGAAGAGAGATTAAAAAGGCAAGATCTTGATATAACTTCAAAGAAGCTGGACTTCTTTTGCCAAGATTTTAGTAGGAACAACAATACATAATATTGGCTCAATAGGCTATCTGGAGATGTCATCTGTGTGTTCGTTTAAAGCAATGTAAGTGAGAGGAACGTCACTCCATGAAGTTAATGAAATTATTTTTTTGTTATACAGCAGAAGTAAAAGTAAAATTTACTGTCACTGTCAGGAATGGTTAGCGTGAGTTACAGTGCTGTATTTAAAGGATAGCTGTAGTAACTAATTAAGATAGAGGAGTAGGAGGTTCTCATAACCTTAGTAACCAGTTCTCATAGCATTAGATTTTCCCAAATTTGTTCTTAGGAGGAGACGGCTTTAAATATCGGTGCCTGCTCTCCTTGTTGCAAGGGATGTGCCTCCTTTGCTTTGAGGAAGACAACCCTGCAGCAGAGTGGGCAGGACAGGATCACAGAGGAATGAAGTGTGAGGGAAATGGCACAGGAGGTGATTGTCCTTACGATTCAGCAAAGTTTAATAATGTAAAAAAGCAGACTGTGTCTGGCAGAATCTTTTATCTGCTGGACATAACTTTTTAAACCTGTGGCAGTCTACTTATAAAGAATGCAGCTGGGGGGGCTCCTGCTTTCTGGAGTTATGAGAAGTTTGTGTGTAGGAAAGCAGGACTGGAAATTAAACCAGGGTCACAGAGGCAACCGTGGGATAGGTATTTAGTCCAGAGTGGTCCACAGTACCTTTGCTTCATATATCATAAAAAATACTTCCTAGTAATGTATAACAAGCTTGCGTTCTATAACAAAATGCCAAAAAAGCACAAATGCCATATGAGAAAGGAAGAGAATGGTTGAGAGGAAGAGCATCATGATTGCTATAGGTCCAGGTAGCTATTTATTTCACTATCTAGTAAACCACAGTACAGCAGGATTGCTTTTAAGTGGCCCAAGCACAGCTCTGTTAGCTGAACAGAGGGCATACTGAGCAGCAGAAAAAAAATCTATTAACATTTGAAGACAAATATACACACTTCACTAGTGCAATATACTTCATTTCTAGAGCAAGTTTATGCTTAGTGTTTGTGATCTGTAATTGAAATGTCAACAAAGGCAGCTTTTCACCAGCCTTTATCACAGCTCACACCAAAAAAAGGTAAAATACTATACATGAGTAGACAGTCCACTTGTTTTTTCATAGTCACATTCAATATTTCGTTATTCGAGAACATCCTTAAACATGTTTTTCCTCTCAGTTTTAAACTAGTTTGTCCTTTTAAAGAGATTTCTGTGACCTTGATACATGTAATTTCATTGCTCATGTGGACGATGACAGCTACCTGTTTAACAAAGAGGTGATTTCTGCTTAAGTTGCTGTATTCTGTTTATATCCATATATCCCCTAATGGCATGTGTGTTTCCTGGAAACAGATGAGAAAAGCAAAGGAAAAAAATGTATCATTTCCTCTCTGCAGAAAACAAACTATACTTTGAGGCTTACGGCTTTCTTTTGTCGCCACTGCACCAAGTGCCAGACCATAAAATGCAGTTGTTTTATGATTTTACTGCTGGGAAATGGTAAAAAGATTGGGGAAAATTTTAGGTCAGCCCAATAGATCTGTACAGTGAGCTTTTTTTTAATATAGTAAGAGCAGCGTGGTCATGTAAGAGCATATGCACCAGTGTGCCCTTGCACCTACCCAGGGTTGACTTCAGAAGATCTATGTGGGAACACATGAGGGTTTACCCCAGTGGTTGTTGTAACTGAGACCTGAGAAGGGTGAACATAGAGCAATAGGCAATAAAACCATTTGTCCATATATGAGCTTAATTGTTGGCTTCAGTTCTTCATAAAGTCAAGATCTTGGTCAGATTATTTTACAGGTGTTAACAGTTCTGTCATTGCATTGGGATGGTGTGATCTAAAAGCTGTCATTTAAAGATAAGAGTATTTGATTGGTTTTGGCATTTATGTTTATCATTTTCCCTTCTTAACTTGTTAATTTCTGTGCTTACTGCATAATGCATTCTGGAGAATTGGTTTTACATTTTTTTTCCTCTGAATTTGAAATACATCAAAATAAAAAGTCACAAAATAACAAAGAAAAGTATGATTTCAAACCTTGGCTAGCAGATAACTAATATTTTAAGTTAATATTTTAATAGTTTTTCCAATCTATATATCATTTTTTGAGTTGTTATGTGCTATTTCAAAGTTTATTTTCAGATGCAGATGTTTCCTGCTTTCCCAAGATTTCAAAGCAAGTGGTTTTCCTTTTGACCTCACTATATATAGATAGTTCATGCTTAAGGTTATGCTCAGTGTTTAAGATTCTGAGTTGCTGGCTGATAACTTGCTGTTTTCACCTATGGAAATAGTAATGCATATACCAGTTTTCACGGGTAAAAATTACGGGTTAGAAGTTGCTTCAGGGTTGGAGTATGAAATCATGCGTATTATTTTACATTTTAAGTGCTTAAAAGAGCATTAAAGATCTGTTGTTTAAAAATGTGAGCATCTTGCTTCTGCAAGGGGTTTGAGAGGCAAAAGTACAATTGGCGTTTTTGATAATTTTAAAAGTTTAAAAATTGTACTTAGGTATTTATGTTTTTACTTTATAAAACAAGCTTTAAATGAAACGGAGTGAGGTTAAGCTAACCTGCCGTTACCTTGCACTTGCTGTGGCATCAGTTGTGGCAGAGGACTCGCCAAGCCTGAGCTCTAAATCACAGAATTCAAATACTAATTTTTGAAAATTTCAGTACACAGAGGTGTTTGGGCATTACCGTTTGAACTTTTTTTGTGCTGAAGGAGCACCTTTGTGCTTTGTTTTGGAAACTAAATTATTCCCATTAGTATCTCAAAAAAACAAACAAAACAAAAAAAAAAGATGCTAAAGAACCCCTACCAAAACCAAACCAACCATACAAAAAAAAAAAAATCAAAAAAGCAAACTCCAAGCTTCAAAAGACTTGTAATTTATCCATAGGCATAGACCATCCATGCTTATCTAGCTGAAGAGGGATGATGCAGTCCTACCAGCATAAACACCTACACTTTACGGAAAACAACATAGGTGTCTCTGAAGGTCTGCATGAGTAGATGGACCCTCTTCAACTTACTCGTGCTTGTTACACCTGCCGAGGGTGACCTAATCATAGAATCATAGAATCATAGAATCATACAGGTTGGAAAAGACCTCTAAGATCATCGTGTCCAACCGTCAACCCAACACCACCATGCCCACTACACCATGTCCCTAAGGGCCTCATCTACACGTCTTTTAAATACCTCCAGGGATGGTGACTCCACCACTTCCCTGGGCAGCCTGTTCCAAGGCCTGACCACTCTTTCAGTAAAGAAATTTTTCCTAATGTTCAATCTAAACCTCCCTTGGCACAACTTGAGGCCATTTCCTCTTGTCCTATCGCTAGTTACTTGGGAGAAGAGACCAACACCCACCTCGCTACACCCTCATTTCAGGTAGTTGTAGAGTGCGATGAGGTCTCCCCTCAGCCTCCTCTTCTCCAGGCTAAACAACCCCAGTTCCCTCAGCCGCTCCTCATAAGACTTGTGCTCCAGGCCCTTCACCAGCTTCGTTGCCCTCCTCTGGACGCGCTCCAGCACCTCCATGTCCTTCTTGTAGTGAGGGGCCCAAAACTGAACACAGTATTCGAGGTGCGGCCTCACCAGTGCCGAGTACAGGGGCACGATCACCTCCCTATTCCTGCTGGCCACACTATTTCTGATACAGGCCAGGATGCCATTGGCCTTCTTGGCCACCTGAGCACACTGCCGGCTCATGTTCAGCCGGCTGTCAACCAGTACCCCCAGGTCCTTTTCCTCTGGGCAGCTTTCCAGCCACTCTTCCCCAAGCCTGTAGCGTTGCCTGGGGTTGTTGTGGCCGAAGTGCAGGACCCGGCACTTGGCCTTGTTGAATCTCATACAGTTGGCCTCGGCCCATCGATCCAGCCTGTCCAGGTCCCTCTGCAGAGCCTTCCTACCCTCCAGCAGATCAACACTCCCGCCCAACTTGGTGTCGTCTGCAAACTTACTGAGGGAGCACTCGATCCCCTCGTCCAGATCATTGATGAAGATATTGAACAGGACCGGCCCCAGTACTGAGCCCTGGGGAACACCGCTCGTGACCGGCCGCCAACTGGATTTAACTCCGTTGACCACAAATCTCTGGGCCCGGCCGTCCAGCCAGTTTTTTACCCAGCGAAGAGTGCACCTGTCTAGGCCGTGAGCCGCCAGCTTCTCTAGGAGAATGCTGTGGGAGACAGTGTCAAAGGCCTTACTGAAGTCCAGGTAGACCACATCCACTGCCTTTCCCTCATCCACTAGGCGGGTCACCTGGTCATAGAAGGAGATCAGGTTGGTCAAGCAGGACCTGCCTTCCATGAACCCGTGCTGGCTGGGCCTGATCCCCTGGTTGTCCCGGACATGGCTCGTGAGCACCCTCAAAACCAACCGCTCCATGATCTTCCCCGGCACCGAGGTCAGGCTGACCGGCCTGTAGTTCCCCGGATCCTCCTTCCGGCCCTTCTTGTAGATGGGAGTCACATTGGCGAGCCTCCAGTCGTCCGGGACTTCCCCAGTTAACCAGGACTGCTGGTAAATGATGGAGAGCGGCTCGGCAAGCTCCTCCGCCAGCTCCCTCAGAACCCTCGGGTGGATCCCATCCGGCCCCATAGACTTGTGAACATCCAGGTGGCATAGCAGGTCATGAACTTCATCCTCTTGAATTATGGGGGGTTTATCCTGCTTGTCGTCCCTGTCTTCCAACTCAGGGGGCTGAGTACCCTGAGGATAACCATTCTGACTACTACAGACTGAGGCAAAGAAGGCGTTGAGTACCTCAGCCTTTTCCTCATCCTTGGTGGCAACGTTCCCCCCCGCATCCAATAGAGGATGGAGATTCTCCTTGGCTCTCCTTTTGTCATTAACATACTTATAAAAGCATTTTTTGTTGTCTCTCACAACAGTGGCCAGGTGGAGTTCTAGCTGGGCTTTTGCCTTTCTAATTTCCTCTCTGCACGACCTAACGCGATCCCTGTACTCTTCCTGAGTTGCCTGACCCTTCCTCCACAAGTGATAAACTCTCTCATGCCTTTAGGGTATTTTAGAATGTGGTTTTGGGCAGACAGAGGTGGGATTCTAGATCTGGGCCTGCAGCCTGTGTGTGCCGTTTACAACACACCATTGCTGGGTTAATACTTTGTTTTTGTAAAGTTCTGTGAGGAAAGACTTGGACTGTGGTCCACCTCCTGCTTTCCAGTTGAGTGCTTTGGGCTACAGTCAAGCTGCTCCTTCCCTGCTTTCCCAGTGGGTCTGTGATTCATATATTCTTGGATGCAAATTGGCTCAGCTTCAAGGGATGAGGTGGAAAATGCATTCATTTATGATACACTATAATTAAGGTCCTTTTCTAAAGTGTGGAACATGCAGGTTCATCCAAGTTATATCAGACATGGAATCCAAATTCCCTACTTACTGATGAAGTGATTAACAACTTGAGAGCTATGATGAAGATGGGAATGACTGCTCTCTTGCATGTAAAGTTAATTATAAATCCAAGAACATGTAGGTTTTGAAACTGGAGGATTCCAGCAGAGTTTAAATGTTCCTCCACATAAACTTAGGCCATGGCAGAAGTTTGGGCAGGCCGTAGCTTCCATTTCTGCAACTTGGCAAGGCCATTTTGAAAATCCATCTAAACTGAATCAAACATATTTAGTAAGCATTGCAAGCAAAAAGTACTTTGTTTTCATTAGAAAAATAGCAATCCCATAAATAATATGTTGTTGAAAATCATAGAATCATAGAATAATTTTGATTGGAAATTACTCTGGAGGCTATCTTGTCTATCTTTCTTGAAGCAGGCCTGATTAGACCTGGTTGTTCAAGGACTTGTCCAGCCAAATTTTTAGTATCTTTGGACAGATGGAGATTCCACAACTTCTTTGAACAGCTTTGAACAACACTTCTTTGCAGTGTTTGACCACCCTTATGATGAAGAAGCTTTTCACTACTTACAATCCAAATTTGCCATGTTCCAAATTTGATCCATTGTGTCTGACCCTATCACTGTGCACATCTGAATGGAGTCTGACTGTCTTCTGTGCACCCTCCTGTCAGATAGGTGCAGACAACACTTCTAACCTCTCCTTGTACACTCTGTGCTCCGGTCTCCTATCATCTTGGTTGCCTTCCATTGGACTTATTCCAATATGCCAATGCCATTCGTGTATGGGGAGACCCAAATTCCAACCGGGGGACACAGCACTTCTGATACAGTTTCACAGAATAAAAACTAGGAGAAAAAAGTAGCCATGAACAGGTTTGAGTCTTGAGTATAGTGTATTATGGCAATATATTATTGAGTATTGTGAAGTGAAATGCCTTTCAGTTTTATTATTGAGAATATACAAACATAGTCTATTCGTAAAAGCATATTTGTAAAGGTAATCTATGTCTACTTTTAGATACTGTGGTTTAGAGATTTAGGACAGAATGTTTCAGAAGTTTGATAGTATTTAAATTGTCAAATATGTAAAGTTTAATACCACAATCCAGCAAAGTATTTGCCTTTGCGATGAGTGCTTTGCTGAATGAGACGGTACAGTTGACTCTGTTTGCCTGAAGTTAACTTTAATCTAGGCAAAGATCATCACTCTTAAGTAACGGAGCACTTCCTAAACTTCACAGGGCAGCAGCGTGTTTCTGTGACCAGCCTCCTGGTGTGCCATGGTTTATTGCTGGTTGGAACAAACCTGGGTATAATAGTAGCACTGCCAGTGCCACGCTTGCAGGGGATTCCCAAAGTAACTGGTGAGTGGAATTTCTCAAACGGATTGAGTACAATGGTTTTATACTGAAGATTTCATTTCTCTTCTGTCAGTAGTTTAAGTGAATCTGCCAAATTATATGTATTGTTTGGATATCTATCAGAGCTTTGTGATGAAAATATATTTGTTGTTCTTTCTGAGCTTTACAGTATATCCAGATACTTGCCTAGTTTTTTCTCGGTTGTTTGAGCCAGGACAACTGTTTTTCTTCGGGGCATAAGAATAGGATAGGCATTAATCCTGTCAGAGTATGGTCAAATACAAGGGGATGAGAAGAGAATGCAAACAATCTTTCTTCCACATTTGGGGAAAACAGATTCATTAGGTTCAGAGACATAGGTACTGAAAATTTAGTATGTTCTCTGGCTGGTTATTCAGTAAATTGGTTTTGTGCCTTTCCCCCCAAAACAGGAGACTTGGAAATATGAGAGTATATATTTCTTTTTTTTTTTGACAATGATCAAGGTTTTTGCATTTTGGAGAGATGTATTTATTGAGTTACTTTCATTTTGCCCCATTTGAAATACAAATGCATGAATGCTGCGGTATCACTTTGCAAATGTTTAAGCTACTAGCAGAAGCAAGATAGTGTTTAATAGGGGCTTTGCCATGCTACGTTTTGCGTTCAGAATTCTGCTCGAGCTTCTGTGCTGTGGAGGGAAGCTGGCAGATTTTATGAGGCAAGCTGTTTGCAACTTCCTTCAGGAAGAAGAAAAGCTTATGTAACTTTGCAAAATGAAAACGAAATCCTCTGTGTTTGGCAAAATACGCAGCAATAATCCAGTATGACACAGGATAAATACTTCTTTAAAAATATGCAACCTATGTTAGGTGAAAATAAAAGCAATACAAGAAGATGCATAGTTGCAGAATAAAAAAATCTCTCATTGTATTCCTCCATTTTCTGTTTTGATTATTGTGGTTTATGTCATCTGTATATTCTTGCATTTATTTGGGGTCAAGATTTGTCAGATTTCACAGATCTAGCAACATGACATTTAGAGATCTATTTTTATAGTCTTTGATAGCATATTTGGAATTGGAACTGAAAAATTGTGACTTTTTCCAGTAGTGCTTCCAATAGTGATAATTCATCTTTATATCATTGCACTTTCTGTAAAAGCAGAACATGTTATATCATAACCTGGAATGCATTAGGGAGTTAGGGATGGACAGAGTGATTTGTAGGGTTGTGGGTTTTTCCCTTGATAGCCTCGCTCTTTTCCATATTGTAGCTGATTTTTGTAGAATGCTGCTTTTTTTTTTTTCCCTTTCTTTTCTGTAAAAGCCACATATACGGATACTGTTATAGCTTCTGAATTTGGCCGTATGCAGTTTGTTTTTCATACATTCTAATGATTTGCACAGTGTAAATCTTCCTTGTACCACCAACATTCCACTGTTTAAATACTTTTAAAAAAAAAAAGAAAAAACATTTTTTTTATTATAATAATAATTGTTCAGTCATTTCCTTATGAATCTGCCATGGTAACTAGACAGCCATTCAGAAGGATGAGTTTTAGTTCTTGCTGTATAGTGTGGAGGGGTCCGTTACAATGAAACAGATGTTCTTATGCTATTCTGAAGAGATACAGAGGTACAATAGGAAATTGTATTGAAATTAATTGAAAACCACATATTTTGTTTGTGGATTACTGGAGAGAACTCCAGTGTTACATTTGTGTCGATGCCACAAAAAGAAGTTAGCAGCATTTCTGTACTCATGCGGTTGTGAGTGCAGTAAGTCAACTAAAATTCATAATGCCACGTTTCAGCTGATTTATTAGTACAGTCTTAAAACACTTGTGATACAATAGTTTTTTTTTTTGGTACATTTTTTGGTAAATTGTGTACACACAAGATGAAAGACAGGCTGGATGCATATAATAGGGTTTTAAGAGTTTAAGAGCAAATTTCATGAACTAATTATGGTGGAACATGTTCTTTAATTGTCTTTTTCTTTTCCTTCCAGGAAGAGGAATGGTGTCGTATCATGCACACAATGGCCCAGTCAAGTTTCTTGTAACGGCTACATCTATAATCAAGAAGAACAGAAACAAATTGAGGAACAGCCTGCCTCCTGGCTCAGAACCTAAAGATGATGACCAAAAGAACGCTCTGCACAGTGAAAGACCAGGCTCTTCCCTTAGTAACACCCATGACACTGCAGTTTGGCTGGGGGGTTCAGTAGGATCCATTGCACAAAAAAGTGACTTGTCGTCATCTTCTGGATCCCTTACTTTGTCTCACGGATCAAGTTCCCTCGAACATAGGCCAGAGGACAGTAACATTTATGAGCTTTTGAAGGATCAAAATATCTCATTTAAAAGTAAAAGACAGAGATCCAAGAAAATGAAAGCAAGTTCAGTATTAGTCATTTCTGGTGGCCAAGGACACAGAAGAGTGAACAAGAAGACCAAGCAGCAGCGACAAGATGAACTAGTGTCTTCAGTGATGGTCTGGCAAATCCCACTGTTAAATATCTAACTGAACTAAATCCAAGATACTTTCTGCCATTAAAAAAAGTCTGATATCCTTTTACAGCAAATGCCAGCTTAGGACCCAAATGGACAGACTTTTGTACACCTGGGAGCAATTTCAGTAGGCTTTGATCACAGGATTAAGGGTTGCAGGACAGAGTCCTCACATACTTAGAACATTCTGCAGCGTTAGGGTATTGGAAAACGTTTAGCCACTGATGCTAGAACAAAAAGGATCTGTTAGACACTTTTAAACGGTTTTAGAATCTCTACCTTATTTATATTCACATTTATAAATATCATGATTATGTTCTATAGCACTTAGGGAAGGCAAGGAACACATGCCATGTCTCATGCTGGTTTTTGCTTATGTAAATCAGCTGTTGTTTCTTTTTCCAAAGTGACATATTGCATGGACTGTAGATTTTAACAAATTAGCAAATATTTTTAAACAATAAATAGTCTAATGTAAGCTAATATTAATTTGGTAATTGCTGTAAGAGTTTGTAACATCATTCCGCAAGCCAGAGTTTGGCCTGGACAAAAGCAGTTATATTAATTGATTGGTATTTGTTTATTTCAACATAGAAAATAGATTGTTTTTTTTTTATTAGTATTGTTATTTCTAATGCTCAGTATTATTAAAAATGTCGCAGTACAAAAAGTGCATTAATTTTCTTGGTAGGTGCAATGTGTCTGTGACTCGCCTTCATTATACAGAGAAAGTTCTAAGGATGCTATGGCTTAGGGCAAATAGAAAATACAGATACAGGACAGCTGTGCATTGTAGTGCTGCTAACGCATTCTCCCCCAGCAACTCAGTATCAAAGCTAGACATGGACTATGCCGTTTTTAAAGAGGCATGTACATCCAGTAAATTAATAATGAAATTATTAATTAAATCATTAACTGGGGAGAAATATACTAATATTGGAATATCTATAGGAAATGGAGGTAATCACTGTGGGTATAGGTCCCACGTCAATTGATTTGTGCTGTGTCCTCAGGCAAACACCTATCAAATAATGTCACAGCGCAGCAGCAACAGCAGAGATATGTTCATACCTGAGTGGCAGTCACCTCTTATCACCCGGAGTTTCAGCAAGACACAATCTTGTGAATGGATATTGCGAAAATAGCGTGCACGGCTTCGTTCACTCAGTCGAGCAAGCAGTTGATTTGGTAGTGTTAGAGGGCTGAATTCTAAATAGAGACCTAATTGTCATTTCTTAATGAATCAATGTATTTCCAAAGGAAACTTTGAATTTGGGATTCCTACTGAAATTGCTTTTTGCGCTAGTCTCTGCACATGGGAAATACCAGACAAAACCTTCAGCTCAGAAAGAGATTGCCAAAAACAGTGATGAGACACATGCTTCAGTCAAAATATGTTTAAAACAGATAAGATGTTGAATGGAGTCACTGGGAACATCCTTTTCCCTCGTCAATAGACTGAAAGATACAGAGAAATTAGGACGGTTGAGTTTCAGTGGAATGTGTTAAGAACTCTAATACTGTCCATCAGTTCAGTAAAATGCAAATGACCGAAGCAGAATGTTTGTCAGATCTATGCATTGACTAGACTCAAGTAAAATTTTTGGCTACTTTGGTACTGTTATTATCCCAGTAAGGGGATGAAATTATTTCTGCTACTTCTAATACAAACTCCTTGATTCCACCATGTTTTGTTTCAATCTGCCTAATTTAAATCAACATCAGCCATAATTACAGTGTTTCCCAGCACATGACATTTCAAGGTAAAAAGTACTAGAAACTGAATTATTTTGTTTGATATAAGATAGGATTTTTTTATTCAAAATAGCAATAGTTTGGGTTTTTTTAAATGTTGCTGAAATTTATTTTCTTTATTTTGCAGCAGATTTGTGTATCTCTTAAATTTTCAGTCTGTCTGCTCTAAAAAGCAAACCTCTAGCAAGGTGACCCCAAAATCAGTGGGTGGGCTGACTTACCAAGTTTGACAGAGCACCGGAGTAACGTCAGGTCTTCCCTGCCACCTGACACCAAGTACGTGGGACAGAGGGAAAGCCAGTGCTGCCAGTCTTTGCCTGCACCAAAATAGGCATTTCAAAAATCAGATACGCAGCCTGATTTCTTTTCAGAGGTTTTGCCCACATCCTACATCCTGATCAGAACAGGATTCTGGAGCCATAATAGCATGGACTTCAGTGGGTCACGAAGGACACTGGTTACAGATGGGATTGTAGGGTCTTCATTACTGTTTTGTGCTTTTATTCTGTGTCTTTCGCTGTGTATCTTGCAACTTTAGTTGGGTGTTGCCAGCGCTGGCATGGGCTTAGTGTTGGCATGAGTCCTGGTGGGGGAAAAAAAAAAAAAGGAAAAAGAAAAAAGCAGAGTGCCTCTAAGCCAGGCACTGGCAACATTTTCCCAAACCTTTCCTCTTCTCCCTGGCCTACTGCCCAGGCTTGCCTGGCCTGAGCGACCAAGGCTGGTTGCATTTTCTACACTCTTCAATAGCTATGGCCCTGGGAGCTGCTCTTTGCCCACTGTGTGGAAGTACCACATTGTACAGTTTTACGTATGTATATTGAAAAACATGTTAGAAGATTCTTCTGTGTATAAAGCATATATAATCTAGTATCCCTTTGCTACACTGCAGTAAAAAGGCCACAGGTTTCATTCTGTGTGCTCCTTGGGTGTGGGATTCCATGTCCGTGCCTTCAGGACTGGAGGATCATGTCCACTCTCTCATGTGGTGGGTTGACCCTGGCTGGACACCAGGTGCCCACCAAGCCGCTCTATCACTCCCCTCCTCAGCTGGACAGGGGAGAGAAAACATAACTCTGGTGGCTGGTGGGTCGAGACAAGGACAGGGAGAGATCACTCACCAATTACCATCATGGGCAAAACAGACTCGACTTTACAAAATTAGTTTTGTTTATTACCAATCAAATCAGAGTAGGATAATGAGAAATAAACCCAAATCTTAAAACACCTTCCCCCCCTACCCCTCCCTTCTTCCTGGGCTCAACTTCACTCCCGATTTTCTCTACCTCCCCGCCCCGAGTGGAGCAGGGGGACAGGGAATGGGGGTTGGGGTCAGTTCATCACACGTTGTCTCTGCTGCTCCTTCCTCCTCAGGGGGAGGACTCCTCACACTCTTCCCCTGCTCCAGCGTGGGGTCCCTCCCACAGGAGACAGTCCTCCATGAACTTCTCCAACGTGGGTCCTTCCCAAGGGTTGCAGTTCTTCATGAACTGCTCTGGCGTGGGTCCCTTCCATGGGGTGCAGTCCTTCAGGACCAGACTGCTCCAGCGTGGGTCCCCCAATGGAGCCACAAGTCCTGCCAGCAAACCTGCTCCAGCCTGGGCTCCTCTCTCCACGGGGCCACAGGTCCTGCCAGGAGCCTGCTTCAGCACGGGCTCTCCATGGGGTCACAGCCTCCTCCAGGCATCCACCTGCTTCAGTGTAGGGTCCTCCATGGGCTGCAGGTGGATATCTGCTCCACCGTTAACCTCCATGCAGGGGAACAACCTGCCTCACCATGGTCTTCACCACAGGCTGCAGGGGAATCTCTGCTCTGGCGCCTGGAGCACCTCCTCCCCTCCTTCACTGACCTTGGTGTCTGCAGGGTTGTTACATGTTCTCACTCCTCTCTCCAGCTGCAGTTGCTGTTGCGCGCAGCAACTTTTTCCCCTTCTTAAATATGTTATCATGGAGGCGCTACCGCTGTCACTGATGGGCTCGGCCTTGGCCAGTGGGGGGTCCGTCTTGGAGCCGGCTGGCATTGGCTCTGTCATGGGGGAAGCTTCTAGCAGCTTCTCGCAGAAGCCACCCCTGTAGCCCCCCCCGCTACCAAAACCTTGCCACGCAAACCCAATACACATCTTTATCACTAGGAGCAGTAAGCAGAGTCCACCACACATCCAACATCCATGCATGGCGTTATTACAGGATCTGCTAGCAATAATTCATGAGAGTTCTAAGGTGAAATTCATCCTATCTTCCAGATGAAATGTAATTTTCTTCAGTTTTATCAATAAAACAGTGGAAACAAAGTACAAATCTGCTCTTCTGAAAGTACATCGGAATTTTGCCAGTGACTTCAGCAAGAACAGAATTGGGTTCCTCATTTATATTACGCTATTTTGAAAATACGTATCTATTTATCTTACTAAACTGTAAAGCAAAAGAGAAGCTGTATGTCTGTCTTTAAAAATACACATTGTCATGAACTAGATTTTTTAGTGACTAACTGAGCACAACGTGCAATGTTTGTTTTCTGATATGCAGCTCACTGGTATTACCTTACTATGAAAACAAGCGGGAACCAAAGTTTCTCTTACAGCTGGCAAACAGTCTTTATAGCTGTTGTAGACTGCTGCTAGGTAGGTTGGATTTTGCTTTCTGATATTGCTTTTCTAGATAATAGAAGTTATGGAAAATATTAGGAAAAGAAGGGAGCAAGTGTAACCACTACGATATATTCTATATATGTTTTCTAACTCATAGTAGTGTCTTTTATAACATGAGCCATAAAACTTGTGTATTTATGTTCAAAGTATAAACTGAGAAAAGTATTTAATAAGAAATGTGATAAAAATTAACTTCAGAAATACATTTCTCGGGTCGTCGTTTTAACTAGAAGGCTAGAATGTGTGGCATGCATTAATGAATAATATACATATTAATGGACTCATGAAAGGGAAAATAGGATATGTGATTACAACAAAAATGTATATTTTTGATTTTATAGTTTCTACAATTTAAACACCAGCAAATGCAATTTCTGAAAATGATGCAGTCTCTTAAGTTTGACTCCTGTATCAATGGTGTCTAAGCAGTAGAATTTATACTATGCTGTCTACATGGAGTATGCATCAGCACCTGGGCAGCATGCATGACGCATAAAAATGAGAAGCATTAATATTCAAAATGCGTATTGCAGAGCAAAAGTATTAACAGTGGAAATTAATTTTCGGTTGCTAGCTGGCAATTTGTTCTAATTAATCTGCCCTAAAGGATATATACAGAATCCCATGACTGTGTTTAAATTCTGAGACTTGTATTCATCAGACTGGGCAATAGACTTTATGTGTGTACATGCACTATTATAAATAAACAAGAAGAGCTGTTTGGTTGCTAGTAGAACCTGCCTTATTGTTCCTGGTTTTATACCACATCTTTTTAATACACGGTTCTGAAAAACATCAAAATCAAATCGCATGAGTGCAGGATACTGTACATTCACACACCTGAAAACAGATTCTGTCCCAATGGGAATTTACAACTCATTATTTATGGGTGGGAGGCTGAGGGCTAAAAATTGCATACTGCTCCTTTGAGAGAGAGGACTGAATGTTAGGAAGGGTTTCCTGAACTGTGGTTCGGTGTGTAAACTTCACTGTTCCTCTCTCGTCTGTCCTATTTAATTTTCTGACCTCATAAAGACAAATTAGTTTTTGTGAAATGCATTTGGGGGTGAGAAAAATCTGTGGCTTGAAATGTGCAACTATAATGGAGGGTTCTGTAAGAGTTAATCTGTGTTGCAATGAGTGATACCATGGAGTTGATACAGTATTTTTAGATTGCTTTACATACCTTCATAGTAACAATACTTCACATAATAATAGTCCTTTTAAGAAGGCAGATTAATATCATCCATAGCTGGGAAGAAACTGAGTTGAAAAGTGTTTGCCTGACTTGAAGCCACGTGATGAGTGGCACACAGATCACAGCCATTGCTGCTTTCTAAGCCCGTGATTAGCCCTTTAAACTGCCTCCCTTGCAGGCATCCTGTACACGTGGCTGTCGAAGCTGCCTGTGTAGTAACCTGGCCAGGACTAGGGCGACAACTTAAGCACTGACCTGTGATGGCCGTGGCAGGCTCTCTGGGGTTGAGCCTGGGCTGGGCTGCGCCCGTCAGACAGCATTGACAGGGCCACTTATCTGGGGTATTTTGGGGACTGATTGACTACATGGGTGCAAAGCGTGTGGTGTCACTTGCAGAATAGGCTCTCTGTCTCTGGTTTCTTGGTACTGATGCAGCCTAACATGTATCCATACAACCTCCTTCATATGGGATGGATGCCTAGCAGTCTAGAACTTGAGACCAGTCTCTTACAGTCAGGAGACAGAAATACGTACTAGCATAGACTTGACACCTACCATACAGATACCAGTGGTTGGTATGAGGAGTCTGTTAGTTTGTGGTGGTTCATCAGCTGCTTACACCACGCCACAGCTCAAAATTTTGCTTTACTTCCTTCACCCTTTCCAATTTAGGGGTTTTACACGTTGAATCTACATCCCACTTTCCTCACAAATGCAGCACACACGCTGCTAGATCTATCTGCTATTTGATTTGAGAAATCTAGCTCAAGATTTTTAGAATTAGTTGCTTTGCTGCTCCCTTGTACTTGTGCTTACTTGATCACAGCGTTTTCCATAAAGGCATGCCCAGCTACCAAACTGCCAGAAACACTCTTCACCTCCTAAGACAAAGACTCCAAACAGCAACACGAAACAGCTTCAAATGAAAGGATCTGAAAATTTCCTAGGCAAATGAAGATTTACTGTGTGCCTCCATTTGAAATGCAACAATGTCAACATATGACTGAAAGCACTTCAAGTGCTTTGGCCAAGCTCCATAAACTGCGCTATAAAGGCAGTTAGTCTTTCACAGCACGACCTTCAAAGGTGTTCAAAGGGAATTTTTTTTCCTCCAGCAAAACAGGCCTTGACAGCAGAACTGCAAGTTCTCCTGTTGCGCGTATTGTTATACTCCAGGGATAATCACAGTTATCATTAACATGTGTCCCAAGCTGGAAGATGAGCCAGAACACCTAGGATTAAAATGACACACCTTGGGGGAGATGAAATTATTGTAAGAATTCACTGGGAAAAAAAAAGATTTAAGGAGTATTTTGACATAAAAAAAATCAGGTGAGCCTCCAGCGTTTTCTCCAGAGTTTTCTCAAGCACCGAAGTACCTAATTTCCACTAAAATCTGTATATTTACATGCACAAAGGCAGATAGCAAGAAAGGTTTTAAATTCAAGAAACCAGATACAGCTTAGCTACAGAGTTACAGAATTTTCATTTTTGCTTCTACTATTCCACATTGGAGAGAAATTCTGTGGGTTTCACTTTGAGCATCAGGGTCGCCCTGAATGTTGGCACAAAAAATGTATTAACTCACGCCTTCCAAAGCAAACTGTAAAAGTTGTTTCCTGTGGGCTTTTCTGGTTCGTTCTTTCTGTGTGCATTTCAAGTTGCGGAACGTGCCTGTCAGACTACACGAAATGGTTTTTTAATGTTCCCTTTCTAAAAATGTTCCATTTCTTTTCTGGAGAGTTGGATAGCACAGACTGCATACATTAATGAGGAGGATTACGTCTAGTTCAGCCAAGATTTGTAAGTGCAACAACTTTTCTCCAATGTTGCTCAGAGCAGTCTGTGATGCTCTTAATCCTGATCACAAGCAACTGACACCATCAGTTAACTTAAGCTGCATCTGCACTGCTGAACTCGAGCACTTCAAATGCCGCTGATACACATCCTGAGGCTGTGTCAGGTGGGATCCGCGTGCCAGGCCCTTCCCTGCACGTATCCCACTGTCCAGGCAAGCAAAGCTGGTTATAGCCGATACCTATACATGATGATATTTCATTGATAGAGCAGTATTTGGGGAGAAATGTACTGATCACAAGGTATTTTGCTCACAAACCAAAGAGCCATAGTCATAGGCGCGTGTTGAAGAGACAGGTGGTGGGACAATCCATGGCTGATTATGACTGGGAAGAAATGTTGACTGGATAATCTCAGAGCACTGTAAAGACCAAAGGTAGGTTTTAATTCTTTTTCAAATCCTCTGTTTTTTATTATCTTTTTAGTGAATTAGGAGACGATGTGCATATTTTCTCAATTGTTCATCTAAGTAAATGCGGTATGTTCTCCATCTTCCAACCTTACCAAATGCAATCAACCTCATTAAAAGCTGTTCTACCTATTCAGAGCATTGTTTTGGGTGATAAAATCTGCACTAATACACTCTTTTTTCTTGTGCTCCCCTGATGTGTTTTTTTTCTTAATTTAAAAATGATATTGATCTGTCTCTGATGAAGCCAACCCTGAAGAAATCTGTATGATCTGTTTTTCCTTGTGACTACTACCACTCTATCTGCTACAAGCTGATAACCCTTCCGGTGCAACCAGCCCTTTTCTTTCAATTCTGCTATTTGGGTGTGTTACAGGTATATGTGAGAACTAATATGCAAAGGCAGATCAGCTTGGGTCAGCATCAGTCATATACAACCCATCCTGTGTGACATGCCTACAGCATGTATGGGTTTTTTTATTCCAAACATACAAAATGTATTTTAGGCATCTTTGGCTGCTCAGCAGAAATACAACAAGCTGTTGTCTGTGCCAGCAATAGCATCAAACCAGTCCTTGAGGCTGTTGTGTTATAACACGAAGAAGCATTTCACACAGGAGCATTCAGCTGTCAAACACAGGATAAGCAAAAGGAGTCAGATTTTCTTTTCTGTTTGTTCTGTTTTGTTTTGTTTTGTTTTTACTTTTTGGCTTCTGGCCATGAACCAGATCTCTGGGTACTGCAGGGACCACCAACATCAGCTACTGCCGCTACATATCAGATACTTACTCCGGTAACCACAGGAGGAATATTACTGAGTTTCATCTATGCCAGTTCCAGAATTTTGATGCTGCAATGTTTAGTTATCCAAGACATCCTTGTGCCAATCTAAAATACAAAAGAATAGCCTACCAACAGCTTTGCATCTGCACAGATGCTTGTAGCAAGTCTAGAGTGTGTAGGCATCAATCCTAGCTAATGTGCTGGACATGTGCCCACAATGTAATGGTCTGAGCGAGTGACGGCTGCACAGCCCACCTAATTAGCTGGGTAAATAATTGAGCATGGCCCCTTGCTCAACTCCATGCTGCCATGAGTACACTACCTGCAGGATTCTACCTTGCTTACTTGTAAAAGCTAGCCTGCGTATGCCTGTGTGAGCCACACTCCGAGCCCATTATCTCAGAAGGTTTAAAGCCTCTTGGTCCATAGGATATGGATTGAGTATTTCATCTGGGTGAGGTAACGATTTTGTTAAATGATTCCTAGCCTCCTTAAATGAGAAACTCTGTAGCTTCACTGGCCAAGAATCAAACCTCCTGAGATTGGGCTAATTAATTTTTGATGTGATCTGCCGGTTAATTTTACTGAGGAACAGTGCATTTGCTCCAGTCTACCAAGGTAGCCCAGTCCTGCACGACAGCCTCTGAGCTGGGAAGTGCAGCAATGCAGCTGCTACTGCAGCCAGTGAGAGAAAGAAAAGAAATGCAGTACCCTCCCAGGAAGAGCAGGGCCCTGATAAGCTCTGAGCAGATGTACATCTCTCTGGATCGGGACGCCATTTGGTGACCCTATCATGAGAATGGCATTCAGCTCTGTTGCCCATTTCTGCACTAGAGACATCACAGTCTGACATATTCTAGGAAGAAGAAATTAAGAATCTTTTGTTTTGTCTGATGTGGATTAAACAGACAGAAAGGTGTGTAAGATGAAGACACCTTCCTATTCCTATTTCTTCATCTGGGTTTTATTATTTTTTTTACCAGAGAAACATCTGATAAACTTCCTTTGTTCCAAACCATGTTGAGCACTATTGCTGGTATGTCAGAGACAGAGAGGATGGGCTGTATGTCCAGAAGGAAGTCCGCTGTATGTGACCAGGCAGGAACTAGCTAAGGTTTCTGGGGCAGAGCAGAGCAAACACCTAGCTCTTCCCTTCCTGCCTTTACTCACCTCACTGTGCTCACCACTTTACCATTGTTGCTCCACACTAATTGCCCTTGCAGAACACAGTAATCTCAGCAAGTCCTGACGGCCAGTAGCAGCAGTTGCAAGCTATCTGTCCCCCTGAATATTTGCCATGTTGGCTGGGCTACAGAAATGCATGACAGGCACCAAATGATGTATCATATGAGCTGTGTGGTACCTGATTTCTTTAGGACAGGGCCTTCTCTACACTAGGAATATGATTCATCTCAGGTAATTTAGGTGTTTAAAAATTAATTGTCTACAGCTGTACCAGTCTGACTTTACAGCTAATGCAGAGAAACAAGGAATACTGAAGGATGACTCACCTTATCCTAAGATAAGATGTCTAAGATAGGTGAGAAAAATTGCCCTCCAGACATGGTTATTCCTGTACATTAATTATAAATGGAGCCTCAGGGAACTCAAGTTAAGTAAGGAAATCAAACAACTAGAACTGGGATGATTTCTACAATGGGTGTCCTAGTTTTTAGCACCATCTCTAGTTCTACTGAAAACTGAAGGGCTGGTTGATGAGCAGCCTTATTCTCCATGGGAAGTTTCCCAGCCTATGATCCACAGAGCAGCAGTATTTTGCAAAAGTTGTACTAAGAGGTCAGCAAGTCTCCTTTTTATCTGTTTTCACTTAAAGGTTTGATGACAAAGGTGCATGAGGGACCAGAAGGAAACTTGGAGGGAGGACAGTAGACTGAGGCTCACAAAGTTAGGGAATCACTGCCCCAAACTAAACTTTCAAAAAGCAGAACTGAGGTCATTTTACCCGATCTGCTTCTGGCAGCGTCCAGTGAGGGCAGAGGATAATGTCTGCAACAGCCAAGTGCTACCTGACTTCTCAGGCTATGAGCTCCGTGGAGCTTGGATTTTGTACAGGTCTTTTGGGGGCTCCAGCCACAGGGGCAAGTATGGCCCATAAACATACACTATGCTACTTCCTACCCACCACTGATTTTCAGTCTCCAGAAACTGTAGCTCAGACACCTCTGTGTACGCACAAACTGGAATGTGATGTGGCAGTTAAACCTGAAGAGGATCTAAGAAAATCCAGTAGTGCTTAAAATTGTCATATAGTCAGAAAGCATGAGTCAGAACGATCTTAAATGACCTCGGATATGATACTGCTGGTACAGCCACATAACTCTCATCAGTGTGAACAGCCGTCAGACACCTCAAGGGGAGACGATCCTCCACATAGGAATAGAATAACGAGGATTTTAAAGTGAAAATAATTTCCCAACCTGTATCAGTTGTCTAATTTCAGTGTCATCTTGAAATATATAATATTTAAAGTAACACGAAACAGCAGGAAGATTAGTTGCTGATGTCAGGAGAGAAGAATTATTTCTGGCAGGCTTTAATGGATCTGCTGTATCACACAGAAACTTCTTCCAGCTAGCTAGGAATAAAACCACATACAGAAACTAACAGTCCAATCATGTAACGGACCCAGATCAGGGGACAGCGGGAAATCCGCAATTGTGCCAAAGCCACATGTTTACCAATGTTACCAATTATTCTAAGACCCCTGTATGATTATTACTTATTTATCTTATGGCACCAAAAAGCATGCTGGCCTTTCTCAGTAGTGATGAGACATGACCTCAGCTTGAAAACCAGCCTTCTGGTTAAGTGCTGCGCTTACTTAAGTGCACAACATGAGCAAAGCCAAGGGTTTCAAGTGGTTACGCTTACCCAGCACTGCATGCAAGCACTTTAATGTATTAAGGGCTAACTCAACACAAAGAGTTTTAGCAAAACCAAAATCAAAAAATAGAAGCAATGGGACAAAATGAATGAGAAGACACCCAGCCACTCTTAACCATTACCACCACGAAGCTGGAAGAACATACAGCCGCAATGGTTACACTGCCAGCACGGAAGAAATGAATCGTCAGGTTAATTTGAGAGAGGAGACGGGAGCAGCTTTGCAAGTCTGCTCAGGAGTGTCTCGCAGGGCCGGGAGCCACTTGCTGGGCGGCTGCAGGAGAACCAGTCTGACAGGACCCTGGAGTCCGTGGAAAGAGGGGAAAAGAGAAAAGCTGCAGATGAATAGTGTTTTGAGACAGCAGTATCATAGGAAAACTATACGTTGCGATGGCAATATGATATATCCAGGCACCAGCAATGGTTTAGAAAGGCTTGGACAGTGCGGTGTCAGTGCCTGCTGTCTGGGTGTAAGTCAGATTGCAGCCCGCAGTGGGATGTGGGCTGGGCAAGTACCACCGCCTGCATCAGGAGCAGACCCAGGGTACAACTAACGTAACACGAGGGGTTTTTTTTTCAAGAAACTGGGAAACGGGTCTAATTCTGGAAATCCTGATGAGAGTCTCAGCTTCGAAGAGTGGCACAAAATGGGACGCAGACCCAAACTGCAGTCAAACAGAAACCACCTGGCCTCCACCTCGGTGCTCCTCCGTCGGCAGAACCCGAATAACCCAGAGGCTCCGGCTGGGTGCCCTCCCCGTCGCTTCCTGCGGCGAGCACGGCCGGTGCGGGAGAGTGCCGCGGCGGAGGCGGAGGCCAGGCCGTGGTCAGTCAGGGCGCCCTGTCTACCAGCCCGCCGCGCTGGGGCCGGGGCAGCTGCAGAAACCCCACCGGCCCTGCCTCCCGCCGCGGTTACCGCAGAGACGGCTCCCCCCGCCCCGGCCCGCCCGGAGGTGAGGACCCGCCGTTTCCCCGCCCGGCGCCGCCAGGAGGGAGTTTCTCCTCAGCGCGGGCAGGTGGGGCCGTTCCGCCGCCTCCCCCGCCCGGCCCGCCTCGCTCGAACGGGGGAGCGCGGACACCCGGCCCGCAGCAGCGTCGCCGCTTCCCGCCTCAGCGGCTGCCCCTCGCCGAGAGCCGCCGCGAGCAACAGGTCTGTGCCCCCTCCTCCCTCCGTGGGTGTGTGAGTGTGTCAGGCGAACAAAGGGGCTGAGCGCGGCCCCGCGCCCCCTCCATACAGCGGCCGCCCGGCCCCCTCCGCCAGCCCGGCCCCTGCGCTTCAGCCATTTGCGTCGCCTGGCATCGCCTCGCCGCTCCCCCCACCCCGCCTTTCCCGCTGTCTTCCCGGCTTCCCCCCGCCGGCTCCCGCTCCGGTGGGCAAGGCGGCGGGGCCGCTGCGCTGCCGGCAGCGAGGCGGGGCGGGGGGAGCGTCCTCAGAGCGACGCGGGGCTCGCCGGCCGTCGTCGAAAGGTAAGCCCCTGCCTGCCTGCCCTACCAGGAGGAGAGCGGAGAGGCAGCGCGGCGGCGGGCCGGGAGGGGGGGCGGGCACGTCCCGGGGCCGGGGCATCAGCCCCGGGACGTGCCCGCCCCCCCTCCCGGCCCGCCGCCGCGGAGCCTCCGGGGAGGATTGGTGCCGTTATCTGCCGATAGCTGAGGTAAAAACCGCGACATGGAGCCACGGTAGCGGGGGGGGGCGGGGGGGTTGGAGCACTGTCAGGTTTAATCGTGCTTTTCTCTTCCCTCAGTCCCCCTTAATCCACCTCCCCTGGGCAAGAGGGAGGCCGGGCATATCCCCATATCCCTTCTCCATATGTCGCAGAGGAGCCAAACCTGATGCCTGCGTAGTTTTTTTTATCCTGCTGACCTATTAAAAATCTAAATGACTCTTCACACTAACGTTTAGGGATGTGTAACAGCAGCGAATTGCTTCCCGCTATAAATTCTTGATGGCGTGCTTCCCCATCCTGCTAAAAGCCTATGAGTGGTGCAAGCCCTGGGTATACACACGCATGCACGATTTTGCAGGGTGGAAGGTGGCAATGCCTGAAGAAAAGTCCTACTGAATTTCGTTTGTCCAAAGCCAGTAGGCTTTTATGTCTGGTCCTTTAAAGCAACAAAAAGCCGTCTCCCAAACCCAAACTTACACATAGCGCAGAAAATTATAGCATTAAATCCTATAGCCAACTTTTTTCGCCCATCAAGGAAAAAAAACCCAAACCTCTAGAAATAATATTCTGTAAAGCTTTTCCACAGCAACTAAATTGAACAATAGAAAACTAGAACAAAAAGCTAGAAAAAAGTAGGGCAATAAAAATAGAATAGTAATAAAATAGAACAATCCTTTTATATGATTTGAGAAGCTAAAGAGCTCCTCCATTTTTCAGAGACTTAAACATCTGTCTCTCAAAAAAGAATTAAATGGAATGTTTATGGAAAATAATTAAATCATCACTTGTATTGACAAAGCAGTATTTGCTCCCCAGTTTAACTCTCTGGCCCATCCTGCCTGTTCTGCATTCTCCTCTTCCCAGAGCCCATCACACAGCATTTATTCACTCTTTAATTAGGACATCCAGTGCATGCCAATGGGATCCTCCGGTCATCCAGTGCTAATGGTGCTGTCTGATGAGAACCTGCCAAGAGCCGAGGACTGGTCCCTTGCCTGCCCCAGCTCCCTCCCACTCTGCAAGGACTCACTCCTGGCAGTAGTGGCACTGAAGTCAGGGATGACACTCTTAGAAGCTGGAGTTTGCAGGACTGCACCTTGGCTATATCAAAAGACTGAAATCCTGAATAGCTTCCTTTCTTGTATGAATGCTTTGCTTGCATCACTTTTCAGTGTAACAGATAGTCCAAATAGGTGGACAGATTTGAAATGTCAATAAATATTAGAGCACCATTATTTGGCAGGAACATTCAATGAAAGCCATTAACTGGCTTTACTATAGTAAAGCAGGATTATAGTATTTAGGGCTGGCCGAGGTTACCGTAGAGACAGTGATGTGGTTAGATGACTGGATCCAGATCCTACTTACTGGGGGTTTCAGCATCCTGTAGTATCCTGTTGCAAGAGGATATTAGGGGCAGCTGACTACTAAAGAAGGGTGTAATAAAACATGAAAGGAAATCCTGCAATTTCTTTTAAAGTAGAATTAAACTCTTTTTTTTTTTTTTTTTTTTTGTCGAGATCCTGTATGGGTTTTGCAGGGATTTTGCTGTTTATCCCTACTGAGATTCTGCAGCATTGCAGTTAGGAGGCTGTTTCTTTCCAATGAACAGAAGCTGAGAGGTCATTTTATTCCACTATACATCCTTGGAAATACCCATTTAAAAAATGAGCTCATTTTCATTGTGTTTGATCTCACTGGCCTTCTCGGGACATGACATTTTTATGTCTGCTGTTTTACTTTTCAATGGAATTGTCATCATCCGTTCTTTCTGCTTCATTTTTGGTCTCAGTGTTGTTTTGTTGGAGAACAGGCACGATTAGTTCCTTTCATTGAAGAAGAATTACTTTATAGCAGTTCAGGATTTGACGACCAGTTTAACCTGATCTATGACTGAGCTGTCACTGAGTGGGAAGGGACCCTGCTCCTTCCCTAGCCTGGGCCATGCATTCCTGCCCGCTTCCTTGCGCCAGCACTCATAACCACATGACAATACAGAGAATGGATAGAGATTTTGCCTTCCTCCTGCAGTTAATTAAGCAAACACTCAGTTTACGTATGTAGATGTTGGCATTATGAGTGGGGCTAGTCCTGTGACCAGAGCATTCAAATCTGCATGTAACTCTGCAGGATCGCGCCCATATGTGCTGTGTTTTCCTTAGACAGTGTTGATAATTCTGTAGCCTTTTCTCTGTCTTCATCCTAAAATGCTCCTTGGATGCTAACCGGCAGTTTTGGCTTTGAAAGAATTACAAGACTGGGTCAGTATTGTATATGGGTGATTGAGTGTTAATGCAAAAAAGAGTTGGCTAAGTCCTTTGTTCTGCACTGCACATTTGGTACTTTCCAGTTTCTTATACCTCATCAGCGTGGATGGCAGGAATTCATGATCGGTTAAGTCAGTTTATTTAATGCAAAACAAGCTGAAAAAAAATCCAGTAGTTCTACAGATTTTGCACTGTGTGTCAGAGAGAGAAGAAAGATGTGTCACATAAATGCTTTTCAGGTGCGATGTTTCACGAGCTGCCATTGCTATGCCTCTGGCTAAAACAGACGGGTTGACAGCCTTTTTTAATTCACTTGGAAACGTGCCAGAAACTGCAACCTTTCCATACAAGTCCACCTGAGTTGGACAAGCAGCTTCCATGCTGTTATGTTGTCTGTCATAACATGATTTGCATTAATTAATAGTATTTAAGTTATTTTACACATACACATTCACAGATTAGCACAAGCTGTTGTTTTTCTGGACGCTGATTTCTCCTGGAGTGCTTAAGGAGCAGAGTAAGCTTTGCATGTGGATCTCTAACTGCTGGAAGGATCCTGAACTTCTGAATCATTTCAGACTATCAACCTGTCAGAGATCTGCAATCATTTTTTTTTTCTTGGAAGCAGTTCTGCTTTCCTCTCTCCCTCTCTTCTAAGTAGATTGGAAGAACAGGCCCTAAGCTCTGGAGATAAACTATTATTTCTGCGACCCATATTTTAAAGTGTTAGATGGTAAGAACCAAAAGCCAACCTTTTGCTACAGGAATGGCATGCAAACAACAAACGTTCTGATTCCGTCAGTTAAAGACAAGTCTCTTCATGGGAGAGCTCTCCTCTTATCCTGTAGCTTCCTTTCATGTCTCCTTTACTGCAACGCCCCGCATTGCCTCAATTCAAAAAAAGCTACTGTACACATTTGTATGTACAGTGTAGGAAATCCAGACGCTCCTGAAGTTAATGGGAATTCTCCCTTGACTACAACAGGGATGGGATTTAAAGTGATGTCGACTTTGGCCTTATCAAAATGCTCTGTGAAACTTAGGTGGAAGTTTCTAGCTGCAGGCTACTAGCACAAGCCCTTGTTCTCTCCAAAGCCTTGGAAGTGGGCAGTACATAGATGACATATTTCTTGTTTAATAACAACTGATAGTAAGAGTCCTGAAGGAGTTTGGTTTTCACAGCAGATTCAGAAACAGTGAAGTAAATGTCATTTGAGTGTATCGCTTTGTGAGCTTTGGAATTAGTCAGTGCCATGTGTCCCAGTGCCACTGTGATATAGGAAAAGGAAGGCAAAGACTGTTCATGTGATAAAATGCACTAGTGCTGTTCTCGTTGGTCAGGATGAGGTCTATACCACTCATTCGCTGTGACACAAGACCACAAGGCCTTTATGATGGGCAACAGAGTTACAAGGATCTATTAGATTGTTAGCCCAATGCCTGGGCAGTATCCCTGCCAAGACATTTTGCAGCCTTATGGGGAAATAAATACTTCTATTGCACGCCCAAAATCAGGCAACTTTTCAGAGTACAGTGGCTGAAAAGCCTCAATATCTGCTTTGAGGAGATGTTGTTGACGTGTATCTAAAATCTCTCCCTAGTCAGAAACAACCAAACTTTAGACTTATAAGTGAAATATCAAAATCTCAAAATGGTCAAAAACCACAAACCAGGACACCTGAATCTGTGCTTCTTCTCACACCTCCCAAATCATAACCATAAAATCAAACACTTCTCTGCCTCACATCCAGATTTGAAGGTCTTAGTTCTTACTCCAGATCCTGACTCTGTTCAGCTCTGCCGAGATTGTTACCTAACAAATGCAAGAATAGCACCGTGACTGTCGCACATGATGCAAATTTAACTGTATGCATTAACAAGCCTTTATCCTGTAGCACTTGAAAAGGACATGTTTGAATCATAGGTTAGTCAGCCATACTACAATCTTCACTTCTCCTCTGTGTCAGGAAGTCTAAAAGCAAATGGGACGGTCCTGAGGCACCCTTCACGATTATGCTGCCAATCTGTATGTCTCTTCAGAAAGAGCATGGATCATTTTGGGAAAACAGAATGCTGCCAAGTCAGCAGATATAAAAGTGTAGAAGACAAAAAAGTGAAGTCCAAAGTGAAAAGCAGCATGTATCCAAGGTATCCAAGATGATCCATGTGACACCTGATTTTCCATCAAGGTTGTTGGCCAAAACAGAGAAACCGTATAGATGTGAGACGGATGATTTGAGCAGAACAATGCTTTGACCTAATTCAGCCAGAAGTTATTGGCTTGGTACAGGAGTAAAATTATTTGGCCTGTTCTTGCAGGAATAAGATTAGATAACCAGGCAGTCTTTTCTGTCCCTTAAATTCAGGCACCTTAACTGTTACCTATCTGCCCTGTTAAATGGAAAAAAAAATTATTGTAAGAGATATTGAATGGCTTGCACTAAATTATAAATGTAAAAGTTGAGAAATCAGTGCAGCCAGAAAACCTTTGCCTGAACACCCAGGCTCAGCATATGAAATTCACATTATAGTATAAAATATTATGCATCCAACGCAGAAAGTGTCAGGCCATGGAAATAAGAGTATTTTAATAGAAACCTATTTTATTTCTGTCTCAGACTGGCCAGCAATTGTTACCTTCTAGTAATGTAAACAGCATGCATTACACTCAATTTTCTCTTCTTCCCCTGTTCAGTTCTGATGACTACGTGGAGTAGCCTCATATTTTGTTAGGCCCTCAGTTACATAGTTGCTGCTAAAAACATTCCCATTGCTTGGTGAAATCTGTGCTGACAGCCTACAGGTATTTCTAATAGTAGGGTCTTGCCACAAAAGTACCTATGACTCTAGCATGTGTTTCTCTTTTGAGATCAGCGGAAGTGTTTTTCAGTCCTAGCACGAGCCATGATGGCTTGGATCTCCAGACAGAATAACTGAGCCCTGCCCTGCCAAAGGCAATGGGAAGAAGTACAGAAAGTTGTCTTTCATCAGGGAACAGAACCCAGGATTCTTCTTTCTCTCCCTCAGTAACATTTTTTTGTTGTTTCTGTGAAAAGTAATACAGCTTTAGTCTGAAGGAGAGTAACCTTTCTCTCATAGTCTTGAGGGTTTGGGTACTCAATTGACATTTGGGGGTTTTAGTCTTGTCAGACGAAGGAGCAGCGGCAAGTTTCCCACGGGGCTTGGTCAGAGCTCTAACCATTGTAGAGAAAGACGAAGCAGCAGCAAGAGTCAGTACTGCTAGCTTTTAAAATAATTTAGGCTTATTTTGGAGAGGATTCTGGGCTAAGGCACCCAAAGTAAGAACTAACACTTCCTGATCACACAAGTTAAGCACTTCATCACCATAGTCTTTGGTCTTTCTCTACTGGCTAGCCCTTGGTAGCTCTCATATGTTGGTTTTTGAGGATCCTAATCAATTGGCATCTAACTGTTCCCACACGATGCGTATGGGTCAGAACCTGTCTGTGTGTTCCAGATTCCATTCCAGGAGCTGGTTACAGGTAGATCTGCAGTACTGTACAGCTCAGACACACAACATCCGTCTCTGCCCTGGCAGAAGAACTGGGAGGTGCATCCCACCCACAGATCAATTCTGTGTAGGAATATGGCCTCAGGCCTGCCCCATGTCTCTCCACCTTGGCCTGGTTTCCATGAAATAATAAATAAAAGAAATCGGACTCCCATGAGTCACCTAATAGTTCATAGTTACAGGCTCAACAGCAAATTCTACCACTGAGAGAAGTCTGTGCAAGCTAATTCTTTTCCTCCTTTCAGATTAGGGCTGTCATCCTGGAGATTTTTTTTTTTTTTTGCTATCTGATCTGGCTGTCTTAGGTCTTACATCTCTGTTGCATTGCCATCTGCCAGATAAAACTGCCCTCAAAGTCAGCCTTTGCCATGTTTAGCATTGCAGCATGTCTCTCCATCTTTGAATCCAGTCTGAAGTCTGTGTAGAGATAATGTCTGCAGAAACCTGGAACTATTTTTTAAATCTAACTAGATGTAGTGTAATTTTTAGCTGCGGCTAGAGTGACTGTAAACCTTAAGTTTGAAAAAGTATCTGGGCAAAGAAACAACATGTGATCTCCAAAAATGAGAAGGGTGCCATTCACTATGTATCTCAAGGACCTCTGCCATTCTAAGCATTGCTTACTTAATTCATCAAGAAATCAATGAGCCTGTTCAGTCTTTAAAAGTGGGGCTTTTTTCCCTTAAGTACCTGATTTAGAGTTTGTCTGGAAAAAGAATTGTTTTCATTACTCCCTCCTCTAGAAGTTTTCCTTTTACTTTCTTTTCCTAGGCATAAGTCTCAGAAGAATGGAACTTTGTTGGCTTTCCTTTGAAGTCTATTGTAACTTCTAAAATTTTGTCTTTCTCAAGCACAATGGTGACATACTTTGGCAGATTTCTGGTGCTTTGAGCTCTTTAATGTCTATGTCCTTTCCATAATGATATTAAAAGCAAAATCCAGTTTTATCTTAAGCAAGGAATTTCATTTCTTCCAAATATATTGGCCCATCTTCTGTATTAAATGCAATACATAGCAGGTGTGTTATAAGAATACAGTACATTCATGGGGATCAAATGCTCTTCTGGAACGCAAAACCAAGCCTGACTCTTCTTTTATTTTCAAAAATCTATCTGAAGAAATCTGCTGGTTTGCTTGACTTGGCTTCTCAGTGGATATTCCCCTCCTGTATTAGTAGCAACATTGCCAAAGTGTTCTCAGAGACTTTGAGCATGTTTGCCATTATTTATTTGTTGACAACACAGTTTAATGCTGAAAAGCATTTCTGCAATCAGCATTACAGCAGTTAACCCCACTAACGCTCAAACGAGGCTTTTAATCATCACAAGCTGATACTTTGCTTGCTGTCAGTACTCCTGGTGTATGGCAATTTCCAGAATTTAAGGTCAGAAAGGATCACTAGATCAACTAGTCTGCTCCTGTCAAATTTTCTTCCCCCTGGACTCCCAAGTGCCTTCCAGCAAGGCACACACTCCCGATCTCCTTCATCACATCAGAATAAGGGTCTTCCCATGTCAGATCAAATGTCCACCTAGCCCAGCATCCTGCCTCCCACATGGACCATAATCCAGTATTGAAAGAAGCGTGTAGCAAGATAAAAACGTGTATTTCCCCACGGGATACTACTTTATCTTTGAATACTAATACTCTGACCGTTTTGCAGCTCAGGATCCTCCTAAGCTGGACGCAGTTTTAGTGTTTAATATGTATTTGGTCACCTTCAATAGATTTCCCTTCCTTGAGCTTGTTCTTCACTCTCCCCATCAATTCCTGTAAACTTTCAGTATCCTCAATATGCTGTGGTAGTCTTTTTTTTTTTTTTCCTCAGTAGTGTACATAATTTGCTTTGTTTATGCTTCCACCCCTTGGTTTGTTTAGGGCTTTCTCCACCAGCCTGAGAAGGCCATCAGTATGCAGAATTTTCATGTGCCTACACTTACGCACAGTCACCAAGTCACAGAGCAAACATACCATGCTCTGAAGAAGTGTCAGCACTGCATTTCTCAGGCTTGCTCTACCTGTTCTCCAAGCTACTAGCACAAGATACCTTCTCTCCAAAGCTGTGGAATTGTGAGGTGGTGCTTAAGCTAGGTATCACCTTTTTGCTTTGGAGTTGGCTTGAGACTGGCATACACTGTGTGGAGACAGAGTAAGCTTGTGTCTGGTTGCAGAGTGCTGTTGAGACTCTCTCACTGAAGTGTTTTTCTATAGCTCTTAAATAATTTGGTACTTTTCTCTGTCTTCCCAGATTTTTAAATACTACTTCCAAAATGTAAAGTCTGGAACATACATGCCTCCATCCATCCATCCATCCATCCATCCATCCATCCATCCATCCATCATGTTCCATTGAAAACCTACTAATGCTATAGATGAAAGGTAACCTTTTCCCTACTGTTATTCCTTATTTCCCAGTATACACATTCAAGGACTGCATTCATCCTTTCAGCTGTAGCACTACACTAGTATGTTATGTACAGCTGTTCATCTAATGTAGTGTTAGCTGTGTCCAGATACAAGGAAAGTAACCAAACTTCAGTTTATCACAGACACGACCACATGGTTTCACCTTATATCTAGAATTGTAATTACGAGGCCATGTCTAGAACCAGCAGCAATTCTCCATAAAAAGTTTTGTTACATTCAGTACAGTATTGCTGTGCCATTATCTCCTGATCTGTAGTGCATTAGTGATGAAGACATCACATCAGCCCTGGAGTTTTCCCCAAAGATACTGTAATCACTCAAAAACTTGTTTCTGACTGTTCTTTTTTTGTTAGACTTTGTTTCTTCTAACAGATATTGGAGAGGACTTGCACTTAACCTTTGCTAGATTTTGCTTTTGTGGGAGTGTTATTTCCTTTTTGGTGTGAGAACTCCTGTGAGACACTGCTCCTCCCTAACTACTTCTGAATAGTCTGAACTGGAAGGAACTCAAAAAGTGTTGTGGTTTAACACCAGCCGGCAACTAAGCCCCACACAGCTGCTCGCTCACTCCCCTCCGGTGGGATGGCGGAGAGAATCGGAAGGGTAAAAGTGAGAAAACTTGTGGGTTGAGATAAAGACAGTTTAATAGGTAAAGCAAAAGCCGTGCACACAAGCAGAGCAGAACAAGGAATTCATTCACTGCTTCCCATCGGCAGGCAGGTGTTCAGCCATCTCCGGGAAAGCAGGGCTCCATCACGCATAATGGTGACTTGGGAAGACAAACGCCATCACTCGGAACGTCCACCCTTCTTTCTTCCCCCAGCTTTACATGCTGAGCATGACGTCATATGGTATGGAATATCCCTTTGGTCAGTTGGGGTCAGCTGTCCCAGCTGTGTCCCCTCCCAACTTCTTGTGCACCCCCCAGCCTACTCGCTGGTGGGGTGGGGTGAGGAGCAGAAAAGGCCTTGACTCTGTGTAAGCACTGCTCAGCAGTAACGGAAACATCCCTGTATTATCAACACTGTTTCCACCACAAATCCAAAACACAGCCCCATACTAACTATGAAGAAATTTAACTCTATCCCAGCCAAAACCAGCACAAAAAGATAGTTTCTTTTTCAGAGAATGTTTGTCTCTATGGATATCACTGTTAGGAAACCTTTTCTCTGGTCATGATGACTGTTTGGAAGTTATATATTTTTAGTTTAGATTTGCTAGCTATAATATCGATTTCATCAGGCTTTTGATAATTTATTTTTATTATGACCTATTTCCTCTCTCTCTTCCTTCCCGCCCAGACACACATAGCCTTTTCTTCCTCTGAGTTTCTGATGAGGAACTGCTGCCCACATGTTTCTTGTGTGGTCTGTAATCATAAGCTGCACTTCTTAAATGTTTATTTTTCTTTATGGTTGTATGAAAATCTTGCAGTTATGAGATAAAAACATTCATACCTCCATTACATGTTGTGAGAAAATTACAGCACCTTGAGAGGTCACAAGGAAGCTACATGGGCAACTTGAGTGTGGATGCAATGCTACAAAAGACATACATCGAGTAGGCAGGGCAAGACACTAGGATTGTATTGTAACCCTAATTTTGAGCACTTCTGATTTTAAAAAAGAGAAAAAAAAAATTTATTCTTCCTGCAATTTTTCTTGAGGCGGGCCATTGAAAGACAATTCTTTCTTTCTTACAAGCAGGAGGTTAATCAAGCAATTAAGATCTAGAGTTTCAATCTGTAATAGGATGCAAGATTTCAAGTGCTGCAAGCTCTTTGAGGGAAATGTCATCTCTATGCTCCAGATATTTTCCCCAACTACAAAGAGACCATTTTTTTCCCCCAAATTTCACAGATCTGCTCAATGAGCAGGGGTGTAACAGAACATTGTTATAAATATGCAAACCTCTCTATACTGGACTCTGCCCTCCAGAAGATTTTGCCTTCTCCTGGGCTGAGCTGGATGTCTTCACCCTGCATGATAGTACTGGCCAGTTCTACTTTAACAGTCATCTTTTAGTTTTTAAAATAAATACAAGGGATGTTTTCTCTCTTTTGATGATCCTGCCTCTTTGGACTCCTTAATCATCTCAATCGGATGACGCCCCTATCCTGAGGGAATTCTCTGCTGGGGTAAAATTTGGCAGTACAAGTTTTTACAAAAGCATTTCCTGGACTAAGGTGGAGCAGAACGGCCTTCTGTCAGTTCTGAATTGGTGTAGTGTCTCTTGGGGAGGATAGCCTGCTTATGTAAATGAGATTTGTTTATGATAGGGAAAGCACGGCTTTTATTTACCCTGGGACTGAGTCAGAGCAGTTCCCATTTGTGAACTGGAGAGCAGTAACCCAATTCCTCCCACATGCGCATATTCCCCAGAGAAAGTAGGTCTTGCTAGAGGACAGGGTTTGGGTCAAAGGTTATTGGCACTGCACAAAAAAAATAGAAGAAGAACAATGAAAAACAAGCATTTAATTGGATTTTATCAGAAGAACTGCCAAATGAATACAGTGCCAGGAAACTTTACCTGCAGCTCTTCATTACAGTTCCTCTGCCAGAAAAAGCTATGCCTTCTTATCTGTGCTGTTACTTGATCAATGTCTCACAGCATCTGAGGTTGGGGGCATGCATCCAGGATATTGTAAGTGTGTCATTGCCAAGTCTGTAAATACAGTTCATGTTTGTTGGCAGTTCCTCTGTCCATTAACATTACATCATCCCTAGACCAAACCCATGATAATGAAAACAGTTTCAGTCCAAGTAATTCAGCTTCTGACTTAAAAGTCCCCGGTATAAAAGGTGACATCAGTCCACAGATGCCATGTACTCTAAACAGCTTGCTTCCTTTTCCAGTACCTATCCTGTTTGCGAGTTTTGAAAAAAGTGCTAAAACCAAGTTTGTTTCCAGCCAAACGAGATCGCTAGGAGCTCAGATCCTTTTGAATCAGCACAGCTATCAAGTATGTTCTGCGATTCTGTAATTTTTGAATGTTCTGTGTCACCAGAACAGCAATACAACTCTTTGATCACTGTAGATAAGAAAAGAATGAAGGAGTTCAGTATTATATTTCCATCAGCCCCTTTCAGCTGCTTCCTGTTTTATACTAAATCCATGACCTTTTAACTCAGATTGGTTGTGTTGCTCAATGATGGGAAGGTTCCACAACTTCTCTGAATTATTTTTTCAGCTTCATCTTTGTGTAATTCCTATACTTTGTTTTCAGCTAGACCAAGGTGCTGAGATTGCTGGAGCAGTCATTGCTCCATCATTGACAAAGTCCTCCAAACCCTCTTTTAGCTTTTCTAAGTCTTCAGCTTCCCTGTAGAGTTCCTTGTTGCCTAAATTGCATGTGATACTTTGATTCAAATCCTCCTCATGCTCAGCATGAATTTCAACATATTCTTGGTAGTTAGCTATAAATATACCAGAAAACAATTTTCTTCAGAATTCTGCTGCTTGCCATTAGGAAGCTGTACCATCAGTCCTTCTTCCTCCTTGTGATTCCTCAAGAGGATGTTAACACAGGTGTTTGTTAGGACTGTGGTGGGTGGCAGCTTCTTTCTCAATAACATTTCAGTGTCAAGTCAAACTTTTAAGCCAAGCAGATATCTGAATACAGGAAAAGGTATGATTACCGTGCTTGAAGAGGATCTCATCCTTTTTAGTTTCATTACCCGAGAAAGTTGAAAAGATCACTTTTTTTGGATGCTGTTGTTAACAACTTTGAATATTCTAATTGGTGATTTTCCTTTGAGACATGATGCAAGAAATACATTTCACCATATGGAGATATTATTGATATTACAGTTACTGTTTTTGACTTCTCACATTTAGTCACCCACACTTTTTATTTCTGGTAGCATTCTCTTTCATTCTTCCTTTATAGTTTCACTTGCAAAATCAAGCAGTAGACTGAGAGCTTGAAACTGTCTGAAGATACTCATTCCTTCTTGTAGAGGGGGTCTCAGAAGTGAGGTGTGTCTGGATCCAGGAAAGGTCATGATATTGAAAGCAATGGGGGAAAGTATATTAGCACTCTTTGAATGTTCATGATTCAGGAGGTCAAGCTATCCAGAACTGTAGCAAGATAAGGGTTGAATATCGGGGCACTCAGCCCGAAAAAGAGCAGAGGAGACGCAAAATGTTTCAGTTACTTACTTACGTTACAAATTATATACTCGGAGCAATTTTCTTAATATAACAGTACATCAGAGTTTGACATTCTAGGTGTTTTTCTAACCATCTCCATTTGACCTTTGTCATTTCACCAGCATCAGTTACAGGAGCTGCTCTCAAACACAGCTGATCGTCAGGGCTCTGGAAGGCCTGGAGCAGAAAGTAGATTAATCTCAATGTCTGCAGCATAATAAATCAGAATAAAAAATGGTTACATAGTGAATTCAGTACTGTGAAGACTCACTGAAAAACAAAACTACATCGACAGGGATGCTGCCCAGTTTAAGTTATTAATGAATCAATATATCTTCCACAGACACACAGACCACTGCATTTCTCCTCGTCTAGTTAAAACTGCAGAAAAGAAGTCAGTAAAGCCTAACCTACCAAGTTTGGGTCTGGACCTCAGGAAATTTGCCACTAAGGCTATCCAAAGTTCATAAAATGTCATATAAAGTTCCTAAGTGCCAGATTTTTAAACACCCAGATGAGAAATACAAAGTTCCTGGAATCTACACATTCTAATAAGGAGTTTTCAAACACTGTTGTAACCTTGTTATGGTCTCGAAGGCTCAAATATCCAGAAATCAAACCTCAGTATTGATTTCTTGTCCAACTGATTGTGATCAAATGTAGTGAAAAGTCCTTCACAGGGCAAGTGCACAAAATAAAAACCCGCGAGAGAAGACTGATACTGTCATTTAAGTGAAGTTTGCTTGTGCAAGTATGGGCTTGCCAATTATGCTTTAATTAAAAAAAGTCCAAAAGTTAGATTTTCCTAATATTAATTTAATAGGGTAAATAAATAATCTCTGCTGAAAGGAAGTCACAAGGCATATTTTACATAGAAATGAGTGTTCCTTGAGGATTGTGAAAAACCTGCCAACGGGGATTTTAATGCAAATTAATAACCTCCTTAAAAATAGAATCAGAGCTGCAGATACTTATTAAAGGAAATTAAGTACATTTGGACAGTTTTCATGCGTCATTCATCAAAACTTAAACTGAGCCTGGGAAATTCATAAACAAACATGAGGCAAACAAACAGCACTTCTTTAAATTCTAAGAACTACATTTGTGAAATGAAGATACAACTGTGTGGCGATTGTGCTGACAGGGACTAACCTACTTACAGACGTGCCCTGTAGCCTGCCATTTTCCCAGAAGAAACTTCATGTTCTAATTATCTATTGTGATTTTTGCTTGCTTCTACTTTTTATTAGCAGAAGCCATAAATCTTTCAGACATGAACCAGTCCCTATGAAGTCTGATTTAGATCTTGCTAATGCATTACAGCTACATATGCTGTTACATACATGTCAGATTGCTTTTGTCGTGACAACAAAAAAAATCCTTTGATGTGTTTTGTAAATGATTAGAATCTATTAGCATACTTCTGGTCACTTTAAGATACTATAGATATCCTATTAAAGGAAACATAATTCTAATAGTCCCAAACTTCTGAATGAACTGAGAATATACTGATTTTAAAACTGATCGACTTTTTACACTTTCTTTTAAACAGGGGGGATGCATATGAGGAGCAGCGATACGAAGAAACCTTCGTCAAGGTCACGTAAAGGAAAACTTGGCTAGTGGGGAGTCTCCTTCCAGAATAGATTGCAACCACTACCTTCCACTGAAATAGTTGCACAAGGTGAATAAATTATGGTAGTACTCCTAAGTATCTGCCTTTAAAGGCTATTTTTCCTTATTGCCCAGCACAGCATGGGGACCATTTGTCACAAAAGGACGCAGTGCATGCAAACTGCTTAAAATTTTGCGTAGTAACAGGAAGACCAGAATTGCTTTTCAGGATGTTGAGGTGCTCTTCGGGGCGATTCCCACACCAGAAAGAGGTTCGGGTTTTTGAGGGGGTAAGCTAGTGCACTTAGCCCCGGGCAGCGGAAGGCGGCAGAGCCGCAGGATGGATCCTCCAGGGAAAGGAGAAGCGCGGGTTTAGCCCCGGAAACCAGAGACAGCCCCGCCTGCCAGAACAGTGGCTCTGAATATTAAGCGGGGGAAGCGGGGGGGAAGCCGGCAAGGGAGGGCGGGTCCCGGCCGCGGAAGCTGAGCGCTCTTCGGTCTTCCCCGCAGGTGATGGCCCTTCCGCTGCGGACGGGAGCCCTCCGCACGGGCGCGGCGCGACGCCGGCGCAGCTAGCGCGGCTCCATGGAGGGCAGCGGCGCGGCGGAGGAGGAGGAGAGCGGGGCCGGGCACGGCGCCCCGCCGCCGCCGCCCCCGCCCACCCCGGCCGCCCCCTGCGGCTTCAGCTCCTCCCTCTGCTTCAGCGCCACGGCTGCTGAGCCGCAGCCGCCCGCCGCCGGCGGCAGGGTGGTGGAGAGCCAGTGGGAGATCAACAACGCCGCCTGCCAGCCGGAGGAGGAAGAGGAGGAGGCGGTGGGGACGCGGGAGCGGCCGACGGAGGAGCCCGACCTGGTGATCGAGGTGTCAGGGCGTCGCATCCGGGCGCACAAGTCGGTGCTGGCGGCCAAGAGTGACTACTTTCGCGCCCGCGCCTCACGGGACGTCCTGCGGGTGAAGGGGGTGAGCTACGGGGCGCTGCGGCTTCTCATCGACTACGTGTACACGGCCCGCATGGGCGAGGTGCGGCACGACAACCTGGCCGAGGTGGTGAGTGGCGCCCGCGTCCTCCAGATGCCTTGCGCCCTGCACTGTGCTGCCGAGGCCATGCGCGCCCAGCTCCGCCTCGACAACTGCTACCAGCTCCTCTGCCTGGCCAAGAAGCAGCGGCTAGCGGAGCTGCGGGAGGCCGCCTACCGCTTCATGAGCGACCACTACCTGGAGGTGCTGCGGGAGCCCGGCGTCTACGGCCGCCTCAGTGGCACTGAGCGGGACCTCATCCTGCAGCGGCGCATGGAGGCCGGCCGGCTCTGCTTGCTGGCAGCCGAGGTCAGCGATGCCTTTGAGCGGCCCGGTGGCGGCAGCCGGCCACAGAGCCGTGAGAGCAGCCGACCGCAGAGCCCGTCCTCCGTGGTGTCACTGGAGGAGGGTGGCTCCCTCATTCACTGCTACCAGGAGGCCAGCGGTGACTGGAGGGTGCTGACGCGCCTGCCCGAGGAGGCCAATGCCAAGGGCTGCGCCATGTGCGTCCTCCACAACTACCTCTTCCTAGCAGGGGGCATTGCGGCGGGGACGGCAGGCAGCGAGCCCCGGGCCCGCCTTTCCGACAAGGTCTTCTGCTACAACCCCCTCACCGACACCTGGAGCCAGGTGCGGCCGCTGGCTCAGCCCCGCTCGCAGCTCAAGCTGCTGGCTCTGGACGGTTACCTCTACGCCGTAGGGGGCGAGTGCCTCTTCACCGTGGAGAGGTATGACCCGCGGGCCGACCGTTGGAGCCCTGTGGCACCCCTGCCCAAGGGTGCCTTTGCTGTGGCTCACGAGGCCACCACTTGCAATGGGGAGATCTATGTGTCGGGAGGCTCCCTCTTCTACCGCTTGCTCAAGTATGACCCCAAGCGTGATGAGTGGCAGGAGTGCCCTTACAACAGCAGCCGCCGGCGCTCTGCTGACATGGTGGCCTTCAAGAGCTTCATCTACCGCTTCGACGTGAGCAGCGGCCGCGGTGGGGAGCCGGGCCCAGGTGGCGGGACTGGCGGTGGTGTCGAAGTTTTCCGGTACAACACAGTGGCCAAGCGCTGGAGTCAGTGCGCCAGCCTGCGGCCCAGTGGCGGCCCCATCCAGCCCTTCCGCTGCGCCCCCTTGGGCAACACCATCTACTGCGTCAACCGGACCGGCACCCTCCGCTTCAGCCTAGCCCAGGACGGTGAGGTGGAAGCGGATGGCGGGCTCAAGGGCACCTTCGACAGGGAGCTTCTTAAAGCTCCCTTGGATGCCAAGGGTGTCCTCCTACCCTTTGTGCTCACCCTGCCCGAGAGGCTGGACAAAGCGGGGGACCAGGAGGGCTCCCTCCCGCTGTGAGGTGGCCAGCCTGGCTCTGGCCTCCCGAGCGGGGAGCTGGGTTGCAGCTGTGGGGGACCCACAAACTCCCCCCTACAAGAGGGGACCCTCTCTGGCATGTCTGCAGGGAGAAGGGGCTCCCCCTTTCCTCCTCTCTGCTCCCAAGATGTTGAGCTGGAGCCACTTGGTTGTAACTGGGTTGTAACTCTTCTCGTGTTTGCTGTGCTTTGTGTGAAAAGCCAAGCACATGAAAGGAAAAGCTGCTATAAAGGATAATCTCTGGATTATGTTTGTGCCAATTCCTAATCTGAGAAAAACTTCTTTACACCTGGATTTCTAAAAAATTCCTGACAACAGTGTCATAATGGGACGTTACTGTTAGTGTTGGTTGCGTGTGTACACGTAGTTGCAATCTGGGCTGGAGCCTTTTCTGCCATTTGTTTTCTTTCTCTCCGGGGTGATACCAAGGGATAAACACTGCTGGCAATGTAGTTTAGCTGCATTTGTTTTTATGTTAAACCAACTATTTCCTGTGTTAGAAAAGTATAGGAAGATCATCTCCATCGCAGCCTTTCATTTCTGGTGCAATAGATGGTTTAAGGAAGACATGGCACTGTGTGGTCCCAGGAATTTCAACCACAAATGATTTAACAGATACCAGACTTAACGTTTTAAGTAACACAAATGTGTGCCACGTGTTTGTATTTGGAATACAAAAAAAAAAGAAAAAGGCAAGTTACCTTTTAAAAATGTGGCATATTATAGCAGATACGAAATGTTGATATGTTCTTTATTTGAAAAAGGCAATGGTTTCTGTATAAAAAGACACCGTTTTATTACCTTTTTTATCAGAGATTTTAATTTATAACAAAAATGAACTGAAGCTGTTCAGACTGCAACCGGTTGACATGACTGTGTATGCCACTAGAGTTGGGGGAAATATTTTATACTTCAGCTGCTCTTTAATTAACTGCAGGTCAAAGAAAATTAACCTAAACCAAATGTAGATTCTTTGAAACTGACTGCAGAACAGCTTAAAAGTTTCACTGTATGTTCAGTATCCTGTGGCAAGAGGCTTTTCCAACTTAGTGTGAGACCATCAAAGGACATGGAAAATAGGAATGCGCTACACATGTTGATTATATTGTGCACTAGCATGATGTTATTTCCCTATCTTTTGATTGAGAGACTGCTTTATTTATTTTGCTCTAATGATTGCTGTAATCAATAAGTCCTTGTTAATTGCAGTATGTGCTGATAGAGTACGCTGTCATTGGGATTCTGAACTGCCCGAGAGCGCTGTTTGTGGAGCAGCATCTTAACAAGATGAAACCATACAAAGCTTCTTCCTGCCTGTGGAAAGTTGGAGCATACTTTTTGTCATGTTACTCAGAACTGGAAAAGTGTAAACTGTCTACACAGACAGACTATATTGAAAAGGGCACATGCATTTATTTTATACATTTTATATAAAAAAATCAATAGGCAAGGCAAATGTTTTAGCTTTACAGTAAATCACTGAGAAACCTTTTCTGAAAAACAGAACCAGTGTTTTTGCTATTGGAAATTCAGCCTGGAACTGGCATGGACTGTGGAAGGGAATTGTTTATACTCAAAGCTCTAGTATAGATTCATATTTTAGAAAGACATAGGGACCTTACATCAAAGAAAGCAGATCTTTTTATGTTTTATTAAGATGTTTCTGTTAAACAGGACATTAGCATTTTTACATGTTACTGCTAGTTCCAAAGGAAGGCAGCAGGCTCTGTCCTAAGAGACACCATCTTCACAAAAGAGAATACTGAAGTGTATAGATACTTCTTTCCTTCACTTTCATATTGTTTTTTTTTTCTTTTTCTCCATCTGTCTTGCACAGGGTTTTAGTGCAGCTGATTTGATTAGCCATCCTGTAGAAAACAGTGGTCCAGTCCTAAAAGTTCTCAGCCAAGTGAGCCTATTCCCTAGAGAGCTAATTAAAGCATCACCCAGGTAGGAGCTGTAGCCCTGCAGAGTGTGACGCTTATCTTAGTACAGGTTGGTGCAGTGGAATTTAATACCACAGATGGGAGATTCATTAGCGATTTGCAAAGAAATTGATTTTTTTTCACTGAATCATGGACTTAATTCTCAGACAAGAATCCTTGGAAATGTTGACTCTAAATTAAGTTGCAGCATTGTAGCTTGAGCCGGAAAGAAAAATGATGTATTTGCCTTCAGCATCATTTTTATGTTAACTGTAGAAAGTATTTCAAGCTGTGCAGTAACACACTTAGGTGCATACTTACACTAAAGACATAAACGCTAGGCCAGGTTTTGAATTAGTAGAGTCACCAGGAACACACAAGGAAATGTCTGTTTTATCTTACAATACAATACCATTTCATAGTTATGTACTATAGTTCTTATACTACAGCATAGTGAGGAATCTCCAACTTTTGCATTCCTATTAATTAAGCATTTTCATTCTTGCTAATGCATGAAAATACTACTAAATGAATTTTGGGAAGTCTCCATGATTGAAGCTGTGAAAATATGCCACAGACTTTCAGGAAAGAATGAAACTTACCCTTTCTTCCAATATTTGTTGCCGTACACCATGAAGAAATATATTTGGACATAATTTTTGCAGTAATAAGTATTCTATGAACCTGCAGTGGTTTGTATTTTTGCTAGCTCCTATTGTTAGAAAAGGTTGAATCAAGCGCTTACCTGCTTTCACTGTTTACACAGTGTAAGTGAGGGCAGAGTCTGGTCTTCATTAGTAGCTGTCTGTCAAGCCTGTTTCCTTTGTACATTCTTTGCATAATCACAGCCTGATGATTGACAACAGAGGCATGTTTCTAGCCAGATTTCCTACTTTGTGGCCTCTGTTTCCTCCCTGGCAAGCCTGAGGCAGGTTTGCTGAGAATTGTTTTTTCCCCCAGTTACATCGTCAGCGTATCCAAAAAAACCCACCAAACTTCTGGTACTAAAACCAGAATTCAGGTAGACTTCAGGCATTGAAGACCAAAATTGTCATCCCAGAACTCTCCAGTTTAACTGAAACTGAGCAACCACTGTCCCTTTGACGTGTGGACGGTGCTGAGCAGCACCTCTCCACCCATTCAGAACTGCTCACCTACCTAGCTACTGCCTCAACTCCTTTGAAACTAGGTGATGTGATACCCAGAAGCCACTGGTGTAATATGGTTTTATGGTGCAAACTAAAGCGCCAGGCCACCCTCAAATCGTGTTTGCATATGTTTTGCTTTTAAAACAGAGCTATTTTATCTTATAGCCTGAAGGCTACTGTATTTGCATGGGAACATGGAGAGACGTGTTCGCTTTCTTAGCCTGCAAAGAATTCAGTCCACATCTCCCACTGCCTGATTGGCAATGGATTGAAGGAACTCTTGGAGCTAATCCCTGATCTCTCAATATTTATGCATTTTGTGTTATACATTAATTGGCTAAAAATCTCAGAAATGATCCAGGTAGGTAAATTCAAACCCCCATCCTCACTGAGTGTTCTGAGACTAGCTGGAGAGACATAGTCCTCTCTGCTGTCTTTCTTCTCCATCAATCTCATAGTCCCCTTCTCCCACTTTCAATAGGATGTGCAGGAGATAATTCTTCTGCTTCCTCCTCCCTAGCGTACTCCTGTTTTCAGTCATCTGCTAGAGGACGTAGGCTTGAATTCCCTTAAGCTGAGTAAGGACTGAACTTGGGCCTCCCACTTCATGTGTGTGTGTTCTCAAATCTAGATGACTATTTAGAAGAAGAGTATCAGGACCACTTCCTACACCTCTTTTTCAGGGATGAATCTCATGCAGATCCTCCAAAAACAGACATAGGCTCCTGCACCTCAAGTTCTGGGTAGATTCCAGGCTCCAGCTCCTGAATGGGTAACTCAGGACACATTTAGTACATGTTGGTGCAATTGGGCAAGTTTTCTTCCATGGAAAGCTTTTCCAGACAGGCTCTGTATTTTGCGCTGCCAGTCTGAGGTGAGGGACTCCATGCACTGTACTGGGAGGCCAAGCAGGTAATTTGGATTCTTCTCAGGGGTGACACCTTGGCAAAGAGGCATTGCAGTGTCTAATATGGAAATGCCTGAAGCCTTCATTGCATCTAAAAGTAAATCCCTGCTTCAATAAAGAAACAAGCCTTCTTAGCAAATGCTAATAACAGATGGAACTTTACTATTTCCATCTATTAACTGGTTCCGTAAAAAGAATCTTAATTGCAGCAAAGGCATTTGTACAAATTCTGTTTACACTTGGAAACTAAGTCAAAGGAATAATTGGCAAAAGAATAACCCTATTTGATCAAAACAGGCACTGTTAAGCAACATGGGAAGGATGCTAATCATACCCTATTAATGAATAAAATTGTGCACTAGCTGATGTGAATTCTGTCCACAAAAAAATTTCTTTGTAAATAAGTACCTGGTAAAATTTAAAGTGATAAAAGAATAAATTATTCACATGAAAGCTGTAACTCTCCTGTGCTGTTTGATTGGCTCTCGGAGTGTTGTATCCTGATTATCGCTATTCATGAGTGGCCAATTGCTTTTCCTGCTTTACGGTATCCATTCCATTGACTGCTCCATGGATGTGTTACCCTTCATTATCACAAAGCTTAACAGTGGTACTGGGGTGATTTGCTTTGTGTCTGGACTGACGTGTAGTGCTTTCCACTTGAATGAACCCAGAAGATTTAGGCAATTGTATCTTTGGGCTTATTTTTGAGTGGCACTGCTCCTGGGAAACTTAAGAAAGCAGAAGGAGGGGAAATGGTGGTACTGTTGAGCAGTTGTAGTAACAAGCATTTAATGAATTTCTTTTTTTGTCTGCCATTATTCTGCGCACCAGATTCGCACTGGATTTAACAGAACATCTCTGTGTAGCTGTTACCAGTATGATCCCGAGTACTATTGTAGCAAAGTATGTTTTTATTTAAGTATATTTACTGCCTCAACTCCTACTCTGAGATAATTTAATGCAAGTTTGTAGTAGTTCCACACATTTAGTAGATTGCTGGAACTATTCTGACTTTACATTACTGCTACTAAAAGCAGAGATTGACACACAAACTCAGTAAAGTTGTGCGCTCAGAGTATATAATCACACAATTTTCGTTTGTTTTGGCCGACTGCGTGCTGAGAGCTGCTGGAATGAACCCATCGGTATTAGGAATCAGCAGGCTATTCTGGAGGCTCTCTAACTTTCATAAATGACTCAATGGGAAGAAATCGGAGTGTGGGGCAGAGGGATAGAAGGGAAGAGAAGAATTAGGAGTCAAAAATACCTACTATATATCCAGTTGAAACAAACAAATAGCGGGGATGGGAAACCAGATCTGGTACTTGAGACAGTGATGACTACAGGGCCAATTTTTTTCACATATTTCTTAAATAGCCCGAGTTTTTACCAATTATGTTGTTAGCCTTATCATTTTGCACCTGGAATACATCTCATACAACCACAGTGTTTAATAAGCTACTTTTTGCAGGAGTCTTGTGCTTGGCTTTTAGGTCTTAGTGGATAAACCTTGGACAAATTCGTGATGTCATGAAATAACAATGTCGATGCTGCCACTTACAACAGATTAACTAATGCAAATGCTTTAGACACTGTTCACAATTCAGGTGAATTATATGTGTAACTGATGTATTAACAGTTTCATTTTTGAAGTATATATAGGTAAAGCTTTTTATGTACTCCAAGTTATGCTGTAATGAAATAAAAACATACAAAAAGCTTATGCTCCCCCTTAGGGATTTCTGGGTAATTGGTGTTTTTTCTTTTGTCATCCATCCAATCAGTGAACAGTATTATATTTGTTCTTATAAAGCAAAGATGAAATTATATGGATTATCACAAAAGTAAAATATTTCAAAGGCTAAGCAAAAGGGAATATTTTCATTTCACAGTGCCCTGGGTATTGGGAACATGAAATATTTTGCAGTGAAAGCACTTTCCTAAGTGCAGATTAGCATAAGGTCCAGTTCAGTTAACCTTTATTTCTTTTTTTTTTTTCTTGTCAGTATGTTAAAGTACATTATTTATTTATAAAAGTTACATGTAGGTTTTCCCAGGATAGTCTCCTGTCTTATGTCACATATGTCAGATTTTTGGCTGGAGTGGATTTACAGCAATGTAAGTAAAAGCAGAATCAAACACAACTTGACTTTCATACTTTGTCTCCTACTTATTTTCTCATCAGATAGTTTGCTTGAAATGAAGTCATATAACCTGTTTGAAAACTCCAAGATTCATAGAGAGACTAGGTGGGGTTGGACTCAGTGTCATTTCCCTAACATGCAAGCTCTACCTATTTCAGCTTTCTTATATTTTCTTCAGAATGGTCAAAATCTACTGCTGGTTAAACCAGGGTAAATCTGGAATAACTCAACCAAACCTCTTAGATTGCCAGAAAACTTGTGCCATTCAGCCCCGGAGTTTTGAGCCTGTTGTAATTTACTAGGGACCTTCACTGGAAAAGAGAAAGAAAAGCTCTGACAGAATAAGACTCGGGCAATCACTAACTTGAATGTGTATTTTTTTTAACTTCATTAGCACAAATTCCTTAACTCTGTCATTTTTCTTTGGGTTGTGAACTAGACATCGGGAAGCTTAGTGCCAATGAAATTTTATCTTGAGTATATACTCCTGCTTGGTTCATTGAACATTTTGCACCTACATCCCTCGGGATGCTGAGGTCCCAGGCTCGAGCTTCAGGTGTATCCACAGTCTGGTAAATGATGTGGCTGGGTCCGATAACTTGTGCCACGTCACAGGATTAATTTTCCAGTACTGAAACACTGAAACCACCAGTTGTAGCACAAAGTTTCAAAGTCCTCTTGATTTGGGTACGGAGGATTCCCTGTTATCATCTGTTTCCAGGTACAAGGCATGTTTTTGGCATCACTTGTGTCCATGTATTGGACTTCAAAAATCACAAAAGATTTTGTGTGAAAATGTCTGGAGGCAGATGGTGTTGACTTGCATTCCCCTGAAGGAAGAGAAGTCTTGCTGAAAAGACAAATCTGCTTCAGTTCCTAGGCTGTGCAAGTCACGTATACCTGGGAGCTCCCATGTCATACCGAGTAATTACCAAGTGTACAAAACAGCAACGTCAACGAACATGAGTTTACAACCCATGGACAGATGTACCCATTGTGGGTGGGGACAAAGGCAACTCAAGTTAGTAACTATTGATAGTTATTACATTAATAATAGTTACAGACCATGCCTAGAAACAAACCCCAGTCCTGGTTCAGGACTGTGTTGTCTAGGCACTTGTAAACAGAAGAGAAAGCATTCATAGACTAAAAAAACCCATGTGGCTAAAAGTAGGTCAGGGGAGCAATAGGCATTTATTGCTCAGATGTGGCAGTGCCTGCAGGTTCTTTTTGAAACGAGTGTGAAGAGCGTCTGCATCTCATGAATACCACCGGGAGCAACTCTTAGTGAGCGAGCTCAGCTGCTGGGGGCAGGGGGCTCGGCCTGGCGCAGCCGTGACACCTGCTTGGCAGGTCCCTCCAGCAGTGAGCAATGACAGAAAGGAGCTGCATGAGTACCCTCTGAATGACAGCTGTCCTGATGCAAAGTCCTGGGGAAGGAGAGAGGCAACGATACATGCCTGGCAGTCTTGCTGCTGTGCCCTTCGTCGCTCTGCTCTTCTAGTGCGCTGGCAGCGCCAGTTCTGGATGAATTCCCCAGTGACGAGCTTACGCATGGAGAGTTTTGAAGGTGATGTCTTCCCCCCCCCCCCTTTTCTTTTTTTCCTTTTTCTTTCTTTTTCTTTCTTTTCCTTTCTATTTTTCTTTTTTCTTTCTATTTTTCTCCTTTCTCTTCTTTTCTCATTTCATCCTCTCTTTTTCCCCCCTCTCTTTTCCCCCTCTATTTTCCTTCTCTTTCTCTCTTTTTTTTGTTCTTTGCAGGTTGTGTGTATTTCTCTCTCTGCTTGAATATTCCCATAGGTCATACAGGGGGTCTGTGAATTTGGAAAAATTATCTATTGGAACCCAATGAAACTCCTTTTCCTTTCCTCAGGAGGCAGACTTTCCTTCCCTAGCCTGCTAATTTTTTCCCTTAATAAAGCCCTGAGTTTCTAGATGAAGTGGGGAAGACTTAATCCATCTGCTCCTTGGCAGAATGGTACAATAAACAAGGAGCTGTTTGCTTCCTGAGGAAATAAAGTTAGTTGTGAACAATTAAATTAGTCATAATGCAGACTTGAGGTAAGAGTTCTTCACCTTTTGTTATGCTTACCTGTGCTTTTAGTCACTGCAGACTGCGGCTGCAAGAAAAAGTAACTGCAGGATTAAAGTATTGACCAGGTAGGAGGTCTCTGAGGAATGAAGCAAGAGCACAAACTGCTGCAGAATTAAGTTAATTCCCACACCATTTAGAAACCATTATCTCAGTGGTCATGGCCTAATTTATTGACAGCTTGTTAGTGCATTACAGATGAAAGGGTTGTTCGGGGGGTTTTTTCTCTCTCTGCTGCTTTGCAGTTCTTTGCACATGTGAAAAAACATTGCAGAGTTTGTGAGTAGAAAGTTTGCAGCAAATTTTTACCCATTCTGCACGGGTAAGTGAATCTGTCATCTGCAGTCATGGATTATAGATCTCTCCCATATTTTTCTAATTAAAGAAGATGCTGAATCTTGATTAGAATAAAAACTGAGATTAATAATATCTTAACTTTAGGGAATGCAAAAAAGACAATCCATTTTTGCCAGCCTCTTCTTAGATCATAATGAAGTTCTAGGCAGGCAGAGATTCTCCTTAAAAATATGATTTAAACCATTAGGAAAAATCAAAGTCACGCAGGTCCGTGAGAGATCTCCTGGACTGGGAGCAGTGCTGTGTGGGAACTTCCATGGGCTGATTAAGAGAAGTTGAGCCTCTTTGCTTTGAGTTCTTACTCTAGTTCTGTGCTCCTGCGTATCTTTTGAAAGCAAATACCGACTCCGACTTCACAATCAAATTAAATATGTTGTGGGATTTGATAACACCTTGGAGGTGCAGTACTCTATCAGCCCCTCCTAAAACAAAAGGAAGTGTCAAAATATTAATGGAAAAGTTTGAGAGAATCACCTTAATTCATCAGCAACTTCATTCATATCTCCTTGTTAGGCACTACTTCAATTAACCAAGTGTTATTTAAATGTGGATTCTGGCTATGTCCAACTCCGGTTTGCCTTTGACAGAATTGGAGCATAAAGGTATGATGATAGTGCGTATTGATATATGTAATGTTTGTTTGAAAAGCCTAGCCCAGACAAGTCTCTAATTCAGCTTTGATGCGCTAATGCCATTTAACTCAACCTACTTGCTGTTGTTGCTATGACTTTTCAAGCAGACTGTCAGTGTATAGGCATATATCAATACGCGTATCACTATATATGCCTACAGCATGCTTTTATCCCAGTCTAGAAAGGGGCATGGTGCCTCCAGCCGAGAAGAGGAAGGAGCAGAGGCTGCTCACCTGATACTCCCTCTTGTAAGCAACGACTGGAGGGACACGGGGAACAGAAGTCGTTCGGGCTCCCGCTGCTTTCCTGACCAGACTGCCTGGCTCAGTGCCCGCAGGAAGGAGCGAAGCTGTATATTCCCTCTCCCAAGAACAAGCGAGGCGCAGCGGCTCAGTTGTTACTCGTTTGTAGGTCCCCGGGGAGAGTGCAGTTCCAGCCTTCCTCTTACTCAAATTACAAGGTTGCCCTTCGTTCCTGAGGGCCAAGAAAATAGCTCAGCTTACATGTGGTAAAAGAGAACTTGTAAAAGAAGTTATTTTTGAAGGGGCAGTGAAAAAAACAGTATTTGCATTGGCTACTCCTGATGTTGCTACCGTATTTGAAGCAGCTGGAATGCACTGTAGGTTTCCTCATCAGTCCCAGGGCTTCTTCATGCGCAGTTTAAATGCGAAGCGACCCAGGCAATAGGTTCTTTTTTTTTGAACTTGCCCTGCTCTCTGAGGGCACTAAAAAAGGCAAATGAGCCCAGCCAGTTGAGTGACCGCAGCAGTTCATCTTCCACAGAGCTACGCAGGGAGTCCTGCATTGCTGTGCCACGGGTGGTGGGGCAGCAGCGGGGGAAGAGGGTGTGGGGAGCGAAAGGAGGCTTGAGCGAAGCATCTCAGCAAGAAGAAATTGTAGGTGCAGATTACCTGGCAAACAGTTCCCTGTTAAAGTTTTTCTGCCCCCTACATATGCTAGCGCATGCTCAGTCGAGAAAAGAAAAAGACAGCTATCTATGAGCAATGATTGAACAATGGAATCACGGTTAGTTTCTGCTCCTCATGCAATAGGAAATATAGGCATTAGGAAGACCTAGTTTTATTTCTGGTTCTGTCATAAACTTCCGTTTCTTACCAGGGAAAAGCTGTTTAAGCGTCAGTTTTCTCTGAAGAGAAAAGTGGGGGCGGGGTGGGAGGGAAAGATGATTCATCCCATCGGGTATTGGAAATAAATTCATTTTTTGCATCAGTAAAGCACTATGGGAATATTGGCTTATACTGCAGAGTGCATAATTTTACTGTTTCATTTTTTTACTGCGTTTGCTCCTTGTGAACAGAATATTTTCTTCCTGTGGAAGAACAGAATAACGGTTCCTACTTTGGTCCCTATTTGTGGCCTTTTGCAGCACCCTTTGCCCCTGAAGCCAGGACAAAGGCAGCGGGATGCCTGCCTTTCTGTTGATGCACAGATGCCTGCGGCGGAGGAACTAGGTGAGTTATTACACAGACACACAGTTCGGGAATGGTAATACCGCTGCCGTGGCTATTCCTCTACCTTCACCTCCTGCCCATGTATTTTATGCTCATAGAAGGACATGTAGTCTGGAGAGAAGTGCAATGAAAAAGTGGGGATCTTCCTCTCAGTCTCTTCTCTGCTCCCTGTATCTGAAATGAACTTAAGTACTTCACAGCCTGCATATAATTAAGGTTACAAATGTTCAAATTTTAACTTTTTTAACTTTTTAAGATTTTGAGGCTGATTATGTCTTTGTCTCAACTCTAAGAGTCAAAAGCACTGAACAGGTCATTAGAGTCCTTTGTGTGAATGCAAACAGGTGAGACCTCATTTTTTTTTCTCTTCCAGATGAAGTCCTGCAAGGGTAAAATCTTGTTACAGCATTGAAGTGTTTCTTTTTGTAGACTTCAGAGAATTTAGAATTCTGTCAGTAAAAAAATAAATAAAAAATTAAGTGTAATAAAGTTAAATCCCCTAATATTTGGGGGAAAGAAACAACCAAACGTATTCCCTGGAAAGGGTTGCATTTTTATTAGATTTCATAGGTTTTGTCAAGGGCTGCAAACCTGGATACGTGGCGTCAACAGAACAACGCTGATTTGTGCTTCCCAAAAATCTGCTTGCTGGGTTACTTTTGCCAGTGCCTTTCCACATGCAGATGTAAGAATCTGAGGTTTTAAGGATATCTAAAGTGCACTAGCCGTCCCTGTGTCAAGACCTTTTAAACTTTTTCGGTGGTGTAGTTCACTGAACAGTCAGTTCTTGCTTCTGCCAGCCAATTGGTGATCGCCACAGCATCTCCGGTGTAAAATTTTGAAACAAAGTATGGGGCAACCCTAGCCAGTTCCCCTCGGCAACGCAGCAACCCCGTCTTCATCCAAACTAGTCAGCAAGGGTGCTTTGCTCTGTTTGAAGGGCACAGCCTGCTTACCCAAAGGGCTGCAGGAAGCGTATAGCTTCCCTGTCCTGTCAAAACTGGAAACTTGGAGCCCTAAGCTGGATATCCTCTACAGAAACTGTTTTTTAGCAAACAGGGCCAATTGTTGCTTCAAGCATCCTGCCTAGCCTCTCGCATTCACCATTGCAAGCTGTTTGGGAGGAGGGAAAACCCACCAAGAGGTGTTACAGAAAGAATAGTCATTACCAGTTTCTCCTTTTGTCCACTTGCCAGTTTTCTCCTGGGCTGCTACATCTAAATTAAAACCAAATATATCTAAGCTTAGCTGGGTTCTTCTGATAGTAAAGGCGGCATTTTCCTGCAGGCAGGATGGGGCTGCCGGAGACATGGGGCATAGCCTGTTGATCCAAGCTGGCATTTGTGGATATTACTTACTTTAGGCTGATCACGGTTTCAGCAGAAACCCCACTTAGGAAACCACACAGCGTGCAGGTAATTGGAAACAGAACCTGGCACAAGCATCTTTGAAAGTTTAGCACTGGGCTTTGAATTTGTAAATAGAAAAGGCCTGTGGCTCTGCAGTAAAACGGCAGTTCTCCCAGTAAATTTCATGAAGGAAACAGAGACCTTATTGTTTTCTCTCTCCCCATATAGTTTTCTTTTCCTTTGTTTCTCTCTTTGATCTAAGAAAACTCCGGGACAGATCCTTTAATTAAAGGGCAGTAGATTTGTCTGCAGGGCAATGTTTATGTTGACACACAAAGCTAAGCCTACAGGCTCTGTTTTTCTCTGCCTTTTTATTCTATTTGGAAAAGCAAGACACTTTTCATATGACCTTTTCTTAGCGTTATAATTTCCCTTGTCTTAAAGGATACCTTTTTTTTTTTTCTTTTTTCCTCCCCCTCAAGCATTTATGTCTAGGCAGATCATGCACACAAGACACTTTCATTTCTGTTATATTCACTAGTGTTTTTATGGGCACAGCACCAATGATAATAACTTACATAATTATATACAAGAACCATAGATTTCACTTCTATGTCTGTTGTTAAGTAACTGGGATTTCAGTAATTTCCTTAGCCTCTGTGTTGCTTCTCCCTCTTACACTGTTCTTCCCTTTTCTGCTTCTACCCAACTCCTTTTACTACTATTTTTAAAGTGCCAGATGTGAGCACCGTTGTAAGCAGCTACATTTTCCGGAGAAATTATTTCTAATGTTTTATTTTACAATGGTCACACAGACAGCTTCCCAGCTAAAGAAAGGATAAGTTGATTCTCCCTGCAAAATATGACTTTTCAAAATTATCTGTGGCTAAACTCCTACTCACTCAGCATCTCCTAGGTGACAGTGACTGCATGTACTCCAAGATATTTTAAAATAAAATATCCCATGGTTACAATCAGTAGTTGAATTATGACGATGATAGTGGGGTTTGGTATCTAGCCCAGAGAGCTCCAAGAGACCGCTGGGATTGTACGTACTGTGCTTGCTAACCCAGCTCACACAGATCTGTGTGAGACAGAATTAAAGTGCTGGTGGCAGTATTTTAAGTTGGGTTGTCTATCTGACCATTGCAAACATCAGTGGAACTGGATTGGAGGTAGGAAAAAAGAGGGGAAAAATCAGTCAAAAATATCACAGGATAAAGAAACAGTATTATGAGTCTTTTGATGAATGTTCCTCCAGCTGTTAAAAAATCAAGTTCTTCCAAATGTAATTACTTATTACAGAAGGAGCAAAACTATTGCCTTACTACTAGTAGGTGGCATATAAATCTAAATGAAGCAAGCAATAGTAAAGCAAAAGACAGCCAAGATGTGCACAAACACGTGAACCCGTGGGTTGGCTGGCAAATAATGAAGCGACACTGCCAGTGCAGGAGTGCTGGGACAGGCGGGGGGATAATGATCTCTTGCGATAGATGAGACATGACCGGAGCATGAGCATCGAGGGAAGATAAGAACTGTGCTCAGACAGAAGGCCTGTTCCCACACCCAGCCTTCAGCTTCCTTCACCAGCGTTGCTAACTGCTACTCTACTGGTTCCTAGCATAAACAAAGCAGAGGCTTGAGAGTGACGGATGGAAGGTTTACAGCCTGTGTCTGAGAGCTCTGCTCGGCTCCTGCTCAAATGCCCCCCCTTGTCACGTATTTGGTTTGCTGTTACCTATTGCGCTTCCTTGAAATCGGTTGTTGCATCCAAAGAAGACACAGCATTTGTATTTTGTGGTTTCAGATCAGGGTATGGAGAAACGACTGAAATGCTTACAAAACTGTAAATGGTTTGTTTTTCACCATTTTGAAGATTTGAAAGGGTTTGTCATTTTGGATGCCTGGGCAAAACAGCAGCCGTTGCAGGCTTAATCTAAATTTAAAACCACTGATGGCATAACGTGCAGTCAGATAGAAGTTGTGCAGGAGGAGTGTGTCAAACCTCCAGTCCATCCCAAGTGCTTAAATCCAGAGGCGAAGCGAGTTACCAGATACCCCTGCTGCCACCAGGCCCATCTCTCCAGCAGCCTGCGATGAGCAGGGAGAGGGGCTGGGGAGCTGTAATCTGCTCTTCCACCCCTCTTGTTCCCCTTGGCTTCGTTTAACTGCATAGAGCGCTGCTCCCATCAGCTCCTGCGGCAGCAGCAGCAGTGGGCAGGGGAGGCTGAGGGGAGCAGGCAGGGAGAAGGACTAGGTTGCAGTAGTGGTAGAGACATTGGCGGCGGGGGCTTGTTCGGTTGGATGGTAGAAGAGGCACTCATGGCCCTTGTAACGGCTCTACATCCTATTTACAGGATGGAGGAAACCTCTGATGCCAAGCCTACTGGGTCTCCATGCTGTTTCCGCTCTCTGGGCTATATCTGAAGCACTTCAGCTTTTGTAGTCATGCCAAAAGTTCTGCAGAAGGCTGCGGTTCCCTGCTGTGTGGGCAGCCCCTGACATCCTGAACCCCTCCCAAACACCTCCATCTCTCGCACCTTTCTTCATGGCAAAGCCTTATTAAGCACATACTAGATGGTGGTGTCCTTCCTAGGAGAACTGTGATGCTACCTATCCGTATGGCTGAGGGATATACAGGTTGAGTTTTAGCTTGGCTGGATTCATTCTTCATACAGAGGCAATGTGGACGTGGTGTGGTGGGACTCTGATGCACTGCGGTCTTCATTTGTAAGACAGCTGATTGCAGGATGTAGATGGAGTGAATTAAACTGGCAGAAGGTTTTTCTGCTTCTGTGATCGATTCTGGCCAGGGAAAAAGGTGCAATGCTATAATTAAGAAGAAAATGTTTTCTGCCAGCATCAGCTGCATTTCACTTAAGGAGGCTTCGTGGTAGAGCTAACTAGGAAAGCAAAACTAGGTATGGGCGAAACCTTAGAGCTTAAATTGTCAAAAGGCTTGGATACGTCAATATTCCAGAAAGATCTTGAAAGAGTCACTGAACAGCTGACAGGAATGCATGCCCCTTCTCTCCCAGTCACTCCTCTCCAAACTAGGCTGTGGCGTTATTTCCCTGTTACAGTCCATCAGCTATTTCATTCTTCAATGCCATATGTAGCAGTTTGCAGAGAAAAGACTGAGAGAGGCATCTAGAAAACCTTCTAGACTGCTGGTTGTACCAAAGGGTGGTGGCGATAAGAATTCACATTTCCCTGGGCAGAGAAAAGGGATGAAACTGTTTTTCCCTCATTTACATTAAAGCTCTGACAAGTTGCCTCTGATTGATACACAGGACTAATTTCTCTCCCTGCATATTGTGCAGATCCTGACCCAGAAAGGAGGTTCTGAGAGGTTTGGCTGAGTCTGAAGTCTGAAGAGAACTTGTAAGTATGATAGGCCTCGTTGGTGGACTTGGATGGCACATGGAGATAATGTAAATGTGGAGCTGTACGACAGTGCTGTACTTTTTCAGTTGAGCCCAAGGGGGCATTTAGGTTCTTAGGGCACTTAGACTCCGTCCGCAGTGCGGTGGAGATAAGTGGTTTGAGTGTGCCTGGAAAAAAGGCTCATGCTGATGAATTAGTTTCACAGAATCATAGAATCATTTAGGTTGGAAAAGACCCTTAAGATCATCAGAATGATTGGTATGCCTACAGGGGTGGTAGTGAGCACAAAATTGGGGTTTGTCCCAAATCTTGTCTCCCTCTGGAACAGAAGTGCTCCAGCTCACTGGGATTTACAGTGCACATTCATCCCTTGTATTAGCTGCCTAAAATGACTATTTTCGATGTGAGACTGGCTCTGTCCCTTTAAAATCTGTGGCAGCTGGGCTACCATACCCCTTCTTAATAGTGTTGTCACTAAGACCTCTCCTAGTGCCTTTCGTACTTTAAGAAGTTTAAAACCACACTGTCCTAGACGCTCCAGGCTGAAGGCAGTCTCATCCCCTCTTGTCATGACAGTGCGATGATGCTGAGAGATAGAGGGCACGAGAGACGTGACACAAGAAGGTGCTGGACGCTGCACCTTGCTGCAGGCAGGTTCAGACTCTGGTCCCTGCTCTCAGTGTTGTTCAGTTGTTTATGCAGCGGAGCTTTAATGCAAAAGGCTCTGGGATCAGGGATAAAAACCAACATGGCTGGGCCTTGCTCAGCTGTGGGCCACCATCACTGCAGGCAGCGATGTCTCTTGCGGTCTCTCCAATCTCCCGGAGCTTGCATTTCTCTCAGCAGAGAAGCCCAGTTGCCACTGTGCATCTGTCTTGCTTAACAAGTGAAGTCAAGATGCAGCAGCAACACAGCGTGGTACAGGATTAGACTTATGTTTGACTTTGCCATCCTAGTTTTACTTCAGCTTTAATTCATCCCAGCTTCTCCACTGACTACCGTGGAGTTCCTCCAGCATCCCGTATTGGTTCAGCAGCGTGGCGAATCGAGCTCTTCGTTGGAAACTTGTTGCAATGATTAAAGCGGCAGCTGTATTTATTATTTGCTCACGCAGTCAGTTCTCAGGCCTCTCCTCCGCCGCGTCCTTTCACAGCAGTTTCTCTCGCTGCGTGGGGTTTGCGGTGAGCGATATCGCTAACCTCCCAGGCTGGGCCTCTGCCCCCAGGACGCGTCCTCCTTGCCGACAGCTTGCCTGGGAGGGATTTTGTGCTGCAGATCTTGGAAAAAGAAATAGAACAAACAGAAGAGATAAGTGTTCCCCTTCCTCCTTTGTCCGTGTGTGAAAGTGAGCGTGTGGGATTCTGCCTCTGCCGCCGCACAAAAGGGCCTTTCTCTCCGCCCGTCCCCAGGCTGGGTTTCCTCACTGTTCCCACTGTTCTTCCCTCTGGATACCATTCAAGGGACAAATTGGGGTAACTAAATGTCCTCTGCTGTTCAAAGGGGTCATTGCAGCTTACATAAAATACACTGGCTCTTTAAAACCATAACCAATTAATCAAAGTAATTATTATTCTGTGTCACATTGGGGTTTTTTTCTGCATTTGAATAGTTTTAACAACATTTCGAGGGTATTGTATGGCACCGTACACATGCATTATTTTTCTTCCTAAATAAGTATAAAATATCCTCAAAGCTTAACTAGGGTAACCTCTGTATTTGCAAACTATTGTGCCTACCTTAACTGTTCGCGCTAATATAGTCTCATCCATGAAATGCTGTACCCAGGTGAGTCAATGGAGAACATGTCTTATTTTTACTGTAACAGGATTGAATTTCACCCCTGGAGTTCAGTGGGATTCTTTTGTGTGGAAGCGAAGCAGATGTCAGTGCCACATTGGTGCCATATTTGCAAACAAGCACAGAAAGAGAAATACCTCTGGGAGAAAATTTCATTTAGTGATGGGTAGAGATAATAAAAATGTGTCTTTTCTGGAGGACTTTGCTGTAACAAATTAGGACTGAATGAAATGCCTCAGCTTTACCTTTCTTCTCTTTCAGAATGGCTTTGAAAATGCGTAGGAAATTGCAGGACAGATTTGGACAAGCTGACTGCAATGCTGTCAAGAGGAGGTAGCACAAAGATGGTAAATAGCAAATGTAGAATAACTAGAAGGTGCACCAACAAGAGGACATAAAGTCTCTTAACCAGAGAGCCTGGTATATTCAGAACTGTACCTAATGATGTGAGTATTTTGGCAGATGCAGACCTTGCTTTTGCTACCTCAGGTCATGCCTACAGTCATGCAGTTTTCAGGGAGAACGCCTGAGAAGGCTTGTCTCCTACATGACGTTCCAGGTGGGCAGCAAGCAACTCGTATGCTCCATGACTTATTTGCTTTTGCAGGTGCCCAAAGTGAGCTCAGGCTGTTGACCTGAACATGCTATTCCTCTGAAAGCCTTTGAATTTTGAGTTTTCTTCCCTGAGTTCACCAGAACAAAGTTGTTCATCTCCTGGACATAATGAAAGTCCAGTGGGAAAGTCCAGTTTTCTTCTATCCCATTCCCAGACTGTTTAAGCAATGTAATACTTGAGGTAAGCTTTATTTTTTTTTAATTTTTAATGCCATAGAATGTGTTGCATGTCAACTTCCTAGACAAGATCATGGACACCTTATATATGCCGGCTTTAACCATTTGATCTGTCTCATGTTTATCTCTGTCTTGTAGTAACAAGCGTTCCAGTTTCCTCCTGTTTCCTTTTCAGATTTTACCTTCTGCATCACCCACACAGAGGCTGAGTGTGTTTTTTTTCCCATATGCCGTGGCTGGCAGTAAAAATGAACTTCATGACAGCAAGGAGGAGTTTGGTCTTCAGAACTGTTTTATCTTGGTCTTCAGAACTGTTTTATCACAGAAAGTGTAACAGCATGCATCTTCTTCTGGGGGTGGAGTAATGCAAAAAACTGGATGGATATTGCAAAAAGCAAGGGGCCTGAAGTAAGGCATGAAAACTGCGGGCTATTCCTAAGTGGAGTAAAAAGCCTCACACCTTAAGGAAAAGTAATGAATGTCACAAAATGCTGCTCTTGTGGAAGAGAAATTAAATATGAAATGGAGGTAGGGAGCAGCTGGCTGGGTGGCAGAATCCCACCAAGTCCCTTGGGGTGATATTGGAAAGCAAAGGATATTGGGTTACAGTGTGATTCTGTTATGTACCAAAGAGAAATTTGCCATTCAAAAAAACTAGTCTGAACAGCAGCATTATTTGTAAAATGGGGATTAATTACACTTCTCTTCTTGGCAGGGGTGAGAACAGCTGAAATAGTGCACCTACTTTCAGGCATTGTCCTTGACTGGAAATGTGGACTCACTGGAGGGAATTCAGAGGGCAGCAAAGGGAACATAAGGTTTAGGAAATGAAGAATGTTTCGGAGCGCTGGCTACATTTAATCTAGAAAATGAACTCTGAGTGGGGAACATGAGAAGACTTTCATTATGTAAAAGGGCACTATTAAAGAAGATAATCATCAGTTGTTCTCTTTGTTCATTTAGGAAATGCAAGAAGAAATCAGATTAATTTTTGTTTACTCTACAGCTGAAAAGACTCAGGCTGGATACTATGAAAAGTTTGTTAAGGTAGTAATATTCCTATTAGTCTACCTAAGGATGCACAACATCCTTATTTCTTTATTGCTTTATTACCAGACATTTCAGTGCCTGAAATGTGCTTTAGATACACTTACTCTGCATTTTGTAACTTCTTGATGTGTCTTCGAGCCACACAGAACTACTGAGTAATTTCTGGATAAATCGAACAAAGATGCCATGTTTCTAGCAATATATGCCTCTAATTATCTTGAGAGCACTGTCTGAGGGCTTATGGGCTCACCCATTCCCGTTCAGTTCTCATGTTGAGCTTTGGAGAGAGCTAAACATGCTGTAGTCTAATAAAGCACAGGAGAAAAGTAACTTGGAAAATCAAAAACCCTCAAAGAGGATAACAAAAACATGAAAAATGATTGATTAATTAAATGATTGATGAAAATAGTATCTGAAGATATTCTGTGGGGAGAAGGAACAGTTGCAGGCGTGTGAGAAAGTGACCTTGGCAAAGCGCGGCATGCAGGTGACGAAGGAATATCTTCCTGACCAAGAGCTGTAAAACAGCCGTGTGAAAGTGGGAGAGTGGGCAGATTAAAGCAGTGGCAGATGAAGCGTAGGAGGCAGCAAAGAAAAGCTGCAACATACATGAGAATGAAGTAATACATCTCCTTCCCCCTTCCTTAAATGACTGGATGGGAGGTGGGTCTGGTTTGAAAGAGCTGTAAAGGAGAGAGAAAACACTCTTCAGTCTGGACCTGCCCTGCACAGCTCCTGAGGAAGACTTAGTGTCATCAGAAACCACTGGCTCTCCCCATGCCTGCCTGTTCAGAAGCACTTTCCTATTTTAGACACTGCAAATAGTCAATGGTATCTGGAGGTCCTGTTCCTTCTCTTGTGCCAGCCTGTGTGGATGTAGAAAAGAGAAAAGTCTTGCCTGTTTTGGTTTTTTTGCTCCAGTTGAATCCTGAATTTGCACGTTAATGATTCCTTTCCTTCATTTTAATTTTGTCAATTCTCTTATGGCATGTTGTTCTCCCCTGCTCCAGTTATAGGCTTCCAAGATTGCTGGTGACCTTGCCTTAATATGCACACGCTGCTTTACCTCCATGCTACTCCTGTGGTGCATCTCTCTTACCTTGGCCTCACTCCAAATGCCAATATTGCTTAGCAGTTTTTCATTTGCAGCAAGCGCTCCATTTTAAAATCTACCAGGTTCTGGGCTTACCAGCTATATATATGTACTAATAAAATGAAGAGGCTTATGGCTGTCATGGCTGTTCTCTGGAACTGCTGGCATGGCCATGTCTCCACTATAAAGCTCTCTTAGCTAGCAGGACAGGAGGACCACATCCAAACCTCCATGGGCAATGATGCCTTGCTCAGGCTGAATCCTGCCTGTACTCAGAAATTGTTTGGGAAGGTACAATGCGTCCTAGTCCTAGTCCAAAAGGGAGCACTCTGACTTGGTAGCAGTATTGATGACGGAATTACCATGCCTGTTCTCCTGTTAGGTTCATGAGTAGCCAATGAGTCCTGCCTCCAGAAGTTGCTCTTAGAGAAGGCTGGCGCTCCAGGGTCTGATCCAGGCAGACATAAACAGGACAACAATTCAGCCAACCTCGGCTTGGCTATTGTGCATTCTGGCATGAGCCAGTCAAAGATGTCTGGCCTGTCCAGGCTGTCTTCACCCAGCACATCTGGTGCCCCTCACCACACTTGCTGCTGTTGTAGAGCTGATATGAAAAATTAATTTTCCTGCAAGCTAGTAAACAACAGAAGCCTGCTTTTTCACAAGAACAGAAACAAACCATAGCGTTGACAAAAGTTTGTGTGGGGAGGTTTATGGCGTTGTCTAATCATAATGTGACTAACCTTTCCTGGAATAATTAACTTCAAGGGTCAAGGTTTATGTTTCTCTCTCCTGCATGAGATTTACCATGTTAATAACTTTCCACTCTGTGTTTTCCAAACTTTCAAACAATTTTTTTAAGCTTTTGCAATTAACACTTTCTGGCTTATCTTTGTAACCCCAGGCTTATAAATTTAACTTAAAAGCTGAAATTTTGTGACTTCAGCAGTGGAAGGCTCCCAGAAAAGAATCAGATGGTTTCAGATAGATGATTGTAAAGTTGCCTTACAAATTTGACAAATCTGAGAGAAAAAGCTCATGTTTTCACTCAGAAGGCTACTGCATGTTTTGTTAAATACAAACCTAAGAAAATGTATCTCCTCGGAAAAGTAGGTACAGGGGCCATTCTCCCCACCTCTAAGACCTCTGCAGCTTTGACATCTATATCTGAACTACTTACCCTAGAGGGACCAATTTTAGACATTTACTTCAGAATGGGATGAAGTGCATTTGTGAAGTGGCTTTCTCCACTGGCAGTAAAGGTAGCCCATGGTAATGAGTTCAGGTAGAAATGTGGGGTTAAGCTATGTAATAATAGCAGTCTACATTCACATTGTAGGACAATTGCCTACAAGATGGTAAATCATCAGCTGAGGATCAACTTAAATGAAGAACAGTTGTGGGTCAAAGTGAATACAAATCAGAACGATGTCTTGGATCAGTGTTTATGGCTCTGGCTGTGAAGTGCAGAGATTTCTGTTTCTTGACCCCTTCTCTTATTTTATATGTGAAGATCAACATTTTCTGTAGGCGTGGATCTGTGAAGCAGAAACCGGGCAGGGAAGCTGGTGCATTTCCGTGAAAGGCTGAGTACCCAGCAGACCAAGCCATAGCTGAAAGGTCTCCAAGGAGTATTGCTTGTTGGAAACATATGTTCCTGAGGGATGCTGGCATTGCTGTTGTCTGGACCAACAGGGAGGAAATGCATGATGCTGTTTGTATCACATAATTTTGTCCGTGTCCTCCCCTGTGGGTAGGTGAAGCCACAGTTCTATGTAGTCAGAAACAGATATGTGAAAAACTTCTGAATTTTATTGGTAGAATACAGGGACATAATTTTTTTTTTTTTTTAAGGATGTTGGGTTTTAAGAATTAGGTAGCCAAGAACTTGGGGGGCAGAGGGTCTATGCTTTCCTTCTGGTGTAGGTGTTAGTGGAATTCAAGTCCCCTTATGAACCAAGTTCCAAATTCAGCTCGAGCTCTTAAACTCGTTTGTGGTGCTGATATTTCAGACCACTTTTTGCCCTTACTATATTTCTCTGGAAATGTAGCGTCTCAGGGTGCACCCGGAGTTGTGAGCTAACTTCTTGCCTTGGGGCCCCATCTAGTGGGTAGCGGCTTGCACTGAGCAGCACCAAGAGCAACTTTGTTTTGCTTTGAGAAATAGAATGCAGCAAAAGGAGCTGATATGAAGATTCCCTACAGAGCTTAATAATCGCAAACGAAATCACTGTGTGTTCATTCTTCTCCTGCTGACATTTTGTTTCTGTGTCTCTCTATATAGACAATGTTACTTCGCATTATGTGCCGAAGCATTTTCATAACACAGCAGAAGCATATCCCAATCGTAAAACCAAAACAAAACAGAAAAGAAAGAGAAGAGAAGAGAAAAGAGAAGAGAGAAGAGAAGAGAAGAGAAGAGAAGGGAAGGGAAGGGAAGGGAAGGGAAGGGAAGGGAAGGAAAGGGAAGGGAAGGGAAGGGAAGAGAGAAGAGGAGAGAGGAGAGGAGAGAAGAGGAGAGGAGAGGAGAGGAGAGGAGAAGAGAAGAGAAGAGAAGAGAAGAGAAGAGAAGAGAAGAGAAGAGAAGAGAAGAGAAGAGAAGAGAAGAGAAGAGAAGAGAAGAGAAGAGAGAAGAGAAGAAGAAGAAAAAAAGAGAAAAAAAAAGAAAAGAATCATCCATTTCTCCTGTACCCCTGCATTTCTTGTATTGTTTTACAGGAATGGCTGCATTATTTCACTGAGTATGCTGCAGTCATTGGTAAAGGATTCAAGGATATCAGTATTATTCTGTGAAGTTATCCATAACTTAAGAGGCTTATTAGGTAACCTTGAAAATAGGAAGCATTCCAGCAGCACTAAAAGGTCTGTCAGAGCCAAACATTTAAAATCTGTATTTTGTCTTGACAGAACTGCTTATATGCCAGATTGCTGAAATGGTAACCATGTTCAGACATGTTTGTTGTACATACGTATTCGGAAAAGAAAAGAAAGTGGCTTGAGAAATGGAAAAAGGTTTTATGGCTATATCCAAGTTACTTTTACAAAAGACATTTTTCTAGTCCATCTGTCAAATGAATTTAACGAGCCAAATTTGAATTTCAATTGCACTTAAGTCATTCAGTGTAACCCGAGGGAGTAAGATGGATAGCTAGACAGAACATATGGCCCTAGCTGTCTAAAAATTCTTTTTTTTTTTTTTTTAAGTAGAAGGGAAAAGAAAAAAGGAAATAGCTAAACTATCTGGTAAGGATAAAGCTGTTTTCTCTGGCAAATGTGTTTTACAGAACTAGCTATTTTCAAGAGAGCGTCTGTAACCACGCATAGCTCGCAGTATTTAAATTTAAAATGAAACCTGATGAAAGCACTTTCTGAAGAGTTTCTGTGCTATCTGTGTCTTCAGAGAGGATCATGAGGGGTGGAGGCTGAGTACTCCTGAATTTGTGTAACAGGGATATTTCTCAGAAAGTTATTTCATAAAGGACACACTGGTTATTTTCATTAAGCTGCATAGCGGGGTTATTTAAAAGCACTGCATGAAACTCCCAAGGTAGTGATATTGGAAGACAAATGGGAGTCTGGCTAAAATAAAAAGAGTATTTTTGGGAAAGAAGCCTTTTTCCACTTTGACTGTTGAACCATGATCTTGCACTCCTCTCTGCTTTAGTTCTTTTTTTTTCTTTCTTTCTTTTTTTTTTTAAATTTAGTGGGGGAAAAGAAAAAACAAGTGATGTAGTATCTAGAAGGCTTTCCATGCCTTGACAATCTAACTCTTCAGTTTACTGTTTATAAAGGAGGAAAAGTTTTAACAGAGGAATGTGTGAATCTGTGTTTTTGTGTGGGTGATTGACAAATGATTTTTCCTTTTTTTCTTATTGACGTCATATCCATTTGTATTATTTTCTATCAGTTTTCAGCCTCTCCTATTTTGTTCTTTGGCTTCTATAACCGATGTCCGTTTTGCAGCACACTTATAGCTCTCTCTTTTGATAGCCTATGTTCGTTTTACACTGTCTCAGGAGTCATGTAGAGAGTGGGCCAGATCTTTAGCTGTGCAAATGCTGGAGAAGCTCTAAATTCTCTCCTGGTGTGAAGAAGCTTTAAATTTTTTTTTTTTTCCACTGTGTTTCTCAGCCTGTAGGGGCTGAAATAATTTCCAAAATAAATGATCCTGGAAAAAATTACTTTCAAAATAAACGATCTGAAGCACAGTGCTGGAGTTACAGCAGCTGGAATGGTCCCATAAGACCCATTATACTGACCAACAATTGTCCTAGTTCAGATCCCCAGGAAAGGCATGAAGGGCTGACAGAGGTGAATGCTAGTAATGTTTTCAGGAAATAGATCTTATTTGCAAGAGAACCTTTGTATCATAGCTATATTCCACTCTAGACAGAAAATGTCTTTTTCACTATGATTTCTGAGTTTCGGAAAAAGTTCTTGAACTGAAGCAGTACTGATAGTTGTGATAAATGGAAGTCTTTTCCTTGCCCATATTGAGGGTCAAGTCCTGGGCTTGGGCTCCTGTATGTTCTCCTAGTTAAGCTATTTCCATTTGATATTTGACTATTCAAATTTTAGAGACACAGGGCACAGTGTGAAAACCAAGTCATTTGGAGAGGGAAGATTTAATCCCTTTTTTAATCCATGCAGAAGTTAATACTGAAGAGGAGGAGCTGCAGTGGAGGAGCAGAGGTGCTCCCAAACCGCTTGGGGCTGAGGGGAGGGTACAGGCAGAGGCAGGGCAGAGTGCTGAGCCTTGAGCTGCATGGCTGACGGCCGTGGCTGTCTCCTCTCGCAGCTCAGAGGGCAGGCTGTCTCTGAGCATACCTTCAGAAAATGGTCTCATGCTTCTTTCATGCTGAGAAGGTCTTCTGACCTTGGGCTCAGGCTTGGTGAGCTGGTAGCAGTAAGAGCTACAAGTCTGCTGGGAGCAGTCTCACGTCCAGCCACTCACCTGGTACGTGCCTGGCATCTCACCTCTTCCTCAAACTACATGGTACAGGTAAGCCCTACACCCGGGGCTAAACTGCCGTCTTGTGCTTTCCTGATGTGAAAGGGAAGGCAGAAGTGTAGCCTAAGAATTCATAAACAATGTAAATACATCTTCAGTGGGGCCTGAAACTCCTCCTTGGACTTGAGAAGCCTTTCCTAGAAATTCCATATCCACAGATGTACTTATCTGGAGGTAAAGGTAAATTGCTTTGGTACAGTTTTTTTCCCGCAAGAAACAAAAATTTATCCAAAAAATTCCTAAACAGATCTATTCAGTTGCCCAAAACACCAACTTACATCCAAATATTTTCACACTGAACATGGCTGATGGATCATGCTTCAGATGCACATAAACTAGCATTGAGCTGAGCTGTGGTATCCAGACAGGGCAGCGTCATTCTTTGTGGGAATGTGGCTATGTTATCCTATGTTCATGAGTAAACTAATACACCTGCCTGGCTTATTAACTTGGGTTTAACTTCATATTGATATGGCTAAACAGTGTTTGGGTCCTAAAGAGGCTTGACTGGTGCCATCCAGAGTTTTCTGAATGATTTATCATTGCCTGGTGTAGATACATCCTGATGGTCTGCTGGTATTGGCTTACATTTCTTACACAGGAAAAACGTTAGGTCTCTTTCTGTTGAATGCAAGCTGATACTTCATATACTATAAATATGGTATTTACCATGAACTTTGATATTTATCAAGTATATTGCAGCATGAAGTTTAAATAATTGGCAATACTGAAATAATAGCTCACTGAAACTTACCTATTTGAAACTGGAGCTTGTGAGTCATAATATATTGCAGAAGTTAAATGAGGCTTTAAAAGAAAAATGACCAGCTTAATGGGCCAATTGTCTAAGTGCAAATACGCTACCATAGAAGCCCTGCTCTGTTATTTTGTATTCCTTACTCACAAAAAGCTATATTCTCTGTTGTAAGAAAGACAACAGGCATTTCCTAATTGATGCAGTTTCACTGATGACCAACACTATGCAGTGTGTTTGAAGAGAAGTCAGAGGCATGGAGGAGGCTTTCACCAACTTTCCGTCCCAAATGTAATTTTGGAGTTAATAAGAGCCTCCTCCTAACCTGCCCATGGCCCCATTTCCGCCCCCCAGGGCCACAGTCCCTGCCCCAGTGACACTGCAGCAGTGCCGGTCTCCAGCTCCCCACAGCCCTGGGCACCACTGAAAAAAGCCTGGCTCTGTCTTCTTTACACCCTCCCTTCAGGTATTTATACATATTCATAAGATCCCCTGAGATTTCTCTTCTCCAGGCTGAACAGTCAAGCTTTCTTATCCTCTCCTGGTATGTCAGTTGCCCTAATCCCCTAATCATCATCATGGCATCTCAGTGTAAACGCTTATGTATGCAAATTTTAATAATATACATAACAATTAATCCAAAGATGGTAAATGAAATGCTAATTGGTAGTCTTGTAAATGGTGGCCAAAATTATCGAGTCGTGAAACTTCCTTGAATGTTTAAAGAAATCTGAGGTGATTCTGAATATTATTAAATTTAAACACCTTGTGTAAAGAGTCCCATCTTTGGACAGCTACTATTTAAATTATTTCCTGGAGGGAGTAGTTGATCTTTGGTGTTGATCTTTAACTGTAATGTATCTACTTAGAAAGACGTCATTGTACTTGGCTCCTCTTCTGATCTCTTTTATACACACTCTGATTTATCTTTGCTCCTTACTTGGTTGCTGTTCCCTAGTCTTTTCTTTCAACAGATTACATTCACCAAGCAAATGTTCATTAGCTTCTGGAATGCAAATCAATTCTTTGACCTTTTCCTCTTTAAGATCCTTGATGCATATTTTATAAGTGTTGTCTTAACATAAGAATGACTTTGTTAGACCAGGCCTAGAGGTACATTTAGTGTCTTCTCCCTGTCTATGGCAAATAGCAGGTCCCTAGGAAGGATTTAAAGAACAAAGCAAATGTATGTGTTGTGCTGTTCCCCAGAGTAGTTTTCATCCTCTTACCCGATTTCAGGTCAAGGGCTCTATGAGAGGAATATAGTACCTTTGCAGCTGTGAGTTCAGAAGGACTGGACGTGGAGGGCTGCTTTCAGGACCAGCATTAGCCCACCATGTTCCAGGTGCCTGTGAGGTCCATCAGCAGGAAGTGCGACTGCCTGTAGAGAGCCCCATCAGAAGACTGGGGGATGGCATGATTAGTTATGCTGGTAAGTTATATGTAACCCTGCTTGTTCTGTGTCTCTGTGAGTGGTGAGAGACCGTGCATTGTCTTCCTGGTTCTCCTCTCATCCCCTGGGCTGTCCCACAGTAACGGGACATCTGGACATGTCCCTTTTCTTTCTTGAGAATTATTAATGGGGGATGGGGGGTGGGAGGAGGAGGAATAGCAAAAAATAATAATGAACAGGGCACACAGCAAGTCTGAAGTCCAAATATTGAGACAGCTGCTATATATTACTTGAGACTGGAACTTTAATGGACCATTTCCATGTGGTTCTCATGAGGCACAATTGTTTCCCAGGGCATATGACACGCTAGGAAATTGCTGGCATGCTTCCATTGGAAAGGGAGTAACACTGCACGTGTGTCCTTTCTGCTGGTAGGGAGATACATGTGTAGTGGTCTGTTTTCTTTTCAGTACCATATTTTTTTAAGTCTGGGAATGGAGACAGTATTTCTGTTCCAGATGTATCATGCATGAGTTTAAAATGTGTGATTGATCAGAGATCCACTGAAAACCAGCCGCCACTTTTTGTTGCCTATCTAAACTCACCAAGACCAGAAGAGTGCGCTTACTTTCCCTTCCACATGCCTCTGTTTGCTGGCTCCTTTCCTGATTCCTGTGAAGACATGACCTTCCAAGCTGTCAGGCACCTCTCAACCAGCAGCTATCACAATCAGTGTTACACTCTTTACACCTTTATACTAATTCTACCCAGGATGAAGCAGGAAAGACCCTCGGCAAAGTATAGTGTACTGTCTTTCTATATACACACAGCTGAAGTTCAAGGTGAAGCTTTTATATTACAGTATAGGAATGCAATGCAGGTTGCTCAGTTAGTATTTCCCAGAAAGCTTCGGAAAAGATCATAATCCTAAGGTGTCCTTTTGACAAGCTTCCTCTTTCTACAAGCTTCCTCTTTCTAGAAGATTCATTCTTTGTAATGTATCACTGCAAACTATTTCTTCCATTGCTTAATGTTTATCATGACCCATGTCTATCCCTCATCTCTGGTTTTCCAAAGGTCAACACATAACACCAACTTCCTTGTTACTTCAGTGTCTACTTCTAATATTTTCTAAGCAATCACTCTCTTTTCTCCTACATCTGGAAAATGACAATTATAAACATCCCCAAACCAAACTTTTTTATTTCTTTGGTCCTTTCCACCTCATTGTTCACAAAAGTCTTGACTACTGTGTGCTAACAGGCTGCACCAGCATCATACGGTCAGAAACAGATAATCTGTCTAGCAATTGCAGTGGGAAGGTGAAGTGTGAGAGTTAGTGTGTGAGCACCTTCAGAGGAAGAAAATACTGTGGTGTTTTTTTTTTTAAATCTGAGAAGATTTAAGAACTACTGGATGGAAGGTAATGCTAGGCAAATTCCAACTCCAGAAAAAAAGGCACAAATTTTTGACACTAAATATGATTAAGAGTTGGAGGAAAGTACAAACAATAGGGAAGAATTAATCTCTGGATATTTCCAAATTAAGACAGATTTCCTTTCATAGAACAAACACTTCAGGCAAGCAGTGTTTTGACCAAACCTTTTATTAATTGCATGATGTCATAGCACAAAAGTAGCAAACATAACCAAATAGACTGTGAGGTATAAATAAGGTGATCATGATGATTCTTCTGGCCTCAAACTTTATCTTTCCATTCAAGAGTTCCCACGCATTGGAAACTCTGAGCTGCTGATATCAGTCCCTTTGTCAGGGAGGGGCAATGATCTGTCACTCCCTGAGGTGTCTAAGCAATTCCAACGGTTGCTGTGATGTTATGATGTTGCTGTTGTTGTCCTGTTGTAAATGCCCAGACATCTTGACGACCGCACTCAGCTCAAATTTTTTTTCCTCTCCTGCGCTGCCGTAGTATTTGTGTCACTTGGGGAACACTGCCAGTGGATGGGATTGGGTACAAGTGTAACCAGACAGGCCACCGAGGCAGGGAGGGAGGACAGCTGTCCTAAGCATTCAAAGCTTTACATTCTGTGTTGCTCTGATGTGACCTGGGACTCAAGATGTTTATTAAGCTGGAAGAAAGCTTTTTTTGGTCTTGCAACTCTCTGAATCTGCCTACCTGCTGTTTAGGATAAGCTACCGGAGAATCCAGAGTAGTACCTAATGCTGCCTTATTGCAATAGAAATTCAGAATAAAAGGAACAGGCTCTATACTGTCCATGGAGAAAAAAATTTACTGCCATCTCAAGCTATCTGTGTACCTGGAACTCATAACTTCCTCAGATTAAAATTAAAAATAATGGAAAAATTGTTTGATTTAGGTATCAGTAAGGTAGGAATCAAAATGTATATACTTATATCTGTAAAAGTTTTTCAGTCAGCAATGTAAATACTACCTTGTGATAAAAATATAGTTGCAGAGAAATACTCAGTAAGCCCAACATGTGAGACAAGACACAGGCTAGATGACTTATAAAAAAAAAAAAGAACAAAATACGAATAACTTGTCTAAGCTGTGTTTAAATTTGAAGAGTGTCTGTGTGGGGAATCCTACAGTCTTTATTTGGATAAAAGCATCCTTTGAAATAAAATGAGTCTTTAACTTGAGGACCAAGGATGCTAGTGGGTGACTGATTTAGTGACAACTGAATGCCAAAGAGTGAGAAGAGTAAATAATCTGTTAATGGCATGGGCAAAGAATTCAGGAAACCTCCCCATCAGGAACACTTGCAGCTGTACAATAACTGAGGAGCAGTAGCGGTAACAGTGAGAACAGGTGACCTCCAAATGCAGCTTGATTTGAAGCACCAGAATATGGACCATGGAGAGAAACAGTACTTAGAGGCTGGGATAGAATAATCAAGTAGGACTCTTCAGTCTGTTTTCTGTAAGGAAATGTTGCTTTGTTTTATGCAATATGGCATTGCTCTTGAAGACCTGGAGAAGAAACTACAGAGCAGTTGGAGTGTGACTCATTGGCACTCCTGCAAAACAGTGGTTTCTTCCTTTGTTGTTACTAAAAATGCCACATGCTATCTGTTAAAACTCTAAATTTGGGGCGTGCCTGGGACCGGCAATCTTAGCACACTTCTCGTCGTACCTACCTGTGGTGAACTCAATCCTTTTGGTTATAACAACCAAAGAATCAAAGAAAATCAGCAGTAGTGAGAAACAGGAATTAAGGGGGTCCAGCTGCTATCATTCCTAATGAAAGTTGTGCCTGGGCTCCATTTCCAACAGTTTACAGTGAAATCTGGTCAGATCTGCACTGTATCATTCCTTCAAGCTGTTGTGGATGCGAGTCATTTAGCCCTGAAACCAAACAATATCATTTTTCTAATACCTGCTTCCAGGAATATAGAAAAAGGCTCATTACTCTAGAGCACATTTATGTTCATATATAAGTCAAACAGTGTATCATGTGTGGCATGGGCCATACACAGCATAGCTAGATGCTTTCAGTGATATGAACTGCACAAAGTTCAATAATGTTGAATAGTGGGATACACCTGAACTTAATACAGTTTGATGTGTTCACGTCAGCTCTCACATTGGACTCATTGTGCAGGTGATCTGCCGTGTGATTTATTATGTACTCCTTTCCTTCTCCTCTTTCCCTGTGAAACAGGAGCAGACAATTTCCATATAATATGTGTAGTGTAGAGAATGTTTTTTTTCTGTAAGATTTTCTGACCGAGGACCGTGTCAAATGGGATGGTAAGAAAAAGGGGAGAGACAAACACACAGACACAAAAAACCTGACTGACTAGTAATAACAAAGTCAACAACCAGAAACAAACCTGGTTAGTGGCACTAATTGATAAGGATAGTGGAGTGTGAGAGTGCTTATTCCAGCAAGATGATCTGATTGAGGAGCACCTAAAATCAGGTTGATAAGAAAAGGTAAGGGCAACAAACGTACAGAGACACAGATCTGACAAACAGTGACGGAGAAGAAACAAGCCTTGCCAGTCACACTAATTCATGGGGTATTCCAGAAAAACTAACCTGGACTTTGCAACTGATAAGATTATAACTGGAGGGGTTTGGGATGGGGTGAGTGAAGATCCTGAATGCTGCACCAGAGAGTGGGAATTAGTAGATCTGTGCAAAGTGATGAAGAAATGTTTAGGGGAAGGAACTGGGTAGGAACAAGAGAGGAACAGACAGAAAAGGGTATAAAAGGGGCCAGCTGTGTGTAAAACAGAGCTGGTGAGTATGCTTGCCTGACAGCCCTGCTCCTGATCACTGCCTGTCTTCTTTAAAACCTTTATCTCTCTCTGTGTAATCTCACTCTTCATCCCATGTGTGTGAGTGCTGCATGGACTGAGTGCCAGTTACTGGGGGGACTGGCATGAGTGGACTGGGTGCCGGCTATTGGAGTCAGACTGGAGGCGTAGGTGCCCCTACACTCTACATGTAGGTATTGGGGGCAACCCGCAGGTGTAGGTTGCCTGTGGGATGAGTGTATGAGTGCGTGCATCTGTTTGCAGCAAGCATCAGCCTAGACCAGAGAGAGTAGGCGACCAGACAGCAAATGTGTGTGTGCTTGTGAACCTGGAGAGTGTGTGTGCCTGCACTAGTGATCTTCAGCCTCTGCCAGCCCAAGAGGAGGAGGGGACAGGACCAGAGGCAACGGGCACAAACTGAAACACAGGAAGTTCTGAACATCAGGGAACCCTTTTTTCACTGTAAGTGAAAAAGTGACCAAGCACTGGCACAGGTTGCCCAGAGAGGTTGTGTAGTCTCCATCTTTGGACATATTCAAAAGCTGTCTGGACATGGTCCTGGGCAACCGGCTCTAGATGGCCCTCCTTGAGCAGGTGCGCTGGACAAGATGATCTTCCAGAGGTCCCTTCCAACCTCAACCATTCTGTGATTCTGTGACTGGGCTGTCTGTGCTTATGTCTGCTGTTAGTCCTGTATGTAGGTGCTGTTACAAGCAGTAAACCCCACAGCTGGCAGCTACTAAAACCTGAAGGCATTAAAAGAGACTTTGCATGGTGCTACCCAGTGGTGGATTTGGGACTGTAGCTGTCTCACCTGCATTTCCCAGGATGGTGAAGCCTCTGGGCCACATGACTGCAGTGTAACTAGTTCCTGTCTCTGCCCTCTTACAACCTGTGTTTGTGTCTAGATTTAATCTGTTGTTGCTGACACAGAGATTAGTTGACAGACATAACTGTTGCTACGGTGGATATCTGCAGAGCATATTTTGTGACACTTGAATAAATATACCAGGGTAAGACAAAAATCATTATGGTCCTTATCTTTGCACTTGGTTGAAAAATAGATCTCATTGTAATGGTAAATGAAGAAGTGCCACTGAGCTGATATACTGCTAGTGGGGTCTCCTATGGTATGGTTTGTCTAACTAACTACAGTTAGTAAACTGTAGTAAAAGTGCTGTTGTTTTCATTAAGGTTTATCAGAAACACTTGGAAAAGATTTGATTAAATTAAAAAAAAACCAACAACATTTGAAATCTAAGCTGTAACTTCACATCACTGGCGAGAGACTGTAATTTGCTTGGCTCACCCTAAAACTTAGCAAAACGTATTTAGCTAAGCATTCCCACTGGCCGAAACCCCAATTTTAATTGAAGTATCACTGTCAGCCTGTTACCAGCTCTAGAGTATTTTATGCTGTCCAAAGCAGTGGAAAATATACTCTTGTTACCACTTGCAGTAACTCACAAAGTAAGTAGTTGAAACATTCTGCTGCACCAGGCAACCCCGTCTTGTCTGTTTGTGGCTGAGCTAACCCTCTGCCAGCTTTTTAAAGAGGCATTAAATTAAGAAGGATATGAATCAGAGCTTTCCTGAGTCAGTAAAACCTTACCATTGACCCTGATGTGCTCCAGAGTGGGTCCTTGGACAGCAGGGTGACACATTACCGCTTAAATATCTTATAAATGATTGACTCACTGTAACTCAGTGGTGTGTTTGTCTTCTTAGATATAAATAAAGATACTTACTAAGAGATTCACTTTATCTTATGTTGCAGGGAAAAAAATCCCAAAATTTTGTAAATTCAGGTATTTTAGTATTTGTTCAAAGGCTCGTACTAGAAGTGTCTGATGTTCTGGATGCAGTTCAGCCTAGCTCTGTTGAATTGCTGGTTGAAAACTCCTGTTTAAAACAGCTTCTAGCAAGTGGTTTTTTTGCAGCTGCTGTTGTCCTCTCTCCCGGGAGCTGCACAGCCTTCCCGTGGTTGCAAGTGTCTCCTCTTTCTCCTCCTCCAAATGTCTTGGCTCTTCTACGGTCTCATCTCCACACAGCCTATCCTCATTTCTGGGAGGGGTAGTTTTAGTATATGGCAGTTTGCAGCTGCATGTAGCCAGCCTTAAAATACTTGCAAGTTGGGTGCCAAAAAAGAAAATAAAAATATTCTAATAGAGGAAGAGAAAATGCATCAAGAAACATGAAAATAAGCAGAAAGCAGGAGGTAGAGAGAGATGTGTTTAAGCTTCTTAGGAGCCGGGATGGGGTTCTTCTCTCCCAACCTGACAGAGGCAGTCAGGTGTGTTTTCCCTTGGGGATTTGTGCTCAGCTGCATGAACACATTTACAGTGCTGTCAGCAATCAAGTGCATCTGTTACTGCTCTCTTGTTAGCTAATCTTCATAAGCAGGTGCATGGCCTCCAAAATTCTTTTGAATTAAGTCTTTCAGGTGGTGGTATTCTCTTTTGAATAAGACACATTCTATTTGGTACATATATGGACCCCATACTTGATAATCCTGAACTTCTGACCAAAGGTAGTAACTGAGGAGAGAGCATGATTTATTTTTTTATATGGTTGAATTTGCATGCATTGTTTTGTCTTTCAGTTGTAATGCCAAGGGAGATGCTACGACCTGGGTAGCTGTGAAGGAAATCCAAGAGACTGCTCTGTGATCACCACTGCACAGTATCCATTGTTCTAGCATGGCTTTAGAAACCTTACCATAGGGCTTCGTGAATAATTAGGACTGCTGCAGAGATGAGGAACTTCATTGCTAGTTACCAATCTTCTAATTTGTATAAAACTATAAATATGCTAAAGCATTTGAAGAAATCAAGAGCTAACATATTACAGAGTCAGACTTCAGAAGCTGCCATACAAAGGTGCATTAGGTTTTCTTGGAACTGAAGAAAGCTAAAAGCACAGGCCACTATTAAGGCACTCTTACAGGCTGAAAACATTCTAACGCCATTACATTTCATTTCATTACTGTTTTGATGTTTTCTCCAGTAGCTACAAAGCTAATGCATCTTTTTTCTGAGCTCCATTTCAGGTCTTGGTCTTTCCCTTTACAAGAGTAGTTGAGCCATTACTTAAGCCTGTATTAATTAAACAACCCACATCAGGGACTGCTATAAGAGGTGATTCTAAAATACTGCATTCACTAAAGGATTTTAGCACATGCTCAGTTTTAAGTGCTTGAATAATCCTTTTGATACCCTGCTAAATCTCTGCTTTAAAAAAGCATCTCTTAGTGAAGAACTGCTATTTGGGAAGTGGAGTGTTCAGTGGAAGATGTCTCCACTGTCAGGGAGGAAGTTTAAGACTGTAATGTAAATTATTTTACGATTAAAATGCTGGATAATTTTTGGATGGTAGGTGCTCTGCTGCCTAGATTTCAACACTGCTGAATAACACAATATTACCGTTTTCCCTTCTATCCTATTTTGTGAATATCTATGAAGAGGAGAAGAATTTATTTATTGACTTACCTGGGACTGGCCCCACTGCATGGCTGGTTCTTGCCTATGGCATGTTGCCCACAGCCCTCAGGATGCACTTTCACATTTTTGACATCCAACCACACCCTTAAGAAAGAACTTAAAATAGATGAGAGCTCAAGTGTAAAGGCAGACACAGCAGGCTGTACATTCCTCCATTTCTTTAAAGATAATAAATATAGAACAAGAAATTAAAAGTAGACAATGTAAAGAGAACTTTAAAGTTTTCCTGAAAACCGACCTCTTACCTCCCACAGGAAAATGCAATAGGAGAGAAGAGAAGGAGCTGTGTAAGTAAAGTGGGTTTGCTCTGGATTATTACATGCTAATTACTTTGACAGCTGCTTGTGAAGCAACATCTCTGCTCAGTGCATACACACTCATTCCACCGTGTCTGTTTCTGTAGATCTAATTCTGTCAGACTGAGTTATAATTTAAGATCGATGGGAGGAAGGGAGACGTCTGTGTCAAGCAAATGGTAGTCCTAGACAATAAGAAAGTGGGAAAGATCCTTAGCAGAGCTATTTAGTAAACTTAGATGAATACTGCGGATGCGATTAGAAGAAATTGGTTAAAGGCTTTTCCACATCTTGCTCTGCTTCCCATAGGTGTATGCGTAAGAAGAAAACATGACTTACAAGAACATTGTTCATGTATCAAATTTTCTTATACCAAGCACTGAAAGATCTTAATTGTCATTTAGTGACTTTAGTCTTGATCCCATTCCTGTATAAGTAAACTGAAAATAGATCTTGTTATTTTCAAATACTTTGAATATCAATGAATTCCCGACTTACTGTATGTTGCTGACTCACTGGATATTTGAGTCATTATGGGCCAGGCCAAGTCATGAGGTGTAATTAAGTCGGTCATATAGCCAGGTTCTCCCAGACATGTTGTCCTTATTTCCAGGCAAAATAAGAGGAATGTGATTATTTCTTCACACTTGTCACAAAGCCTTATCAGAGTCCCTTCCCTTCCCTTCCCTTCCCTTCCCTTCCCTTCCCTTCCCTTCCCTTCCCTTCCCTTCCCTTCCCTTCCCTTCCCTTCCCTTCCCTTCCCTTCCCTTCCCTTCCCTTCCCTTCCCTTCCCTTCCCTTCTCTCGTATGGGCTCATGTCATGGGACAAATCCCTACAGGATTGCACACCACCAGAATGGGGCAGAGTGACTGAGCCCATGCTCACCAGTTCTGCAGAGCAAGTGCTGCTACCCCATCGCATCTGGACATGTCAGAGCCACCACAGCGGTGCCTTGGACCTTCTGGATAGAAAATTAGGAGCCCTATAGACACCAAACCTCTTTTTTTTTGTTTGTGGTAAACAGCGACCATCAGGGTCTCACAGAATCGAGTGCTTTGGCTGTGTTTTTTCCCCTGCCTGTATATGCCTCTATGCATATTAATTCCTCCTAATTTACCTACAAGACACAAAGAACTCTCTCTCCAGTTGACTGGGGACATTATGGAGATGGAAATAGTGAGTAGGAACTGGACTTTCTTTAAATCCATGTTAACAGGCTTTTTATATAGTTGCTATGCCTTCACATATTGCAGCCATGTTCTCAAATCCAGGGAGCTCTTAAGGAGGCAACGGGGAGGCTCATTTTACAACCTGACGCACCAAGGGGGATCTCATGTCTCTACTAATAAGATTCTGGAGTTTACGTCTCCTCACTGGTCTTCTAAGTTAGATTATTTTAAAACTTCAATCACTTCTAAATAAAAAGTTTAAATTGTTTTCTGACATTAAACTGTTTCCCATGTTCTTGGTGTTGCTGGGAAAAGAAACCCCACTTTTAACACAAACAACCGCTTTTTTTAGGAATGAGGTCTATCTTCATTAAAATACACTATAAAACTACGTATGGGGTAGGGCTTTTCTTCTGCTTTTATATCACACCCTTATTGCCTATTAGGCTGGCCTCAGTCTTGGGAGAATCACTTGGTTAGTTCTAAATATAGCATTGCATCTGCCCTTAAATGGGAGTGAAGGGGCAGTAGCCTTTAGAGGAGGGAATTATTTTTGTTTTCCTCAGCCAGAGTTTACTAAGCTGGGAAAGGCTGGTCTTCTTCTCTGCTTTGCAATTTTTCTATATCCCTCGGTAAGTCCACTTTTCACCTAGGTTTTTCTTGTTCAGAACAAATGGGAGTGATTGTGGGAGGGTGCTGGGTGCTTTTCTGTATAAAATAAATTACCTTCCTCAGGGAAAACAAGAAATAAGCAGGACACAGATTGATTTATGAAAAGACAAACAAAAAAGTAAAGTAGAATTGTTTTATTCTGTACATAGCTTGATTTTATTGTGTATTACATTTCCTCTGTTTCTTTCTGCATATAAAGAACTACATTATACCAATCCATAGCTCTATTGATATATGTGCTTCTCCAATTGCACATATATTGGCGATGCCACTTTCTTGTGTGCTGATACTGTATAAAGAGACAAAACACGATTTATCTGAAATATGTGCAAAAATAATTAAGCATAAAATCCTATAGTAGCTGGCAAAACTATATGGCATGCTGAAGAATAGGATGTAGCTAGGACAAAAATTTCTACTTTTATTTTTTGTCTACCATACTTTCAAGTACATGTCTTCAGAAGACGCATTTCTGGTGTCTGTATTACTCTAGGCTACGTGATGTGTCCTGTGCCACTTGAAAACTCCAGCTAAATACCACTGATAGAGTCTTGGGAAATCATGTTCATGCTCTTGAAACTACGCCTGTGTGTTGATAATACCTGTGAGCCAATGAAAGTATCGTAATGAAGGATAATGAAGGTTGGGATGATGGGAAGTGACTGACTTTCACTGTCTCACTGTCTCACAGCCCTTGCTGTCCAGTTGAAGGGATGTAGTACACTCGCCAAGTGAAAGGAAATCTTAAAACTTTATGGGAACATGTTGTGACTCTGTGCATTTGGAGTGTTAGGATGGCAAGGTTTCAAGACACTGTGGTCAAATTCAGCTTAATTTAATTCCCAGTCATGTAAGATTATGAATTCATAAGAAAGTGTCTACAGAAGTAGTCTCTCTGGACTACATACAGATCTACTCATAATAAGGATATGGCAAGAGAAGTCGAACTGGGGGCTTCCACTCCCTTCCATCATGAAAGTCATAGAAAAGTCAAAATTACATTTTTTAGACTCACAACAATGCAGGAACTGGTGCTCCCCTCCACAACAATGATTTCACTTGAGGGAAGGGTACCTACAGCTCTGCCTCATACCTATTTGCTGCAGAGCATAGCTGGTGGTTAACTCCATGGAGGGTTGTAGCTATGACCATGACCATGACCACCCACGGTATATTCCAAATTGCCTTCTCACTGACTGTTATGGCTAGAGGGTGAAGAAAACCATTCAGGGACTATTACAAGGTCAAGATGTGCATTCTAGCTATAGCCCAATGACTGCATTAAAATTGTTAATCTACCTGTATGTCTTTGTAAACAGCATCACTTGATGTAGTGAAATGTTAAAAGTCTACATTCAAAACATGAAATTATTAATAAAGAATAGACCCATCTGTGATGGCCAGCATCATCAGCTGCTTGAAAATGTTGCTTTGCTGGACATTCAAATGACTAGAAATTGATGAGAGAACTACATTTTTAGGTTTAATGAGAAGAGTAATGCATGTACTTCTGGGTATGATTTGAACCAGATGGAACCTGTTGTCCATAAGATTTATGTTTAAAACCAATATGTGAAACTAGGATAATGCTATTCCCATACAAGGGAGCTACGATCAGTAAAACGTAAGACCAGCTATGATGTAGCTAAAGACATCAGAAAAGACAAGACAAGGAATCTCAAAGCTTGCTGAGTAATGTCTGGAATTCCATATGGTTTAAGCAAATGGGAATTCCATATATTTTTTTAATTTCAGAAGCATTTGTATTCTGTTATCAAAAAAGTTAAAACTGAATTCTTGCTATGCAGAAGAAAAAACTCCTCAAAGACAGAAGCATCTTAGGATGACAGTTTTTTTAAGTTCATCCTTTTTCATACACAGAACATAATTTTCTGTGTAAGATCTAAATACACACATGCACACAGAGATAAAAGACTGGAGAGACATAATAGGATTTTAAAAGTTTATTACCAAAATGGGGAAAATGTTACCAGACCTTCTACATCCCATTCTGATTTAGACTGCATTGTCTATAAGCTGCATAATGATTCATGCTGGTTTTACAAGATTTCCATCAAAGTAAGTTTCAGAGAGAGAGATGTTGTTATGTTATTATCTATTGCAATTTCTAGAGGATTAACATAAACATCTGGAAAGGACCACATATTTTCTGAGGCAATATGGTAATTCTTTGAACTGGTCATTAGAAGCAACTGATGACTAGAAGGTGGTTTTTTTCTTTTTTTTTTTTCCTTTTATCTTTCATTGTGGTATATAGGTGATATGGAATTAAATATATTTTATCAGCTAAATATCATGGGCTTTAATGTATCATGGAAGTATAAATTGGCAAAACAGGGCTTCCTAAAACACTTAACTTTGAACAATGTGCAGAACAACAAGCAGAACTACAGACAGGTAGAGGAAATAATGCCTACATCATGGGAAAAACAGGATAAATCCTCAAGCCAATAAAAATGGTAAAAGATATTTAAGAAAGGTGAGATACAGAGGAAGATCAAGATGAGGATATGCACATAAGAGCAGGATGTACTGATCTTTCAGCCAGAATGAGGAGGATAGGCTACATGAGGGCAGGTCCAAGAACCCACAAATAATTTTTGGCACTTCTGCAGATGGACAAGGACAGAGATGAGCAAAAAAAGTGCATGTTGTATGGTATAGCATTGACAGGTCAGGCAGAGAAAGTACATGCTGTATAGTGCATCGCTCATGACACGAGCCTCCTGAGCCTAGGAATGCAAGTTGTCTATCTATGGTGAGCACAACCATGTTCTCCTTCCCATGGCATTTGTCAATCCCATCCATCAATTTATTTGGTTGTATGCCTGCTCTCTGAAGCTATGTGAATGATCAAGCTAGAATTTGCTGCCTGTCCTTTAAATCTTAAATTAACTCACTTATCAAACTAACAATGTCTATATCAGACCCTTGGCTTCTCTGCCTAAGAATGTGGCCCCTTGTCATGTGGTCCTAGACTATGGCTTTCTATTCAGAACAGTATTACTATGGCATGAAACTATGCATATCCTGGCTTGGGAACTCTGCCTTTTACTCATGGGCAAGTATAAATTGTTATATACATGCTACTAAGCATGTGAAAGTATATATTTGTGTAAACTGTTTTGAACAGTCTAATTCATTTGTGTTTTATATCGTTAATCCTTAAGGACATTTTGGCTGACTTAATAGTTTTGTTTGGGTTTAATAGTCTTCCGAGTGGTTCATATAGAACATAGGTTAGTGCAGTTTAGGTCCTGCTGATGTCCCCAGCATTTACAGTCATAGAAACAAACAGGAATAATAATAATAATGATAATAGTAATAATAATAGTAATAATAATAAAGTAGGAGTACAGTGGTGCTGTGTTCCACCAAAGAAGTAAAGGTCAAATGAGAGACTAAATGTTTTAGGACCATCTTGTCTTGTAACTGTAGGTCTTTTTTTCTGAAATCCAGGGAAGTTAATAGGATCTGCATGGGTGAAGTTCAAGGGTTGTTTTTGACACACAGGCCATATATTTCAGCAAGTTCTCTGTAACTCTTGCAGTCACATACCAGTAGAACTTAGTGAATAAAACTTGGGATTTACTTTTTAATTTGTTACAATTATCCAGAAAATTAATTTGTCTTTCTCTTGGCCTATTTGTGCATTTTTTTTGTTGAATTTTCAATTTCCTGTTGGGAAATGTTTTTTCCCCCAAATGCCTCTGCGAGACCACTGCCTGCATCTTGCTGGGTCAGTTCCACCAATTGACATGCCAGTATAATTAGGTCTCCAGCCACTGCCAGTAATAAAATCTTGGTTCACCTAAATTGATAACTTCAGTGGGGCTAAGCATATCATATTATCTAACTCTGTTAGTGGTAGGTTGACTAAATATTAGTATATATTTCAAACATCTCACATAAATGTGTATCAGTGGAAAACTGGGAAAACAGTCAACACATTGTTCCTAGGAAGTCAATAGAAACATCTCTTATCATGAATTCAAGACACCCTACATGCTCTGTAGACTCTGCTGAAGCTGGTTTTACAGTGGGGCTGTGATTTTGCTCTTCAGACACTTGTCTTTGCAGCACTATTAAGTATTAAATACATACTCTGCAAGCATCATTGTAATTAACTGATGATGATTATTACATTTGGAATTGTTGCCAGGCAGCTCCCCTCCATGTTAACAGAAGGCAAAATGAGTCTGGCTGCTAACAAGCTCAGTTAATTACTTGTATGGATGCTGGGAGTGGATGGCTACACTTTTTTCTATTCTAAGGGTGTTTGGGTAAATGTGAAAAATATCTGAACCCAAATTTTGAGAAACCCTGAATGCTGATTAATAGAACAAGATATGCCAATTAAAATGTAAGTTTTACATTTTATATTCCTTTTCAGTGGAAAAGGCTGAACTGCAAATGGCAAAGATGTTTTCTCCTATCTCAAAAATGAAAATAACCTAGACTGTGATCCATCCAGACACATGGGCATTACTCTGCAACCGTTATACGTCAGATCTCAGTGGGAGTTATATACATAGCAACACATAAATTGCATGTTGATAAATTCACGGAATTATTTAACTGGGCCACATGTAAACATGAGTAGCCCTTAACAGCTGAGTCAGCTTAATCTATGGGTTTGCCCTTTGCACCTTCATTTAAGTGAAAGGGCTAATTAAAAATAGAAAAGAAGGAACATTATACCGTTAACTATCTAGTTAACGTACGAACTAAGGGGGAAGTCAAATGTCATATACACAATAGTTACAGTTAGACAGCAAGAAGAAAACCAGTATTTGATGCAGGTGTAGCATAATGTCATGTACAGATAACAAAATTAGGAGAAGCCAAGGCTGCTCATGGGTCTGTGTAACTGTGTTCATGTAACTAAGGCAAGTGTCATTTGATGAGTTAATAGGTCCATGTCAGCTCAGCATTGCATGAAGACACCTAACTAAGCTAGCATCTCTGCAAGGTGCTGCACCGTGCTGTATTAACTTGGGTAGTGTTAACTTTCTTATTTCTCTAGAAACGTGGTAATATATTTCTTTAATGTCTCATAGTAATGTTGTAAACTTGTTTTATTTTTGTCTTGCGGTGTCTGGTATTTTGCCTAAAGCTCTCATTCCTGAACGTGTGACTTACCAGTCTCATATCTCTTGAAAAAGAATTGAAAAGGTAACTATAGGTTATGCTGAAGATGCAACTACCAGGTGATAAATTGTAAAAACTCATCTCTTTAGATCTCATGACTTTTTTTAATAAGATGTATCTGCTATTAAATATACCTACTGTCTTCTCCTGCAGAGACCTTTTTCTTGGAAAAATAAAATTAGCTGATGTGACAACGTCATGACTTGGGGGCCTCTGACTCAGCTTTTGAATACCTGAAACTAACAATCAGACACAGCTGGAATTTATTAGACTACTTAATCAATAACTAGCATTTCCTTTTGTTGGTAAATACTATATGCTGGAAATATGGTATTTACAGGTATTTTACCATGTTTAAATGTTCAGTTTCTTAGCCTATAAAACATTGGGGGGGGAGTCTTAATTAATTTGGGTTTAATTTTATATGCTTCAGGAAAAATTGCCAAACAAACACAAAAAATGAAGTGACTTGCTAAACTAAGAATTGCAGTCTTTCATTGAATCATCTTACACTCTCCTTTCTAAAAATATGATGTGTTGTATAAGAAGCCTAGCTCTCATTTTTCAAGAATAAATTGCTGCAATGAAATGTAGAAAATGATTTCTTCTGTATATACAATCTGGCTAGTAATACAATTAGAAAAAACATAAACAAGTAACACTAAAAATTCATGCAAAATTCTTGATAATATCTGTAATTTTTCTACAATTTTATTATTTCTTACCATTCTCAAATGGGGATTTTGCAAAATAATTTTTCAAAGCATGAGATACTAATAAAAATTCCATTATGTGACAGAAAACATCATTGCTTTCAGAGTAAGTAATAAACATTTAGAAACCTATTTGCAGCAATATTTTATTAAAGTACATTGATTGCATGTAGTTTTCACACAGTGGAAAGATTAATGAAACCAAAAAAATTAAATGGAATTTGAAAGTTGACAATGGAGTAGTGACTGAATTTCTTCAATTTTGAACTAGGTCTCATTTTACCAGAAACCACTTTTCTCCTGACATGGTTATTAATTGAATTTTAATGTGAGTATTGTTCATTTTTGTCCCCAAAACACATCTGCCCAGGCATTTGATAGGACATAGAATCAGGGCCTAAAACTGGTCAGTACCAGTGCCTGTGAAATTAAGTAGGAGGAGATCATGTTGTATCTAAATGAGTTTATAAGATTTCTATTCAAATCCCTTTGAGCTTTCACTTTATACGCATCATGAGGCTGCCTACTTATGGGACTTTTTGTGACAAATGCAGACTCCTGGTGTGTGTCTGAGGATTTCCATCACTGGCAGGTTCTTCTTGGCAGGGCCCCTGGCTGGGCAGGGCCGGACTGTAAGGAGCTGGAGACCGGCCCTGCTGCAGCGGTGCTGGGGCAGAGGCTGATGGCCCCAGAGCCTGAAATGGGGTCTTGGGCCATGGGCAGGGTGGGGGAGCCCTGGAGGAGGCTGGGCAGGGCCAGTCAGGTCCATTACTGCCCCCAGGAGCCTGACACCCTCTTAACATGGCCCCTGGATGAGCTAGTGTTGCTTCACTTCCCACGGGTAGCCCCGAGGTGGGTCCCAGGCCATGCCGCTGCCGGTGCCCCAGCTTCTGGCGTGCGGCTGACAGGCTGCACCCCGCATGGGAGTATAACAACGGGAGCACTCCCCTTACCTTTCAGGAGAAAATTAGATGTTATTGCAGGAATTTGCCTGACTGAAAACTTCAGGATTTGGGCCAAGCTGCTTTATAGACTTTGTACTGGGAAATTGCTTCCTTTATCACTGAAGTGCAGCCATATCTTGGAGATCGTGCTGGCTGTTCAGTTGCCCCCCGAATCCTTCACCGCCATTTAGGCCAAGTGGCCCAGGAGTAAGGAGCCCCACATCTGACTGAGACTTTAAATGGGAGTTACTCAGCAGGCTGTAGTTACACAAACTGGCACCTACTCAGGACACAGCTGGTAACATTCCCCGCTTTTGCAAGAAGTTGTCATCATATTTCTAGTGAACCTAAAGGGATGTGGACACCTCTGCGTTATTTTATCGCCGTGGTTGGGAATTTGCTTAACTCCAACTCAGTGGTAAACATGCTCTTCCCACCCACACTGTTCTGGGAGCTCCCTGAACGTTCCCGACAAACTTCTATCCAAATACTGATCAAACTATGCCATGCTTTGGAGAAAGGCAGAGGAGGCCACCCAAAATGATTGGAGGTCTAGAAAAAATAACCCATGTGACAAGATTGGATAAGCCAGCTTTGTTTATTTTAAACAAGAGAGCTGAAAGTAGATGTGAACAAAATCTTCAACAGGCTTCTGCAAAAGTGGGTGAATATGGTCTATTTTTTATTGTCATGGTGAATTGGACAAGAAACAGTGAGCATAAATTGCAACAAGGGCAAAGTAAAATGTTTGAAGAGCAGAGAGCTGAAATACCTAAAAATGCCCAGAAAGCTGTCAAATTTCCATCCCTGGAAATTTCTATGGAGGTGTTAAATGACATCTGCAAAGAAGGGGAAAATGATCTGACAAATTCTCTTCTAGCTCTATCATCTGTGATTCCATGGCTCACTGTGTAGCTGATAAAATACATCCTCAGGTGCCCATGTATATCGTTGATGGCTCTATTTGTCATAAATTGATGGAATTTTATACATGTATACATGTACACACATGTGCGTATGTATGTAAAAATATCAAACCTAAGTGTCTGAAATATATGGCTAAATGTGATTTCACTCTCTGCAGGAATTACTGATTGTAACAAACTGAAGTATGTCTTCAGTAGCGGTGCCATTTTACCAGAGGAGGCACAAGCACTTTGATCAGTCCTATCGCAACATTCAGACAAGATATGTACTTGAGGAATATGCAGCAAGAAAGTAAGTGCCATGTATTTCACATATGGAGCATAGAGAGGTTTCTATTTTGGGTAATTATAGAATCATAGAATCATAGAATCATAGAATCATACAGGTTGGAAAAGACCTCTAAGATCATCGTGTCCAACCGTCAACCCAACACCACCATGCCCACTACACCATGTCCCTAAGGGCCTCATCTACACGTCTTTTAAATACGTCCAGGGATGGTGACTCCACCACTTCCCTGGGCAGCCTGTTCCAAGGCCTGACCACTCTTTCAGTAAAGAAATTTTTCCTAATGTCCAATCTAAACCTCCCTTGGCGCAACTTGAAGCCATTTCCTCTTGTCCTATCGCTAGTTACTTGGGAGAAGAGACCAACACCCACCTCGCTACAACCTCCTTTCAGGTAGTTGTAGAGCGCGATGAGGTCTCCCCTCAGCCTCCTCTTCTCCAGGCTAAACAACCCCAGTTCCCTCAGCCGCTCCTCATAAGACTTGTGCTCCAGGCCCTTCACCAGCTTCGTTGCCCTCCTCTGGACGCACTCCAGCACCTCCATGTCTTTCTTGTAGTGAGGGGCCCAAAACTGAACACAGTATTCGAGGTGCGGCCTCACCAGTGCCGAGTACAGGGGCACGATCACCTCCCTATTCCTGCTGGCCACACTATTTCTGATACAGGCCAGGATGCCGTTGGCCTTCTTGGCCGCCTGAGCACACTGCCGGCTCATGTTCAGCCGGCTGTCAACCAGTACCCCCAGGTCCTTTTCCTCTGGGCAGCTTTCCAGCCACTCTTCCCCAAGCCTGTAGCGTTGCCTGGGGTTGTTGTGGCCGAAGTGCAGGACCCGGCACTTGGCCTTGTTGAATCTCATACAGTTGGCCTCAGCCCATCGATCCAGCCTGTCCAGGTCCCTCTGCAGAGCCTTCCTACCCTCCAGCAGATCAACACTCCCGCCCAACTTGGTGTCGTCTGCAAACTTACTGAGGGAGCACTCGATCCCCTCATCCAGATCATTGATGAAGATATTGAACAGGACCGGCCCCAGTACTGAGCCCTGGGGAACACCGCTCGTGACCGGCCGCCAACTGGATTTAACTCCGTTCACCACAACTCTCTGGGCTCGGCCGTCCAGCCAGTTTTTTACCCAGCGAAGAGTGTACCTGTCTAGGCCGTGAGCCACCAGCTTCTCTAGGAGAATGCTGTGGGAGACAGTGTCAAAGGCCTTACTGAAGTCCAAGTAGACCACATCCACTGCCTTTCCCTCATCCACTAGGCGGGTCACCTGGTCATAGAAGGAGATCAGGTTGGTCAAGCAGGACCTGCCTTCCATGAACCCGTGCTGGCTGGGCCTGATCCCCTGGTTGTCCCGGACATGACTCGTGAGCGCCCTCAAAACCAACCGCTCCATGATCTTCCTCGGCACCGAGGTCAGGCTGACCGGCCTGTAGTTCCCCGGATTATGTCATAGAATCAAAATATTTAGCTTTCCCCTCCGCCCCCTAAAATTGCGATTTATTCAGAATGGTAGTTTTCCACTTCTTTCCATTGGGAGGCTCCTTGTCTACAGTTTCCCACCAGCATAGCTAGACTTTCTAGCTATGTTGCAACTCATCTACACAGACCTTTTAGCTCAGGATCTGTCCTATTTACTACCTCCAGGTTGGAAATTCTTCCTTTTAGGCTCCAATAGAAACTCTGACTTAAGAGATATTGCCACAAAGTTTATTGTAAATCATAGAAACAGTTTTTTACCCATTCTTCCATATGACATGGATATTCCTTCTCCTGAAGTTAGTTATTTCTAATTATAGTTTTTGTCATTCAATTTCCTTTTTTAAAATTAAATTAAGGTTTAACTGCTCTGATGTGAAATCTCAGAGTTTTAGCCACAAGACACAGGTTCTTTCTATCTCAAAGCCTGGAGCTTTGAATATTAGTTGCTTAAGAATCACTGTTCTTCCTCCTCAGTAATTAAGATGCCTAGCTAGCCTAGCTAGCTGTCTAGCTTGTCCAGCTTCCCTTGTGAAAAAGAAGAGTTTATGCAGAAGGTTCTATGAAGTATAGAAAGGCAGGAATATTTAGGATTAGACAATGTTATAGGGATTCTGTGTGATTTGTCTATTAGACAGGCTGGTACCCTCGTGGTTCACTGAAGTGCTATCATAGCACTTGAATGATTGGAGACTAAGATAAGTATAAATTTAATAGAATAGATTGAAATAAATGCCTAATGATCCCCAATGACAGATGATGGGCATTAAGCTCTTGAAGGACAAGTGAGAGTCAGCACCCTAGTGCAGTTAGTGAGGAATGCAAAGTAGGTTTCTCACTGAACAGTGCTCAGTCATGGTATTCAGCTCATTTAAAGTAATTTCTTTGACTTTTGTAAGTTCATGTTTTACCAGAATTGCTGGGTTATAACAATGTCTTTTATATTTGAAGGGCTGCTTCCAGACAGGCTGCTTATTATGAATCACCTGGCTTGGGAAAAACGACATGTATTCTCTGTGCCAGGAGGGCACGTACCTTGGCTCATGAAGCAATACAAGAATCCAGGAAAAGGTAAAGCTCTGTTGGTCCCATCTGAGCTGTGTAGTGGCTGTGGTCCCATTTAGTACCGCTCTTTTGCTAGGGGTCTTTTCAGAGTTGACAAGACTGGAGGCTTCTCTGTCATTGTTCTTCACTAATCTATTTTGGCTGGAATACTAAATGACTGAGTGTCACTTTCAATCTCATATTTCAACCCAGAGTTGTTCCCCTAATCCCCACTCTGACCCTTGAAAACAGCTTTAAATCCAAAATAATTTAGAATTTGCCTGGGATCCAAAACTCATTTTTGAACAGATCTACTCGACTATTCCTGAATTTCCGGTTTGGATCAATTTAAACATTTTGAGTTTTTTCCTTAATATCAAGAGGGCTTACTGTCACATCACAGTTACAGCCTTGATATGAAGTCCTACAGCAAATATGCTGACAGCAATATTCCTGTTAGTGAATTTGACTGTTTCTGCTCTGCCATGCTCTACAATGACTGCATCAAAGTCATAGAGAATTTACACTAAAGAACGAATTCTGCCTTGTGTGTAGAAAGTATGTTAAGAAAATAATATATGTCCATATGGTTTTGGTACTTTGATTGTTTTGAAATATATATCTTAGAAACAGAATGTTCTAGGAAAATCAAACTAATTTGTATACTCTAATTTATTTTTTAAAAAACTCTCTTAAGTTTTATCAATATAAAACAATACATGCCAGAACAAGGCTGATATTTAAAAAGTACATTGAAAAGGTACAAAGAAATATTTATAAAATACAAGACAAATAATGTCTTGATCTATTGTTTACTGAATTTCATTAAAGTCTTCTCATTTGCTTCACGGCTTGTGGGGTTATGCTTTGAGAGTCTTGCCATATTCTATAATGACAGCCATGTTAGAAATTTCTGATATTCAGCTCCCTTCTTTTGTCCTGTTGGCAAGGCAAAGAGTAGCATAGGCTACTTACTGAATCAGCATGAATGCAGAAGCTTGAGCTTGCTCCTTGTAAAAACATTTATGAGTTGATTTTTTTTAGGAATCCTAAAAATCTATGGAGTTAGATTTTCAGGGAACAGCACACAAATTTCTCAAAACGTTGTCTTTTCCTGGTAGTTTCTGTAATACTTCCCGCTCACCCTTGTCCAAGGACAGCTTTTTTGCATGCAGCCGTTCATCAAATTCTTGTGAACTCCTTGGTCTGTATCTTTCAGGTGAGGTCAGCTGATATAGCCCATGCAGCTAGCAGAGCTTCCCAGGTGCTAGAGCCAAAGGCACACCATAAGCAAGGCCCGACTCTCATCGGGGTGTGAACAGGCGCAGGACATGCCTTCAGTCCTCTGTCTTGCCTGTCCATGGGAAGGAAAATTAGGGGCCAGAGGGAAGCCAGGCAGGTTCTCATCTTGATTACCAAAGAACTAATACTGTGGGATACCACGTCAACATGACCACATCAGCTTTGAAGACTTGAAGTTGTGGCACCACATATACAGGGAGAAAGAAAATGAAGGAAAATTCATGTTCATTTCACATACTCATTAGGATAGGCAGATAGACTCTAAGAAAAATTCCTAAACTAGATTTTACATCTTGCTGATATGGTTTCAGAGCCCTCAGTTGCCTAACATGTATAAGTAAAAATCTTAAATCTTCATATTGATTACTCTTACCTGATATTTTTTCTTGTCCTACAGGACTCATGAACAAAAGTATCATGCAAGTGAAGAGAAAAGGATCCGGTTTGCCAGTGAGTTGTCTGCTTTGGAAAAAGAGATTCACACAGCCAGGCACCATGCTAGAGAACATCTGGATAGACTTGCTATACAAAGGATGGTACAGTGCTGAACATTTTTGTTCCTATCCAAGCAGAATTATAAGATACACTGAAATTTAGGCCTGTGTTTCAAATACCAATAGTGATTTAGCATCTTTTAATTTCGTGGATTTGAGATTCGATCTTCTATCCCATTTGAGTCTGGTGCTAGATGCTTCTTTTCTTTTCCTGTGTTTAATAGGTAGAAGAAAATATGGCTCTGGAAAGACACGCTGTTGAGGAAAGCATAAGTCGAGCTCCTGAAATTCTAGTGCGCCTGAGGTCTCACACAGTCTGGGAAAAGATGTCTGTGAGCCTTTGCTTTACTGTACAAGGATTTCCCACTCCTGTTGTACAATGGTAAGGGACTGGCCTCTCCTAGCTCTCTAAAAATGTTGTTAAGCTTTTTTCATTTGGAAGTTATGGCATAACAGATAAGTGTCGCATACACAACGGCTATGTTAAACCCCCTTTATAATCCTCATAGATGTGCTGGATTGTAGCAGTTGATACTGCAGTGGAAGGAGTGGGAGGACAGCTTGCTGAATGGCCCTGTGCAATGTAAGAAGCAAACTCGAATATTTCAGAAAGCAGACTGTGGAAGACATTCCAGTCTTTCTGGCCATTGAGTTCCCTGATGATGAAGTAGCAAATGGCAAAATACACAGAGCTCACAGGCTACGTGTTAAGTCTGGATAAACTTGCACAACACCATTGTTGTCATGGGCTGTATCCATATTCACTTTGTGTCAGCCTCTGTTGAGGTGGACATTAACATAACATCCCTGAAGCTGCCCTCCTCTCCAGGCAAGTGCTGTCCTGTATATGCGAGCCCCAAGCTGGACTGTGAAGATCTAACTTGAGGCACAATCCTGTTGCTCCTCCCTTGTTTGTGCTGAAGTGCTTTATTGTGATCCACGACAAAGTTTGCTTCCCATCTTGTGTCAGGGCTAGTGGACCAGAAAGTTCAAGTCACATGCCATCTTCTCTCTACTTCACTGCCTGCACTTCTGATTTGGGTGCACATCTTCTCTTTCCACTTTCTTACTGCAGGTTCCCCTTTGCCTTCATGGCCCAATGTGTACCTATCCATACGTACTGAAAAATACTCTATACAGGTAGAGAAGATTTATAGAGAGAGCTCAGATGATAGTAAATGATATCTGGATGTAAAAATCTACTAAATTAATGCAGTGAATAGTAGCTAATATTAATGAGTTCATTTTTTCTTGATTGTCAGGTACAAAAACGAGGAATTGATTACCCCTGCAAGTGATCCAGTAAAGTACAGAATTGAAAGCAAATATGGAGTACATGTGTTGCATATAAACAGGTAGATTATTCTGGGGAATCCAACAGTTTTTTATACTTTACACAAAGTATTTTATATCAAATACAATTAAAAATTCACACAAAGGCTGCAAGAGAGTTGTTAAATTCAGGACACTTCTCTTTTGGTATGAACATTTATGCTAGACAATGTTCACTAAATAGCTGAATATTAGACCATGAAAATGAAATGAAAAATTAGATATTTCTATTATTTAACTCCAGCAATCTACAAGAAGATAGAAAAGAACAGGCAAGTAGCTGAAAGAATGGTAGTTCCTTTTTTATTAGAATTATATCTTCTCAACATTCAAAGTGGAAAATTGCCTGTATATTTTATGTCCTTGCCATGATGAAGGTCTATAAGATAAGCAAAACTTTAGCTGGTCAGGGCAAGGATGCCCGGTTGTTGGTATTTGTTTTATTATATGTTAAGTTCTGTTTAGTTTTTGACCTCCATTTTTTTGTTCTCCAAAAAGTAAGGAAGGGTAAATTTTATGTTTTTTTTTTTTTTTTTAAAAAGGTTCTAATTTAATTAATTTTATTTTTCAAAATGATGTTAACCTTGTGGTATAGAAAATGCCTGGGTAGAACAGCTTTACAGAACTAATCCTGTGCTGTCCTAAAGAATTTAAATATTGCATGTTACATGTGACTTGGTACAAGCTTTTTTTAAAAATATAAAAATCCAAAGAAAAATGAGGGCATGACTGTGGTATTTAAAAAGAAAATTAATATCTAGGGCAGACACACAAAAAACCCCTTTTGATTTCTCCAGAACATGAGCACCAGCTGTGCTGAAACAGCTGGAATATTTGTGGCTTACACTTGGCTAGCCAAACATTTCATCTTCTACCCTGTCTCCATCTGTCAGCAGTGGAAGCAGCCCTGAGCACAGTCTTGTGGCATTAGTGCAGAACATAAGCACATCATTCCTTCTGCTTTTGGGAAACACTACTTGCCTTTGTCATCCTGCGACAAAGTCCAGCCCAACTCTCCACCTTTCCATAGCTCAGGATGGGAGAAACATACCCCTCTACAGAAGCTGTCAGCAAGAACCACTCTATTTTTGGTTTTTAAGGGATGCTTCTCAAGGAGTAGCAGTACTTAGGAGTACTTCTAAGATGCTCATAGTCTTCTACCCCCAGATTATGGGTAACTGCTCTCTGTATCCATGAGATGTCTCAACACAGCTGATTCTGCCCACCAACATTACTTTTGGAGATGAAAGCAGGAAGTGAAAAGATAAAACCAGCTTGTCCTTCTGCAATCCTCTCCTTTGCAGCAGGGAAAATGGATGTGTGTGAGTGACAGTCAGGAGATGAAACTTTGGTGACTTCCTGCCGCTGAGTGACTGTGGGTGTGTTTATTTCCCTTGGTTAGTGTCCATGAGCAGCTGGTTAGTGAGTCCAGATGCTGGATATGCAGTACATAGGTTCCTTTTGTGACATTTTGGGAGTAAATGGCTTTTTGAAGAAATGAGAATCAGTGTTGATGCTGCTTTCTGAGCATCTGTAACCATGACGCTGAAAGGTACTAATGGCTTATATATCCCTGGTGCTTTTTTTCTTTTTCCTGTGCCGGTTATCTGTCATGTAGACACCATGCACAATCAGCTTTGGGAGTGTTCAGACCCAGCCATATTTATTCAGACATACCACAGAGTCATTTACTGGCACCCACTCAGGTTGCCACACGCACCCATGATCACCCACTGTTTACTAGTCCCAGACCTGTACGTGTTCATGCAGACTCTCTTACGTTCAACCAAGTTGCCATCTCCAGAGACTATTGCTCTGTTTCTCTTTCATTCTGTTTGGCAGTATGGTCTTTTTGCCACCTAAGGATGCCTGGCTGGTTTCCCACAGGTTTCCTTTCTCCACTTAAAAGAATACTGGGGGATTGTACACCCAGAGTTATGATTTATTTACCACAGATTTATACAGTTTATTAAATTAAAATTTCTAACCTTAAATTTATTTATGACTAATCTTTATTTCAAAACTTGACCATCAGCCATATTTTCTGTCCCAAGAGACAGAAAATCAACATGCAGGAAATGAAAGAACATTTTGATAATGCATTACTAATATTAGGTGTTTCTTGTACTGAAAACAATGGATATAGGTAGTGGTTAAAATATATATATTATTAATGTTTTTATACAAACATGTATCAATTAACTCTGGATCTTCCATACTTATCTTTGTGCACATATATTTGGAGTATTATTTTTTTTCTGGGAAGTAGAACCGTTGGGATCTTCTACCTATCCACTTCTGTGCTCTTCTCAGCTGTTCATACCAAAGTGCTGAGCTGCATGTCATCTGATCCGCAGTCGCTCAGAACGGCCTTGGAATTTCTTGGCTACCATTCTAGTGCTTCAGTGAAGCTCGGGGAATGAACTTTTCCTTCTGATGCAAGTGTGATATTTATTCCTACGAGTATTCCTTGATCCCAGTGGAAAAATTCTTGAGGTACCAAAACTAGAACATCACCTTGTCATCTTAAAGTAATAACTGGACACAATTTCATCCCTCCCTGTTTGCTGTCTTCCAGGGCCCATAAGCCTATACAGTAACCAGATCATTTTCATTTCTCTGTCTCATATTTTTATGATGCTCTGTGCTCAATATACCACATTTTCTGCATACATTCAGGGCTATCATTATCATATAGTGCTGCTTTCTTGCTCCTTTTAGGCTTCTTCAATTGGGAGCTTGGGCTCAAGGTCTCCCTTGAGCAGTAAAGAAAAGGGAGTTGGAGTTTCATTACATTTTTTGCACACCTCATAATTACAGGAGAAGAGATATTGCCAGCCTGCACTGGGGTAGTGGTTCATCTCATCTTTCATCTCACTTCTGGTAGGTGATTCAGAGGATACAGTGAGGAATCCTCTGAGGGAAAGCTACAGGTAGTTGAAGTGATTGATACATGTCTGAAAATGTGAGGGTTTGTTTAAAGTGTATTTCTTTATCCCACCTAATTTAACTATGGATAGGCACATAATACAAGAAAAGATTTCTGTATCAGAGGTAGTCAAGATGAGGATGCCCCATTGCTTTATAGCATAGCTGCAAAATTCTTTCTTAGTGTATATATCTTAGTAATTAAAAATCATAACATTTTGAATTCCTTAGTTGCTGCTACTTGTTTAGCAACAGGTTTTGGCTTTTTGTTTGTTTGTTTACTGTGATGCCTCCTTAAATGAATCACTTAGCTTTATGCAACTGTGAATGACTATATTACATTTCCTGATACTTGGCTGGGGCATAGAGGGGACAGCAGTATGCTCCTGACTGGGGGCGTTCCTGACCCCACCCCTCAATGAGCAGGCAGGTGAACTGATGGGGGTTGGACAGTAGAAGGAGCAGGGAAGGAAGTCTCAGGAAGACTACAAGGATGTCGTGAGGTTATGCAGAGAGAAAATTAGAAGGTCCAAAACCCAACTAGAACTTAATCTGGCTACTGTCCTCAAAGACAATTATGTTTCTATAAATACATTAGCAACAAAAGGAGGGCTAAGGACGATCTCCGTCCCTTATGGGATACGGGGGGAAACATAGTGACAAAGGATGAGGAAAAGGCCGAGGTACTTAACGCCTTCTTTGCCTCAGTCTTTAATAGTAAGACCAGTTGTTCTCTGGGTACTCAGCTGCCTGAGCTGGAAGACAGGAATGGGGAGCAGTATGAAGTCCCCATAACCCAAGGGGAAATGGTTAGCGACCTGCCACACCACTTAGACACACACAAGTCTATGAGGCCAGATACGATCCACTCAAGGGTACTGAGGGAGCTGGCGGAAGTGCTCACCAAGCCACTTTCAATCCTTTATCAGCAGTCCTGGCTAACTGGAGAGATCCCAGTTGACTGGAGGTTAGCAAATCTGACACCCATCTACAAGAAGGGTCGGGAGGAGGATCTGGGGAACTACAGGGCTCTCAGTCTGACCTCAATGCCAGGGAAGGTTATGGAGCAGATCATCTTGAGTGCCATCATGCGGCACTTACAGGACAACCAGGTGGTCAGGCCCAGTCAGCATGGGTTTATGAAAGGCAGGTCCTGCTTGACCAACCTGATCTCCTTCTATGACAAGGTGACCCCCTTAGTGGATGAGGGAAAGGCTGTGAATGTTGTCTACCTAAACTTTAGTAAAGCCTTTGACACCATTTCCCACAGCATTTTCCTGGAGAAACTGGCTGCTCATGGCTTAGAGAGGTGCACTCTTCGCTGGGTAAAAAACTGGCTGGATGGTCGGGCCCAAAGAGTGGTGGTGAACGGAGTTAAATCCAGTTGACGGCTGGTCACAAGCGGTGTTCCCCAGGGCTCAGTACTGGGGCCGGTCCTGTTCAATATCTTTATCAATGATCTGGATGAGGGGATCGAGTGCTCCCTCAGTAAGTTTGCAGACAACACCAAGTTGGGTGGGAGTGTTGATCTGCTCGAGGGTAGGAAGGCTCTGCAGAGGGTCCTGGACAGGCTGGATCAATGGGCCAAAGCCAATTGTATGAGATTCAACAAGGCTAAATGTCGGGTCCTGCAGTTTGGTCACAACAACCCCATGCAACGCTACAGGCTTGGCTGGAAAGCTGCTTGGTGGAAAAGGGCCTGGGGGTGTTGGTCGACAACCGGCTGAACACGAGCCAGCAGTGTGCCCAGGTGGCCAAGAAGGCTGACGGCATCCTGGTCTGTATCAGAAATAGTGTGGCCAGCAGGACTAGGGAAGTGATCGTCCCCCTGTGCTTGACACTTGTGAGGCCACACCTCGAATACTGTGTTCAGTTTTGGCCCCTCACTACAAGAAGGACATTGAGGTGCTGGAGCTTGTCCAAGGAAGAGCAACGAAGCTGGTGAAGGGTCTGGAGCACAAGTCTTATGAGGATCGGCTGAGGGAACTGGGGTTGTTTAGTATGGAGAAAAGGAGGCTGAGGGGAGACCTTATTGCGCTCTACAACTACCTGAAAGGAGGTTGTAGCAAGGTGAACGTTGGTCTCTTCTCCCAAATAACAAGCGACAGGATGAGGAAATGGCCTCAAGTTGCGCCAGGGGAAGTTTAGATTGGATATTAGGAAAAAAGTCTTCACTGAAAGCGTTGTCAAGCATTGGAACAGGCTGCCCAGGGAAGTGGTTGAGTCACCATCCCTGGAGGTATTTAAAAGACGTGTAGATGAGGTGCTTAGGGACATGGTTTAGTGGTGGACTTGGCAGTGCTAGGTTAACAGTTGGATTTGATGATCTTAAAGGTTTTTTTTAACCTAAACAATTCTGTGATTCTATGATTTTCCAGAGCTCTGTCAGTGTGATGTGGCTGCACAGTCTTACCTATACAAGGCTCAAAGTTTGGCAGTATTTTGTCTTTTATTAGGGCCCTCTCCTGTTTCACTAATTCATTGCTTAAGAAGTGCTGGTAATTGCAGCAGAAAAGGTTTGTGGTTGCATCACAAAAATGTGTGGCAGAGCCAGCAGAGTGCAGTGCAATACCTGCTGCCAGTAGGCAGAGCTAGCCTCTGATCAGGCACTCAGCTCCTCAGCACCACCAGCATTGCTTGAATAAAAAAAAGCTTAAAAATTGAATGAACCTTCTCTTCTAACTATTCTCATTTAACAAATGACACTATGCAGACAGTACAGCGCAATTTATTTTGATTAGGCACAAAAGGCTTGAGATGATTTAATCTGGAGAGATAGAGAGTGAGGCCTGCCCTTTCTCTCGCTGTAGGTGGAAGCAGGGCAGAGTAGAGGCATTGCAGCAAAGGCAGTCCTCTGGCAGAGCCTTTGAGTATAGGGTTGATCAGGTGATAAACTGCAGCTCCCAGGGTTTCGCAGGTATGCAGTACCTGTGAGCGTATAGGCAGCAGGCATAGTGTACTTCTGCTCTTCTTTCCTTGCTGAAATGCAAACAGCCCCCAAATGAAATGTTTTTGTGATCTTCTGACCTGTCAGTCACTGTCCCCTACAAGCTGCAATAGTTGGAAGCTTGAGGAAGTGGCCACCTCGTAACAGAGATCCCCTCTTCAGTAAAAACAAAACACAGCCAAACAAAAAGAATCAGGCAGATTCAGTCTGACTGGAGATTCAGTACATGAGATGGTAATTCTGTAGAGTGTTTCCACATTTTGATGTCATATAGCCATAATATGGAAAATTTTGTAATTTGAATTCAAAGGAGGCAATTTTAACTGTGTAATTTACTACATTCTGCTTCCTGTTCTTGACATGCACTGAATTGCGTTCCAATTCAGGCAAAAATGTTATTTCACTCTTAACTCCTGTGTTTAAATTTACACTAAGCAGATGGATGAATATATGCATTTTAAACAGATGTATCTGCCTGGGGAATATTCCCCACACAAACATTAGCACTTCAGAACCTCATGTGGATTCAGGGCAATTTAATTTTCGCAAAAAGTATTAGTACCTTGGGACAGATACAGCTCTGCATTCACACTTCATGCTATCTAAATGTACTCTATGCATATTTTATCTGACCTTTGTAAAGGTTGGAAAACACATTCTCCATCATGTTGCAAGAGTAACTGTTGGAAAGACCACACCTTGCCTCCTGGGTACTTCAAATATCGTTTCTAACTGGTCTTGACTCAATGCACTTTACAGTGCAATTTAGGAAATCTAGGGCTTTTAGCATACAGGGAAGTAGACAGTTTCCAGTATAATCCTCAGTCTGAGTATTACCTGGCACAAAAGGAGACTCAGGACCTTATGTGACTTGCCATCCTGTCCAACTTTCTTCAAAGTGTGTATTAAAAAAATGTGCTGTGTAGCTCTTACCCACTAACCCCGACCACTTCCAATACCAGATTTGAAGGCAGTCCACTGGGTACTAGGCTATCTAATCTGGTTTGATTTATCTCCTGGAGAGTCAGGTTGGAAATCACAGCAAAGAATTGTAAAATGCTTTCAAAGCAGTGACTTCCAGAAAACGTGTAGAGTTGTTAGGACCTCTTGAATAGCAGAAAGTGCCTGGACTGGAGAATTGTTATGTTGTTTCTCTTTATAAAACCAAAGGATCTTGTAAGAGCGTGGTCAGTCATTCGGTCAGTAACTTCTTTCTTTTGTTCTCCCTGAGAAAATTAATTCTCACTCCATCACTAACTTCTGTCAAATAGTTGCTTTCAGACATTGAATTTTTTGGGCTAAAGAAACAACCCTTTTGTGAATCTCCTGTCTGTTCTAGAGACTTTTAGGATCATATTCTGTTTTGTCTACCTTGGAGACCCTCACAAATAGGAAAATCTTATCAAGAGATGTATTTTGCTGTTCCTTATGAGACAGCAAGGGTATGGGGAGGGGATTGAGATGACCACAGATATATATCCATTTGGAAAGTTAATCAGGTATCTGCCATTCTGCTTCTTCATTTTAGGGAGACAACTTTGCAGTTCTTACACCCCTAAATTTCTGATGCTTTTTCAGTCAAGCACAGACTGTGGCCTCGCTCTTGTTCAGTGTCCTGGTTCCGTCTGGGACAGAGTTGACTTTCTTCCCAGTAGCTTGGGGGGTGTGCTGTGTTTTGGGTTTAGTGTGAAAGGAGCGTTGATGGCCCATTGATGCTTTGGCTGTTGCTGGGTGATGCTTGCACCGGGAGGGGGGAGCACAGCCAGGGTGGTGGACCCAGCTGGCCAATGGGGTATTCTATACCATGTGACATCATGCTCAGTATAAAAACCAGGTGTGTGTGGGGGCTCGCCCCCGTTCGTGACACGCAGTCGGCGGTCAGTGAGCAGTTGCGTTGTGCATCTCCTGCTTTGTGTATTCTGTTATTGTTGTTGTTCTCATTGTTATTATTACAGTTCTACTTAGTTTTATTTCAATTTTTAAACTGTTTTTATCTCAACCCGGGAGCTTTCCTACTTGTGCCCTCCCGATTCTCTCCCCCATCCCACCGGAGGTGGGGGTGAGCGAGCGGCTGCGTTTATTTTTGCTGGCTGGGGTTAAACCACGACATTCAGAATACACGTTTCTATAATTTCTGGATTATTTTTACGCCACCTTGTGGTTAATGATAAATCACTCTTTAGATCCTGACTCCTGTGTAATTCTTACAGAAATGAATTCCTATTGACTGTTTTATCTGTTGTTTTGATGGAAAATGAAGCCAACACTGAGAGCAGATGATGACTATTTTAAAGTGATAATCAGAGTTAACGTCAGTTAAGATATACTGTTATTTTATCCTTGTTGTCAACAGTCTGTAACAACAAAATGTTAAAGAGCAGTTAAGTTGGATTTGACAGAAGCAAAGCAGCCTGAAGTAATGCTTTGTTTATGTGAGGGAACGGCCTAATACAGCAATGGTGGGGTAGCTGTGGTGGTAGGTTCATCACTCAGTTATGGTATGGGTGCTGTAAGCTGCCTAAATTGTGTCCAGCCCAGGGATGGGTCAGCACCTCACCAGCAATTGCAGTATGGCTCCACCATCACGTGCCCTGTCAGATGTAAGCGTGCACCATGTCCTGGAGGGTCTGGCATATACCTGCCACTAGTGCCCAGGAATCGCACTTCTGAAATCTGCTTGCCATAGCAAATTAAACATATCCTCTGCCACTGTGGCCTCCTGGCATGGGATGGACTAATTCTCTTGTCCTTCAGGACAGGGCAGCTACATCCAGACTGTTTTCTGGGAATGGACCCTTGCTATGTCCTGACCTATGTCAGGGGAATCCTTTTGGAGAGCTGGCACACACCAGCCAAGGGCTATTCTAACATATCAGCACTAGGGTGATCAAGATCCAGTTTCTGGGGACCTCTTTAATTTACTAATACATAATATATGTTATTAAATCTAATATATACTATGTACTATTTACTGTATACTCTGTATATCTCCTTAAAGTAGGCATGTAGTGCAGAATGACGGGAACACCTTACAGTTCCAGTACAGTCAGTTCTGCAATGCCCCTTTTTGTAAGAAATTTTTGAGATGCCTTATTTGTTGTTAGCTTGTTTCATTATAGCAAGACACTGTACTCGGCTGTGAGAAATGTATGAATTATGTACATTTCAGTATAGACACATTATAACATGTCTTAGGAAAGAAGTCTGCAGTTTTACTGCAGTTTTGCCTTGCTTTTGGCATTTTATCACCCAAATGTTAAATAGTGTGAAACTGGGATAGTAAAAAAATCATTCTTGTTTTTAAAGAGTTAGTGCAAAGAAGTGTTGCCAAGTCCGACAGCTTTCAAGCAAGTCCCGAATCAGTTAAGCTTTATATAGATCTGTGAACAGGTATTGGCATTTTTTTAAATCCTTCCTGAAAACAAAAAAAAAAGTTGAATAATATCGAGTTTAGTATTTCAATTCTTTTAAATTGTTTTTCAGACTTACTTTGCCTGTCCAGACTGCAGTAGGGTGGTCAAGGGCTTCATACCCAACTGCAGGCTTTTTGGTTAAGTGGCCTAATGTTAGGACTTACCCCTCTGGCTTTGATAATTAATTGTGTGACAAACTTCGTATTTTACCTCTTTATTTTGTGAAATGTGTGGCTGAAGATTAGCCTCCAGGAGGAGCTGTTAGTCCTGCACATTTAGAGAAATAAATCTCAATTTAATAGAACTTTCATCAAGTTGTGTTTTAGACATCACAGTGCAGATAGTATCATTTTTGTGATATGACACTGTCCACGATATATGCAAGAGCTGAAAACTCGGTGTCTGATGTGCCTGTCACAGGTGCTACATACCCCCAAACTGGCATCCTGTTATGCAATTTACATCAAACACTTCTACATATTCTTTCTTCTCTCACACCTGGGATATATGACCTCTTAGAAGACAAGTGCAACCAGAATTTCATCCCTTTCATCTGGCAGTTGCCAACAAGATACAGATTTCTTCTTCTGAGAGGAAACTAAGTGCATGCATGCAGAACATTGTATTTCATCAGTGGAAATTTCAGAGTGGCCTCCATTAAATGCACTACTAAATGAACTACACAGAAGCAGGTTTTAATTGTGTGTGTTTCAGACAGCACTCTGATTAGCTGATGGCTCAACCTAATAGAAATTCCAAGAAATGAAAATAACCAACAATTTTGTTTGACAGACATATTGTAGAATTCTTGGCTAACGGAAAAGCTCAAGAAAAGATATTGAATTGGACAAAAAAAAGTTTTGTTCATTCAAAACAAAAATGTTTTATTTATATTAGAGTATTTAGTATGTTTCTGAAAACAAAGCAGAAGTAAATTCTGAATTTTTTTTTTAATTAAAATATTCATTCTGAAATGTAAAAATGAAACATTCTGCCTTTTTCAAAATTGTTTCTTCATCTGGACTAAGTTATTTCAGCAAAATTGAGGAAATCTCATTCTACACATATCTGCATTTTACCAAAAACTAGTCCAAAATATTTTTAACTTTTTCTGGTCAGTAGTTATATTTATATTTATTAGAAACATAGCAAATAAGTTTATTTCAACTGTAAATTTGAGTAATTGCACCAAAAAATATATATTTGCACATAGTGTAGTTTCCTTTACTTCAATTTTATGTTAATAATCCTCCTCTTGACTGACCCCATTTTAAATAAGAAAAGAACTGGGACATCAAAGTTTGTACCTATATCTTAATATCTGGCCATATATCTGATAATGTAACTTCCTCTTCAAGGAAGGATGTAGTAAGTGAGACAATCCATCATGAGGTCCTATTTTACATGAAGTAACTATTTTTTGCTTTGTTTTTTATTATATTGTCCTTGCATAATAAATATCTTTTCTCACTACAAATATATATCAAGCCAAAACATTTATGCCCATAAACAATTTTGGTCAGTTTCCTTGGTTTTGCGTCTTTTCCTCTGGACTGCCTAAGAGATATGAGAGCAGCAAAAAATGCCACTGTCTGCCTGCTGGGAATAGCCATAGAAGGAGGAATTTCTGCAAGCATCACATGTACTTTTTCTTCCATGTTTCCTTCTTAAAATATATGGCAGAAGGGCAACATGGATTAAGGAAGAAGGTTACATACAGAAAGGGAATAGCCAGACTGGCATCCTCCAGCTATCTCCTTTTGATCATTGTCTAAAGGTCATGTCCAGTTTGCTCAAGTTAATGCAGCCTGCACACTAAGCTGTGATAAAACAGCAGTAAAAAACAGTACTGGGTTTCTGATTGTCTTTCATCAACATCTTGCACTGTGTGACACCAGCAAAGAGCTTTATACACTTTCCTCGGGGTTGATGTAGCTTGGTTTGTAATATCAATCATTAAGAGAATTTGTATTTGTGTAAAGAATCATCTGTTTTCCTCCTTCCCCTTTTCAGAGCTGATTTTGATGATTCTGCTACCTATTCAGCAGTTGCAACAAATGTCCATGGGCAGGCATCAACTAATTGCGCTGTGATTGTGCGAAGTAAGTCCTACTTCATGATTAGAACAAGAAATACATATCATGCTCATGTCATTGAATGTTTATTGTATGTTTATTTATAGGGTTCAGAGGGGATGAAGAGCCTCACCCAGCTGGGATAATGCCCTTCCACTGTAAGCATTTTTTCTTTTTGCTTAGGTAGTTTACGTACTCTTACCAGAGTAATGTTTTACAGATGAGAAAATTGGATACAACTTGCTGCTTCTGGCTTTGCTTTCTAAGCATTCAGTTACAATAGGAGCTGTCCAGATGCTTTTGCTTTCCCAGTTGCATTTCTAGATCAACATACAGTATAATAGAGCGCTCCATTTCCTCTTCAGATACAACAGTAATCTGTTTGTGCCAAGTACAATTTACTTATACAGAAGAATGTTTTCATTTTCTCATGCATAGTACCCCTGTCGTACGACCTTTGCTTCACCCACATTGATGTCCAGTTTCTGGAGAAGTTTGGAGTCACCTTTGCAACTGAAGGTGAAACACTGACCCTGAAGTGTTCCATGTTGGTCACCCCAGACCTGAAAAGACTACGACCTCGTGCTGAGTGGTATAGAGATGGTAAGTTAGTACATTGAATAGAAGCTACCTGGAAAATGCTGGAGGAAACACTGAGGACACGGATCAGGCTTAGAACATAAGATTCTCAGAATTAACTTCAGAATAGAGCAAACAAATATCTCTAGTTAGAATTTATAGACCTGCACTCTTTCAATTAAGTGACTTGGTCAACCTTTTCTTGAGCACACATTTACAGCAACAGGAGGTAATCTCATATTATGTAATAACACAATAGTTAGGACATTTACTGACTAGGTGGAGATCTAAACTCACTTCCTAGATTTGGCCATGATTTATAACTGATTGCTGTGACCACTGAGCTGAAGGGTACTCACAGAACAGTAAATTAAAGTTTTACTTTGCACTGATACAAACTTTGAAGGTGTGGGCGTGGGCCTCCACTTCCATCTTGCTCCAGTATTTATTGTGAATTTTATATTAAAATCAATTTAATGTATAGTTCAGAAATACTTATAGGAGCCAGGCCTGAAACACATGCCTTTGCTCTGCTGTTTAAGTGCCATGTTGATAGGTTGCTTTCCTTGCCTCTTTTGTCAGTGAAAAACTATGCTATGACAAGTGAAGTGGTCTTAACTGGAAGTACTGAAAATAACACCACTGAAGCATATCATATACTCTGGTGGATGGTACACAAACCCTGCATGAGTAGTGTTTGTTCACCGCTCCAAAAAAAGTTCTTGAAACATAAAACTAACTACTTAAAGTTTAATGGATAGCAGGCTATTGTAGATACTTGGCTCACCACTTTTCACCAACCACAATCTCTGTGTAGGATTCTAAAGTAAATATTCTGCCTGAGGGTTTAAGAAAAGCCTTGGTTATTTGTGAATGGTGAGACCTTTCCCCAAAGGGACCACATTTAAGAATGGTCGACTCCCAAGATTGATGTTCAGACTGCTCCCAGGCAAGCTGGCAGAAATTTCCATAGCTGACAAAATGTGGTGCATAAACTATGAAGTGACAGTAAGATTATTAGTCAAGAAAAGTCAAGAAAATTCAGGATTAGGAAAATCAGAAAAAGGATGCTTTTGTTGCTGCTAGTTATGCCTTTTGTTTCATATACACCGTAGTTTTACATAGATTCGCATCCGATCCTTCAGGGAATGGACTGCTACTTACTGTTTCATTCCTATTTGTCTATCACTGTGGATACTTCATTGTGATGGAACTATTAGATATTACTAAAACAAAAAATATGAAATAATAAAAATGGCTTTTTTATTTGGTGAATAACCTAAAATCTAAGGCTCATCCCTGAACCCAGATTCTGTTCCCACTGAAGTGTACAGGGATTTGTAATCGCTATAAATAATCGCTCACCTCACTCTGAGGTGAGTCATCAGTTTCAATGGTACCTTTACTTTGTCTCCTACTAGGCCAGTTTCTCAAGGTGCCAAACCTCTGAAATGTTGGGTTTGGAACTGCAGCTATGATGAACTGTTAATTTTCAAGGGATACCCCACTTTTCATCCAACATGAATTGTTCTTGCACTATGGATAGGTGAACAAAAGCTTACAGCCCTTTCCGTTTAACCCTTCAGTTTAACCCTTCATGATGGCAAGATATTGATATGTAATGATATTACTCTCTTTGTTTTCCTCCTTATTTGACTTAAGTTTACCTTCCCTGTGAAAACCTGAGATGAAAACTTGGTCTCTTTGAAGCCAATAGGTTTTTGTAGTGAGTCAGATAGGCTTTCATCCCATTATTCTACTTATGTTACAGGAAATAATATAATACAAACAAGCTTAGATTTGCCCTTCGTTGCACATACATGGATCATGATATTTCCAAGAGGTATACAAGTGCATCAACTGGCAGAACTTGTTCCTAAACACAGCAGGAATTCATGCACTATGAACCTTTGCTATGTTCTACAGTTCCCTGTGTTGAGTCTCTTGAGAGCTGGAGGCAATGCATAAATGTAAACAAGGAGAAGGTTAATAATTTGTTCAACATCACAAGCTTTAGATGTTCTTTTTTTTTTTTGAGAGATAATACTTAATTCTACTCTTGCTTTAAGACAAACTGTATTTTTCCTAAAATTTTTCAGCTTCTGTTAATCAAATAATAACAGCTGAAGCCCTGAGGTGGATACGTATGATTTACTGCTAATAATTGTACACAAAAGAAATATGTGTTTTTCCAACATTTATAAGTTTCACAGGAGTGAACCTTATTGAGGATGTCTACTAGACTCCTAGTGACATATAAGTCAACTGAATCAAATTCTCTAAAGTGGTTTGGGATTTGACAAACATGAATATGATGTCTATAATTCACAGCCCACTTAGAACAGTTTAAGATACTGAAAGAACTAAATCAAAATAATACTTCAGGAACATATATCTAATCTGGATATGAGTTCAGCTGGTAACAGGAGATTTCCATTACTGATCTCTAATGTAATATAAACATTATAAAGCTATATGCACCGGGATTCTGCAGCCATTTATATTGTAATCTAGAATAAAATAATTGAATTCAGAGGGAAAAATCACAGAGTGCAGAATTTAGCTGAAACTTCAGCAGACCAAAATACATGATGAAAAGAAGCTTCAGTATATTGTAATTCCCCACTCTTTATACGAATTTTCAGCACAGCAATGTTTTAGGAACATTATCGCATGTACTGAAAACAGCATGTGAGGCCTGAGTCACACTGCCTCCGAGGGTTAATCTCCTGCAGGTTTGTTCTTTGGTAAATTGTGGGAGAAGTGACAGAGCACAACACGTGAATAGACTGGGAATTTGAGCGCAGTAGTGAGACCCTGTAATTGTAATATTATTGTGATGGCAGGTGCATGAATACCTGCTCTGTTAGAACTTTTGAATATGTTTGTAGCCTCCAAAATTTACTCCTCTTCTTGGCTTGTCTAGAAAGTCATCCATCCAGACTGCATTAAAATCCCGCTTTCTTAGGGGATCTGGTGGGTCTTTGGCCTTGTGTGAAGGACAGAAGTTTTTCTGCTCTTACGAAACATGACTGCCTGCACAGTTTCTGGTTTCAGGTACACATAAAGGGTGGAAATGGATGATTCTGGCCTTAATAGACAATACAGGCTTGCCTACAGTTTCTATATATTCAAACTAGAGTGTCTACCATTCCACTCAAGTTTGGAGTCTGAGTAAGTGACCTGCTTTTCAGAGGTACTGGTCACTCAACTTTGCTTTTTCTTCAGAATTTTCCACAGAACTCATATATTGGTTAAAGTTTCTAGGTGAAGACATTTCTGATTTCATTTAAAGTACTTCATGTCTCTCTACACAAAGTCTCAGTACCATTGTGACATGCATGACAGAAAGGGGAGATGCAGATTTTCTAGGTAAGAATCCCATGATGAAGGATCTCATGGGAAGGAATCTAAATGAATTTAATTGTACGCTTCTCAGAAAACAGCTGTATGCTTAGGTGATTATGTAATGTACTGCTGTAAGTTTTAGTAGCATGTGTCTTCCAGATGCTTTATTATCTGAATGTGTGTCATTTCTTTATACTTTCTTATGCAATTCATCTGGTAGGTGGGAAAACTGCCTTCTTTGCAATTGTTTGAGTGTCTGCTCCAAAGTGTATTTAAGCAATAGAATAATAAACTTTTATAGATATTCAGCTCCTTTAAATGCAGTTCTGCTGCACTGATTACAATAAATTAGTATGCAATAGGTCTTAGGGAGTTAAAAATCAAAAATAATCCAATCAATTATTAAAAAGGGTGATATGAGAAAGTCCCTTGGCTAGCATAAAATATCCTGCTCATTCTTCTGCTCTGGTTTCACTAGGCAATCAGATTAATTTGCATTAATCATGGGTCACCACCTCTCACCTGTGAGAGATTCAAATTTAATTTTATTCACTGCTCAACAGGCATGCCTTGAAGATTTAAATTTGGTGTATATTTATAGCAGTCTTCAGATTAAACTGAAATCTGGTCTTTAAACTTGGAGGAAGAAATTGAGTAATCTGACATTTAACCTGAACAGGTAGCAAAACTTATTAAAAATGAAACAGAGTTCCACTCTGCATTCATTACAGGGTATGGCAGGTTTTCATGTCATTGTTTCGAAATGTGAATAATATTTTTCTCTGTCAGTGTATCAAAAATTATAGTGATGGAAATTGTGTTGTTGGCACTGCATAGGGTCGTCTGAGACCTTATATTCTTTAAAATTCACTGATGAAGTAAGTTTAGAGAGATGCAGCTTACTCTCTGTAGAGTTTTCATAGCATCAAAGCACTATCACTCTGAATAAAGCTGGCATAAATGTTAGTTTGTGCCCCTCATTAACACAGAGCTGCACTAGGACGTAGGTTGTTCTGGCCAGCATAGTAACATGTCTGATGGGTCTTCTCTTCCAGATGTGCTGATAAAGGACTCCAAGTGGACAAAGCTGTATTTTGGAGAAGGCCAGGCAGCTCTGTCCTTTACCCATCTGAACAAAGATGATGAAGGTTTATACACCTTGCGCATGGTTACAAAAGGTGGAGTGAGCGAATACAGTGCATACCTGTTTGTCAGAGGTAAACTTTTCATCTGTTTCTTGGCGAGAAGTTAAAAAGAGCGGTAGAAAGATTAGTTTTATTAAACAATCCCATGTATTGACTGAAGTACAAAAGAAATCCAGCCTTGTGGTATTTCATAGTAATTTGATTTATATAATAGTCTGCTAGAAAAAAGTCACCTTATATGAATGGGGAGCTTCAAGAGAAGCAAGCTCCTGAGGACATTTTCTTTCCTGAAGAACCAGAGAAATCATTCTTGTGAAGAAACAGCTTGTTTGTTTCTTTGCCATCTCCTTTCCTGGTAGGAAATAAACATCTCTGCATACTACCAGTCCTCACTGTGATGGTTTTAGCTCTAGAGATTGCCAACTGTGAATGAGCGTTGTTGGGCATTCTCATATCCTGTGCCTGGCTTTAGGAGGAGGCACAGGAGAAAGCAAAAGAAATATTCCCACCACTATACCAGTCACCATAATAATCTCAATAATCAAAGAAAAGAAGTAAAGTAAGAAATTAACTCACTGAAGAAATACAGTTTTCACAAGGGACATAGATAAAAAGAGGTAAATGTATTAAAATAGAATAATAGTCAGAATTTTCCCTCACATTTGCATGCACAAATCTCAGTGAAGTGAGAATGAGCTTCCACATGCACCTGTAAGCAGAACTTATTTTTCACTTTTTTTGTGGAAGATGAGAATATCTCTGGCTGAGCGGTTCTTTGACTCTCTTAAATACATTGGACAGCATCCTTGATGGTGGCAAACTGGAGCAGCCCCACTGAAGCCATTGGAGCTGTATTAATTTTAAACCTTGTTCTTCTTGGAAATGTATTGGAACATATGTGTCTTGCAGAAATGTCATCCAGAGAGTTTGTGTGGGGTGGAGGGACATGAATGTTTTTTCAGGGGTTTGAGATCCATCTTCCTCACAGGACTAGTGCAAAGGCTTCATCAGCTTTGCAATATGTCCTGAACTAGCCACTCTGCCATCCTGATCTCATTGGAAACAATTTGCTAAAGATTTCTATTTCCCAATTACCTTCTAAGAAAGAAAGTACCCAGGTGAAAAAGGCCCACTAATGTATAATAACTTTCTAGAAGTTTTTGTTGTAGTGGTGGGTCAATTTTAGGTACCTCTATTGTCCATTTTAGAGTATGCCTGTTCCCTTTGCATGCATAGGACTCTGGACTTGAGCTATGTCCTCTGGAGTCTCTAGTGTCCTCTGTTGGTCTTCCTCTTGCCTTTTTTCATGTAGGCTGTGATCTGATACTGAGCACCAGCCACCTCACAACTGATTGTGATTAGACTCTATAAATTCAGACTCTATACAGGATGTTTTTGTGTTATAGAAACCTTTCTTTGAAGGGAGAGAACTTTACCTATTAAGAGATTTCATTAGGAGTTGTGGATCCACATCAGTCAACACCTCTCAAAATGAAGCTACAGAAGGGTATCTTAATGGTGGAACATTGATTATTTATGCCTGTTGGTATTGTAAGACTTTAAATAAAAGGTAGTCTTAGAAATGTACCAGGAGTTTGCAAATCTTTTATTCTTTAGGAGATTTATTTTCCTTAGCTACATGTTCTTTACTGAGACCCTTGGTCTGATCGGTAACCCACTGAGCTATAGCTTTCAGTGGGAAATAGCATCAAAAACACATGGGGTAGTTGGGCTTTTAATTCTCATGAAAAGTAATGTGTGTTTGATGCCTAAATGGCTTTTCTGCCCTCAAAAAAATCCCTGAACATTTTTATCTGTGTGGAGATATAGACATTACGGGCCTGATTCATTAGTGCAGTGAATTAGTGTGCCCAAATCTTTGGGCTCCCATTCACATAAACAAATAGCGCAGTGAACTGGAAATCTTCCCTTCTGTCTTTGTGGTAGATTTCAGAGGAGTCAGGGTCAAAACTGATTTATTTTTGTTTGTGGTCCAGATGCTGATGCATTGATCGCGGGAGCACCAGGGGCACCGATGGATGTTAAATGCCATGATGTTAACAGAGACTATGTTATTGTTACTTGGAAACCACCAAACACAACCAGTGAAAGTCCAGTCATTGGATATTTTATTGACAAGTATGTAAATATTGGGATTTATTTAATTTTGTTCATTGCCAAAAACATGTATATACTGAAGAAAAAAAAATTGCCATTATATCCTTCAATACGTGGGTTCTTTAGATATATTTTTACAGACCCTAGGCACTGGAACTCAGTTGCCTACTGTGTTAAATTACTAGATTGTTCCCTGGCAAACTTTTAGCCCAGATGATCTAGTACCTTCCCAGGCACTTCTGGGCACAGTCTGGGAGTTAGCAAGGCCCAGGGGCCATTCCCAGTAAGCATTTGCAGGCAGCCACACTTTATCAGACACTAAACATGTTTAATAGTATGGATGTGGCCAAATCAGAGAATGGGCCCTGGCAATATTTAATTTATAGAAGCCAGAATCCATAGGCATCTTGAATTAGATTTAGTCTCTTTAATCTGTATACTGCAAAAGCTGAAACCTAGGAATTCTTACATTATCTTTTTATTTCTGCCTTAACTCTGGTACAACAGGAGCTTAAGGCATGGGTTCCCAGGAGCTGGTCGTTTAAATCAGAATGGCAGTCCTCTCTCCTCCAGTCTGCTTTGCACTTTGCTGGGGTTTCAGCTCAGTGCAGGCAGCCCAGGGGATCCAAGCGCTATTTTGCATGACTCTTCCGCTGAAGTCCATGCTTGCCCCTTGCAGCCAGAGCAGAACATCTGATCCTTAGTGTCTGAAACTGTCAGTCAGCAAAAACATTACCGAAATGATTTCACAACGTATACTGCTCTACACTTAAAAGCAACATTTGCAGCTCATTGCTATTTGCTACCCTGTAATTTGGTCTGGTTGAGAGACAACTGTCTAGGAATTGCTGGAAAATGTTGGCTTATGAATGGCAGTCAGTGTGAGGAAATTAACTTAAGCCCTGGGAACTCCACCATTTATATCCAATTTGTGCAGTGCATAGATCATGGGAGTATTTCACCTATTTTGTGTATAAACTAGTCAGCTGTGCCTTTTGACATTCTGCTTGGTTTACTGCAGCATCAAGGAGCCCTTGATCATGACCCTATTTTTGCTGGTACTGTCAGGGGAAAAGGCAGTCTTCTCCACAAAAGTTTGTATTAGTAGCACACAAAACAGATGTGTACACACAAAGGAGCCAGCATGAGGACATCACTCTGCTTCTTGATGACTCCTACACTCTGTGGCCCAACCATTGTTGGAGGGAAAAAGCACAAAGATGCTTGCTTAAAAATAAGACAAGAAAGAGATGGAAAAGATTAGATGAATGTTGCAATTTCAGCATGTTCTGTGAAGATGCATGTTAAAAATAAAAGTGAATAACTTTGTTCTGTAGATGACAATGGACAGAACCAAACGAAAGGGAAGCAGAGAGAGTTGAAAAGGTCAAAAACCATGCAAGAAAAATAACCTTTGCAATTGCATTATGAGTAAATATGAGCAAGGTGGGAATTGGTTGTCTGATCAGAGAAAAGAGTGTATAAAGTGTGTGACTTTCATTAATGAGGTGTATGGTTTAGTTCCTCAACTCTGAGAATGACTTCTGTTATTCTGACTTGATATGTGTAGCATGGTATATATTTATTGTGGGATGATACTGATAAACGCTGTCTTCTGCTACTCCAAGATGTGAAGTAGGTTTGGAAAACTGGGTCCAGTGCAATGATGCTCCGGTAAAAATCTGCAAGTATCCTGTGACTGGTCTTTACGAGGGACGGTCTTACATATTTCGTGTGAGAGCAGTGAACAGTGCTGGCATTAGCAGGCCTTCTCGAGTCTCTGAACCAGTTGCAGCTCTTGACCCCGTTGACCTGGAGAGAACACAAAGTAGGTTATGCAAGGCTGAAACAGATGTTGAATATTTGATCTTTTTTTTTTTTTTCAGATTCTGTTTTCTTAGTTAACCTAAAGAGCAGAGTTTATTTCTTCCTTTGATTGAATACCTCACTAGTTTCAATGTGGGGGATGTAGTTGGAACGGCAAGGTCCATACAAGACAATTTGGCAGGACCTGGGGACTCCATCTCAATTATGTCTGTTTCTGCTTAGCTTTAAACATAGACAATCATTATCACAAGGAACAATGTTTTCAAAAGAGCTAATATGCCCTGGAAGCTTGTATCATTTGCACTGGGAGATGGGTCCTCAGATCCCATAAACTTCTACATTTGCTGGTAGTAACTTTTGAAAAAGCTATTGAATATGTCTGTTTTAGTTAAAGAAAAAAAAATTGTCATATGAATTCACCGGCCCACAGACTGTTGTATTTCTCCACATCTTTTTTTCTCAGTGAAGCGCCAGTATTGGCACAAAGCCCCCATGCTACAGGGAGGGGTCTGATATTGTGACTTTTCTGGCAGATGGAAAAAGTCAATCTAATGAACAAGCTCTTTCTGAAAGCTGGTCTTGTGCTCAAGGCCACTGCAGACTGCAAAGGAGCCTTATAAGAGCTTCTCCATGAGTAGAGTAAGCTGGCTTGCTCTGGGGAGTAGTTTTATTGTTTTAGCTGTGTCCTAAACCCCTGTGTACTTGCACACCTTCTGTTTTATGTGCTTCTTTTACTCAGAGGGGAATTAAACTCATTATGAAGACTGCAGAGCACTGCCCCAATGTTGTTTGTAAAATTTGAGTTGAATATACTATGTTTCCATCAGTTTTATGATTAATTCCTATAACAAAAGTCCAATTCATGATACAATTGTTTACTACTCTGCCACAGAATTGAATCCATCTACTGTGAGTATGATTCTTGCTTTTTAGTACTGTCTTACCATGCTCTCTTTTTCTGTAAAAGTGAATGAAGCAGTGTATGACTTTGAGTTGACTCCATCTGTGGAAAGATTTAGTAACAGGGTTATAGAAATAGAGGTATACAGGCTTTTGAACAGCTGATGAACAATAATTTGCAAAATTTGTAACTACATTAAACTGGTTCAAGAAACTAACTGAATATTTTGATTAACAGCTATTCATGTGGATGAAGGGCGAAAGATTGTCATCAGTAAGGATGATCTTGAAGGTATGTAACTTTTCTATGATTTCAGTCCATCTGTTTATATCCCAGGAATTTAGCATTATAATTAGAAACATAGCTTGAAAAGAAATCCACCTAGTGAGTAAACTCTTTGTAATAATAAAGACAGATATTATGGCTTGCAAGCATGAGAGAACACAAGTGAAAGGTGAGGTCTAAAAGGACAGAGGATATCACACCCTCAACAGCACTACTTTCATTGTGTGCTGACAGCATCTCCTCACCCTTTTGCTTTGGCTAGTGCTAAGTTGAGTTTAAACAGCTGAACATTGCATCCCAATTCTTTAATTAATATATCTGCCTGAATAGAGAGGTTGTTCTTAAGGTTAAGGTGATACATTAAATATTTTTTCCTCAGGAGAGCTGGAGAGATTACTGCCAACCTTTGAGATAAAGCCTGAATTTCTTCTCTCTTTGTTTTTTTCTATATGTAGTGATTTTTGGGGGGGCTTGGATAATGATGTTCTTTTCACTTAAAGTGTCAAAAATAAATATAATGGCTAAGTAGTAAAAAAAACCCCCTCTGCCTACTCTCTTCCACAAAGATTATAAAGCTGTAACTCAAATAATAACATAGTAAAAGAAAAACCAACTGAGAACAGGTGTAGTTTGAAGGAGAATCACACATTAAATGTTTTCTCCAGTGGAAAGCGGGACAGATGAAGTTTCTCTATTTTTACAATGGTACCCTAAATGAATTGATATGGATATTATAAGATCAGAACCATATTATAGGATCAGAATACATTTGTCTTATTTGTTTGGCTTCCAAGAACATACTCCTGCTGTCAGGATTGCCTGAAAATGATCAGAAATATTAAACGGCCACTCTGGTGTAAGCATGAATAATGATGTTTGGATTTCTGTTTCATGAAGTTATGTATTTAATAAAGGAGTATGAATATACAAATACCACTATTTATATAGATCATTACTTTCAACTGCAAGATTGGAGACTATTTCTGAAAAAGTACTCTCATAGATCACAAATGGATTTCCTTTTTAGTGCTTCTCTTCCATTCTGAGACCATCCGTACCATGATGTTATATCACTACAAATTATGTCAGCTTTGGGTTTTTCAAGTATGTAAGAAAATGTGTTGAGATTTAGTTATGTGAAACCAATTGGAAACCTTTTGACTTTATGTATTATGCTGTGAGGGATTATTGTAATTGTCTTGACTGTATGTCGGCAATTTTGCCTTAAACTTAGCGGATTCATGTGCCTTTCTTAAAGAAAAAGTGTATTTGTAGGAAATCAAATATAGAAAGCATTGAGGGAAAATACATTGTTTTTTGATATGTCAGTTTGCTTTTAAAAAAGTCTGGTTTTGATTGGGGAACATGTATGATGAAATAACTTCAGTGTACATTTTGAGCCTGGTTTGTTCTACAGATGTTTATAAACTGTTAAAACATCACTTTCAGGATTTAGAGATTATTACTGAAATATTTTTCTCTCTTTTAATGTCAAATCCTGAGCATTTAGAGAATATATGCTCCTTACTAGCCTGAGAAGTGGCAAAACATACCTTAAAAGAATGAAACTTTTTGCTTTCTCTATTACAAGCCATAAAAATAAAATACTTGTAGGTATCTGCTGAGTTGCTATTTATGACCTATTACCAAGAGGAAGTTTCTTCAGGGCTGTGTAGCTATGCCTGAAGCTGTCCATCATAGGTCCAAACCTCTCCGATCTAGTGCTGTTTACACCATTGTAATCCCTCGGATAGCGAAACCGGCTTCTTCTCATGCTGCGGAGGGTGAGCATGACCACAAAAGGCCCACACTGATTTCCTCCAGCCTGGCCCAGGGTACGCAGGTCCTGCCTCACATTCCTGGTAACCCTGCAGGGTGAGTGGGGAACAGGGTTTGATCAGGCCACACCAACTGGTGGAGTCATCAGAGCGCTGGTGACATATTTTTATGTCTCTGATCCACAGTTTTTAGAAGTGCTTTAGACTATACGGCTGGTAGTACCATCATGTTACAGGATACATTGTGAATAGGTTCTTCTTCCTTTTCTGCTTTCTGCTTTGTTTTAAGCTGCTTTTCTGCTTACTGTACTTCCCTTCCAGACATCTTCTTCTAGTCTAATTTCTTGTAATAACTCTTTGGACTTCTGTCTTTGATCAAAAAATATCTCTTATTTGCATATAGTGAATAGGTTTTTTACAAGGCATTCTGCCCAGCAGATAGAAATAATTCAAATGTGATCAAAGAAAAAAAGTGTGACAAATGCACGGGTTTTCAGGAGGCATATTTAACTTTTACTGAAAGAGTAAATAACTAACTTTTAATACCTGATGCTTCATTTCTCAAAATTTAATTGAAATGAGCAAGTGAACTGCACAGATGATATCGTGGCCCCTAATAGCTGAGCATTGCACTACAGGGTGGGAGTTCAGAAAGATGAGCTGTAGCACGAGTGCTGACCCAGGGGTTAATCTGCTGTTTAACACTCGCTACGTTTATTACTCTTCCAGGCGATATTCAGATTCCAGGCCCTCCCACCAACGTCCATGCTTCAGAAATCAGCAAAACATATGTTGTACTCAGCTGGGATCCACCTGTTCCCCGTGGCAGGGAGCCACTAACATATTTCATTGAGAAGGTACTGTACTGTGCAGTGGCATTCGGCTGTAAGGTGTTTCATTGCTGTGTGCAATTACATTCAACTCATTTTTAGAACTACCAAATGAACAATAAAACTAACGATTTCTGAGGTCTCGCAGGATTTGTTAATGGGATGTTAGAGAAGTATGGGCAATCAAATGTCTTATTACATGATTTAATGAGCATTGAAATTTAAGGTCCAGGGAAAAGGATGCCCCTGTTCTATTTGCTTACTGCTGTCTAAAATGAGAACAAACTACATGTGTAAGGCAGCAGTTTAATGGAAAAGAAACATCTTAAGATTTCGCAATCCTACAGGCAAGACTGGAAGTTTGTAGTCTGCCTGTATTAAAGGGAAGTTTCTGGTAGCCCTGTGCTAGAGCAAGGAATAAACAGTGACTCATAATTTGATCCCCACTTTCCTTTTTGCAGGCTTACAACACCCTCTGCTATACCCTGACATTTCCAATTTATTCCCTGTAAGGTCAGTGGAGAGACAGATGCCTGTCTCAGGTTCACTGCTCCCTGGTAGTCTTCATGGCTGCCTTCCTCTTCCCTTTGACTTGACAGAGGACTTCAGTGATCACAGTAGGGGTGGTTTGTTCTTCTCCCATCTAAGCTACTAAGATTTAGATACATCTGTTCCTGAGCCAGGTTTCTAAATTAAGTATGTTTTATTACAGCCAGAGGTCATAATCTTTCCTCCTTGCTACAAAGTTTCCCCAATAGGTAAATTGGGCCTCATATCTGACCTCTAAAACTCTTACATGCCAAGCTATACTTAGTTTTTATGAATTATGCCTCTAGCATATGCCCCCTTCTAACGATTCACAAACACTAAAACTGTCCATAAAACTGCCACACATTCAATTTGCATCTTGAATATTGTGACAGCCTTTTCTCAGGCCCTTATCATGCAATTCTTTTTCTTCTCACATCTGTTCAGCACATTTCTCCAAAGTTCATTTCCCAGCCAATCATTCTGTTCACATCACTCCTCTCTGCAGCCCCCATCTTGTCTTTTCCTTCTCAGTCACATCAAAATCTCCACTTCAAAAGACCTTTATAGCCTGTCTCTACATTCTTCATCATCCATTACCTGCTGGATGTTGAACAAATAGGTTTAAAGTGTCATAGAATCATAGAATCATACAGGTTGGAAAAGACCTCTAAGATCATTGTGTCCAACCGTCAACCCAACACACCATGCCCACTACACCATGTCCCTAAGGGCCTCATCTACACGTCTTTTAAATACCTCCAGGGGTGGTGACTCCACCACTTCCCTGGGCAGCCTGTTCCAAGGCCTGACCACTCTTTCAGTAAAGAAATTTCTCCTAATGTTCAATCTAAACCTCCCTTGGTGCAACTTAAGGCCATTTCCTCTTGTCCTATCGCTAGTGACTTGGCAGAAGAGACCAACACCCACCTCGCTACAACCTCCTTTCAGGTAGTTGTAGAGCGCGATGAGGTCTCCCCTCAGCCTCCTCTTCTCCAGGCTAAACAAACCCAGTTCCCTCAGCCACTCCTCATAAGGCTTGTGCTCCAGGCCCTTCACCAGCTTCATTGCCCTCCTCTGGACACGCTTCAGCACCTCCATGTCCTTCTTGTAGTGAGGGGCCCAAAACTGAACACAGGATTCGAGGTGCGGCCTCACCAGTGCCGAGTACAGGGGCACGATCACCTCCCTACTCCTGCTGGCCACACTATTTCTGATACAGGCCAGGATGCCATTGGCCTTCTTGGCCACCTGGGCACACTGCTGGCTCATGTTCAGCCGGCTGTCAACCAGCACCCCCAGGTCCTTTTCCTCTGGGCAGCTTTCCAGCCATTCTTCCCCAAGCCTGTAGCGTTGCCTGGGGTTGTTGTGGCCCAAGTGCAGGACCCGGCACTTGGCCTTGTTGAACCTCATACAGTTGGCCTCGGCCCATCGATCCAGCCTGTGCAGGTCCCTCTGCAGAGCCTTCCTACCCTCCAGCAGATCAACACTCCCACCCAACTTGGTGTCATCTGCAAACTTACTGAGGGAGCACTCGATCCCCTCGTCCAGATCATTGATAAAGATATTGAACAGGACCGGCCCCAGTACTGAGCCCTGGGGAACACCGCTCGTGACTGGCCGCCAACTGGATTTAACTCCGTTGACCACAACTCTCTGGGCTCGGCCGTCCAGCCAGATTTTTACCCAGTGAAGTCGTGGTTTAATCCGAGCCAGCAACTAAGCCCCACACAGCCGTTCGCTCACTCCCCCCTGGTGAGATGGGGGAGAGAATCAGAAGAGTAAAAGTGAGAAAACTTGTGGGTTGAGATAAAGACAGTTTAATAAGTAAAGCAAAAGCCACGTGCGCAAGCAAAGCAAACGAAGGAATTCATTCACTACTTCCCATGAGCAGGCAGGTGTATAAAATCAGCCATCTCCAGGAAAGCAGGGTTCCATCACACGTAACGGTGACTTGGGATGCAAATGCCATCACTCCGAATGTCCCCCTTCCTTCTTCTTCCCCAGCTTTATATGCTGAGCATGACATCATATGGTATGGAGTACCCCATTCGCCAGCTGGGCCAGCTGTCCCGACTATGCTCCCTCCCAGCCTCTGAAGAGTCCTTGACTAGCAGGGACAACAACTAAACATCATCATTTTTGTTGTTTTTAGCAACAACTAAAAACATCAGTTTGTTATCAACATTCTTCTCACACTAAATCCAAAATACAGCACTATACCAGCTACTCGATCCCAGCCGAAACCAGGGCAGTGTAAAGTGAAGTCCAGTCACTAGTTAAATTTTCCAGTAAGCATGTCCATGATTTCTCCTACTCTGCCCTTCACATTCAAAAGAAGTAATGAAAATTTCCATAGAAATAAGTATCTAGTTTTCCTTCTATGCAATAAAATAACATGTCTTCCTTGTACTTATTCCCAGTGGCATACATTGCTCTTATTTATAAATTTCAAGCATACTGACTTAAGGATTTTGAACCAGCTCTTGGCATGAATTGTTTCCGGAATATGCAGAAATAGCCCAGATGAAAAGCTCAGATGTAGATTTCCTCTGAGTGGACACCTACCCTTGGTTAGCTGAATGTCATTCTAAGTATGAATTGGAAAATATATGTATCTGTTTTAAAGAAATAGCTTTATATAGCTCCAGAAACAGTATAGAGCAATGACAATGATGAACAAACAAGTCTTAATTAAATGCCAAACTTACTGAGGGAAAGTGAGAATGAGGACTAAAAGGCTATTATTAGAAATAAAGGTTCATTATATTAATTAATACCTGAATCTAAAATCTTTTTGCATATAAATAACTTACATATATGAACAGCTCAGTCAGTTCATAGGTGAATGTTTGTTTTTTGCTTTCCACTGTCATTTCTTCATTTAGAAAAGCTAAATTTCTAATTAAATTCTAATTAATTTATTTCAAATAAAGAAGACTCAGTCCTCAGAATAAAAATGAATTTTTAAAGGCTTCAAGAAACACAAAATGGAAACAAGTTCTCTATGCTGCATAGCAATGTTCCCTTAAAATCATTATTTAACAGATAAATCAAATCAAGCTACAGAATAAAATGTGATGTTGATTCTTTCCTCTGTGAAAATGAAATGCAACAATTAACATTTTTCAGAAATGTAAAATACATAGCAAAATAATGTTTATTTCATGTTTTCCATCTTTTTATTATGAAGAAAATGGATGTTATATCTCTTTTTTTCTGTTGAGAACACTAGGTGGGTTTAGTATCTATGAAAAAGATTTTGATATATGGGCTCCAACTGTTTACTTTTTAATTACTTATCTATACTAGGCCTATTATATACAGAGTAGTTTCCAAGCACCCATGAAACACTGTTGCTCCTCTAAGAAGTTCACAGTCTATCGGGTTTTGTTCCCAGACTCTCTGTTCCAAAATTTTATTTGATTTGTATGCACCTTTCTGTGCTTGAAGGTAATTTTATTTAAACTATTTACTGGGCACTTGGGTTTTACTAAAATTGCTGAAATATTCCATGAATCTGGGGAATCTAATGGACAGCAGACTTCTCTCAGAGTGGTGGTTTGCTGTCTCTCTTCCATGTTCAGTTGTAATGATGATTAGCTCAGCTGCTGCATTGAGAATATTCAAAAGTAATTATTTCATTTGATGAATGCTTTTAGGGACATGACCTTACTCAACAGAATACATAAAGATAAAGCAGTGAGTAAAGTAACTTTCTGCAGAATTTGGGTTAGGACTTGCTTGCTTTATACTGAACCTTTGGGTGTTCAAGTGAATTTTGCAGGACATGAGAGTAATTCTTTTGGGACCAATCACAGTTGACAGTCATGGCCCTAACTGAAGGCTAGCTGTAGGTACAAGTGTGCATATATTGAAGTCTAGACAGGCAGGGAGACAGTGAGGTATTCAGACCTTTTTTTAGAGTAATGGAATGCATGAGCTATGAGAATTTGCATATGTTAAAGCGAGACATTTGAGAGTGATCCTTCTCTTACAGCTCTTAAATAAATTCATGACAGGATGCAATACAGCAATATGTTCATTTTTTGACAGTCCACAGAAGTGATTCACAGCTTTTTTTTTTTTTTTTTTTTAGTCCATGGTTGGCAGTGGAAGCTGGCAAAGAGTCAATGCACAGGTTGCAGTAAAATCTCCTCGCTATGCCGTGTTTGACCTTGCAGAAGGAAAATCATATGTTTTCCGAGTCTTGTCAGCAAACAAGCATGGCATCAGTGATCCATCTGAAACCACAAAACCTATTCAACCACAAGACACCATTGGTAAGGCATTAGTTGTAAGGCATTAATATTAAATACAATTGATATTTTATAAAATGGAGATAGACAACTCTCATTATAATTAGATTAGTATAATTACAATAAGATTAATCAAATTGATTTGTGTTCAATACAGTGAAGGATTTCAAAAAGACCAAGATGCTAAGTTTTAGAAACATTCCAAAACTTTCCTAATGACCACAAGTCTCTGAGACCAATAATTGCTAGAAAGTTAAAATAATTTTAGTTATTCATTATTCAGAGTGCTCTATTAATGTGACTTGTCAAAAAATAGGATAATACAGGTTAACTGCTAACTTAGATAATTATATTGTCCAGCTCAGGTAATTATATACTACCTAATTCCCTACAGTTTCAGCTAGATAAGGTAGCCTTTCATTTATTTCTTAGTATTCTAAGTCGCAAATTACTGCTGGTGCAGAATTCCTGTGGCATGCAGATGAGTAGATTTCAGGGATAGGGGAAGATATATCTACATATTCAGTGGTAACTTTCCAAATGAAAATGAAGTGTTTATCCTGGGGCCACATTCAAAACCACAAGTGAAAATTTAGGGAGTGGTTATTCACCTTGTTGCTCAAATATTTGGTCTGCTTTTGCAGTTTTGCAGAGGTCACATAAAACAGCCCCATATATTGACAGCTGTCACCTTAAGAGAGAGCACATATCTTACTAGTACACTTGCTAGAAATATAAGAAATATTGACAGTATCTGATATACCATAGTTCACTAAATGTTGATAGCTATAGCCTTCTTAATGTTTACCATAATTTAAAAAAAATATAATCCATCACCTTTAGCTTGATCTGTAACTATACATGAAATAAAAACATCTTTTGCTTTTATGTATTCTTGATTTGGTGTCTCATTAATGCATATAAATTATTTAAACCATTCAATATTCCCCAAGGTAGGGAAGAAAAATACTGTATTTATTTCACTTAGTACAGAAAATAGGCTATCCCTTAGGGGTTAACGCAAGACATTCTGAATAAATCATAGCTATAGCTGAAAGCAGAAAGCAGAAGATGCTATTTTAAAAAGAGACTGCAGGAGTATTTTCAGAGATGGAGTTTACCACCTGAGCTAAAACACATCAGACACACACGGCTCCTTTTCGTTGCCTGCACATAGTGCCGTTTGATATTCCTGAGGGTAGCTGAGACAACTTAATGGGGATTGCAATCATTACACAGGAATTATGGGTAGCTTTCTCTCTTGAGCAGAAACTAGAGGATGGATGGGGTATCCTAGGCCATCCAAAATGACAATATTATGCAACTGAATTGAGTGGTAAAAGAGTATTCAGTTTGAGATTAACATCTAAATTTAGGTGTTTCTGTGTAGGTGTCTACAGGTGCTCTAGGTGTCTCTGCTCTCACTGTGGCAATTGGAGCCTGGAGGATAAATTGGCTGATGTTGCCATAAGTTGCCTCATAGCACCCAGCTATGGAGTGTCTACATTGGGGTGAGATGAATCATTTTCAGGACTCTACCAACCACTGGTCAGATGCTCAGTTTAATTGGTCAAACAGACATCTAGTACCTTTTCAAATGCTTTCAGTTTGCTATTTCAGAGGGGTGTAGGTATGCAGTATCTACTGAGTCATATCTGGCAACTCCATGAAGAATTCTCAGGTGCTCTAAAATGGCCCTAAATAATTTGTTTGGGTAACTGAATTAAGCCCTAGCTCTTTGACTATCATGGCAGCTTAAGAACATGTGCTTGTAGACACTTACACATAAACTCCTAAATGTAGGTACCTTTATCTCAAACTGAACCCATTTGATCTTACAGACTTACTGCATAAAGTACAATAGTGTGTATTATTTTTTATTTTGAGATTGAAAGCTTAAGTGAAAAAAATGCTGCCTTTCTTTTGTTTCATGCTGCTTGTAGTTCTCCGCAATATATCAATTTGAGGAAACTAGAATACCTTCAACAGGCAAGTGCTGGATGCCTCTCTTAACCTATCATGAAAGGCTGAGACACTGCCTTAGTTCCTTACATTAGGAAAGCTCAGACAGATATTTTATAGTGTACAGACTGTGTGTTGGCCCTTATTAAGATTTCTTTTTTTCCAGTTAGATCTTGATGTTTGTGGTTCTATTTATGCACATTCAGGGTGTTTAGATCAATATAAACCAATAGTGAACTTTGATTGCATGTAAAGTGAACTGTGTACTATGCTACATTGGGAGAAGTGTAGTCAACAGATTGAAGAAAGCTTTATCCAATTCTGCTTGGTGCTGCTGAAGTTGATTCTGGAGTATTGGTTCCAGTTCTGGCTCCCTTAGTCTTACGGATGTAGAGGAACTGGAGAGGTCCACTAGATGGCAACCAAGATGGCCAGGGGCCTAGAGGCTATGACCTGAGCACAGAGAGAGGTAGAGGTAGCTGGGCTTGTTTAGTTTGGTGACTTACGAAGATGATGGGGCCGAACTGTTCTCAGCAATGCCAGAAGACAAAAAAAAGAGGCAACAGCCACAAATTGTAGCTTAGTAAATTCAGGTTGGACATACTCTCTTAGCAAAAAAGGTGCAAAAGTGCAATGCTGGAAGAGGTTGTGCAGGGAAACTGTGAAATTTCTATTGTCAGAAGTTTTCAAGACTCAGACAAACCTGTGACTGACAATCCAGTTTAGTGGTGGTGATAATCCCACTCTCAGTGATAGGTTGGACTAGATGATCCCTGGAGATCCCTTCCAACCAATGTTCCTGTGCTTCTGTGAAATCCATCTAGTTAAGTTTAGTTAAACACTTAGCATTCAAACGTATGCTTAAAGTTGTCCTGAAGAGTTGGCCTTTTCTGGATTGGGGTTGTCATTAGTTGACTGGAAGGCAGTATTTCTTAATACTCATGATATCATACCTCTACAGTTTATGTACATTTCTTACTGATGCAGTAGTGCTACAGGGACATGAGCTCTACATAAACCTCTTATTTGAGAGACAATATTTGAAAGAGAACATTTGAGAGAGAACATTTTCATATCTGTATGCTTTTATCCACACTGATACTTGAAAACATGTTCTCCTATAACTCACTTTTCAGAAAATCTATAAAAAATCAGACAGGTAGGGAGCCTTATATGTTAGAGTAAGTTTACTCTAAGTAAAAAAATAGAAAAATAAATTTATTTATACATACATCTATAGAAATATCCAGACTTACAGTGAAAAAAATGTACTAAAATATATATCATATAGCAATATTAACATGTTGGAGAAGTCATAACTGTAATGATTAAATATGATAAAAGTATATAGTGTTGCATCTACCTTAGCTTACTTTTTTTTTAATGTATTTCATAATAGTATATGTTTTGTCTCTTTTTCTTAGTTGTCCCATCTGCACCTGGTCGGGTAGTAGCCACAAGGAATACAAAAACATCAGTTGTAGTTCAATGGGATAAACCAAAACATGAAGAGGATTTATATGGCTACTACATTGACTATTCTGTGGTGGGATCAAATCGCTGGGAACCTAGTAACCATAAACCTATTAAATATAACAGGTATTGACAATACTTCTGTATTTTGGGGAAGTTTGAAAACTGTAGAAAAGTTTTAAGCCAATTTATGTGCTAAACAATGGTGTTATCATGGAAGGTGAATGTTGAATGAATGTGAAGCAAAACAGCCTGCAAGCTTTTCAGGTTGCAGGGCAGACTTTCTCCCCTCCCCATCCCCCCCTTTTTGTTTTTTTTGTCTATTCCACGACTTTGAGTTGTAAAAGCAGGTTCTAGAGACATGATTCGGTATGTCTTGGACATGAGTAAGCAAGAAATAAATGCATTTCTTAACATCTTAGTTATGTTATGGGGTAAACAGACCTGATGCACATGAGGAAGAGTATGAGAAGGCGAGGGAACTCAAAAGCTTTCCAGGGTGTTTCCTCCTGGAGCCCATAGTCCATGGACATCAGGGCAAAAGGGCAGGCCATGACTGCTATAAACCTGGTGGGGAAAGCGCTCCCACTGCTGACACTGCTGTGCAGGAAATCCCAGTGTCCCATCCCAGAAACATCAGAGCTCCCTGACCTGCTACATCTTTGGGTAAAGACAGTAGCCCCTGTTTCCAGTTCCCTTGTCATGACGCTAGCCCTGTCTATTTCTGATGCTTTATTACTCCCTCCTGAAAATATCACACTTCATTATGTGATTCTTCAAGTAATTTCCTTTGTGACAATCATGCTTACTTTTATCGGAATCACTCACCAAATGCAAAGTTTAGATGTGTAATTTATATTTTCTTATGGGTATATAACAAGCACATCAGGTTGTTTAGTGTATTTTGTCAGTTATTAATTAATTTTGAGTGACTTTGTATTCTGCTGAATTCTTTGATCAAGTAGTCAAGGAATTTGATCAAAGAAAAAGTAGAGACTAATTCTTGGTCAAAGGGATTGGGACAGCACAAAAATAAGAAGAACGTTTCATTTGTTCATATGTGAACATATCCTACAATAGAATAGTTCTGATTATTCTGTCTGCTACAATAGTTACCTAGAACCTCAGATCAAAACTGCAAGCTATTTTTGATAGTGACTATGAAAATATAGTGAAAAATATAGTCCCTTCCCAGAATAGATTAGAATTTAGCAAGCCAAAGTTCCGAGGGAATATATTATAGTTTATCTGACTCTACCTGGTAGATCAGCACTAGCAATTTAATGAGTACTGTGACTTTTATTCCAGTGTCCCATCCAATTATATTATACTACCTCACAGCATTGTATTACGGTTTCCCTCTTGGAAATATTTTCCGTTGTGAAGCATTCATGAAGTTGAGCTTTCTTATTGTTGCCAAGATTTCATGTTACAGCACAGAATGGTTCCTGTAAAATATATACTAACACGTGATGCTATTTTTATTTAACCCAGGTTTGTTGTTCATGGTTTGGAAACTGGAGAGCAGTATGTCTTCCGTGTGAAAGCTGTGAATGCTGTAGGATTCAGTGAAAACTCACAGGAGTCAGAGGCTATAACAGTACAGGCGGCCCTTAGTAAGTATGATTCTGTGCAACTCAGCTTCTTGTTTCTTGAATGAGTTACATATTTTCAGCAATCAACTCCTTTGGTCTCATTTGCTATAACAGTACATTTTGCAGCTATCAAGCACATCCCCTTAGTGAAGTTTATGCTCTTGCATGTGGCTGTTCTACAGAGAAAAAACATTGTTTAAAAAAAAAAAAGTTATTCATAATATCGGATAGAAATATTAGGTCAGATTCACTATAATAGCCAGGTTGCCTGCTGCTCCTCAGTTGTCACAAAGAAACTGTAAATCTTGATTAAGTCTGACAAGTAGCTTCGGGGTGATTTGGAGTGGCGCAAATCAATTTAGTGTGGAATCTGCTCAGTTTAGAAGAGTTTCAGGAAACTGGCTGGACCAAACAGAAAATTCCCCTTGGCTACTCCAGGTTGGAGCACAATCTACATCCTCTGGTACCCTGCAAGCAAAATTTCAGTGTAAGAACAATCCATTGTGCAACCTTCAGCAGGAATGATACATGCTGAGTGGAGGGCTGGAAAATTATTTAGAACAAAAAGTACACAGATCTGGGCTACTATGGTCCAATTTTCATTTCTGCACAGTTTTAGTTTCACATTGAAAAATTTAAAATAGAACACCATTCCCTCACCTGAACGGCCTTCACCTCTTGGAGAAGACGACCAACAGGCATACTTGTCAGAAATAATCCTCTAAAAGATTTATAATTCAGAACGGCTATTAGAAGATAAGTTTGGATGAGATGTTACTGACAAACCTACTCTATTTGATTTTTTTAGGACAAAGTGTGTCTCATATGGGTAGGTGGTGTATAAACACTTTCACATCTATCACCCCTATGTTGTATATGCACTTGCACCTTTTATTTTGTCACTGTGTGTTTTGAAGATGAGGGGTGCATGGGGTATGTCACCAAACACAGAGCACGTGGATCTTACACACACTTATGGGATGTGGATGGCTTTTATCCATTTCGGTAGCCCTAACAGGAATTTGGCAGGACGATTTATAGGTGACTTACATTAGCATGGACAGAATCTTTCTGCAGCATTATTTTAATGGCATATATAGGAGTTTGCTATGGTCATTCTTATTTACCAAGAAGTGGTAATAATTGCCAAGGCCATGTTTTATGGCCTCTGAGTATAACACCACATTTGAAAAAAAGAACAAAAGGCCAGTTCTGCTGATTACTATCTGTTTTCATGCTGATCACTAGTACAGCTACAAGATCAGGGACTGTATTAAGAGCCTCTGCTAATATATTCTCTTCTGAATGAGGTAAGTCACGTTCTCTCAAGTTATACTGGTAATTCAACTGAAAATATGAGATGAGCTTTAGGGGCAGGAGCTTAGCCTGAACTGGCTGCAGCACAACAGGGTCAAGAAAAGGGTATCTTTGGGCAAACTTTCATGCACGGATGGCAGATATAAAACCATGCTTGCTAGAAAGGGTGTTTGCTAGTAGTAGGGGTGTAAAAAGCTCAGGAAAACAGTTTTCTTAATCTTTAGGAAGATGTCTGGGTGACATTTCTGCTTCTGCTACAGATGGGAGTAAACTCATGAAGGTAAACTCAAGAAGGAGATGTTTTTTCTGCCTCAATGTAGGTTAAGCTAGCAGAAATCTAAATGTTTTTTATTCCTTATAGGGCAGAAAGCACTCTCAGTCTGAAGTAGGCATGTAATATAGTGATAGGAGGGGAAAACCACGAAGGCCATAGGTCAGACAGTCATATAACTTCATTTCATTCAAGTTCATAGCTTTTTTTTTTTTTTCTTATTGGGTGATTCTTAATGTATTCCAAAAGTACTTGAGCAGCTTGGTTCTTAGCAAGGAAAAGATCTTCTGATCCATTTCAATCTTCCAGCATAATGTTTGGTCTGGAGACACTTTTGGTGGCATTACCATTTCCATAGCAAAGATCATCTATTCCTTCTTGCTATCTCCTGAGAGGGCAGCACATTAGGCAGATGTTTCAAAAGCTTTCACGTTTATGTTTGGAGATAAAATTAATGTTGATTAGCAGCTTTACAACTACTTTGTTACTGATATGCAACTGATAGCAGTACACTGCAGAAAACAAAAGCAATACAAAAATGCTTAACAACTTCTACACTGCAGTGTTTTAGACTCTGTCCTAACTCTCAGAATGCTTATTTCCATATAGCATGTCCATCATATCCTCATGGTATCACACTTCTGAACTGTGATGGTCATTCAATGACCCTTGGCTGGAAAGCACCAAAGTACAGTGGAGGTTCACCAATCCTTGGTTATTATATGGATAAACGGGAAGCTAACCATCAAAACTGGCATGAAGTCAATTCTTCCCTTATTACCCGGACGATTTATACGGTTGGTACTTTTTAATCATTATCTTTCTGGAGTTGATTTGTACTATTTCTTTGCTTTTGGCAGAGTTCTACTTTCTTGTAGAGTTGTTCTTTAAATACTTACTATGACAAAACCAGGCGCTTCCATTGTGTATTTTGGAGTGCAACAAGCCTAAAAACTGGGGTAGAGAATCCGTGCCATCCCCTGCTATGAAATTCTAACACCAATAACGCCATTCTGATGAGGAAGCTTTTGAGGAAGAAGTTGTGAAGCACAGTTTTCACAAAGAACAAGATGAGCTATAAAATGCTTCCTAAACTATATGCATTAATGAGCACTGTATGTATCACTACTGTAATAACACACAGAGAAAGGATGGAAGCATTTAGCAGGACAGATGACCATACTGTCTGCAGAACTGGAGACTTCTAAATGAAATGGAGATGGGCTGAGAACAAATGTAACTGTCCCTGTTCTTACTCTCAAAATCTGCCTTCAGCTGGAAAGACAAGTATATTAATAAACCTAGCATTATGCCTCATTATGCCTTTCCAGAGTACCAGAGCAATGATTTTAGTTTTGAAATAAATTACTTCTGGTTGTGCTTACAATGTATTCAATGTTTCTTAAAAGAGAAAAATTTTGATGCAAACTTCCATGAAGAAAGGTTAGGCAGATAGGATGTAGCAAGTAATTAATCAATCTGATGTTTTTTAAATTAAATTAAACAGATTTTATTCCCAAACACTTCTTAAAATTATTTCTGCAAGTCAGCAACTTTCCTATAAACCTCAGGGCAGAAGTAAGTCTTTAGCAGATATTTGACACTAAAGTAGAAAATAATGCTGCAGATGAGCTCAGGAAGAACGTTTCATGCACAGAAGGCAGCCGGCAATACCCACGTGTATGTACGCTTGTGACTGAGTTTATAACTGGCACCTCTGACATAGCAGGTGGAGCATGGACGTTGAGAAATAAAAAAGGGCGGGTAGGATAGACATGAAAGGGCAATTCTAAGCAATGATTTCCAGATATTTTCATTTTTTAATGCATTTGTAAATGCCTTATGAGTAATGTAAATTAAGGGAAACCATTCAGAGTTTAATTAATTGGATATTTAAGTCTCAGTCCTGCCAGTAACTGTGTATGTGCCTGAAGGTGCATCTTCATACATTAGTTTGAATGACTGGAATCTGAAATACTGATGGGAAATAAAAGCAAGACAGCTTTTAGTAGCACAGAATATTTTATGACATACTGCAAGCAGAGCAGGCCCTGAGATATACAGTACAGCACCGGGAAATCACTAAAAGTTTAACCCTCTCTGGTTTAATAATTCTGTGGGAATTATTATCCCACAAATATTGTTTCCCTTAATAACCTGGGATTTCAAAATCGTTTTTACAGGCTGAGCTGTTATTCTCTCTTGTGAATCACTATATAGCTCTCGATCTTCAGGAAATTCTATCTAGATTGTATTAGTGCCTGACTTTTCCTAGCTTACGTTGTTTGCTTTGGTCTTGTACTTGATGCTACCTGTGATGGGTTGACCCTGGCTGGACACCAGGTGCCCACCAAGCCACCCTATCACTCCCCCTCCTTAACAGGACAGGGGAGAGAAATCATAACGAAAGGCTCGTGGGTCAAGATAAGGACAGGGAGAGATCATTCACCAATTACCATCATGGGCAAAACAGACTTGACCCGGGGAAATTAGTTTAATTTATTACCAATCAAATCAGAGTAGGATAATGTGAAATAAAACCGAATCTTAAAAACAACTTCCTCCCACCCCTCCCTTCTTCCCGGGCTCAACTTCACTCCTGATTTTCTCTACCTTCTCCCCACAGTGGTGCAGGGGGACTGGGAATGGGGGTTGGGGTCAGTTCATCACATGCTGTCTCTGCCGCTCCTTCCTCCTCACACTCTTCCCCTGCTCCAGCATGGGGTCCCTCCCACAGGAGACAGTCCTCCACAAAATTCTCCAACGTGGGTCCTTCCCATGGGCTGCAGTTCTTCACGAACTGCTCCAGCGTGGATGCCTTCTACAGGGTGCAGTCCTTCAAGAACAGACTGCTCCAGCATCTTTTAAGATTAAGAGAAAGATTAAGAGAAAGATGCATACAAACCAGACAAAATTACTGAAAGAATCTTTCCCAGAGTTATATCAGCACACTGCTGAACTAATTGGATTGGCCTTTCCTTCAGTTTCCTGTTGTTTTCCTTTCTTCCCTGGTCAGTCCACTATGACCTCTTTAGACCAAAACACCATTCGAACTCTTGCTTAAGTGAATGGTTTATGAATAGCCATTCATAAGCAATGCAAGAAGGTATTTCATGTTAGAACATTCACCCTTAAGTATCTGCTAGTAGTCATTCATTGAGTGGGCTCCCTGGACCTTTGCTTTAACCTTTTACTGGCCAGGTTAAAAAGGTTAACCTCATGCCAGTAGGTTGAGTGCTGTTATTCCTAGGATAATGTGGCTGAAACACGGATGTACAATGTAGAATCTCTGCTGTGCATTTAGTTTAAGAGTAAAATCTTCAGATTATATCCTTCCAGTACTCCAGCACAGCAGTAAGGCCTGACAATTAATTAACCAATGTCAGAATACTTATTTTTCAGTATTTAATTTATTAAAAGAATATAAATAATGGGTTTTGATATATTGATTTTTTTTTTTCAAAAAAGGTAGAGGATTTGACAGAAGATGCCTTCTATGAATTCAAAGTTGCTGCTGCAAATCTGGTTGGAATAGGTCAACCTTCAGATCCCAGTGAGCATTTTAAGTGTAAAGCCTGGACTATGCCAGAACCTGGTAAGTCTATTAGTTCCTCATGAATTTCAGTCTAATATAAACTCCTTAAAACACAGTCAGTGTAACATTGCAGCCGAACTCTGCTGGATGTCTTTTGGTTCATTTCTGCCCTATAACCTGTTGAGATTGCCATTGCTTCCGAGATATCCTGTTAAAAGCTACCTCCACATCCCCACTGATGACACTGAATGTCCTGGGAAGTGGGGATGGGGACGCTTAGCTTGCTGAGTGTCTCCTTCTTTCACTGCCCACATCAGCTCAGAGCAGAAAGTCTTCAGCCTTTGGTCTGTTTTTATCTCTATCAGATCTTCACCCCAGCCCTACAAGCTCCACCTCACACTCACCACCTATACAATACATAGGCATCCCTGCACCATAATTGCAGTCTATTAAGAATATTCCTGAAGTTTCAGACTTCAAAACTATGGTTTTTGTTCATAAATAAGACAAAACAGGAGCCTCTTTCTTGACATAGAGGCAAGCAGCACACTTCACAGCTCACACTTTACAGCTAAAGTCTCCCAGTCTCAACTAGTGTGCCCTTATTTATGTGTTTTCCCCAGAATGTACCCAGGTGTTACCTGGGAGATTATTATTAGTCAGGTGTTAGAACAAATGTGCTAATAAACACACAGTAGGAATGACCTGTGGTTAGGTTGTCTGTAGTTTAGCAGTGTAGATGTAGCTGAAGACTGTTAATTGCCATGCTAACTCTGTAAAATATGTTAAACAAGAAGTATTGTGAATTCAGGACCCCCAGCAAAAGAAAGTGAAACTTTAGTCTACCTCATGGGAGCATATATGTGCCTAAATGTTAGACATCTAGGGAATCGGTTCCTCTCAGTAATGCTCGAGTTCTGTAAATAATCTATGAAAGGGTTTTTGAAGGCCCCTCTGCTTATTTTATAACACCCTTGCTCAAACCGAGCAACACTTTTGCTGAAGCTATTTCTGATGTCTGGTGCTGATTTGCCTAAACAAAGGGTGTCACAGTATAGCCTATAATGAAAACACAGGCACCTACCGCTTTAATATGTTTCTACCTTTTTTCCCCCCAAAACATGTAAAATACTGCTGTGTTGTTAAATTGAATTCTATTTATGATGTTGAGCTTTGCTATGCAATTAAGGATCCATTCTAATACTTGTTTATGTCAGGAGGAGCTGTCTGACACTTACACACACCTGTTTCATGCCTAAATGTTCATGCAGTCATTTTCTCAGTAAAGAAAAAAATCCAACCCCTAAATCTGGTTTTGTAAAACTATTGGAATTTTTAATTAATTTAAAAAGGCATAATTAGCATAAGAAGGCAGGAAAATTTCAATTTTCTTTTGTATGTTATATGTAAAAAGTAATTCTTGCCTGGAACAAGAAACAATTCAGTAAGATCATGGAATGACTTACTAGGAAAGACTCTCAAATGTCATCTAATTTAACTGCTTGCCCACACACAGGATCAGCTATACCTATCTCATTGACAGAGGCTTGTTTAATCTATCCTTAAAGACTTCTACCTACGAAAAATCCAGGTCCTTTGGACAGGATCTATTCCTAATCTTACTATGTTTAAAAAGTTTTTTTAATATTCCTGAATTTTTCTTCCTGCAATTTAAGTCTGTTTGCTTCTTGTCCTGTCCACCAAGGACATGAAGAAGAGATTATTCTTTTCCTCTTGGCAACAGCTTTTCTGTGTGTTTAAAGACTTTATCAGGCCCCTTCCCCCTTAAGTTGACAAAATCCAGTTCACGCAACGTTTCCCCATTGATCATATATTCCCTATCTCTAAATAAACAATTTTTTGCTATTCTTTGAACTTTTTCTAGTTGGTTCATGTCTGTCTTGTGTGGCAACACACAAATTGGAGACATTGTTTCAAATAAATTTTTTTCAATGCTGAGCAGAGAAATGGTAACTCCACACCTCCTACAATTATTTGCCTGCTTACAGGTTCCCTTTTATTTGTCTTTTTTTTTAAAAATTACACTGTTATGCTAAGTTTACTTCTTTTTAAGGCCCAGATTCTTTTCTGCAAGACTGCTTGTCAGGGAGTTTTTCTCCACATTTTCAAGCTAAATTCTTCTGAGTTCATAAATCTTACCTTCTGGATTTAATGACATGGCAAAGCTGTCAATAACAAAATGTTTAATCTCCTGACCTTAGCTCCTTTTGTGTTAATTGCATTTTCTTATAATTTTGTAATATTTAGGATAAATGCATTTTCAGTGGAACAATTATTTTCCTTAAAGAAAGGATCTGTGATTTATACTCTCTACAGTGTTTTAAAAAATCAGTGAAATTGCCTATTGTGTAAACAAGTGAAGATTATCCTTCATTTTCAATGATATATAAAGAAACAAAATAAAAGGCACTTTCAGGAAATGAAGAGAGTGAAATTTCCATTTTCATAATGAACAATCTGACCTTTCTACTCCTTGGTTGATTACATTGTTCTCATTATGAAACTAGTTGAACAGAGAGTATTGCATTCTTCCTGCTTAAAAAACCACCACAAACAAACAACTCCCTTTCCCCCCAAATTGCCAAACCTGTTAAAATATTTCACAAGCCTTTTTTAGAAACAATTTTAAAATAATGGCTTAGTAATAATGAAATGAAATACTTGAGATTTAAGACTGGGAGAGAGAGGCTAACCCTCTTCCCTGACTTACTAAAGATACTGAAGACTAATGAAAAGTGACTGCAGTATATTCCCAGTCTCAACAAAATATTCTTCCACATTTTGATATGGAAGAGAGGTTTCCTTAGAAAGGCCAAAACCCCTTGCAGGATTTCCAGCATGAGTGATGGATTCCTTGCCCAGAGCCCATAATTATTTCATCCTTCTGCAGAACTCTAGTCTTAGGTATCTCTGTGAGCCTCCGTGAGTTAGCAATGATAGCTAATGAATTATTTTACATGACTTCTTTAAAAAAAAAAGAAACGTCTCTGGTTTCAGAATCCTTGGAATAGAACATACTTCATTACACATTTTCTTCTACTGTCTAGATTTCTAGTAGGTGCATCTGCCAGTGGAATTTTAATTATCTGTGGATATATAGACATTTAGGTTGGGATTTTTAAAAAGCCCTGAGAGAAGGCTTTAGGCTCCTTGAAAACTGCAGTCTTTCCATGCATGAGAAATCTAGTATTTATCCTCAAAAGGTCTGCATCAGGTACTTATATGTTTCTTTTCTGAAATGTGCTTATTCACTACAGAGAAACACTTTTCTACTGTTTTTTGCTGTATATATCATCCTTTACAAATTTCATGTTCATTCATCACTGGTTAACATCACATAGGCTGGAATGACAATCAGGTTTATTTGTAAGGTTTTTCTACTCTTCTTTATTTTAAATGGTGAGATGTGTTTTAGGGAAAAGTAGTATCTTAAATTAGGCCAAACTGACAACGCTGAGAAAATCCCTGAGTCTCAGGTACTTTCAGGTTTCCTTACTCTAAATTTAAAACACAAGAAGCAAGCTTCCAGCTACATTGTTTGGCTGAATATCAGTATTCTGTCATGGGTGTTTTCACCATGGTAGGAAACTGATATGATTATGCTTTCATAGTCAACTGGTATAAATAAATATCAAGAGTATAGTAAAAAATAAATGCTACAAGTTAAACTGAATGGCACTAGATCAGTTAAGTGAAGAAGGAAAGTATAGTAGGGAGAACATAACCTGATAGATGCAAAGGTATGAACTCTCACTTATTCATACAGCATCAGGATGTTTTTGGTGTAAATAGTTCTCCGAACAGATATCCTCTTGAGAAGTTCTTCTTGGCTATCATTATCCATCTCGCAATGACCACTTCTGTCAGAGAATGAGAAGCCTGATCCAAAGTCCACCAGTGCCAGTGAGTTTTGGATTAGTCTGAATGATCACGATTCCTGTATACCAACAAAAAATAAAAATCCTGATGCTAAATTATGAACCTGAGTCAGGCTCAGTGAAGAAACTTTGAAGTGGCACTGGTGAATTAAATAATAGAAAAGAAACCTCTGTTAATTGTTGGAAAATTTTAAACTGCACGGGTTTTCCACATGAATAACTTTCGTTTAAAATGGAGTTACTGAGATCTAGCTAAGAATGTATGCTTCAGACTGCTAATGTCACTTACTGCATAAAGCAGGTATTGCTGTATACAGCCATGAAGGGAAAATGACCTAAATACCACATATACCAGGTTTATTGTAAAGGATGAGATTTTTGAAAGCAAACATAGTCAAAACAAAATTAAAGTGGTGCATTTCGGTCTCTACAGGGCCAGTTTGCAAAACTTATATTATATTATTATTATATTGAAGTGAACTTCCAATATTTGAAATATTTTAGGTCCTGCCTATGATCTCACAATTTGTGAAGTTAGAAATACATCACTGGTTCTTTTGTGGAAAGCTCCTGTATATGAAGGCAAAAGCCCTATTACTGGGTATTTAGTGGACTATAAGGAAGTAGATACAGAAGACTGGATCACTGCTAATGAAAAACCTACTTCAAAGCGCTATTTTAAGGTAACATTTTCATTAGTTAGTGTTAATTCACAACTGAGTTCTAAAAACACCTGACTGAGTACAGCAAAGATGTATATTTGAACTTGGGCTTCTGCTAACATCTTCATGTAAGTAAACAAAAGAGTTTAAATTGTTTTTTAAATTGGCTTTGCTCTTTATCTTGTTCAAGGTCACTGATTTACATGAGGGTCATACCTATGTTTTCAAAGTTCGTGCAGTGAATGATGCTGGGGTAGGCAAGTCATCTGAGATATCTGAACCAGTGCTTGTCGAGGCACGACCAGGTAATGAACTGTTTTATCTCCTCTGCTTCTAAAATACTGAAATACGTAGAGGTGAATTTAATCAATCTGATTTAATATTGTAGCACAGATAAGTGTTTTAAGATTTAAGAAGCTCTTAGCCTTAAAACTTAAAGAAAAAATCATGTGGATACAGAGGTACTGTCAAGATTTTTTGCTTTACTTACTGCAGGAAATATTTGATAATCCGTTATTTTAGTTTTTATTCTCACAAACAAAGGTGCTACTTGCTGTGAGTGAAGAGAAGTATGACAACGTATTTATTAAAGCTTCAAGAGTGACAATAAAATTAATTTACTTAAACTATTCATATCTTCTCATATTCAGTTTCATTTTATAGATTTGTTCCTTAATAAGCATTTATTATTTTTAGTATTCCTTTTTTTTTGCGTAGAGTAAGAATCTCGGTAGTATGTGATGCTGAGTCAGCATATGACATATACATGCTTCAAGATCTGCAAGTAAGACCAGTATCTGTTAGTAAAGATGGACTAATTTGCATGGGCTTTAGTAATTTCTGAATTGCAGCTCGAAAGAAAAATGCAGCCTTGACATCTGATTTGATTCCTATTTTGCAGGAACAAAAGAAATCTTTTCAGGTGTGGATGATGAGGGTAATATTTACCTGGCTTTTGAGTGCAAAGAAGCTACAGATGCATCTCATTTTGCGTGGGGTAAATCGTATGAGGAGATTGATGACTCTGACAAGTTTAAGATTGAAACAGAAGGAAATCAGTAAGTCATGCCAGTCTATCAAATTATCAGAAGTTTGTCCTGTTAAAAATCTCAGTAACATGAGAAACCTTGCAAATTACATCCTTCTTTATTTATGATTTTAGTTCTAAGCTGTACTTCAAAAATCCTGATAAATCAGACTTGGGAACTTATTCTATCTCAGTTAGTGACACAGATGGGGTTTCATCCAGCTTCATTATGGATGATGAAGGTAAGGTCCTTACCATCTCAAGTCTTTCTTCATTTTATCACCTCAACTGCACTAAAAATTGTGCAAGAAAAAAAAAAAGACCCCCACAACTCTCACATTCTTTCCTATGCATTAAGGGAAAACAAAAAAACCCCCACAACAGACTTTGTGTGATCACTTATTTTTCTGATTATCACAATAATGAAAGTTGGGATAACTTAAGGCAGTATTTTCTTTAAAAAAAAGATAAAGAATATGCCAAATTAGAGTTGTTTTCTTTATGCTGGGGCTATAATGCTGTTTGCAAATATCTATTACGCTTTCAGTTAAATGTCTGAAAATGTTGCTTTTTCACTGTTTTGTGAATCTCTTTCTCTAGTATGTCACTTTTGCTGTGCTTTGAATTTATAGCCTTTCACATCTTATAATAATTGGTTCTCTGTTAGCTGTAAAGCTACCATCAGATCTCTGCTTATCAAGGAGTCTATTAATATAGTGACAGACCTTGAGCTCTAGATGTAGTTTCATATAACTAAGATGCAGAGAATTAGTGAGAAGAATGTGAGAAAAAGGATGTTGCTTTAACAAGATCTGAATACATTGGGTTAAATTATCCTTTGGCTTAAATTTAGGTTAGTTTTGCTTTATATCATTGTAGCTCTTTTGTTTCATTGGAGTTGCAATGAATTTACTTCAGTCTGACTTTGGTTTACCATTGAGAGGTGCTGAGGTGAAAGGCAAAGGGGGGGACTTTGCTATTTTTAAATAGCACAAAAATTACTTTGGTGCTTTCCCGGTTCACAGGTTGTGATTGCTATGCCCAGTTTCTTAAGCATGAAAATCCCTCTACTTACCTTCTTTCTAAGTCATTTAAGGAGAGGAGATGAGACTGAGTGCGAGTCTGATAGTAGGCAGGACTTTTATCACAGTATGAACCAGTCAAACCTCCCGTTCGAAGTAGGTGTTGAAAAGAAATCCATGTGCAGCCACAAAAAATATGGTTCTCCAAGACATGGACCATTTATGTGGACAGTTAGTCATTATCAATATCTGCTTCTTCTAGGGAAGCTAAACTAGTAATATTTTTAATTTTCTGATAAATACTGTAGGAAAAGACAGATATGCATTCGATCATGAGAACTTCCCTTTGGCTTAGTTTTGAAGCATCACTCTGAAACCTATCTCTAGGTCTTGTCACCGTCAGTCCTACCTTTGAAGGTTTTTTTGTAGAAGAGCACTGAAGGTGTTTCCCATCCCACACTTAGCCCATGTCTTCCCTGGTCATGTCTGTCACTCAAAATTACACTTTTATCTGTACTGGATCTCTGCGCAAGTGTCAGGTTTTATATCTTAGCACTGAAAAACATTATTTCACTGCTCACTTACTTCCTCAAATGCTATAAATTCTCCTGTAATTTTGCTAAATCCTCGACCATGTCATAAATCCTTGCTAATTTCCTCTGGTCTTTATATTATCTGTAAATTTGGAATTGGCAGTAATGTTCATCTTCCAAATCTTTATTAATAATGAATATGATAAATAGGTTTAGTATGAAAATCTAACAAAGTGATTTCTAGACCCTCAAGCAGCCTTCATGACGATTTAGTGCATTAAATAGAACTTTCTGTACCTTTTTCAGACCAACCTGCACTCAATCTTGTTTCCTGCCACAGTAAACCAAGATTTTCAGGTACAGTGTCAGAAAGGAAGTCAGCAGATAAAGGAACCTCATACACTGCTTAGAAGCTATTGTTTCCCATCTTTCGTTTAAATCCAATAGGGAGTTTAAAATAGGTTTCGTCCCTTGCTTAGATTCTTTTGCGTAGCAGGGCGTGCATGGAAACACATGAAATAGGAATACTCACTAAATCCATGTATCAGAATTTTAAGTTTCTTAAATCTTATTTTTTAGTCATCATTTTCTGAAGAGGGTTGGGTATTTCACATATAAGACTTAAGATTATCTGCTGATGCTGATATGTACCTTCCTTGACACTCATTTTCTGACTGTATTTTTCAGAATAAATTAAAACATGACTATTTTTCTTAATTTCAGAGTTTGAACGTTTGATGGCATTAAGCAATGAAATAAAGAATCCAAGTAAGTTGAAGATCTGAATCTATTTAATACTTCTAGAAGAAATATGATTACATACTAATGACTGGAGTTCCAAAAAGGTTCTTCCTGAGACAATGGCAACTTCATTTTTCATGGAACAACTTGCTTCCTTATCTTTCCATTCATTTAGGAGAATATTAGTTTGTATTGAATAAAATCATCATTGCCTAAAAGTCTTTTGAAGTTTAACTTTGACAATAGACTATAGGTTGTTACTAGCCAATTCCTTACACAATGTGCAAATTATAAGCTGTAAATTCTTTTCTCCCTTTGAGAAATTAGTTTAAAAGTCAGCCAAAGAATGCATTAGACATCTTTTCCCTGCATAAAATTTATTCTATATCCAGCATTCCATAAATAATAAGGAGATACTAATATTTTACTACATTAGTCCTTTTTCTCACAAGGATTCATGCATTATTGACTTTTGATTGCTTTTCTTTCTGCAGCAATACCTCTGAAATCAGAATTAGCTTATGATGTTCTTGAGAAAGGAGAAGTTCGTTTCTGGATTCAGGCTGAAAGCTTATCACCAGATTCTACCTTCAGATTTGTTATTAATGATAAAGAAGTTGAAAACAGTGATGTAAGTACATATTGAGTAATATATATATATATATGATTTTGTTTAATAAACCTTTATGCACTAATAGGTATTCTATTTTTACAGTTGCTTAAAACCATGTTATTAAGGTCTGATAATACTTGAAAGGAATGCCAATCTTTAACTTGAATCTTTTTTGCAGTATAGAATTCCTGTTGCAGGAATTCATTACAAAAAGAGAGAGAAAAGTTTGACGCTCAGAAGTCCATATTAATTTTGGGTAGCTAGATGACCAACAGCCAAAGAGAAGGAGAAATTAGACACAGACCACACACAGACCACAGTATTACACACATCTGATTAAAAGTAGTGCACAAATATTTTAGGAAAATAGCTCAAATCAAAAAAGCTGCTTCAAGTACAGTTTTGGACTCCAAAGCAGCAAGACATGCTGTTCCCAGAGACCCTCTGAGGCTACTGCTACTAGTTTTACATATAATATGGGAGGAACTTGACAATGCAACAATGGTCATAGATATAAAACTTTTAGATGGTGTCACTTTCTATTTGCTTTTAAATTTTGGCCTAGACACTAAATGGGCATTGAATGGCTACATGGAGATGAAAGGGCAGGCCACCAGCTTCCTGCATTTTTATAGCTCTAGGAAGACCTTCCATAGAAAGGGACACAAAAAAGTGGTCAGGTTGGGCTGAGAAGGAAGGCCTTTGCAGGGCTGGAGTATGGTTCATCTACTGGGCATAAAGTACAGCACTGGAAATATCTTTTCCTGTGAGGAATCCACCTCCAATGCAGCTCTTTGAAAGGTTCAGTCTATTCCTGAGAATGCAAAGCCTGGTTTTGGCCAGAGAAGCTTATCAGCACTTTTATACCATAGAAAAGCAAAGAGCATTTACTTTAATTACATATTGACAAGTGGAAGAAGAAGTGTTTCTGAGTAAAATACTTCTCTGTTTTTGTTACTTTAAGAAGTAATAAACTATAGCATTGAAAACCTGAATATTAGTGACTAGGATGTATTGAAATGACAATATTCTGTCCTGGCAATGTTAGTGGAACAGAATGAGCTATTTTTAGTTCGCATATGTTTTGGAAGTGTTGACATCAGATAGAGACTTGAAGTGGAGCTGCATTATTTCACCTCTTTAATTAGTAACCCACAGGTGACATTTACATTTCGAGACTGATGATATTTTTGTGGAAAGTCACATAAAAGCCTAGTATTTATGGTGCCCATAAAATCATTGAACTTCATCTTGCTGCATAATGGCAATAGTTAGAAGCCTAATTACACTCTAAAACCTGCCTGGAGACTGGGCTACAGTCACTGAACATGTTCAATAGACCGTTATGCTGGTGAATTGTAGTCTGATTCTTGACATTGGCTGAAGTGATAAATTTTTCCTTCTAGGTCCTAACAGCGAACGGTTTCAGTAAGATTTCAAAATAATCTGAGAATGGAATAAACTGGGCCCCATCTAATCAGCTGTCATTTTAATCTTTTAATATTTTTTTTCCTTTACCCAAAAGCAAGAAATAAAAAAAAATTCTAGAAGTGTGATAAAGGATCACATTAAAACATACATCTTGCTCTTCTTTTTCTGCTTCTGGCAAATCTCAACTTAACATTCTCCCTGAGAACTCATGAAACAAGTGCAAGTGGTGTCCTTGACCTCTGTGGGCAAAAGACTGTAAGAGAGAATTTGAATTTGCACTTTTTGATAGTTTGGTGAAGTTTATAACTTCTTTTTTTAACCTCCCTGCCCTATCTCCTCAACTCTTACAGATGAACTCTTACACAAGTAATTATTCTACTTAATTTCCTGATTAATTAAATCTTGTGTTATTCTTTGACATTATATCTTTCTTTGAACTATATATGGGAAAGTGCATATCCAAATTATATGAGCATTTTCCCCTGCTATTTTGTACAAATGTTATACCTCAGGCTCTTCTCTCTAAGTCATTTATTTAATAAATTGTTATCCTAATCAATCTGTTGGCTACTGTTTTGTTAATTCCATTCTCTTTTCTCTTTCTTCATTCTTCAGTTACCCCATTAAGATTTAAACTAGTACTATTTGTACATTTGAAAATACCAGTAATGAATACTAAACATCTTGACTATTCTTCCAGGTTTGTTGTCCATACAACAATGAATCTGTTCTTGAGGCTGGCCAGAAGGTGTCCCTCAAAGCTGAAGCAGATGTATCTGTGGGGTCATTCCTACTAATTTTGGATCAGTACTTAAAGGTTCTTCCACTTAAGGAAGTGGTCCCACAGAATTTAATAAGTGGTATTTTTACTAGCTTTTTTTCCTTCCTTCTTTCTTCCCCTTTCCTAAACTTTATCCACCTGTGGCTTTAGGTACCTTTTTCTAGTTTTGGAGTCCAATAGAAAGGTTAATCAAGACATTCTGTTTATAAGGCATCATGTCTCCTTTTAACAGTAACAGGGTCTACAATAATTTACTGCATAGAACTACTCCTACATGGTGACATTTACTTTTCTGTCCCATCATGAACGGAACAGTTGGTGTGTAAAATCCTTGGCCATATTGGTTACCTAAAAGTATTCACCAAGTAACTTCTGTGGGTTATTTTAGTTTTGCTTTAGGAATTTGTTAGTTGAGATTCAAACACCACCACTGATAGTGGGATACACAGTCCTCATAGTTGTTACTCGCTGAATGAAAGAGGATACTACTTAGTGAAAGGTAGTTGTACCTAAAACAGTACCTGCAAATTCAGAACACATATTTTGCAAGTATTGTCCAATATTTGCTTGCAATTTTCTGTTTCCTTGATGATGCCTGCCAATAACTTATCTTTCTGGAATATTTAACAGAAAGCAAACACAAAAAGGACACAAACAATTAAATGCATATTTAACTTTGAATTCAAGCCAATATTTGGTGTTTTGGGTATTCTGCAAGCACTTTAGTAGGTAACTAGATGTTTTGACAGAATTCTACTTCTCTTTTGCTGGACTAGGTTGATCTTTTTAGTTCCCAGAAGCTTTGTTGGTTTTTCACAAGTTATTGTTCTCATGGTCTTGCACTTTAGTGTTCTTTGAAAAAAATACCTAGTATTAGATAGGCAAATCATTATACCCTTCCTAAATAAACTTTATAGTGAGAAAATAAGACCAGCATTGAGCTGCCACATGTGTCTTAGAGATATTTAGTAGTGATGACTTTTTGGATTTGTTGTGAGGTATTTATTTGGAGATCCACATCTGTGTCTATAAACAAAATATGTCCAGCTATTCCTGGACTCTGCCTAGCCTAGCAAAACCCCTTGTTGAACTGGAAGCTGTAATGCAGCTAAGGGCTGGCTGTGTAGGTTCTTCTTCAAACATGCATAGTGCCATAAACTATTATTTTTAAATCCAAACCAGCAGTATTATGATGACTTGAGGATTCCAAATGCAGCTGCACACAGAGGTTTCTGTCACCACTGGGATCCTGTTATATAACAGTAAATACAAGCACAGCCCTGTTTCCATAGTTTATAATTAAAAGAACATGAAAAAGATTGAGTGTGGAGGCAGGGATATAAAACATGATTAATTCGATAGGGAATCATAAGTAACTTACACTTTACACTAGAGTAAAGTTATTACTTGTTTATTTCAGAGGCATAAAATAAATTGTGACCGTTCAAATGGCATTATAGAAATGGTGATGGATCGATTTACAATTGACAATGAAGGTACCTACACAGTACAGATTCAAGATGGAAAGGCCAAGAACCAGTCTTCATTAGTTCTCATTGGAGATGGTATGTTCACTGAAACATTGAAACTTTGACTCTGATGAAGAAATGAACTTCAATTATTCTTTGCATAATTTTGTGACTAACTCATTTTTCATTCACCTCTTCAAAAATTTAGCATTCAAGGCAGTATTGGCTGAGTCTGAGCTCCAGCGAAAGGAATTTCTCAGGAAGCAAGGTAAGACTGAGTAGATTGGTGACTTTAGGCCCAGTTTGGAGCTAATGATGATGCATCCCTGGTGAATACTAAGTGCTTCCAACTTCCATTGATTTCATTAGAAGATGAGTATAGTGCACAGTTTAAGGAGACACTGAACCCTTGGTGGATCTTATTTTCCAACATTGTCATATGATACATGCAGTTGTGACAGAACTTTCACTAAGTAGAGAAATAAAGTGTGAGTCCTTACAAGAGGTTATCTTTGCTCAATATTCATGAGAAGTGTGCCTACTGTAGGCTCTGATCCAACAAAACATTTCAGCACGTTTAGTTTTAAGCATACAATTTGTCCCTTCAATATAATTGACAGAAGAGTAGACAGCATAGTGTCAGACAAGGAAGATTAAAAACCTGATCCTGTGGTTTCTGTCCAGGCAAAATTCCAGGAACTAAATGTGTATTTGTTGCATAGTTGCTATACAATTACAGAGTTTGTTATATACTTGTCACCAATATTGTTTGCAGCTGAAAATAAGAATTGCTGTTGGATACCTAATTCAGAATTCTATCGCTGTGAAATCTTTAAAAAATTGAGTTTGAACTCCAGTTTGTAATTTTCACTTGGCAAGCACATGGCTTTTAGGGTAAAAGTAGCAATAATAATTAAAAACATTTATTCTAAATAGCTTAGGTAAGATTCTCTACATAAGCAATGTAATTCTATTATTTTCTATTTTGGGGGGAGGGGGATTTTTTTTTTTTTAATAGATTTAGGAAAGAAATTATACCACTTACAGCACAAACACACAAGATCTTTCAGTTCTCAATGATTTAAGTGAAAAGTCTGGGATTTTGTTACCTCCCAGGTCTGGATATTGCAATTATGGGCCCTGATCCTGCAGACACTAAATTTAGTGACTTGAATAACCACAATAACTTTAAAAAGGCTATTTATGTCAGTAAATTTACTTAAGGATATATATATTTGCAGGATTGGAACCTCAGTGAGGAAAAAGAATATTTCCTGTTCTGCTTATAATGTTTAATACATTTTTAAACTTTATATAATTTGGACAAATTATGTCTGGCATGGGATTTCTGCTTTGAACGTTTAATTGGGTATTTGGATACATTTGTTTATTTTCCAGTTCCCTTAGCATTAAATACATTGTTTGTACACTTGTTTGTAGCTACTCTGTTTCTTTCCTATGCTTAGTTGGCAATTGGGCATAAACATATTTAGTTAACTAATTTGTCTCACTCACCATTTTACACTTTGGAATATTACATGACTTATCATACAAACAGAGATGAGCCTCAGGTTTCTAAGCTGTACTGTAGATGCCTGAGTCAATATGATAAAAACTTACTGCAGGATTTTCCTTCTTGTGCATGGGTAGTTCAGGAGTTCCCTCTCATTGTTCTGGTGTAAGGATGTTATAATATAATTGTCATCCTTTTTCTTTCTTTCACTGGATCTCTCTGATACTCTTCATTCTACAACATATGCTTTAAGACAATTTTGTTCCTTAGGTCCTCACTTTTCAGAGTTTTTGTATTGGGAAGTTACAGAAGAATGTGAAGTTTTACTTTCTTGTAAGGTGAGGAAATATACTTGAAATAATTTGTTAGAATGTGTTGATTAAAAATTGAGGTAGGAAAATGTGAGGAAAGATTCTGACATTTTTAAAATTAAAATTTCCATATGAAAACTTTTAATTATTATTTAGAAATATTTAAAATAAAAATTTCTGACTTACTACTCCTCAGCAGTAGTCTTCATTAAAGCAAAACAAAAAAATAGGACATTTCTAAATGTGTTAGGTGATCTAATTCTTTATAATAATTGTGAGCCATAAAAATAATTTAAACAAAATATTCATCCCTTAATGGTCCTTCTTCCTTCCTCAAAAAACAACCACAAAAATCCAGAGTTCAAACTCTTTCCTCACTGTTTTCTGATTTGGAGGTTCCTCTACCAAAGCATCTGTTATTTAATCAACTGTAACCAAACATGCAACAAAGGCTTCTAGAATTAAAGTTATAAAACATGATTTTTATTATATTTGGCTAATGACTTTTGAATCTTAACTAATGCTAATGTGCATGGAATTCAGAATAACTTCTGCTATTAACATCTTTATATGCCATTCTAAACAGATATATTTTATTTTTTGTTGCTCTTCTAGAGTGACTAATTAGAGATCTGAATAACTAAGTTAATTGAATTCAACAGGCATCAAACTTTTCTTCATTGCCTTTTCCTGTAATATGGACTCTTTTGTATTAATTTTCTCCACTTCTTTTGAATAAGTCTTTGGCTTTTAATTAAACTAACTTGAATCATTCATTATGAGCAATTTACATGCACATTTGTGTGATTTTTTTCCTTCGTTTTTTTCTGCTCACTAATTAGGAGACCTTTAACCTCAACTTATTCCCAGCAGAACTGACCTGGGTGGTGAAGCTGCCATTCTGTGTGCCCCCATTTTAGGGCTCAACACTCATTAGCTAACATGGTACCTTTGCATAGCTGGAGTACTTCATTATCTCGACATGCATTTGCCTCTGGCATGAACCCTGCTTATCCTTTCATTCACATGGGGAATTAAATGTTGCTGAACCGGTTATGCTAGTGTTAATTCTCTACAAATTAATCTGAAATTATCCTTCTTTTCATTGACTGTCGAGTCTGTTCATACCACTGAAACTATGAAAGGCTGAGTGTCTGATTATATACTTTTCACCAGTGTACTTTTTGTTCATAAGGTCAGAACATTTTATGTAAATGAAATCTAGGATGTGGGCTGTTTGCACACTCATCATTTTAACTGTGCCATTGACCTTATAATGTTTGTTACTGTTAGTATGTGGCTGGCCATTAGGTTCACATGGTACTGTTGTTTATGCCTGTTTAACTGATATTTGTACATAGGAAGAATTTGAACGATAAAGCCTGGATTTGTCCTACGAACTTCAGACAGCTGACATGCAGGTTAAAAGTGTGGTTGCCCTGGGCTATTTCTGTGGTAATAAAAACATCCAAGGAACAATCTCTGTCTCCCCAGGCCATATCATAGCACTTGGCCCAGGTCTCTTCTGGGCTCTGTTTAGTGCTCCTGTGCAAAAATAATTGTAATGGATGTTTTTACCTCTTGAAAGAGCCTGGGATAATGTGAAGGAAGTACCTGTAAGACAGGGCTTTTTGCCTTGACTTTCTCAAAGGCCATGGCATGAAATAGGGGAGTTAGGAAACCAGGCCAACTGGAAGCTTGTGTAGGGCAGAGAACTGACTGTATGATCCAGGTCCATAACAGTAATAATGAACAAATATGGATTGTGTTATAAAAGAGTATATCAAAAGTAATACATGTTACCTCACGTACCACTTATTTTCTATGTGATTGGACCTGACTGACTTTTGATTGACTTGGTATTTAATTCTGAAATAGCTGGGATTGATGACCTTGTTCTGGGTATTGTGGCCCCTGCATGCCAGTGGGACGTATTTCTCCATCTGAATGATAATTTGATGGTGTTTGCTTTTTATTGTGTATTTTTCCTCATACACCAGCATCTACTATCATTTTTCTTCAAGTACTTCTAAATTTCAGAACGTTCAGAAGCTACTTGTTCTTGAATAACTTTGACCCTTATTTGCACTGTCTGTTAAAAGCAAGATTTTTGGTATGAGGCTAAACAGCGAAAAAGGTAACTTTTCATAGTAAATGTCAACATGAAATAATTTCAGCACTGCAAATTGCATGTGTCTGAAACTCAGTCTATTTATTGTCAGATTGAGTGCTAACAGTCTGTCGTGGTTTAATCTGGCAGGCAGCCAAATACCACACAGCCGCTCACTCACTCCTCCTGCCCCCCCAGTGGGACGGGGAGAGAATCGGAAGGGTAGGAGTGAGAAAAACTCGTGGGTTGAGATAAAGACAGTTTAATAGAACAGAAGAGGGATAATAATAATAATAATAATTATAGAATATACAAAATGAGTGATGCACAATGCAATTGCTCACCACCCGCGCTGACTGATAACCAAGTAGTGATCTGTACTTCCTGGATCACGCCTACCCTTCATATACTGAGCATGATGTCACATGGTATGGAATACCCCATTAGCCAGCTGGGCTGGCTGTCCTGATTATGTTCCCTCCCATCTTGTGTACCTAGCTCAGTCAGTGGGCATGGGAGCTGTCCTTGGACTAGGAGGGCACTTAGCAACAACTGAAAACATCAGTGTGTTATCAACATTCTCCTCGTACTAAATCCAAAACACAGCACTAGGAAGAAATTTAACCCTATCCCAGCTGAAACTAGGACAGTATTCACCCCTTATTCCATACCATTTATGTTATGCTTAGGTCTCACATTTTTCGATACATTTCAATTAATCACCACTATATTTCTTTTTATATATACTATATATATATATATATATATGCACACACAGATATCATTCCCTTGGTCTATGGACTATCCCTTTAAAAAGTCCATTGAGTTCATTTAGTCCACGACTTTGGGCTCCATCTGTCATAACAGTTTTTCAGGGCCGGAGAGATGGTGTGTGGTGTTGGGCTGTTGCGTCCTGAAGCCAGTTCTCTTTCCGGTGCTGCTGCGCTCGTCCAGTTCTATCATCGTTGCACTTTGCTCGGTTTCATCAGAGTTAGTTCATTCTTCATTAATCTGGGTGATTTTCACTGCTATACCATTGATAGCAACCATAGAAATGATGATATACAATATCATACAACAATTGACATCATAAAATTCAGTTCATTGGCTATTTTCACCCAAAATCAAATCCCCGTGAGGTACACACCGGACCTCCCCATCCTTTCGCATCACCCACCAAGTGCACCCAGGTCCTTGAGCAAAAGCAACCCCACGGATGGGTTTTCCCTTGCCAGAGGCAGGAGTAACCCAGACTGTCTTTCCCAGCATATTTCTTATGTGCACCACAGGGACTTTATCTCCATCTACAGTACGTAAGAGTCTTGATTGGGCAGGGCCAGCTCGATTAACAGACCCTCTAGTATTGACTAACCAGGTGGCTTTTGCTAAATGTGTGTCCCAATGCTTGAATGTCCCACCACCCATTGCTCTCAGTGTACTCTTTAGCAGTCCATTGTATCTTTCGATTTTCCCGGAGGCTGGTGCATGGTAGGGGATGTGATAGACCCACTCAATGCCATGCTCTTTGGCTCAGGTGTCTATGAGGGTGTTTTGGAAATGAGTCCCGTTGTCTGACTCAATTCTTTCTGGGGTGCCATGTCGCCACAGGACTTGCTTTTCAAGGCCCAGGATGGTGTTCCGGGCAGTGGCATGGGGCACAGGGTATGTTTCTAGCCATCCAGTGGTTGCTTCCATCATGGTGAGCACATAGCGCTTGCCGTGGCGGGATTGTGGGAGTGTGATATAATCAATCTGCCAGGCCTCCCCATATTTGTATTTCAACCATCGTCCTCCATACCAAAGAGGCCTTACTCGCTTGGCTTGTTTGATTGCAGCGCCTGTTTCACATTCATGGATAACCTGTGCAATAGCGTCCATGGTTAAGTACACCCCTCGATCATGAGCCCATCTATATGTTGCATCTCTTCCTTGATGGCCTGAGGCATCATGGGCCCACCAAGCTATAAATAATTCACCCTTATGTTGCCAGTCCAGATCCACCTGAGCTACTTCAATCTTAGCAGCCTGGTCCACCTGCTGGTTGTTTTGATGTTCCTCAGTGGCCTGACTCTTGGGTACGTGAGCATCTACGTGACGTACTTTTACAACCAGATTTTCTACTCGGGCAGCAATATCTTGCCACAATGTGGCAGCCCAGATGGGTTTACCTCTGTGCTGCCAGTTGTTCTGCTTCCACTGCTGCAACCACCCCCACAGGGCATTTGCCACCATCCATGAGTCAGTATAGAGATAAAGTACTGGCCATTTTTCTCGTTCGGCAATGTCCAAGGCCAGCTGGATGGCTTTCACCTTCTCCTTCAGTAGTTTGTGCAACTTGGCGAATAGGACTCCAAACAGCAGCTTTCCACCTCCGATGCTTTCCCACAAGGTGACAGGACCCATCAGTGAACAGAGCATATTGCTTCTCATTTTCTGGTGGTTTGTTATACAGTGGGGCTTCTTCAGCACGCGTCACCTCCTCCTCTGGGGATATTACAAAATCTTTTCCTTCTGGCCAGTTCGTGATCACCTCCAAGATTCCTGGGCGACTGGGGTTTCCTATTTGGGCCCGTTGTGTGATCAGTGCGACCCACTTACTCCACGTAGCATCGGTTGCATGATGTGTAGAGGGGACCCTCCCTTTGAACATCCAGCCCAGCACCGGCAGTCGGGGTGCCAGGAAGAGCTGTGCTTCAGTACCAACCACTTCCGAAGCAGCTCGAATCCCTTCATATGCTGCCGTTATCTCCTTCTCAGTTGGAGTGTAGCGGGCCTCAGATCCTCTGTATCCCCGACTCCAGAACCCTAAGGGTCGACCTCGAGTCTCCCCTGGTGCTTTCTGCCAGAGGCTCCAGGTAGGGCCATTCTCCCTGGCTGCGGTGTAGAGCACATTCTTCACATCTTGTCCTGCCCGGACTGGCCCAAGGGCTACTGCATGAACTATCTCCTGTTCAATTTGTTCAAAGGCTTGTCGCTGCTCAGGGCCCCATTTGAAGTCGTTCTTCTTCCTGGTCACTTGATAGAGAGGGCTTACGATCTGACTGTAATTTGGAATATGCATTCTCCAAAAACCCACAACGCCTAACAAAGCTTGTGTTTCCTTTTTGCTAGTTGGTGGGGACATGGCTGTTATTTTGTTGATCACATCCATTGGGATCTGACGACGTCCATCTTGCCATTTTATTCCTAAAAACTGGATCTCCTGTGCAGGTCCCTTGACCTTACTTTGTTTTATGGCAAAACCAGCCTTCAGAAGGATTTGAATTATTCTCTCCCCTTTCTCAAAAACTTCTTCTGCTGTGCTGCCCCACATGATGATGTCATCAATGTATTGCAGGTGTTCTGGAGCCTCACCCTGTTCCAGTGCGGTGTGGATCAGTCCATGGCAAATGGTAGGGCTGTGTTTCCACCCCTGGGGCAGTCGGTTCCAGGTGTACTGGACGCCCCTCCAAGTGAAAGCAAACTGTGGCCCGCACTCTGCTGCCAAAGGGATTGAGAAGAAGGCATTAGCAATGTCAATGGTGGCGTACCACTTGGCTGCCTTTGACTCCAGTTCATATTGAAGTTCCAGCACGTCCGGCACGGCAACACTCAGTGGCGGCGTGACTTCGTTCAGGCCACGGTAGTCTACTGTTAGTCTCCACTCTCCATTAGACTTTCGCACTGGCCATATGGGACTGTTAAAGGCTGAGCGAGTCTTGCTGATCACTCCTTGGCTCTCCAGTAGACGAATCAGCTCATGGATGGGAATCAGGGAGTCTCAGTTGGTGCGATATTGCCAGCCGAAACTAGGACACAGTCTTTGACGAAAAATTGTTGAAAAGCATTAAAGGCTTGTTCTTTCAGGCTTTGTTCAAATAAAATTGCCACTAATGTCTTATGACTACAGGAACAGACACTTTGTAGTTACTGGTAAATGTAAAATGCTGCTCGCTTTTCTCAAGCAAGGCATTGCTTCAGGCCAGGTTGTGATCTCAAATACTCTGTCATAGTCCATAGCAACCACACTGGTTATTAAGTAGCAGTATATGTGATTAATTTGAGCATGTTTTAAAGAGATGTCCAGGAATCAGTATAGGAGGCCCTCCTATTTGTCTAGTCACCTCTACAGAGAGCTTTCACAGAGCTGTTCATCTATGGAATGACTTCTCTAATGTGAAAGGGTTAGAAATTGGTGCATGTTTTCTACTCCAAGCAAGCCACTTGAAAACTATTGCAGATTTGTATTAACTTCTAGGCTGCCCTCTATCCATTTGTTCAGTTCTTTTTTAAGGAGGCTTTTTAAAGCAACTGCCTGGGGACTGAGAAATGTCCTGCCAGTTCTGTCCTTCTACCAAAGCCACACTGACCGGGAATTCAGGCTATGCATAGAAATACCATTGCATTTTTGTGATTTTTAGAAGGGTATGGGGATAGTGATGTCAAATAAACCATAATATTTCTGAAAGGGAGAAAAATAAAACATATTGCCAGGGTTTCTAAAAAGAGCTGGGCTTTTAGCTTCTTTGAATTCACAGTTTGAGGTCATTCATCCAGCGATTTTAAGCATCACCAATACACAATTTACATTTGAAAATTATAGCAGTACTTGAGGTATAGTTGTAGTCTATTTATGCATTGCTTAGATGAGCTGCTGCTAGTACAGCAAAATTCTGGCTTTCAAGCAACTTCTCTGCATTTGCACTATGTTGTTAAGCCCCTTTGTGTTGGGAAAAATTGCAATTTGTAGGATTCCTCAAGTCTTTGTACTTCCCATAGGACACAATGTAGTAGAAAAAAAGGATTTCTGGTGCAGCTTGCAATTTTGAAGTCTCAAATGCTTTCAGAATAGTAATTTCAGTTGCTCTCTGCAGTTTAGCCCTGAAAGACATTGCTTAGGTAGCTGGGATAAATCTGCAAATGGGCTGAAGACTCTCTAAGATAGGGCCTAACTTCTATGTTACAGCTCTCTGGAGACACATGGCAAACACAAAAAGATAAAGGAGAGTTCAGCAGCTCTAATTTCAAAGATACTTCTCACAGATATCTCTAGACAAACTACAACCACATAGCAAAGGTGCAATACCCTTTAAGGGAAGAGATTGACAGGATTGCCTTTAAGGAATTGACAGGGCTCTGAAGCTGTCAGGTGTATACTTCTGGCCAGTTCTGTGCTGCAAATAAATACTGTAGGACTAAGATTTGCTTGGTAGGACTTGGTTGAAACTTTTTTTACTTAGCTTTATTTGACAGGTGTTATAGAAAATGGCTCTTATGTTAAAAGTACCTGTGTGACTACCTACAGTGCGATACCTTTCTTCAGGACATAGCTAGGCTTATGTGTCTTTTCTGTTTTACAGGTTGTGAACACAAAGAAGGAGACTGTTTTCAAGTGGTATAAGGATGGTTCTGGGATTGACGTTGATGAGGTGCCTGATCTGCAGAAGGGAGAATGTCATCTCAGTATTCCCAGGGTACAGTATCACCTACTGATTAGAAATGACAGCTTCTGCTTGGCATGCTATAGATTTGCCAGGCAGAGCACTAAACCAGCTATCATGATTTCTGTGATCCGTTTTAAGAAAAACCGTATTTGCTACCTTCAATTAGCTGCTGAGTAACTAATGCCAGTAAAAGAGTATCTATTTTTGTTATCAGCTCAGACAGTTCATGCTTAAGTTGCTTCAGCGTCCTCAGGCGAACTCTATCTCGTTCTTTCTTATTGCTCCTTAATTTTTCAATTTGTTCAAGCACCTCATTTCTGACAGTGCTTCAGTTTTATTGCCTAAAATGAATAGGTTTGAGGTATATGGCTTCTTAAGATTTATCTTTATGCAAACAGGATAACTTAATTTGTGTCTAAAGCCTTAGCTTGCATGGTTGCTGCCTTCATCAAGTGCCAAAACCTCCCCGGATCGAGTTTTTCTGCTTTCAGCATAATGTGTATTCCATTTAATTGATTTATTTATTTTATTTATTGGTTTCATATTTTTCTAATTTCCTTCCTTCATTTCACTTGCAAGAGGATACTGACTTTCCAGTAGCTTCATTTTTCTTGAGTAGACTGTTTTTGGGGAGGGTGGTTTCTGTTTGTCTTGAATTGTTTTTGTTACCTGTCATTCAATTATATGATGCTTCTACTATGATTTACTTGCTTGTGGACTTGTGTAAGTCTAAGACTCAGTTAAATAACCTCCAATCCATATATAATTATTTATATATTTCCCTTCAGGTTTTAAAATAAGTTAAAATAAAACCACACAAACTAAAAACCCCTACTGCCTTTAATACAGTATCACTGTGTTAGATTTTAGTAGGTAAGCTCTCCAAGGGTAATGAATTCATTATTTGCTTAGCAAAGATATAATTTGACTACAGTTGCTGATTGAATGAAAGCTACTGAGTTGATATTTGGACAGTTAAAGGATATAGATCTGTTGTTATGCTTTACATAGATGATTCAAAAAAGTAATCATTTTGGTTGAAGAAAAATTGCATTTCTAAAGTTTGTGTGGGTTGAAGATACCCCCTGTTACATCTTACTACACTACTTGTAATTTCTACTGACCAGGATCAGTAGAATTGTCTTTTTGGAACAAAAGAAAAACCAGAGTTTCTCAAGGCAATTGAACTGAAATCAGAATATGTTTTAAGTTTAAGAACCAACTACAGCTCCATAAAAAAGCATGTACAAGCCATTCATAGTTTCCATCTCATCTCTGGTAATATTATTTAACCAGAATGCAGTACAACGTATGTTGTTTGATTTAGAAAATCATGCAGGGGTTGAGCAAATGTTGTACTACTATCAAGTTTGTTAGTAAACATTTCGTGTTTTCCTTGTAGCTGTCTCGAAAAGATGAAGGAGTTTATAAGGCGACACTATCAGATGATAGAGGTCATGATGTATCTACTCTTGAATTATCAGGAAAAGGTAACATTCAGTTTACTATATTGAAATAATGATCTCCACATGTTCTCAAGAGCTGTCAAAGATCTATCCTTGCAAATGGCAAATTAGCAAACATTTTTGGGGTCTTTTGCGTTTCAATTCTCTGTTATAGAGGCCTGAGCTGCAGATCACCACTTTAGGAGGGGCAACACTGGGCATTATAATGATTAATCTCTAGCACTCTGACAGGCAAGAAATGAAGTAAGTTTCTAATCAGACAGACACCCCCTTTTATGTGATATCTTTTGTAGAGAGCTCCCTCTCTCTCAAATTTATTAAGCTTTAATGTCTACAAAAAACCCTAAAGCACCAAAGTGCTGAATATTTTGATGTGGGACTGTCAGTGGGGACTGAAAGTTATTTTGATTGTAAAATCGTAAAGCTGTTTTGTGGGTTAACTCCAGTAGGCAGCTCAGCCCTACACAGCAGCTCACTCACTCCCCCTCAGAGGGATGAGGGAGAGAATTAGAAGGGGAAACATGAGAAAACTCATGGATTGAGATGAAAACAGTTTAATAGGTAAAGCAAAAGCTGTGCATGCAGGCAAAGCAAAATAAGGAATTAATTCACTGCTTCCCATCAGCAGGCAGGTGTTCAGACATCTCCAGGAAAACAGGGCTCCATCACACATAACGGTTACTTGGGAAGACAAACACCATCACTCTGAACATCCCCCTTCCTCCTTCTTCCCCCAGCTTTATATGCTGAGCATGATGTCATACGGTATGGAATATCCCTTTAGTCAGTTGGGGTCAGCTGTCCCGGCTGTGTCCCCTCCCAACTACTTGTGCAGCCCCAGCTTACTCGCTGGTGGGACAGTCTAAGGAACAGAAGTAAAAGGCCTTCAGGCTGTGTAAGCACTGCTCAGCAATAGCTGAAACATCCCGGTGTTATCAACACTTTAGTGTTTAGTCACAAATACAAAACACAGCACCATACAAGCTGCTATGAAGAAAATTAACTCTATCCCAGCCAAACCCAGTACAATCTCTGCCCCTTATTCCGTACCATTTATGTCATGCTCAGGTCCCACACTACCCATATATCCTCATTAATCACCTCCTCCCTTCCTGTCCTTTGATATATACACAGATATCATTCCCTTAGTCTATGGATTTTCAAATAAGGTGTATCCTGACCACTGGAATAACAAGAGGTATAGTAGTTCTCCATCTTATGGTCAGGGTTCCTTCCAGCTTCCAGAGACTATACTTCAGGTATGGCAAGACTGTGCTGTGCTGGAAATGTACAATGAAATGCCTATTTAGAGAATTCACAGTGTCTAACTCTGTGGGTCCAGGAGGCTTTGAAAATGTCAACCAGCAAAACCACAAGAACTGCAGTGTTAAACCAGACAGTGGGTCTCCTAAATGGTGGAGTTAACCTTGAAATGTAAAGGATAAACAGAGAAGTTTAGCATGAACGGGGCCCTGAAAGACTGCATATTGTATGGGGCCTGTTAGTTCAAGCTCAGTGTGCATTGGCATTCAAATGAAGAAAAATGCAAGTAAGGGTAAGAGAATTTAGTCTAAAATGCATGGATGATAGGCATTTAAATAAGGTTTCATGTGTTATCAGTTATCACAGTGAGCTACTGTAATTCTATGTATATTTAAATTTGATCAGTAAAAAAAATGTTAGTTTACTTCTCAGTCTATAGCAAAGACTGATTTGTTGCCAGCATAAATGATTTTTACTGAACTTTGGTAGAGAGACCTTCCCTGGGCTTATTTGCTTAGGTCCCACCAACTAGGCCAAAGTGAACCTGGATTCATCCCACCTGCATGTAGACATGTGACCCAAATAATGAATATTTTTTGCTGGGTCCTAATAGAGGGAGAAAGACGTGTTCAAAAATTAACTCAGTTTACCAAAGATTTTAACATTTTTTTTCAGCAGGTTGGGGAAGTACCTGAAATGAGAGGAAAAGATGAATATCAGACTGAGTTCTTAAGCTGTGGTTTACCTCAAAAGGCTGTATCATTACTTGATAGTGTCTCAAGCATTTTTCCACTGCATAAATTCTGCCCATTATTCTTTCAGAAAAAAACATTCCATTTAGACAGTATAGGTAATATAACCCCACTTTCGCAGACATCTGTAATGTAATGTATATATAATATGCAATTCATGTCCTCATGTCAACATGCCAGCATACTGGAGTTTGCAGACGGTTACAGAATTGAATCATGATTTATTTTAACAGAGACAAAAAATGTGCAGATGCAGATCAACACAGACCAAATATACAAGTAGTATGTTCTGAACTTCATGCATTTTGCTGTCTTCCCTATTCATAAAAATTCTTCAGCCTTAAATATGCATTCTTCAGATTATGGTGCTTCTTTCTTTCTCTCTCTTTCCATTTTACACAGTGACACTGAATAGGATTCTTCTGCTGTGAGAGAGTTCCCCCCTCTTCTGCCCTTGTCTCCCCTTCTGCAAACCCATCAGCTCTGTGATATTTTAAAAGTTTGATATGACACCTCGTTTCTTTCACTTTCTGTCAAAGGGGTTTACATTTGTCAAATCCTACAGGGAGCAGGTGAAAACTGTTTTCACCTAGAATGCGATAATTTCTCTTTCCCCTGCGCTCTCCTTTGAATGTGAACTATCCAGTTTTAATGACCTTTTATTGTTTCTGGCCTGAGGGATACAAAGACATAGATTTGATAGCGGGCAGCTGACTCCACACACAGTGAAGATACGGAGGTGACACAGCATAGAATTCGTATGCTGTACACAAACAGTCTCCAGTTTGTCCCATACACCTGTTTAATGGTTTTCTTTGCCTAAGGATGTGAAGATTTCCCATATTGCTTTAATTAAACTGAACATAACAAAGCTATATTCTGATTGAATTTTGATGGTACACTTTCTTTTTTTTTTTTTCCTCCTCAGTGTACGATGATATAATTCTGGCACTGAGCAGAGTCAGTGGTAAGTAAATGTTGTCTTGGATTTTCATGTAGGTTTTTTATGTTAAAGTCATCTGAGCCTGAGGCAGACAATTTTTATTGTAAGTGGAAAATCTCTGAGAGTCATGATATTTATATTATTATGGACATGTTATTAAGTTTCTGAATAGGTAGTTGACCTTGCTAATTGACACTATTAAAAGGGAACAAAGCCACCTGGCTTGTTTGGTTTAGATACTGTGACAATGTTGTAGCAATAATTTTCTTCCTACTTCCCATTAGTAAATGAACCTTGATACAGAAAACGAGATTCTGATCCTGCTCCCAGTGAGAAGTTGGGAGTCATTCTACTGAAAGAACAGGGGTTGCACAAGAATAAAATTTTCGTGCAATTAGAATTATGGCACTAGTGTTTCATGGCAATTACATGACTAGCTTATCATTTCACAATGGATCTTGCTAGTCATAATGCTTGTATATGAAAAAAAAACCATAAACTCATAATGAACTTTCACCTGATATAAATCAGCAGATCTGCTTTGAGAGGCATGAACAACTGACTCTTTGCAGTAGTTGAAAATCATGTCCCAGATCTTGATTTTTCTTTTTGCCCTGACAGTACAAGTAGTCCATTTGACTGTTTCCTGTTCATTCCACTATCCTGTTTGATCCGCATAAATTCTATTTTACGTAGGTAAGTCAGCTTCTCCACTGAAGATCCTGTGCACTGAGGATGGAATAAGGCTCCAGTGTTTCTTGAAGTACTACAATGAAGAAATGAAAGTCAACTGGTCCCACAGGTAGATGAGAATATTTTTTTTCAATTTTATTTGAGAAAAAATGCCATCTTTATGATTTACTATTTACTATTCTGTGGCATTAATTTAGTAACTGGACCACATTAATGAATTTCTCTTTCCAGCACTTCATATTCTCTTTTCACATAGATAGTACATACAGTAAAAGAAATATTAACAGACTTGTCCAACACCTATCAGGAGGGCTGTAACAGCCAGGAAAAAAGAATCTACAGTATTCCAGCCTCTTATTCAACATAAGACTGTTTGTCTTCCACTATATTATCTGGTTGGTTCAAAGATAGCAAAATATTCAAGCATAGTTTTCTATTCAGGGCTGCCCTGAATGAAATTCTCCTCCAGTACTATGAATGCCAAGGATCTACTCTCACAGTTTAATAAAAGTCTGTATTGAGAAAGGATTTTTTTTTCCAAACTGATAGAGTCTTAAGTAATCAAAAATATTTTAGTTCTGTTCCTCTTCTTTTAAAAGATATTCAGTGGGGCACAGAATACTTTGAGAATAGCCCTCAGAGCTGAAAATATGATCAGAAATGAGCTTTAAAGTTCCTGGTAGTTTTCCACTCTCATGTTACATTAATCTTTGACTTTGGAGGCACTCTATTCATCTGTGTATTTACAGTTAAATGTGTGTTCAAATGCTTTGCTGTGTCAGGCTCTCATTTGTTTGAAACCTTGGGTAAGGTTTGGAAGGATTTTAAAACTCTTCAAGTGGTTTCAACTTTCACATTCCTTGATGGCCTACAAAGATGACATACAGTGAACTGGTCTGACTTGGACAGGAAGAGGCTGGTTTATCAGCATGTTGTCCTGGTTTTGCTATGCTGTCCAGCCCTTAATTTCTATGAAGACAGGAACACAAGCAAAGTGTCAGTGATCATCAGGTTCAGGGAGCTCAAGAACACTTCTGCAATGGTTTGCAGCTGTACTCATAACTCAAGGTTTTGTATTCAGTAAGTTCTGCTCCTTCTGTTAGTAAATGGATGGAAAGGAAATGAAAAATATTTTTTGCCTCTGCCTTTTACTATAGTTGCTTTAGTTTTAAAAGTGACTTAGTCCATTCCACCATAGAGTTCATAGAAATATAAAACTAGAGAATGCTACATGGCTAATATGGAAATATCAGCGTGCATATTTATATTTACATACAGACACCTCCCCCTCTCCTAATATTTCAGATTTTATAATGTCTTACATATTGATTGTCTTGAAGATCATTGAACACAGATTTTGAGCAAATAAAATTTCAATTCTTCCATGAATACAATGATTATAAGCCAGAGTTGTTAAAGCTAAAACCAAGACTAAAACAAATAAACAAACCAAGCAACCTCCTCCAGCCTCTCCAAACCTCCCTGCTCTTTTAAATGGGGTTCTAGCAATTTTTTTCTTGGAAAAAATGAAACACTAGACAATCCATGCTTTTTTACCATTGTCTGCACATCATGAAACATACCATGTCAATTTCTAGCTAGCTTTGAATTATCCACTATACTGCGTAGCAAGGAACATAACACAAGTCCTAAAGCCAGCATGCATCATCCATTCATGGCACAGTGGGGAATATTATATGTAGCATTTTCTAATATATAGCAGTTTCTATCTGGGTATCTAATTTGGTATGCTGAACTTAATGACGTCGTCTTATCAAGTCACTCCCCATCAAAGTAACTCTCCATCTATGAGCCAAATCAGCCCTGTCTGGGCAAATGAAATAATTGATCAAAGAGAAGCTAATGCTGACTTCATCTATTAAAAATTCCAGCTAAAGATGGTTGGGGAGGAAGGATGAAAAGAAATATTTTTTTAGTTAATGAGTGAGAGAGGAAACTTCTCTTCAAACCATTGAAAGTGGTCTGGCTTGCATGCTCTCATTAAATAGTTTCTTCTGTTTTCACTCTTCATGACAGATTATGGACCAGAACTCCTGATCTGAATCAGTAGGGCATTTCTTATACTCTTAGCTTAGGAAGTGATGATAAGTCAATATAATGCCACTGTTTTTTAAAGAGCTGTTTATTAATTACTTGCACTTAGGAAATTTGCTTCTTGCCCTGTTCTTAAAAAAAACAAAGGTGTATTTTGACTTGATGCAAGAATAATAAATTCTATGCAAATCTTTCATTGTCATCTTAATTGATTTTTGAAGTTAATGAAAGGTAAAGATTTTTTTTCTCATCAGAAAATGTTATTTGCCTCTAGTTTACTATTCTGACGTATTCTATGTTAGTGTGTATGAAGTGTACAGAACTCTAAAGTCATGCACCATTTTTGCTTACAGACATGTATGTGCATATAGATATAAACACAGATGATTGTGTATGTGGCAACTCAAGAAGAGTACAGGGATCTCGTTAGGTCATGCAGAGAGGAAATTAGAAAGGCAAAAGCCCGGCTAGAACTCAACCTGGCCAGTGTTGTGAAAGACAACAAAAAATGCTTTTACAAGTATATTAATGACAAAAGGAGAGCCAAGGAGAATCTCCATCCTCTATTGGATGCGGGGGCGAATGTTGCCACCAAGGATGAGGATAAGGCTGAGGTACTCAACGCCTTCTTTGCCTCAGTCTTTAGTAGTCAGAGTGGTTATCCTCAGGGTACTCAGCTCCCTGAGCTGGAAGACAGGGACGACGAGCAGGATAAACCCCCCATAATTAAAGAGGAAGAAGTTAATGACCTGCTACGCCACCTGGACGTTCACAAGTCTATGGGGCCGGATGGGATCCACCCGAGGGTACTGAGGGAGCTGGCGGAGGACCTTGCCGAGCCACTCTCCATCATTTACCAGCAGTCCTGGTTAACTGGGGAGGTCCCGGACGACTGGAGGCTCGCCAATGTGACGCCCGTCTATAAGAAGGGCCAGAAGGAGGATCCGGGGAACTACAGGCCGGTCAGCCTGACCTCGGTGCTGGGGAAGATCATGGAGCGGTTTGTTTTGAAGGCGCTCACAAGCCCTGTGCGGGACAACCAGGGGATCAGGCCCAGCCAGCACGGGTTCATGGAAGGCAGGTCCTGCTTGACCAACCTGATCTCCTTCTATGACCAGGTGACCCACCTCGTGGATGAGGGAAAGGCTGTGGATGTGGTCTACCTGGACTTCAGTAAAGCCTTTGACACTGTCTCCCACAGCATTCTCCTAGAGAAGCTGGCGGCTCACGGCCTAGACAGGTGCACTCTTCGCTGGGTAAAAAACTGGCTGGATGGCCGAGCCCAGAGAGTTGTGGTGAACGGAGTTAAATCCAGCTGGCGGCCGGTCACGAGCGGTGTTCCCCAGGGCTCAGTACTGGGGCCGGTCCTGTTCAATATCTTTATCAATGATCTGGACGAGGGGATCGAGTGCTCCCTCAGTAAGTTTGCAGACAACACCAAGTTGGGCGGGAGTGTTGATCTGCTCGAGGGTAGGAAGGCTCTGCAGAGGGACCTGGACAGGCTGGATCGATGGGCCGAGGCCAACTGTATGAGGTTCAACAAGGCCAAGTGCCGGGTCCTGCACTTCGGCCACAACAACCCCAGGCAACGCTACAGGCTTGGACAAGAGTGGCTGGAAAGCTGCCCAGAGGAAAAGGACCTGGGGGTCCTGATTGACAGCCAGCTGAACATGAGCCGGCAGTGTGCTCAGGTGGCCAAGAAGGCCAATGGCATCCTGGCCTGTATTAGAAATAGTGTGGCCAGCAGGAGTAGGGAGGTGATCGTGCCCCTGTACTCGGCACTAGTGAGGCCGCACCTCGAATCCTGTGTTCAGTTTTGGGCCCCTCACTACAAGAAGGACATGGAGGTGCTGGAGCGTGTCCAGAGAAGGGCAAGGAAGCTGGTGAAGGGCCTGGAGCACAAGTCTTATGAGGATCGGCTGAGGGAACTGGGTTTGTTTAGCCTGGAGAAGAGGAGGCTGAGGGGAGACCTCATCGCGCTCTACAACTACCTGAAAGGAGGTTGTAACTAAGTGGGTGTTGGTCTCTTCTGCCAAGTAACTAGCGATAGGACGAGAGGAAATGGCCTCAAGTTGCACCAAGGGAGGTTTAGATTGGATATTAGGAGAAATTTCTTTACTGAAAGAGTGATCAAGCCTTGGAACAGGCTGCCTGGGGAAGTGGTTGAGTCACCATCCCTGGAAGTATTTAAAAGACGTGTAGATGAGGCGCTTAGGGACATGGTGTAGTGGGCATGGTGTGTTGGGTTGATGGTTGGACACGATGATCTTAGAGGTCTTTTCCAACCTGTATGATTCTATGATTCTATGTGGAGAGAAGGAGAATGAAGAGGGTGAACAAATTAATCTTTGGAATGAAAGCTCAAGCTAATGTTTCCAAAGTATTTCATACCCCCACTAGGAAGAAAAGAATATTCTGGGAAATTGCTCCCATTAGTTGCAATTTATCTGTAGTTTAGGAATAGTATGTTATCCTTTGTAACTTTTTATAGATGATCTCCTGTGGAGAATATACATGAAAAGAATGTTCAAACTAATTTGTATTATTTTTTTCCAGGGATTCTAAGATTTCTTCTGGTGAAAAGATGAAGATTGGAGGTGGAGAGGATGTTGCCTGGCTTCAGATAGTTGAACCCACTGAAAAGGATAAGGGGAACTACACCTTTGAAATCTTTGGTGGCAAGGAATCCTACAAACGCACACTTGATCTGTCTGGGCAAGGTATATTTATAAGACCATACTTACATTGTGACTTTTCATGGATTAAACAGAATTTACTGGCAATAATCAGAGGAATGACAGTAAAAACAGAAAGCCTTTGGTCGTAACCAGTTGTAGTTTAATTGCGTACCTGTTATTATCTTTTTAGTCTTATATCTGTTTTCACCACCAGTGGCATTGGGTTTCAGGGGTTTGGTTTCCCATTTTGCTACTGTATAACCCTGTATGCATTTTAAAAGAGCTTTAACATGGGTGTGTGTTTAAACATTTATACTGAGCCCCAAGTGCAAGTTATGTTCATGGACAATATCTCTCAATTGTTTTGTTACAGCTTTTGATGATGCATATGCAGAATTCCAGCGACTCAAGTAAGTGCTACATCTTTTGCATTTTAATGCTGTAACAACGGTGTCTTTATTTACAGAAAAAAATATTTTATTACTAATTTCATTAATATATTTCTCTTCCTCTCTTCCTCAACAATTTTAGGGCAGCTGCTTTTGCTGAGAAGAGTAAGTTTTTATTTTACATTTTATCAAAGGTGTTCTACAATGTAGCCTAGTGTTCTCTTTAAGGCATCCATCATGATATGCTGCCATAGCTTTCAGAGTTCTGTGGCTGCAGAAATCCCCTGTTAGCACATAATACTGCAATAATAATAGTAATTTGTGGATTTATTTGTTTTTAATTCCAATGGAAACCCACTAAAAATTTTACACACTTTGCAAGCCTCCACTGTATCTTGTGTCTGCAGAGCTTTTGTGAGGTGTGAGCTTCCGAGTGTTGTACACAGAGGCGTTGGCTCTGAAAGCTGTTAATGATACTGAATATTGGGATCTACCTATTAAGTAAAAAATTACTTGCTAATGCCTGATGGGCAGTGCTTGCTGAGACACAGTCAGTGGGGAAGCTTGTTTCTGTTAGGAACTGTAGGAATTCTGGTACTTTGATACCAATTCCCCTGGTAATGACAAGATGCTTCTGCCCACAAAGAGGGTGGCAGAACAAATTTTCCTTAGATCTGAGATACCACCAAGATGCTAAAAGCATCCTTCTTGCTTTGCTCTGTGCCCAAAGCACAAACTGTCAAGCTCAGCAGTAGCTTCAAGGTTGTTTTTTGTTATCAGTTTAGAATGCTATAGCACAATCTCTGCTAAAAAATCTGAGGGGATCATAAAATACATTAAAAAGAAATAACACAAAATATCACAAAAAAAGTATTATTTTACATTTAATTAACCAGGGACTACAGTTTTTTTAAAGATAAGTCCAAACAAAAGCTGTGACTAATATGGCACCAGGTTATAAAATCATTAAGAAATGAGTAATTTTGAGGTCTAAACTTCACATGGTCCACATATTTTTCTTTAACTCCTAGATCGTGGTAAAGTCATTGGTGGTTTGCCTGACGTCGTTACTATAATGGATGGGAAGGTAAGGACAGTTTTTGTCAATAAGTCATGCTGACTGGTGAGAGGTTTGCTTTGATGGCAAAAGGGGAGGGAATGCAGATGATATCGTAGCAGCTGAAAGCAGAAGGAGAATAATTTAAACCATGTAATGGTAGTCATTTAATTGAGACACATGCAAATTCTAAGTGAGCACAGCTACCGTAAGCTGACTATACAGTCAGAGGAGGCACAGCCTGATTCAGATCTTAGGCAAGCAAGGTCAGCCTCAAGAGGAGCTGGTCTTGTGCTAATTATGTAGAGGCTCTGAGTTAACTGCATGCTCAAATCTGGCCTGGCTTTCACCTCTGTGTACTGAGCAGAGCATTTCAAGGGGAGAGTCCATCCTGCCCTGTAGAAGAAACGGAAAAGGCAGGAGGAAGCAGCCACTATCTGAGAGCCAGTATAACAGAAACAAAAATTAGGTCCCATTCTCCAGCATGCCAGACATAGACTGTTATTGCTGGTAAGCGTAAAGGAGGGTAAAGAACCTACCTGGGCCAAGGGGCTAAACTCTCCCCTCTTCCTATATATTGGCAGATAGCCCCATTACAATATATAATTAGGGGAGATTGAAGGCCAGTGAATACAAACTTTTTTTGACATCAGTAATAACTAAACGCCCAGATACAAAGTCAAAATTGGTAAATCTTCGCAAAGTCCCTTCCTACATCAGCTTGACTGGTGGAGATGAAATTTCATGATTCTGACTGACTGGTGTCCCTCACTGGGATTTTTGTCATGGTGGCGTGGGATCTCATGCAACCTCAGCCCAAACTCTCTGGATACTAAGATAGAAGGAGAAGACTATTAATCTGAGCTGCTGTTAGTCCTCACAGGTGTGAGGAAGTACTGGAACTCAGTCTCTTCATCCTGGGGGTGAGTTCCAGACTCCAGACACCCAAGTCTTCAGTCCAGGAAAGACAAACTCTTTTCATCCTTCTCACACAGACAGCAAGTTCTTGTCTCTTTCTCCTGAAGCAAATCTTCTATTGGGTGCCCTGTCCTTCCCCATAGGGAGAAACTAGGTCTTCAGCCTGGGAAGAAAAATTACTGAAAGAGAACAGGGTAAAAAAAAAAAAAAAAAAAAAAAAGAAATCTGCAGTATTGTGCATGATGCAGAGGAGGTATTTGGAAATGATTATCCAGCACTTCTCACAGCACAAGAACTAGGGAATGCCTAATTACATGGTCATTACAGGCTTTAAAGAATCAAAAGGAAGTATTTTTTCAAGTGGTTCATAATTAATTGTGCCTTAGTACCCTAGGCGAAAATAGATTTCGGTCCAAAAAAGAAAATAGGCAATGTTATGAAAGTAAGCCCAGCAGGGGCCATTAAATACAATGTTCTCGACACAACTTATGCTTATAACTAGTTTAAAAGTCACCAAATTGTGGAAAACAGGAAGGTATACTGGGAATAGGATCACATTATTCATCCTCTGTTATTTTTGTATACTTTCTTAAGCAGTTGCTTTTGACCTCTAAAAGGACTAAAAAGTCCATTTTGACCTCTAAAATGGACTTTCATTCTGACATGAGCAGATCAGCTCATGAGCCAATGTGACTCTTACCATCTATTGGCTATCAAAAGCATGTTGATCAGCCTGTTTACATCTCTTGGGTGAAGTGCATCTTCTGACGTTACAGCTGTGCTGCTCTGTGTGGAAACTGTCTTTCTTATCACCAGAATAGGAGGTTGCACACAACTCTTCCAACTTTCTGTGTACTTGGCCATTTTCTGGATATCCAGGAGCAGTCTCTTTAGAAAGATGGGGGGACATGTAGTCCTTGCAGTGGATGCTGAAAACTCTGGACCAGACAGAGATGATTTTCCTCTTGGCCCATTCCTTCCTTTGTTTCTAATGGGTGTTCACATGAGGTGCCTTCTTATTGTGCTAGACAGAGGCACCTCACAGCAAGAAAGCTAGTCTTTTAGGAGTTTAGGTGTAAGCCACTCTACGACCAACATCTTCAAACACTCTAACTGTAAGGAAACAACTCCGTGAAGTCACCCCTGACTGCATGCACAGACTAGCTGCCATTTACTCATACAATCATGCCCTAAAAACTACAACCTTAAATTAAGGAAATGCTACATAGTGTGTTTCCAGAAGTAAAAGGCTTCAAAGGAGGATTAAATAACTGAATGTGTGAAGAGAAAATCTCTGATTCCTGAAATCAGGCAAAACAAAATGGATCACAACGAAGTGAAACTTTAAAATTACCTCTAAATTAAATATGAACAGGTAGCAGGCAAGAGTTGTGTAATAAAAGTGTGAGAAGTAACTATAAAAAAATAAAAGAGCAGAGAGTTTTCCTCATGCAATGGAATGGTATAACTGCACAAATATATGGACACAAGACAACGTTTTACTAGTCCTTCTTAAGAGAGTATAAATGATTTTAGGTCACATCTATAATTTAATAAATTAGAACAGGCCCAAATGATCTGAAATGACTGTGGAATATATCTGTTCTCTGGTAAGTTTTGAATATTAACTTATTAAGACTTGATTAATTATTATAAATTAATTATCAACTGCTCTTAAATGAGGTCACTTTTGAGGGCAATAGTCATGAAATGTTGCGTAAGTTACAGAAAGGACAGTAAGATTTAAACTCTTGCTCTTAGACATTAGTTTGATTGATTTCCCAAAATTTTATTTTCGTGTTTGCATCATTACTTCTTTAAATATTTTATAGTAAGTCTAGTTCCTATAGGCTATAAGTTAACTTTACATCCTACATGATATCACTTCTTTAAGAGTACTCATACACTTAGGTTGTACGCAGAGCATGTAAATATTCCTTCAACATTCCTCTCCGACTTTGGAGGCAAGTAGTATGCAAGACTGCTTCTATTTGCATCTTTTGATCATTTAAAATTTCTTTCTGTTTTATTTTTTTCTCTGAGTTGTATCACACCTATTCAGTCGTCAAAAACATGCACGTGTGCACACAGACGGACATTCTCTGCTCCCTCTGGGTCAGGATTTGGCAAAACCTGAAGGGGAATATGGAGGGGAGGGAATATAAGGAAGCGTTCTGGTAGAAACTATCAGTTTTGGGTTGTTCATTGTTTTTTTTTTCCTTTCTTTTTTTTTCCCTAAAACAATGGTGCATATACAAAATTCTTAAGGTGACTTTTAATTATCTAGGGCAGAATTTTGGGCAGAATAATTTTCAAGCAAAGATGGACAAAGCAGGCATTAATCAATGCAACTTCTCAAATAATTCTTTCATTTATTCTGTCATCACTGTACCTAAATACATAAAGTTTACATATATATACATATGGTGGTCAAAACGGAGTTCAGCAGTAACTATATAAAAATTTGGAAGAAAAACCATGAAAATTTTATGGACTTCTTCAATCTCAGTTCAGTCCTTGGAAAATATCTGAACTGCCAGGACGGCCTACTAGGTCATTTCAGCTATTTTCTGAATACGCTATACATGCATGTAACACTTTTACAACATTTATGTATTATTTATTCTTCATGAAATATTTCCATTTTACTAGTCAGCAGCACCTGGAATCAATGTCCAATGATTCACATTATGTACTCTATTTTTAAGTGATTTTTTTTTATCATCTCAAGCAATAACCTCTGGAGGCCTTGGTCAGAAAAGATTTGCTCAGTTCTCCTCCCTGCTGTGTACAGGGAAACTTCAAGGATGTTTTTAAACCTATCATTGTCTGAACCTCATGTCAGACTAATGGGTTGTCAGGAGTCTCCTGCAGGCAGGACTGCAATGACAGTCCAACTTACCGTCTTCAGATACTGTTACCCTGAGGCTATTACTGCATCACGGTCACTGGTAGGATGGTGGAAAGACTGAATCAAAGAAAAAAAACATTAGGACTCTACTTTTCAGTCCTCAAGAACATGATACCTGTCTTACTTTAATTAACTAGGAATAAGAAGTGCCTGAAAGCAATACTGAGAATATTCTGGTTAAACAAATCTGACTGATCCTTAAAATTGCTTCTTTTTTCCTCCCTCAGACGCTGAATCTGACCTGCACTGTATTTGGAAATCCTGACCCTGAAGTGGTTTGGTTCAAGAATGACAAGGTCTTTGAACTTAATGAGCACTATGCATTTTCACTGGAACAAGGGAAATATGCCAGTTTAACAATCAAGGGAGTGACCTCAGAAGACTCGGGCAAATATAGTATCCACGTCAAGAACAAGTATGGGGGGGAAACAGTGGATGTCACTGTAAGCGTGTACAAACACGGTGAAAAAATGCCTGAAATTAACCCAGGCCAGCTTGCTAAACCTAGGCCAATACCACCATCAGAAGAAGTCCTCAAACCTGAGGGCAAGGCAAAATCCAGTAAGAAGTAAAGCTTGACACTTCGTTTGACAAAAAAAATAGAATACATGAGCTGTAGTTGAGTTATTCCCATACATAACTGATTGGTAATGTCCAAAGCGAAACTGAGCTTTTAGGAATTTGCTTTAGGGAGGTAGCTGTGCTATGGTGCTGTACACATCTGCAACAATCTCATTTTGAATATATGTAATAGGGTGGGACTTGCAAATAGAAAAAAGCCAAATGCCTGCCAGAGGTTCCCATTGCACAAACCTACAGTAAACCTCCATTTCCACCCTCTCCAACCCTCTGCAAAAAAACCAAACCAACCAACAACCTCTGAGAACAAATGTCCCATCAGTAAAGGTAGTGAACTGCCGTTAGATGCCTATTCAGAGATGGTTCCTGCTTTGTTCCACACACAGTCCCTTTGGCTTTGAAGCCTCTGATCCTGTAAGTCTAGTGGATAGTCTCTATTTAGTAGTGATACTGTTGTTTTATAGTGTGACTTTATCTTTAGTAGACTTTTACAAATGTTCACTGTTTACTCATTGAAGTGTAGGTCACATGGTTGTATTTTGTTTTTCTTGCTTTGTGCTAATAAAACTTTAAAAGTCACCTTTGCTACTCACTGCTCCAAATCACACCCAACTAGTTCTGTTTACTCTCTCTCATTGTTTAATTATTGCTTATTGCACAATTTCACAGCTGGTAGCATGCAGACTATCGACTTTCAATAAAGAATGCAAATTATGGTTAACCACAGTCACTGGTTGGCACTTGCAACATTAATTTTACTCTTTACAATACAGGTCAAGATGCAAGCTTAAACTGGTACCAAAAGACATGTATACAATTCAGTCACTTAAGATAATTATGTCTTTGATTCTCCTCTATCCAAAATGAAAAACAGAACTCTTCCATGGGTGAAGTGATGTTCTGCCAGGCAAAGATTTCAGTATATGCTAATCATGAAACATTCAAATAGAATGGGCTTCAGTGAGATTACTCACATATCTGTCATACAACACATGATTGAGTGTTTGCAGCGCTGGCTTTTTCAGATCAGGTTCCCTGTTCAATAAAAGTCCATTTAGCTACCTAGACAAATCTTTGTAATTTGCTAGGCAGTTTCCAGCAAAGAGTTCTTCTAATGGTAAGTAACACTGGTGGTACAACCATCCCGGATGCAGCCCTCCTCTCTTGTGACTTCTCCCAGTCTCTAGGATAAATACAAGGAAAAGGGAGCATTGTGGGAGACAGGGGAGCTTGGATGAGGGGTGGCCTGGAGAAATGGCACTCTGCAAAATCTTCACTGCAGAAACTGGATGAAAGTGTTTGGCACAAGTATCAGGACTGTAACTTGTGTTTGGGGTCATGGCTGAAAGCCAGTGCTGTGTCTCTGAGAGCCTCTGAGCTTAAGTTTGAAAATATGGAAATAATTGTTCTGGCTTTTTTTTTCCCTTCCTCCAGCAGACAAACTGAAAAAAAAACAGGAAAATGAACAGTTTTAGAGTAAATTTAATCTCAGGGCTTTTTTTGCATTTTTTTTTCCTCATCTAAGTGAGAAAACCTTCCATTGTTTTGTTTGGCAAACAAATACTTCACTTGATTCAAAAAATGTTTTATTTTTGAGACAGATGAAAAGCAGAGGAAATAAGAAGCCAATTTACAAGCTGTCAGATACAGTAGGTTGGAGCACTCATCTGGGAGACAGGAGAGCAGCATTCCTCTTCCCCCTCCTCTCCATCCATAGGGATTTGAACCTGTATCTCTGACCACCAAGGACAGTGCACTAATCCCCAGTCTTCCCTGTATTTGGAAGTGCTGCTTCTATTTATCCTTTTTTACTTTGTCTGACTAGGTAAACAGACTGAAAAAGAGACTAGACTTAGGCATCCTACCTCTCACATGAGGATGTCAAATGCTAGATTTTGGAGGTTTTCTCCCTTTCTTGTACTTTATCTTAGTTTTCAGTATTGAAGAAGGGATTGAGGGTGTGGTACTGTAGACTATTTAAGAACCTGATGGTTTGAACAGATAATGATGAGGATGAGGATGGATTCATTGTAGTTTCAAATTCCTCAAGTAAGAAAAACTGCAAGCCTCCTTTGCAACTCATTGATATCTATGAGTAATCATGACAAAATACAACAGGCCAGCTCTGGAAAGGAAATAGACTTTAATCACACTTTATTAAAACATGCTTTAATTTTAAATAACCAGCTTTTTGAAAGATTTGTGTATTTAGAGCCAATTAACAGTGAGTTTATATTTAAGTGCAGTATAAACAACCAGGAATTACACTGGACAGTGATGAAAAATGCTTCTCCTGGGTGAAAAATTCTTGTAGCTATAGAACCACATTCTGTGTCCAGTCATTGAATGGAAGTGTCTGAGAGGGTTAAGGACTCAATTAACATGATATCGCCTTGAGATAGTTTAACTGGGAAATTTTAGGACACAAAGCAAAGCAAGGATTTATCCTCCAAATATCTATCAAAATAAGAAAAAATATTTTTATACAAATCTGTCATCACAAGAACGTCAACAAATCTCTCAATAAAATAACTCAAATTTTCTTCTTTTCTAATTTCTTATTAAAGGCCTTTAAGGTTTTCAAAATCTTACTATGGCAGGCTCACAAGACATCAGAGACAGTCTCTGTAGCATACAAAGTGAGTATCAGCAAGAATTTAATATTATTCTTATCTCCTACAGTACACAGGTTAATTTTAGCTGAGACTATCAAATTATTGCATGTTATGGCAGCTTTTCAGAGGTATCCTTGGGCACAGGAGACAAGGTTAGTCTCATCTCAGTTGTACCTTTAGCTGGCCTTAGTTAAACAAGCTTCACTTATTTCCTTCCAGGCAAACAGAAATAATTTATTATGACAGTTAATCCTCTGCTGAAGTACAGAAATTATCATTCACAGGAACATTGTATTCAAAAGGCTAAGGACTTCCTATAAACTATTTCACATTTTTCAGTGTTCAGTGTACCTTTGATTCTTTTGTACACATTTAAAAATCTTGTTATCAGTGCTAGGAAATTAATCAGGACAACTCTGTTTAAAAGGGACTATCTTTTCAGAGTGAACGTGCATCTAGTTGCCCGGAGGGGCAATACAGCTGGATGGGTATTAGAGGGACAAACAGGATGCTCTGGTAGTCAAGTCAGATGGAATACATGATGAGGTATATTAGCATTTGCACACACCCTTCACAGGCTTGGTGTCAGCATTAGTTTAATTAATAAACATTTTGAAGGAGGAAGAGAAGAAAGTAAGGTTTGTTGGAGAAGGTCTGATGCCAAATGAGTCTACCCACACTAAGGTCAAGGGAGATTGATTCATTTATACTGGATGTGAATCTAGTCTGTTATTTTTACAAATCCCGGGGTCCATTAGAGTGAATTAGCTATTTCTGTTACCTTTAAGAAGAAATGCTTCTATTAGAATGATTTTCTGTCACACTGGTGAGTTTTGTGTTGACTGAGTTTCATGTTGCACTTTTCTAGGCAGTGCTAGCGTAAAATGGAGCATCGTCGACTTGTCACGGGAGGCAGATAAGATGTCAGCCGGTTGTGCTGATGGGCCAAAGTCGTGGCTGTGTCTGTCATGTTGGCATTCTGCTATAAGGCTGGCAAGGCTGCCTTTTCTGCAAGCACCTGCTTTCTTTGAATCAGCTTTGATATGTTACTGTTTATTTTCTTGAAAACAAGTTCTATGAAAATTCCTCCTAGGGCCAATTTACAGGTGCTTTTTATGAGGAAAAGATTTTTTCTATGACAGTATTTGCCTCTAGCGTAAATCTTTCCCCAGCCCATAAGGTTCACTTGCATCCCACAGCTCAAAAACTTGTGCATACTTCATTAATCTGCTCTTGTATGGAGACAGAGGTTCAGTGATAATAGCACCCTAAGTGATGTTAATGCACAGACAGTTTTTAAAGGAAACTTTTGAAATATAATAAAGCACTTTATTTTCTGTTTTATAGAACTAAAAATAAAACCTCTAGATGGCACCAGAAGAACAAGATAGAAATGAGCAGATCTTAAAAAATTCTGCCAGCTATAGCATATCTATCATTTTGATGCAAACACATCACTTAGGGAATGGGAGATTATTAAAAGCATTATACTTATGCCAGTGACAAGGACAGGTCCAGCAAATGACTGTTTCCCGGAAATAGCAGATGATTTTGCAAGCAGTAATGCTGCTTCTTAATCTTTGCATGACACAAATTAAGAGGTTAAGCATGCCTTGTAAAATATCGTAAGACTCATGTTACATCAAGTTTCTCCTTAGGATATGAAAACCCCAGCATATCGACTATATATATGAAGGGAGATTTGAATTCGAGCTCTAAAGGCAAACCTCTTAGACTTAGCAGCTTCCATAGGTTTTCAAAACACTATTTCTAATACTTCAAAGCCCATGCCCTACAATTTTTCTTCAGTCTTTACAGAGTGATGATTCCATTTGAAATTAACGGGAGGTCTGGGAGCAAAGAGCACAGGGTCTGGCTCTCAGCACTGCCACTGCAAGATTCAGTGATGTCGAGACCTGTAAGAAACTACCAGTAGCCTTCTATATTAATATTTAATTCCTCATTGAAATGTGCAGTAACTCAGTACCAGCTTTGTCCTTGGATATTAGCTGAAGGTTTATCAGATTGTTATATTTTAAAAATAGCATACTTGACCTCACATCATTTCCTTTATGAACATTTGAACTTTGTGTGGGTACATTAAAGGAGTGTTAACTTGTAATAAACTTGTCTCATTTTTTAAGTTAATGTAACTTCATTTTCTGTTATTGTTGCTCCTCTGTTACGTTAATATTGTACAGCTGAGTCTGATAGGAAAAAGAGACTTAGACACCCTACTGCAGTTAGAAGTAATATGGTTAATTGCGGCAGCTAAAGCCTTTCCCATGGTATCCTAAACTATCCAGCAGGGTTGTCCCATGCAGATTTCATTGGGCACCAGTGTCCCCCAAGAGGGAATTTGCCCTTCACCCTGCCGAGGGCCTCTGCGGGAAGCCATTATCCATCCGATGATGTTGGTGCACACAGCATGTAGAAGAGAAGCAGATGGAAAGAGCTACAACTTCTGTTAAAGACAGAGCCAGTGTAGCTCTTTACCATTTTAAATCATGGTAAAAATGATGATCAAAATTTTAGTCTGCTGACGTAGTGACCTCCACTGGACCATTTTGAATGAAGAAGTACACTAAAAGCCAATACAACAATTGCAAATCAACCCTGAAGCCAGCCCTCCTGATTGCAAGATAGTATGTGAAAAAGAACCCCACATAGTCGTGTGCCACTTTTGCTGTCTGGGAAAAAATGCCTTCCACACATGAAAATGGCAATCAACCTCCTGCATGGTGCTTAATGGGAGGTAAAACACAAGACGACTCCCTGGCTGGGAGTTATGAGGCCACATGCAGATGTCTCCATCTGAGCTAATCACTGAAACTCCCTTCTTAGAAAATGGAGAGAAACAAGTACTAGTAGGGCACAAGTCATGTCATTCTAAAGCAGGTGTCTCAAATAAGTGAAATGAATCATGTCTATTCTTTCCACTGACTGTAAAGGGAGCTTAGTATAACCAGGTTGGATGGGAGACATCTACATGGCTGATGTTTGAAGTTAGGTGTGATAAATTCTGCACCATATTTCTCTAATTTAATTAGCTCTTTAGTTGAAAAGTCTATTTACAGACATGCTTCATAATAGCTGGAATTTTTGCTATGTTTTTAAAGGCTGGCTTCCTCTACTGAACTCTTGTATTTTGAAGTCTTTGCTGACTTCTCTGATATCCACGTTATTTTGAAATCTATGTGTAAGCATTTGCTGACTTCCAGCAGCCACTTGGTCCCAACTCATAGTTGACTCTCGTGATTTGGCCTTTACCAAGACATTGTGTTAGGCCTTCTATTCTTTTAAATATTTAAGTCTTCATCCCAGTTTTTGATTAGCTGTGATGCTGCTGTTAGTGTGGGACTTGTTTCTGCCTTTGCTCCTCTCAGTGCCATCACTCTGTGGCAACATCTCAATCAATGATGCCATAAGCCTTTCATGGTCAATTAGTGCCCTTTTGCTAAGCCCATAAGATATGCCTTGTGCAGTTTCTTTGTCGTGCTGGCCGGGCACACCCTCTGGGTGGAGAAGAAGAATTCTGTGATTCTCATGTGCCAAACTTCTTCCAGTGTGCCCAAGGCAGCTCAGCGACTGGCCAAAGCTCTGAACCCTCCTGCTCCTGGGCTTGAACCTGTCTTCCGGTTGTCTTTAACTAGTTCCCAGTTATCTTTCTGTTCAGCTCTGTTACTCTCTAGTCTTTGTAGTTTCTTGGTATGATCTGTGTTCCTTTGTCATTCAATGTGCTGTCTTTCAATAGTGCTTTAGTGGCAGAATCTGTATCAGTAAATAAAATAGTGCCAGGCTTTATTATCTAGTCCTTAGGCCAACACCCTGTACACATCACATTAACCTCTTGTAGCATCCACTGCAAAGTGTAATGCCATCTGAACTGCCCACTGGAGACAGTATTCACCCACCCTAACTTCAGATCGGGAGGTATTTAGGTGTCTGTGAACTGACCTGCACCAAAACTTTGCTAAGGTCAGTCTGAACAAACAAAAGTACTAGCTAATTAAGTTCAGTGCTGGTGCCTTAGCACTGTTTAATTTACTAGCAGAGGTTGTAACTAAAGTGTCCAAGCACCAGTAGCCACATGAAATGTGTATGTGATAGCATCATGACTTAGTGTCCTGTTAGTAACTAAATAATTGAGCCTATGTGGCCTGCTGTTCTCATAACCACTTTCAGCAAGCAAGCCTATCCTAATGAAAATGAAATGTTTGGTTCAGCAGCCTGTGTGTCTCTGTACTGTTTGTAGCTGAACCCAGCATTTCTGGATGTTGACCCTTTCCTCTTCATGATGTCTTTTTATCAGCATCCACAACTGATTGTCTTCACACTAATTTTTGGGTAACTTGGGGGAAAAATGGGTTATGAATCACTGGCACATTAGTACTTGAACTCCTCTGTAATGTATACAACACTTTGATGGTTTAGACCTTAAACTTTCTGATTTTTTTCTTGGCTTTGGATAGACCTCCAGGTCACGTACAGTAAATACCTGTGGCAGCTTTTGCTGTTAAAGGTTATGTTCTGACCTTTCAGGAATAGTTTGGGCTCTTGTGAGACCTTTCTCCTTATCTTGGTGCATAACCCCTGCTGCTCCTGGCATTTGGCATTTATGCCTTGTCAATGAGCTTCCAGGTTGCCTTGGATGTGTCCAAGTGTGACATGTGGACCTGTTTTATTTTGTCATCAGGTCTTAAACCTGTTCCCTTTAAACACAATCATGTTTTACATGCACAGCTCTCCTTTTGTTGGTTTCAGGCAGCTAAACTCCTATGGATCTTATTCTTTTCAGGCTTACTCATCTGCATTAAGTCTGTGTCCCATCCTGTTGTGACTGCCTGAAGTGCTCCGTTGAAAATCAGAGAGTACTTCTTGCAGTCCTCTCTGTCTCCTGCATCATCGAGTCACCTATATTGTAGTCCATTCAGTTAACCATGATTTCCCTTCTCAGAACCTTATCCTTACCTCGTAGTACCGAAGACTCAGAAACATAATTTCCATCAGTTCGAGAGCTCCGCATGACATTTTCTGATGGGCTCTGGTCAGGCCTTATGTCCATCCCATGCCAAAACATGAACTGATATCACTGTTCCATTCCGAAGAACACAGCTAGTAATTCCCCTTCCATCTGAGCACAGTCTCTTTGGGCCTGACAGGCTTTAATTGAAAATGCCATGGGCCAATGACTTTGCAGTAACTGTGCTCCCAAGTCTCCTCCTGAGGCTTTGGGCTGTAATTACAGATGCTCCACAGGCGTTTCAGGATTGGCAGCTTGCTTATATTCATCTTTATTCTTTCAGATGGTCTTGTATTTTGATGTTCTGGTTGTTGCATCACGGTTTCTTACCTATTCCTCAACTTCACAAGCATCTGATATGAAAGTGCAAAATGTAGAAAAACTGCCTTCTGCACCTGTACATCTCTAGACATTTCCTTGAAGGCTCTCAGTTCCTGAGGATCTGTTCAGACATGTAGAGGAGTTGGTAACATTTGTTGGGAACATTTGTTCCCAACACTTTCTTTGGAATTATTCTAATTTTATGGCATGAAACTTTTTTCAACATAGTCTATAAAAATAATTGGGGACAGCAAAAACCTTGGCACAAGGGCATCCCTTTGTGTTTATTCCCTTTAAGCAGGAGTTCTCTGGGGCCAGATGACTGAAAAAAGGGAATGTAAGGGATAGAAAGACCACATGGTTTCATTACCAATAAGAAAAAGCATGTAGTTGTTGGAGGGCTTTGATTCTTATTGCATGCTTGACTTGAAGTTACCTACATTGAGCTCACACCTGAACTTTGAAAATTTTTTCAAACATTCCCAAACCTCAATTGACTTCCTATTCAATTTATTTATTCTTTCAAGTGCTTTGTCTTTTCACACATATTCAGTCTTTCCTGAATCACAGATTATAGCCATTAGTTATCACAATGGACCTGTTCCCATGCTTGAAAATGGGATAAAATCCAGGATAAACACTCAGAATCCCACGGATCTGCTAGAGGGTGAAAGAAAGCAGGATATACCTCATTTCTCTCACAGAGGGTAGGAAGTGGAGTCACTGAATTTGAGGGAGATTGTTCCAAGAAGAATACCAAAAATCAGCAGGAAAACAGAATTACTGCACTGATATGGATCAAGGACTAACTTAATTGTCTATTTTTCACAGAATATGGCCCATTCTTTGCCTATACTCCATCCACGCTATTTAATGCACATAATTCCTGCCCTTCTTCATCCTTTTAAGGAGATGGAAAGATGGGGTAGTAGAGGCAGTGGGAGCACTCATGTCCTAAACATCTCTGTGCTATTAACATTCAGGGGAAACTATTGTGAATAAACAGCTGTCAAATAGAAAATTCACATGCAGAATATTTTAATTTCAAATTACTAATTAAAGAAGTACTGGAAATGAAAACTAAGTCTAAAACAACACTGAAGTAACTCTGATTGTGTTCATATCAAATATGCCTGAAATATGTGTTTCGTAATAGTGTTTCTAAAAAGCCTGCGAAATCTAAGACCACTGGTAACATTCTCATTCTCTGAACATTCCCAATGTGTTCAGGTATTTTGGATCAACAGATAAACAGATCTCTGCAGTGTTTGCAACTCAAATAGTGCAAAACTGGGTTGGTGCCAAAGAAACTAGAATTGACTAGAAACACAGACAAACAGAATACCAATTGGCTGGTGTATTTTCACTGCCTGAACCAAGAGAAAGGGAAAAAAAGTAGTAAAAATGACAATTAAATCTCTTCTTTCAATTCTTTATGCACAACAATCTATGGTGTTATTATAATATATACACAAGCAATACATATATTTTATGAAAAAAATCCACAAACCTGTTATTTTTACTGTTGCTAATTCTTTAACTGTGTTAATTTAAAACACTTTCCATTTTAAAAAGCATTTTCATGTAATTCTTAATTTTTATTTTCCACTAAATGAGCTGATTTTATTAAGGATAATAAGATAGAAAACACACATGGAATCACATAAACACAAAAGCATATAGTATGTACAGTATTTGTGCTAACTGATGATAGTACTTTCACTCACAATATTGTCATCCTGATCCTACCTGCAATGCAATAAAATTCACACTAAAAGCCAAGTTTAATGATCTTAACACTTTTTGAAGTGATTTTAAGTAGCAACATTGTGCAAGAGAAAATTTCTCTTTCACTGATCTACTTATGTGAATAAACTTATGCATATTTATTTCTCTTTGAAATCTGCATTCCCACTGACTAAAGATGGTACATAAGAAAGGTCACCAGCAATTCCTTTTTAAAAATCCTGTTTGCAGTTGCTTATATATTTGACTAACTATTATTTTTTTTCCCCTGAAATTCTTTATGGCAGATCTCTACCTCAGAATGTTTTTTTTTAGTATTATTTTATTTTGGGAGGAAAATGGAGGTTTCTTTGAAAACATATCAGCTGTTCCTATGACTGAAGTCAGGAAGAATTATGTGAAGTGCATCACATATATGCACATATGTAATACATGCACGTATATGCATGTATGTTATATATTATATAAAGCATATCTGCAAAATGTGTTTATTAACCATTTTATGAAGACTAAAGCTCTCTCAAAACTCTTTCTTTTCAATCTCCCAGACATTTGAGACATGGCCTTGAAATTTGTCTTGAGATTGAATGGAGAGGAGCAGGAAAGGGGATCTGCAGAAGAAAATTGCCTCTTGCTGTCCTCTTGAAAACCTGTCTAAATTTGGCCAAGTTGGTAAATTGTAGTTTGCACATGAGTAGAGATCTCCTAGAGGTAAAAGTCTCTGATGGTTCTGTGCACACAGGTCAAGCTCCAGCTGACAGCAGCTTGCCCTTTCCCTGAGATTACTCCTCTGGGATGCCAGAGGCAGAGCCTGCTCTCCTCCTAACTAGATGCTGCAGAGAAGAGCATCTCTTTCCTTCCTCTTGCTTCCCTGTGGGATTCAGGCAGGGTAGGAGGAGGGAGCTGGCTGATGCTGGTGCAGATCAGGCGAGGGGAGATGGCTTTGGGAGGCCTGGAACCACAGGGAGCCCAGGGAGAAGAGAGGAAGGGGGACCGCAGAGTTGCTGGGGGGCAGCTGATACAGTGAACAGGACAGCTTCAGAGAGAATCATAGAATCATAGAATCATTAAGGTTGGAAAAGACCTCTAAGATCATCGTGTCCAACCGTCAACCCAACACACCATGCCCACTACACCATGTCTCTAAGGGCCTCATCTACACATCTTTTAAATATTTCCAGGGATGGTGACTCAACCACTTCCCTGGGCAGCCTGTTCCAAGGCCTGACCACTCTTTCAGTAAAGAAATTTCTCCTAATGTTCAATCTAAACCTCTGATCATGGGGATACTCTGAGCATCTGATCATGGGGATACTTGGCTGCGAAAACAGACAATAGCAGGGAGAGAGAAGAGTTTTAAAACTACAAGGGGGAGGGGAAGGAGACTGCAGTGAAGGGGATGGTCAGTCAGGCTGAGAATAGTGAAACAGAATACAGCTGGATAGAAAGGCATAAAAGCAGTAAGGACAAAAGTATGGGCTGGATGACATGTTTTTCTCTCCAGAGCCTGAGATCATGGACATCTCTGCATGTCTTAGATGAGTACATTTTATGAAATCTGCTGCTGATTAGCCAAAATTATTATTGGTGGCAGCTTCTAAGGGAGCAGAGTATGGCAGGCGAGTGGGGTAACGGCTGAAATTCAGAAGAATCAAAAGATCTAAGCAGTAGGATACAGTGACAGGCAGAGAGACACTGGTGAGAAACTGAGGGAAAGATGCTGCTGTAACTGGGGAAGACCATGTCAGACCACAAGCCAGAGTGATATGGAAATGTACCAATTCTGAGATACTAAAGCAAGACTCAGCAATAACACCAACCAGAGTATGCAGGGAAGAAAGAGAGAAATTAAACATTCAACCAAGCTTGCAAGCTGAGAAGGAGATTGATAGTGGGTATATTCATGGCTATATGGGGATATTTGCAGTGTGAGTGTCAGAACTTCAGTTTGCTGAAAGTGTTAGGTGGCATCAGAAGCAGAGATGTGTGATTGAGCTGCACAAAAAGGTTCAAGCTAGTCAGATGAATGTAACAGTTGTTCTTTTAGTTATGACAGATATATCCCTGAAAAGGTCTGATCTTCTACATGTGAAGACTACCAAGCTCATTAAGGGACTCAGCTACATGATTCTAAATAAATAAATGAAAGTCTGTGACTAGACCCTCAAGGCAAATTTGCAAAATCTCAATCTGAAACTTTCTGGTAGTTAAACCTGTCCCCTTCTCACGATCTCTGTACAGCACTGGACCTGCTAAGAGTAATACATAGAGTGATCTGAATATGTTATTCATGATGACAAGTGGGACAGTGTCTTCTGTCTGAGGGAATGCTAGTAGGGAATTCTTTAGTTTGGGAGTTTCTCTTCCTGACCAGCTGTCCAAATACTAATAACAGAACTACCGACAACAGAAAGTTTATGTTTGGGCTACACAACCTGATTAAATGTTCTTTTCCGGTTGACTGGCAGTAGGATGGATCTCAAATAGGGCAGAGCAGGAACTGCTATCAATATTCTCTCTGCAGTGATTTTATCTGTCAAGCTGCACACAGCTTTCTGCTTTGGTTTTACAAAGCCAAAATCTTTAATAGAAAAAATAAGAGATACCATGGCCTGCCAGTTTCACTGCTGTGTCCCTGGTTCTCCGTACCCAGCTCCAGTGACACATTGTGGCCATAACCTTAATGTTTATGACTCGCTTGCTCTTCTGGCGTGGTACAAAACAACCCCCAAGAATCTAGTGTATATTTTTCTCACCTGTATAAGTACTTTGTTTTCAAGATTTTCTTTTGTTTTCATTACGTTGCCATTGTGGCCGTGAGCTATTGTGTGAAGAGTTGCAGCACTGCACTTGCAGAGAACAAATTTGTATATTTTAACTGCCATTTTCTGATTTTTAAGCCCTGTCTTGTTAGATTTCTTTATTTTCCTGAATAATAATAAATGCCTCAATGATGAACCTAATTTGGAAGACAACTGGAAGCTACTTCATGTAGCTCTTACTTACCTTTTTTAAATTTTATTTTGGTAGCTAATTCCAGGTGGGACATAAGTATCACATCCTTTTTTTACAAGGATTTGACTGAGTACATAAACATTATATAGTATGAATGACATTTGATAACAACTGCTACAATATTCTTGTTCAACCCAGAATGGCAGCATCTTAGCTATCATTTACTGGAAGTACATTTTGTAGTGAAAAGCTTTAACAGACCACTGTTTAAACTCTTCCCAGAAAACCAAAATGATGAGGACAGGGTAGCAGAGAAAAAGTAGTGCACTTCAGACCTAAGAAATATCATGAAAGAAATATCATGGGCAAGTGAGACTTTCTTGAAAAAATTGAAGTTATGAGCTGGAGTAAAATTAGCAAGTGGGAATGTAGGAAGCTCTGACAACATAACCTGTTAAAAATAGATGTTTTGTAGCTTGTCCCACCTGTTAAAATTTAAAGAAGAAATTAAAGGAAAAAATGAAAGAAGTTGAGCACTTCTACACAGTGACTGATCCACCATAAAATCTCAGTTTCTCTCTGGGGTGTCCTTCCCTAGAGGGATAAGTTCTTCATAGGGGCTACACACCTTTAGAAACAAAAAGATGATTCTGTGTTTTGTATGATGCAGCATTTATGAAAGCATACGAAAAAAGCAACGTGTGAGAATATCAGCAGTACTAAAGTCCACCCCTCATTCTGTTGCTTGAAATATGACTAACTGATAAACATTCAAAACCAGGTATTAGGAGGAAATAACCCTCCTTGAAGCTAGCAGAATTCAAACTGGAAGCAAGTAGCTAATTTTCAACAGTGAGAATCAATTAACTTATGGGGCATAGCTTTTAATAGCAATTGAGGCAGAGGGTCTTTCTGAATAGTTACACATTAGTTAAATCACAAGTTCTTTAATAATTGCTGGTCAACTTAGTTTGTGGTTTTTTTGTTCAGGCTGGTGAATTATTTTCTTCCTGTCTTAAAAATCTATAAACCAATTGCAGTAGTCCCATATAATCTTGTGATATTAAGTGAAACCTTGATTCTTTCTTCGGCTCATGGATTTAGGGACAAGGTCTTGAACAAAAGAATAAGTAACTCTGTCATCATGAAGGGTGTACAACTCAATAGCAAAGAGACATAACCAAAAGGGGAAGTTCAACTAGATGTTTCTGAGACACCTCCTCCCTTACTGGGGAGGAGAGATGAAGCTTTTCCCAGTGTAAAAGATGTATGACAAGATACAGCTGTCCTTGCATTCAGAGATGGGGATCATTAACATCCTGAGTTGGGTGCAACTCCTTGTATATCATCAGGCTGAAATTTTGAGTCACAGGCTTGTCATATTATTCAAATAAATGGGGTCATACTAAGTGACACGTTCTTGGACACTGGGAAGGTTTGGCCCCCAAGGACTTTATTCGCCTGTGCTAATTCTGCTTATCAATCAACTGGTCGTTCACATTTAATCCTGGCACTAAAACATTCTTGCAGGAGAATCTTAATTTGTGAGCTCTTTGTGTTCTCTTGCGAGTCAAGAAGTTAAACTAATTTGATATTGCACTCCCTTGATAATGAAAAAGGCTGATGAGAATAAGAGAGAGTTTACAGTAGTGTGTCTCATTAAATCATTTTGCATTTCAGTAGTAGAATGGTTTATCTTTCAAGTGGTGTTTGTAATACAGGACAGATAAAAAAAGCTGTCCAACAATCACACTAAAAGTATAAGTGTTCATTATTTTTATTACAATAACATTCAAATTTCTGCTAAAAATCATGGCTGAATGGCACTAGAAGTTGTACAAAAAGCCCCAGATCCATCATTGAGATGTAGTATTGCCAATGGCTGCAATTTCTACTGTACGACCTCATAATTTAGACTCGAAGTCCTAGACTGATGTGAGTATCCCAGTTTTAATTTAAAACATAAGAATGCATTTCTAATCTGGTGATGGTGCAGAAAAGCTTGAGAACACAAAATAGAAAGGTTAGAAAAATCAGAAGGCAGAAAATAGGAGAATTTACCCTTCAGGGGGAAAAAAAATCATGTGCATTTAACACTTCCCAGGAGAATTGGGCTTATTCTGTCCAGTCTAACCACATCATTCACAAGTGTGGCCTCCCTAGGTGCATCCAAAGAAAAGCATCTAGGAGTGGGCTGCTAGGAGGTAGCATGAGGTGGGGAAAGCTCTCCTCAGGCCAGATGAACTGTCCTTGTTACAACTGCAACCTGGTCCTCATCACCATTTTTCCTTGTGATCCTTCCCTCATGACATGACAGAAGCAAATCAATTTGTTAGACTTAATCCCTACTTCTTGGTTGCTGCTGAACTGCCTGAAGAGACAGGGATGCTGAAAGCAGCTGTACACTGGATTATTTTTTCTGATGGGCTCCATGAAGCCCCACTGGATGTGAGGTGAGCATCCCTGGATCATAATTTTGTCATAAACATGAAGGCATTTTGCTGATACTTACTTATGTATGAACACAGTGAGATGAATTTTACCTTCACCTGTAATTAAAATGGTGTGAGGATCAAGATTTATCAGAGAAGAACCTGCTTAAAACCAAACCCAAAACTTTCCTTCATACAAGAGTGATTTCCAGGCACAGCAATGTGCTTATCTGTGCAAGAAGCCTTCTTGATCATATTCACATAATAGTCTACTTACTGCAACATACAATAATGCGATGTATGATTCTAACGACAGAACAGTTATCTTTAGCCATAAACTCATAAATAAGCTTCTTTATCCAATCAAATGTGCTGTCCTTTTCATTGTTGCAGCGTGTGCTTGTGCTACTCTAAAGCAAATTTTTATATGCTTATTAACATAACTGTCACATAATATCTCTTCTCCTGACAAGAGAAATACAAGCCCTTATTTTTCATACTTTTTGAATAAAAAATATTCTAGAAGTCCTTTTATAAAAATGAAGATTAGTCTGAATTGAACTCAAATAAGGCAGATCTTCAGTATTTACTGTTTAGAGGGGAAAACTAAGGTCTAGGAGATACCTAGTCCTGGATGCGCTCATTAAAAAGATGCATAAATCAACCAGTTTAACTCACATTCACAGGTAAAAAAACAACTTACCGACATCTAAAATGATCATTTACAACTTCAAGAAACAAATGTTCTTTTAGCTTAAGGGTGAAGACAAAGAGGAGAAAGAGGTGCTGATTTCTTATCAGAATATGAGTAGAAACACTCTCATGATGCCAAAGAGATGTGTTAAAGGTTCCCAACAATGATGAAAAGCAGGTCACTTACATAGGTGCCTAAATAGGGGTTAATGAATATTTGGCCATGTGTAGCCTCTGTGCAGTGCTGCAGTGTTCATGAATCAAAGAACGGCAGCATCTCTGCAGAGTGCTGAATGCTAGAAAATGTTAATGAGGCAGTATGCAGAAGTCATAACTGTTGCCACTGTCAAGTGGCCATGAAAATGATTATCTGGTAAGATATTGGAGGCAGAGCTACTATCCCCTAAATTCTCATGGAACTCATCGGATTTACTAACTTCTCATTGCATCAAGATTTTTAGTTTGTCATGGCAACCTAGGAACAGATAGAGGAGTAGGATGCCATCAGGCAGCAGTCATAATGCAAGCATAAGTTAAATGACTCTAAAGTTAATGATCCAAATTCTTCACTGCAGCCGCGAGGCACACAGTGTAACTTGGGGGAGGTGCACAGATGCTGTGAATTACTTTGGATGCCATTACCATGACCCTGGGCCAGCTGTGTATCAGACCAGACCGGTGGCATAAGTTACAATATTCTAACTGCTGCTGTGAGTGGTCCTGAAAGGCTGTTGTGGCAGCCATGTAATGCCAGTGTCATGCTGAGTCCCTGCCAGGCTTTTTTTCTCTTCCTTCCTTGCTCTGGCTGTAGGGTTGAAGGTAACATGGGAACTGCTACATTTTTTCTTCCCTGCTAGAAAATTACCCCACTCTGAATAATCTTTCCATTGCTGCTGGCCCTCTTAAGTCAGTAAAATGCTGTAAGTCATCTTGAACTCAAGGGACAGAGCTCAGACAGTTGCATTCGTTTCTGGTTTACATTCTATTTTATCGTAATAGCATGGACACTAATTTTGCTTTAATTGTAAAGCCTAGATCCAAGAAAATGCTTTTAATGGTGTCAAAAGACTATTCACCTGGGTAAAAAATGGTAACTGAAAAGCAATGTTATTGACAAAATTATCCGTCAGTGCAACAGCATCCTCTCTACAGTTTTCACAGTGTGATGCTATTAGTGCATGTTAAAGCTGCCTGCCTGCTCTGCTGCCTGCTTTTTAGTGATAAGTATTATCTATTATATTGCAGGGGCTTTTGGTCAGAGCATTGTATATTTTGCAGTTTTCTGAGTATATTTCAAGATCTTCAGGTTTTATCATCTGCAGATAATTGTTACAGACAAACTAACAGAAATTAAGCTGGTGGAAAAACAGGAGGAAACATCTGCAGCCAGGGACACCAACAAACAAAAGTTCAGAGGTAGCAATTGAATCATGTGAAACTAGGACAGACCTGGCAGGGAACAGCCACTGTTCATCTGTGCAATAAAATCCACGCATTTGAAGCCACAGCTGTAAAATTAATGGGGTTTTGGTGAGCTGCCACTCCCTGGGGATAACAGCCAGCCTACATGTCTAGATTTCTTACATTGTCCTTTCCTTATTCTGGTAACCTAGGCTGCTGAAGTCCTTTTTACATTGCCCTCCTCTTATTTTTTTGTTCCCGTGGAATATGCCAGGAACTCTCATAAAGCAGTCACTGTATTAAGGAGACAGAAACTCCCAAAGCCTGGGTAAATGTCAGCGCTGTGGAGCAACTTTCACCCCTGAAAGGTCACAGACTGCAGTTCCAGCACATTGTGGGCCAGTCAACAAGCAACCAGTCAAGCATATCAGTTCAGCAAAATACCACATTATTACATTTATCTGGCCAGCATTAGAGAGCTCCAGTCCCCTGCTTTGTTTTCCTTGACTTTGAATGAATGAGGTGGCTTTCGTAGGCCATCCTAAAGCTGTTCATTCAAAGATTAGAAAAAGGCCACGGTGTCTGATAGGGGATTTAGACTGAATGAAAACACCTAACACCAAAACCGTGATCCTCAAACCCTCACCCAGCTTCTGTCTAATCCTCACCATTTACATTTGCTAAATACCTAGGACAGAACATTAAAGTTACCTGGTAGCACCTCAGTTGCGATGGGGCCAGAGAGCTCCTGGGACAAGCCTGCATCTGAGTCTTCCTTTTCCTGTGTCCTGAGCTAGTATTTGCAGAGAGATGAGTCTTTGTCTTAGACACTTCCTCCTACAAAAAGCAGTACCTTGAAAGACAGCGGTAATTCCTGCTCTTTTTTTTTGGTTGCTCTTTTTTTGTTTGTTTGGTTGGTTGGTTTTGAGGGTAGAGGGAAAAGGGTCTAAGAAGTTTCCAGGCTGCAAATTCCAAATGGAAGACTCTGCTGCCTGGTAGTGCTGGGGCACTAACTCAATGCAAACCCTCTCTTCAGGACTTCCCTTTAGGCTGCTCTGTGCTTGGTGTACTGCTTTTTGTGCGTCTAGCTGTCCTGTACCGGGGTGTCTAAAGGTTAGGTACCACACTGCTTAACATTTTGACGCCTAAATTCTTGTGGGTTCTTATATTTTGTTGATTCTGACTCGTTGCTGTGCATATGGGGAATATTTCGGGAGTAAGAATTTTCTAATCAATCACATTTGTCAATAACTGAATTTGAAAAAGTGTGCCAGGAACAGGTGCTTAGATTTCTTGAATTTACATATGTATACATTTTTTTAACCCAACAGCAGCACTAGGAAGACAGCAGTGGTGTATGCTACTAGACCCTTCACACTCTTACTGATTATGTATCGCAATACAGTAGAGATTATATATTGATTCCATAATATTTTTAAAATATTAGGTGAAGTTTTCACAATCACCATGACCAATGGTTTAGAAGACTAGTGATAAATCACTCAGCTGATGATTACTCACTGCTAATGACGACTTCTCTCTGGATGATTATTCTATCAGGGATTATTGCACAACCTATGAAAGTTTGTAAAGCTGTGTTTTGTGTGGGTGAGCCAATACTTCGTAGAAGGGCTCTGCATGTTACAATTTTGCCATTTGCTAGGGCAGGCTGCCGATCTCTGCCTTCACTTTTCTGAACATTATCAGAACATCTAATTTCTATTCTGCTTTAGGGTCATGCTAAGTTACCAATTTAAAACAGTTGCTGTGAAGTTGACAGTTTTAATTTGTTCCACTTGATATGCTAGTAGGCTTATTGTCTGTTCAAAGTAGATTTTGTGGTTCTGAAAGAGACAATTTCTGTATTTTCTCAATGCAGTGCAATTTGTACCCATATTGCATCTTCAGACATCTCCTTGGGGGCAAGTCTAATTGAAGTTGCTTGATTTCTGTTACCAATCACAGCCTTTCCAAACTGTTTTTTTTTTTCCCATCGCTAATGCTTTAAGCTTCTCCTGTATTAGCATGCCCACTCAGGTGTAACATTTTCTCTGAGTCTGTCTGCTTGACCACAGCCCTCTGGTTTGCTTTAGTCAGTCTCCCAGCCAACATTTAAAAAGCACCTGATGAGCTCTGAGACCGTCTGATACTGATGAGAATTTATTTATTCTTTCTTAAAATGATTGCATGTAAGTTAAGCCATAAATCTAGCTCTGAGTCACCTTTCAGCAAGTTGCACCTTAGCTGGACTCCCAACAGAGGAGGGCAGGATTCAGCAGGGATGCGAGGACCACAATCTGGATCTCTGTCATTCAGTAGTCATTTAAGGGGGCAATATTTCAACAGTTCCTAAGCAAGTCACTTTACTGGATCACCGTGCAGAACTGTACGTGCATTTTTTCTTGGGAAAAGAAGGATTTGTTGTCAGTTTCAACAGTGCGCAGTGGGTTACGAAGGGGTAGACATAAGTTTGTATGCACTTGCATTGGAATTAATTGTAAAAGAGAGGGTGAGGGTGGAAATTTCCATGGGAGTACATTCTCCCATGGAAAAATATACAGATGTAACAAGCACTGCTTTAGATTTTAGGAAAAGCATATAAAGTATTACTTGAGGGCTTTACATCTTTGATTTCAGCAAGATGGCAAGAGCTTGACCTTTGTGGATATCTTCTATATCAAAGTTATAAACAAAACTCTGTTAAGTGTATTATCTCATCATGAATCGTCTCATGATCTGGGTTATTTTTTGACCTTACTGTAACTTGCATTTTAAATATCTTTGGTTTGTGATGAATTTGTGTTAGACTCATATTGTAAGGATATAGCAAAATGACTTTTTTTTCTTTCCAAGTAAATAGCTAATCATGCAAAGCTTTTTTCTTAGCAATTGATGAGCTGTTTTCTTCCATTTGGTTTTCCATCTGCACACAAGGCTTATCCTCCCTCTTTCAACATTTGAATTTTTTGTATTTTAGAAACAAATGTTTGAAGTTGGATGTGCTTTTTACTGAATAGCTGTCAGGAAGAAAGACAATGAAGGAGGAGAGGCAAGAAAGACTGACAGGAGAACCAGGATGTGTGTACCAGTGCCTTCAACTCCCCTTAGCATGAGCAGTCTTTGCAGTTGGGGGAACCTCTGTCCCTGGCTTCCCTTTCCCTCCCCTCAATGCCAGCTTTTTCCCATTAGGAAAGGCACTTAATGAAGAAGGCAAGCAGGGGATTTGGGTCACACAGAGAAAGGGGGAGGATGGAGCCTATGACAGGAGATGGTCAGGATCGTTGGCAGGAAAGTTGTTTCTTGCAGTCTCAGCATGGTGGTATATGTTCTAGCTGCAAAATACTACCAGGGTAAAAAACCACTTGCTTCTTACTCTAGACTTTCGGTCCAGTAGATGGAATATTCATGGATCCTCTCTGTCATGTGATCTCCATATGCTGAAACATTGGCCTGGCTACCAAGTGTGTAAGGCAGGAGTCAATTGCAAGTTTCCTGCAAACTGTGCAAGGTATGTTTTATCATCTTTGATTTGGAGATGGGGAAATGGGACACAGAAAATTGAATAATTTAGTTGTGGGAACAAACATAGCCAAAGCTAGTAACAGTAGCAGAATTAAAGCACTCCCACTGCCCAGTTTTATCTCTATTTCATTTATGTTTTGTCATGTCGCTGCATACAGAGACTTAAAAATTAATTTAGCTTGTGAAATAACTTAGGATACTAACTCAGATCTTTACTAGGTCAGTGTATTGCAAACCTTCACAAATATTTTAGGGTGGCTCAGCGGCAGCTACATCATTGATTATGAATTAGCTGATACTTAGACATTGTGAAAACAGTCTAGACTCAGATCCAGAGCTAACACAGACCCACACACTTCCATGGAAATCACACTTCTTGAGCAAGTTCAGCATTGCAATATTTCCCTAAGTAGTAATATATACTGGGTAGAGTATTTCAGAAATTACAGTATGGATGTTATGGACAAAACTGGCATGCAAAGAATCATTATTGTTAATCCTTAATAACATTTTATACGCACAAGGGTCCAATTGTACACCATAAAGAATTTTTTATTTCAAATGTCTTTTTTAATGTGCAGTATTTTCATCCCATATGTAACATTATAAGAGTTTCCAATTAAATAAAATTATGTGTAAGGAAAATCTCATTTTTATACAAAATCTAAACTTATAATACTAAAAAGATACAGGTCGAGAAAGGCTATTATTTTTGTTGCTTGTAAATATAAAGGTATGTAAGGAAACTTCTTCCTCACAGGGTTGATGATCTTTGAATGTATTATTAAGGGAAAGTGAATTCCTCAATAGAAAATCAGCATTCAGGCTAAGGTCCTGAGGATGTATTTGGATCCTTGTAAATCTTTGCTGATAAAATTCTATCACAATTTTACCCCAAATAATGATGCTCTATTTTGATTTCTAAGTTAAATCATAGTGCATAAAAATGCATGGAACTGGCAGACTTTACTAAATCATGTTATGAAAGATTAGAATTGTTCTGCATAAGCCTCAGGAGACTTGAGGTAGTCCATGAAGCTTTCATTAAACTTTTTCTCCTGAATTTGTCATGCCATTAACTGATAAAATACATGTACCAACAGACTTCTAGCTATGTTAGAACTTCCCAAATCCAGCAAGATCTGCTGTATACTTATTTCCTTGATAGAAAAGTTTTCAGAAGGTTCAGCTTTCTCATTTAAACCAACTTCTAGCAAAGAAGAATGCTTCCATAATGAGTGTTTTATACTTTCAACACATGGTGGCTATACTAATTCTGCCAATACCATGGACAGTGGAACAGTGAGTATCATTCATCAAATCTCAGATACTGGGAAGAGTGGATTTTTTTTCTTACATTCAGCAGAACTTAATAAATTGTTTTTAGAAAGGCTCTTTGCCATTAATATATAGTTTACATATACTACAGCCGTTTTAAGCCACTGAAACTATCCATGATACATATATTCATTACTGTATGGTAATCATACAGTGGCTTTACTGGGTCAGCACACCAAATTGCGACGTATATCAGTTTGTCTGCTTTTAAGAGAGATTGGAATGGAGATTTTATAGTCAGAGATACTAATTCTATTATAATTTATTAGAGTTTACATCAGCTGTTGACATTTTAAATCCATAGTCCAAATTTATTAATTGAGCTCAGCAGTAGAGCTTCATATTCAGCTTACTGTTGACTCCTACAATTTATTGAAAAATGATCTTGCTTCACCTTATGTATCAGAATCAGTTTGCAGAGAGCTTTTCTGCTGCAGAGGTATCTGTATTAAATTAGTACCACAGATTAAAAGAGAAGGAAATGTTTAAAATGCCATTAAAATTGAGCAGTAAATCTTTCACTTTAAAAAAGAGAGGAGGAGGATATCTCATTTCTCATTTCTCATCAAAGGTAGGCAACTAATTAGTCTCACTCTAATTAATACTTGGGTTATATAGAAGATGATTGATTCTGTCTAGATTTTTATCCTTTGAACATATGGCAACAAGAAACATGGAAAGTTTTAATCTTTCATGTTTGTGCTGGTAACTTAAAGTGTGAATGTATGGGTTATGCACAGGCAGTGGTGGATTATTTTGGCTGCAGAGATAAGTGCATGCTATTTAATCACTTTTATTTCCACTGTTTACAGCTGATAAAGAACAGATCTTGGCCATGCAGAAAGCATGTTGACCACCTATACAGTCTACAGATGGCTTTTGAAAGTGTATCCAGACTGGTGATTCCAGTGCAGAGCAGAGAACATAGCAATAATGGCGACATTATTTTTTCTTTCCAAGTAAATAGCTAATCATGCAAAGCTTTTTTCTTAGCAATTGATGACCTTGAGCCTAAAATTTAGGCTCAAGGTGAGATGCAGAGTCTGTGCCCAAGATGGCGTTCCAAAAAACCAAGTAGCCAGTCTCAGTTTCCTACAGCCAGTTCCATAGGGCTGCACACTCCTCCAGCTCCTGCTTGTTCCCCTTCTTTTAAGTGTGATGTTTGAATCCCCACTCCCATGCACAAGCAGACCCTGACATAGGCTCAACCAGGGGAGGCTTTGGAGCTCCAACCTGCTTCCTCAAATAGGAACAGCTTCCATGTGCTCTGCAGAAATTGCTTGCCCACAGGCTAGCATAATACAAGCTTGCCTGGAGTTGTATGAAAGCAGACCCAGGGGAAAACGGGTTGAACAAAAACGCTTGCTGAAGACGGTAAATGATATGATGGAGGAGAAGGGTAAAGGGTCAACTCAGGAGCCCAGGAACATCAGCTGTTAAGCAATCTCTTGGACTGCTCATGTCTATAGCTGGGCCTGCCCATGGTAGGAGGGGTGCCAGAGAAACAGTTGTCAGATAAGTTGTAGCTTGTGCTGTTTTTAACACAGGCCAATTACTAGTGTCTCCATTTTGGGGAAAATTTTACTCCCTTTTCCAACCCCCCAGCCCTTCATTTGAGAGATGGTGATTTAGAGAAAGAGTTTTCTAAGCTGAGTGTTAATTTAACTTAGAAAAAGTTAAATATGATAAGCTCAAACAGGTGCATATTTTAAGCTCTGTCATCTTCATTAAGGGTTAGAATTTCTCCTGGCTGCAGAGAAGCTTTTGCCAGGAAGGCAGGGCAGATTTCTGACAAGAAGGATGCACAACCAAGTTCCGTAAGTAAATGAATGCTGATCTTAGCATGCTGCCCTCTCTCACTTTCGGTTGCTTTCTGTGAGCTCTCTGCTTTTGTCTTTCTCCGCCTTTCTCCAGTGTCCTTTATGCCATTGATCTTTTTTTTTTTCCCTTAAACTAAAAAGGGGAGATGGGACTGTTTTCCAAGGAACTGGATAGAAATCAAGTGCAAATTCTTATGCACAGATGTTCTAGAAGGTGAGGAGATGCAGGCAAATGCAAGTTTCTCTGTGTCACCAAACACTGGTCCACTGCAGACTGCTACAAGGACCGGGCCCCTGCCTCAGTGGCTTTCTGCACTTCTGCTGTTCAGAAATGTTTCCTGGCACAGGTCACAGCAGCACATACTGCAGCTCTTTGCTGACTGCTACTGTGCTGGCCTGCTACGAACGGAGAGGATTGTTGAAATGTGGACTTACCACAGCCAGACTTCTTTCCTGTTCTGCATATTTTCCTCTTCCACATGTACATGGCATATAGAGGTAGGCTGTTACTTAAACATAGCTGCTCTTTGAGCCAGCAAAACTGCTGTTAGGCGATATCGGTCAGTAGTCACCCACTGTTCAGTGCCATCTTTCCAAAATCTGACCTGTCTCAAAGTCTCTCTGTAACATGAATTAGGCCCATGATGCTTAAGAGTGCACAGAAAACAAGGCAAAAGAAATTCACTCATCCTGAAAAATAATAAACAGCATAATTTGAACAGTATATAATTGAACAATGTTACTTCTGTAAGCATTTTCTGGCCTTAGCTTGTAAATGAAATAAATTCCTGATAAAGAAATATGTGGAAATCCAATATCATTACTTTACTTGTTCATATAACTTGCTAGAGAATTATTTTTCTGTAACAAAGCATATTTTCTGCACTGTTGAACTACATCCATCTTAGCGGGATCTGCCCCTTTTGGATTTATATATTTACTTGAGTGGGTGGCTTGCCTGCTTGAGAAAGGGAGTTTCTTGAATTATGAAAACAAGAAAATCTCATATCCACAAACCACTCTCTACAATTTTTATGACACAATATAAGTGTTAACAGAATATTTATTAATTTTCAATCATAATAACCAGTAACTATTCAGGTTTTTGCTTCGTCAGTAGTTTATGAACTGGCAGTAAATCTTATAGTGCTTTGGTGATTCACCTGAATCTGGGAAGAGAGTATTTCAGTGAACTGGATATGAAGCCACTGTCCTTTCTTTTTTCCTAGTATTTCCAAAGTACTTCTGCTTTTGCAAACTACATCTTGAATGGCACCAACTGTGAGCAGTTTGTTGCTCTGTGATGAGGCACTTTGCTTTCTTGGACAGAAAGGGAGCTTCAGGAGCCAGACCCTCAGCTGGTGTGAATATATGAATAGTGCTGAAGTAAATATACTGCCATTTAGGCTGCCTCCTGATGTTTCCTTTCACTCCCTTAGAGTGATGTGTGTCATCCCACTCACACAAACCTAGCATTGCTGATGTTATTCAAGATGCTATTTGCAAAGCAGAAGGGCTTTGCTCACTGTAAGGATAAAGGGGCAGCGGTTCTCTATCCAATTCATTCTCTCTGCCACTGAAAAGCTGTTAACAGGCTATTGGCTCAAGCAAATCACCACAACATATTTACTTCCAAAGCAGAATGCAGTAAGCAGTTACTCAAGGGTACATCAGTAAATTGAAGACAATAGAATTATGGTAGTTTACTCCAGCTGAATGTTTGCCCTAGTTTTTAAGAGCATTTTTTTAATATCTGACCAAGACTTCATTTTTCATACATTGGTTTTTATTGCAAATAACTTCCTTTCCTGGTGCCCACCAAATAAGTTAAGGCATCATCATGTACCATACGTAACACTGTATAATAATTCCGTCATGTTGAATCTAGAGACCGTGGAGCAGAGATGGCATTGCATAATGAGTTGAAGGGAGGAAAATAAAAGAGGGGTCATTGAATAATATGCAGCAGAAAGATACTGAAAGAAGACCCAAGGGAGCTCTTCAAGAAAAACAAAAGTAGAGTAGAAGACAATCAGAAACGGTGAAAGATGAGGAAAGACGAGACAGAAGAAAGGTGTTTACACTTGTTTGGCACTAACTATAGGAAGGTAAACACTGCTTTTTTCTTTTTTTTTCTTTTTATGGTCAGTGGTACCAACAACTCTAACATGGATGTTTTAATTAAGCAAATCAATCTAGTTTAAGAAAACTTTTGTAGATCTTCTATATGTATTCCATTTAATTATTAGTGATACTTTTGGTTAATAAGTAGTCATACTACAAACATTATTTTATTGTGATGTGCTAATCATAAACTCTTTGCATTGTTTTTAAAGCTATTAAATGGCTTGCACATTAGAAAATGCTAATTTCTTTACTTTGGCTATAATGGGTACTTCAGGTGACTATCTCAAGTGTAGACGTCTGAGCTGCAGGCTTCAGATTAAGTGAATTGATCATCACTTCTTCTCTGGAGAAAAACTGGAAGAAGGTGATTTGTGTCCTGGACAGTAGTGTAGATGTCAGTGTCTGAGGCTAGATGAGAGAAAATCCATGTGAGGTCCCCCACTACCTTTGAGAATTTGGGATCTCTTGAATAATATCTCCCATCTCCTATAGGTCTTCTGAGTATGAATTTGTTATGTATACATAAGACATGCATATGTATCAAAAATCATTGAAGAAACCTGTATGCAAGTTTGGACTGAGCAGCAGCACAGGTTGCCCAGAGAAGTTGTGGATTCTCCCACCTCGGAGATATGCAAAAAACATCTGGACATGGTCCTGGGCAACCTGCTCTAGGTGACTCTGCTTGCACACTAGGTGACTTCCTAATGCCCCTTCCAACCTCAAACATTCTGTGTGTGTAAATCACAGATTCAGTGATTGGGAATTAACAAATATGTGACACTATTCTACTGAACAAAACACCACCTCCTCGATATCTTCTTGTTGCTAGGGATGTAGAAACGTTTGAAAGACTGAAGTGACAACAGTCATGACATGCAGTCCTATTACAGCTGTAGAAATAAGTATATACAATTAATTACATTTTCCTGGCTGAAGGACAAATTAAAAGAATATCCCATATTATAAAAAAGCCTTGGGTTACAGCTAGTGATCGTACGCAAATGTGGTTAAAACAAAACTGGCTTTTTCACTTCTTTTTTTCTTTTCAGTCTTTGAATCATGTAGCTAATAACACATTCAAAAGGTATTAAAATTTTAATGGAATTTACTATAAGTTACATGCAGACTTTTTTATTCCTAAAAGATAATTATAATTATTTGAATTCTTATCTTCATTAAAGATGTCTAAAATGAAGTTAAAGAAAGCATGTGAACATTCTTCCAAGGCTGAATTCAGATCTGAATACAACATTGCTGCCTTGGAAAAATTTGGTTACTGAAACAGAACACTTGCTTTTAAAAAAAAAGCTAATTCCTCTGTGTGTTACTGGATTATACATTTTTGTCTGCTGTATTGATATGGTTAGGGGAATAATTGCTGGAGTTTAATTTTTTAAACTGATTTGGTAGGTATTCTGCATCTCTGTCAATTGCTCAGAAGAGAATACACCCTGGAGCTAATTAGAAGAGGTAAAATAAACCTACAAGCAGCCTGGTTCCACCTCAGTTGTTATCATAGGGGTTGGATTCTGATACAAAGCCTAAATCTACCACAGTAAAAGTAGGTGTTGGTAAACCAGAGTTTAATTATAGCAATAGTAAATGTAAATTTATAGATTTGTAGAGGTATAGGAAATATAGTCATAAGTTGACAATAAAACGTATCGATGTCTACCTTCTGTAAATTTCTTTGCAGAAGAAAATCTTTGCATATTATAAAAAGGAAGAATAGTTTTGTACTGTCATGCATTTATATTGTAATATAGAGGAATCAAATGCATGAAACAGACACTATGTGCAAATAGGGCACAGAGTAGTTGACCTTATGCCACAGAATTGACAATTCGGAGTCAGCAGAGAGACAGGAAAAGATGGGTGTGTAGAAGACAATGAGAGAATCCTGGTTAGCCCTGCACACAAATAGGTGCCATGTGGTCTAGGTTCTTGTAGCCGTTGTGGTAAAGGAAAACTTTAAAGAGCATTTGAAGGAAGATAATACAGGAATGAAGATGACTTCTGCATCATTTTCTGTACTGATTCTAATCAGTCACAGCAAGCTAAACTCTCAGTCCTGTGCTTTCCTCTCTCCTAGGGCTGTGATCTTTCATCATAGCTAAACGCTGTCTGTGTTCCTCAGTATTTCATGCCATTGTACCAAAATCATGTGATTGCCAGGCATATCCACAGAGCACTGATTTTCCTGAAGTTTCAATTTCAGAATTTTTTTTTTCCTATGTATCTGTGTATCTGTATACACTAATGTATACTTCACAGTCTTGCCCCTGCAGCTTATCCTTCACAGAATCAGGCAGATTTAAAAGTCCCAAGCCCCAAATTTCTGACCTGTACAAATCTGCTGTGATTGAGTCTCCCTGTGGAGGACTGTTATGGTTCCTGAGGTCCAAGTGTGTTCCACCACTTTCCCTTCCTTTGGTCTCATTGTCATGCTCTGTAGGCTCTGATTTGATCTTCACAGCGCTTCAATTTTGTGATCCAGCTACCCTACCGCCTGGTGCCAATGCTCACCTTGGCTGCTCTGTGGGTATCTGTCATCAAAAAAATCTTTTCATGGTCAATCTGTAGTACAACCACAAAACAGAAGGACTGCCAAAGGTTTATAAGACAACTACTCTTTAATTTTGATGGCGCAAATGATGTGTAGGTCCAGACACAAGAAATAAACCATCTATACATATTGCTTATTATACCCAACACCTAGAAATTATCTTTGGCATATGGTCGGAGCCTTCCAGAGTGTCTTTTCCTAAATGTACCTTCTCTTTTAGTCATAAACTCACAGAGTGCCACTCCTCCTTTTTTTTCCGTTTGCCCACTTGTGTTTGTTCATTCATAGCTGATCGGATAATAGAAACAAATTCTCTCTGCCACAAGAGCATGCTCTTATAGTTCCTTTCCCAGTTCTGTGGTTTTAAAGTCTGCATTTATACTTAGTTTCTATGGGGTGTCTAAATTGCAGGATTAAGTAGAGATAAAACAAACTGCTTGGAAGCAGTTTGGCAGTATAACACAGAGCTAAATGAAGGCTAATTTACTCAAATGAGAAATAAAGTATGTTAATACACAGATGCAATATGTGTTGTGGATGATATCTGAGCTTAATTTTACCATAGCTCATCTGCTTTTAATCTTTTGATCAAGTTTAGACAAGAAAAGTAGAATTTGCTTTACTTATCTTGTATGTGCTAGTTTTACACAGGTAGGCATGTTCAAAAATGTACAAGTCCTCACAGTCTGCTCAGCCTAAACAGATATGATGATATGATGCGCAGAGCATGTACATGTTATTTGCCAGTTGTAGGGAGTGTCTGTTGAAACAAATTATTTCCTTACATTAACCCTCCCCCCGCCCGCATCAAATTAAACAGGTAAACCAAGTCACTATACCTCATAGAAGCAATACAGAACCACATAGTGTTTTCACAATGCTTTATGGTGATATTTCATGGTTCATTTTGTCTGCTCTTAGCAACATCACAGATACAGTGTTATTTTTGTGGTAGAATGTACTGTTTTTATAGGAGCCTTTTGGATAAAGAACATACGTCTGTCTTTTTAGCTTTCCTGAGAATGTTGGACAGGTCTGATTATCAAATATTTATTCTCATTTGAGCTTGTAGAACTTACAGTTTATGGTCATTATTTCAATTATATATTACACTCTTAATGCACTTTCTTGCTTTTGTGTTTTTGCCTTGCGACAAAGCCCTGTGAAATACTTTCTTTGACATTAATTACAGAAAGAGCTGAGTAAGTTTGTATGTTTATGATAAAATATTCAGAAGTCAATGGGAACTTGTCCTTAAGTGCTGTAGTTTTTACTCCGCATCTTAAGATGACCAGATGTTCTCGTTCCTAATGGAGTGTTCATTATTTGTTATTGCCATTTTCTCAAGTTGACTAGCTGTTTTATTGAATGTGTTTCTGAATCAGCAGCTGTCAATAAGCCCTGAAAAAGGTGTTTCTGTGCAAGGAGTCTTAACATTTTTGAAGACAATATGTCTTGGGACCTTTGAGACCCCTCTCTTTCAGTAATATTTCTGTCCCTTAGGAACACTGTGTAAAATTGAGGGCTAGATTATTATACTTCTTCGGGAAGCCAATGAAACACAAGCGAAGAACAATAACAACAGTGACTTCCCTGTAAATACACTGCAAAAAAAGGAAGGCTAACTTTTCCATTCACATAGACAGTACTTTAATAAATAATCTCTTCAGAAAGTTCTTGAGCATTACTGAGGCTTCAATGCACTAATTTTTGCACTCAAACTAAAGGTCAGCTTTAAGCAGAGACCCACAGGCAATCTCCAGTAAGGACTTCTAAGCTTAACCCATGCCTGCAGTTCAAGGAGATGATGGGAAGGTCATGGTTGAAGGCAAAGCTTTGCCTCCAAGTCATCCAGCCCCATTCCTTAAACTCTAAGCACTATATGCTAAGTGACAAACAGCAGATTTCTTGTTCCTGGTTTCCTGCCCTTTATAGCCCATGATTATCTGCGTAGCTGAAAGTAGATGATCCTTAGTAGATCCTTAGAACAGTATTGTGGGAAGAAAAGGAGCCAATGTTTATAGACAAAATATATACATAAATTAAGGTATAACCTGGGGAGGCTGGTTGAACCCTCCACCACTGTGTCTACTTTTCAGGGGAAGATAGACATCTACCATCCCAGGCCTTTCCCCATGGGTTATTTGTGCTAACATGCACTCTGCTGTCAAAAGGCAACATGAGCTGGAATTTTGTTACACTTTCTAGAACTGATTTTCTATACTGAGAAACAAACAAAAAATAGCTCAACCTAAAATATGAGTGTCTCCTAACAGTGTTACTGATACTGTCCCCAACAAACGCTGTTTCCAGTGAATACACAAAGTCAAATCACTGATCAAGTGTGCCCTTATTGCAGCTCTGGGAGATGTGAGGTTTCAAGAATCTAGTTGCGTGTCAGAAGCCTCTGGTCTGTGGTGGGTTGGCCTCGGCTGGCAGCCAAGGCCCCATGCAGCCACTCGCTCCCTCCCTCCCCTCAATAGGACAGGGCGGGAAATGGGAAAAACAAGAGTGAGAAAACTCATGCGTTCAGATAATGACAGGGATATCATTTACCAATTGCGTTGTGGGAAAAACAGGCTCGACTTGTGGAAATTAACTTAATTTATTGCTAAATAATACAAATATTTAATTACTAATTTGGATATTGGGAAATAACAACAAAACCAAGACACAAACATTAGGGAAAACACACCCCTCCACCTTCCCCTTGAGAGGCTCAACAGACACCTTTCCTCCCCCTTGTTGTTGCAGCAGGTACACTCTGTCTCCTCCGTGGTGGAATGGGGTGGCGTGGGGGGGGTTGTGGTCTGGACGTTTTGGTTTTTTTCTGCCACTCCATCCTTCTCACACTTTTCCTCTGCTCCTGTGCAGGTCCTCCACGGTTGCAGTCCCTTTGGAAATACCTGCTCCGGTGCCTGGAGCACCTCCTCCCCTCCTTCTCCTCTTGTGCCCAGCTCACAGGGCTGCTTCTCTCACTTTTTTTCCGCACTCCTCACTGCCTGTGCAGCGTTTTTTGCCCTTTCTTAAATACACGTTCCCCGAGGCGCCCCTACCTCGGCTGTGGGGCTGAGCCGTGCCCTGCAGGGGGTGGGTTGGAGCCGGCTGGAACCGGCTGTGTCCGGCACGGGGCAGCCCCGGCCTCTCCTCACAGAGGCCGCCCTGCAGCCCCCCTGCCAGTGCCTGGACATGCATCCCAGTTAACCAACACAGTTATCTTAAAACTTAGTGTGAGAGTATCATGTTTGCATTTCAGTTGAGGACATTGAGATGCTGGGTACAGTATGAATGCACTTCTACTCCAGTTTTAAAAATAGAAATGCATAAAAGTTGAATACTTCAGTGTTTGCCAGTCATCTTGAAATCACTGTAATATAGCTGCAGGTGAAGGTACGTCGGGATGCACTGAGATCAGAGCCAAACTTCAGAGTGAACGCACCAAAAGGCATCAGTATATTCCAAGCTTGAAATCAGTCCTTTAAGAGTGTATTAAACTGGAACAAGGTAAATTTTAAACATGGGGAAATTCAGATGTGATAGGCAACCCTGATTAAATAGAAAGCTTGAAAACTTGTCTCCTTGTGTCCTTTCTTGTCAGATCCCTTCCTCTAGTCTTCTTTCCAGTCTAGTTTTTATTAGTGGTTTCTTGAAAAAAATCCCAAGCAGTATCCTATGCATTTTTAAGAAAATATTCTTTCCATCACCTCAGAGTCTTGGATGTTGCACCCTGCTGCTGGCAGGCCCCTGCTCCTGTCAGTATTCATTCAGTCTGCACGAACATGTCAGCTTCTGCAAAAAATAGAGCAGATGGTAGTAATTTGTCTGAGTTATATATTATTATTCTCATTGACTAAAAAGAGAAACTGAAAGACTCAATGAAATATTAGACTCTGACACATTAAAGACTACTAAAACAGTATGAAATGTTTATGGAATCACAGAAGCACAGAACGGTTCAGGTTGGAAGGGAACTCCAGAGATCATCTACTCCAAGCCCCCTGCTCAAGCAGGGCCAGAGCAGGTTACCCAGGACCATGTCCAGTTGGGTTTTGAACACAACCAAGAATCAAGATTCTACAACCTCCCTGGGCAATCTGTTCTGGTGTTTTATCACCCTCACAGTAAAAAGGTGTTTTGTTGTGCTCAGATCTAATTCAGTTTGTGCCCATTGCCTCTCCTTCTGCCAGTGGACACTATTGAGAAAAGTCTTCATTCCCTCCCATCAGGTATTTAAACATAATGATAAGATCCCCCCTGAGCCTTCTCTTGACAGTCCCAGCTCTCTCAGCCTCTCATTATACGTCAGATGCTCCTTATATGTCAGATGTTCCAACCACTTAATCATCTTCACGACTCTGTGCTGGACTTGGACCAGCATGTCCATACCTTTATTGTATTGGGGAATCCAGCACTGGACAATCCAGATGTGGCTTCACCAATGATGAGTAGAGAGGAAGGATCACCTCAATGGTGTGCTAGCAGAACTCTTTCTAATGCAACCCAGAATGCTCTTGGCCGCCTTTGCTGCATTGCTGGCTTGTGGTTGACCTGCTGCCCAGGACCCCAAAGTCCATCTCTGCAGAACTGCTTTCCAGCCAGTTGGCCCCTGCTATGTACTGGCACATGAGGTCGCTCCTGCCTAGGTGCAGGACTTTTCACTTCCCCTTGTTGAACTTAATGAGATTCCTCTCTGCCCAATTCTTCAAACTGTCCAGATCCCTCTGAATGGCAGCACAACCATATGGTGTATCAGCTACTCCTTCCAGTTTTGTATCGTCTGCAAACTTGCTGAAGGTGCACTCTTTCCCAGAATTCAGGTTAGATGTGAAGCGGTATTGGCTCCAGTTCTGACCCCTGGGGTACACCACTAGTTATTGGCCTCCAGCAGGACTTTGTGGCACTGATCACAACTCTCTGGGCCCAGCTGTTCAGCCAGTTTTCAACACACCTCACTGTCCACTTATCTAACCCATACTTTGTCAGCTTGTCTATGTTGATATTATGGGAGACAGTGTCAAAAACCTTGCTAAGTCAAGATAAAGAACATCCACTTCTCTCCCCTCCTCCCCCAAGCTAATCACCTCATTTTAGAAGGCTATTAGGTTGGGTAAACATGATTTCCCCTTTGCCAACTTGGGGATAAGTTAATCCTTGGATACTTGTCAGCTACTCCCAATCACCTTGTGGGTGCAACCTGTTGGGCCCCATGGACTTATGTTTCTCCAGTTTGTTTGTCCAGGTGGACGTTGGCTTTCCTAACGCCACCCCTGCACAATCAGACAGCATCTCTATATTCCATGCAGATTTCCTGCTGCCTTTGCTTGATTTTCTGTTTGTTGGGATGAACCATTCTTGAGTTTGGAGAAGGTGATCCTTGAATATCAACTATTTGGATTTAGATACATTTTAGGAATAAACTTTTTAAAAACCATATCTTCAGCTGGTGGCAGATAATAAAACTATCATTAGTGATACAAATAAGGTAGGGAAGTTTAATATATTTGGAATGTTTTGTATTAAAATGAGTTAAAAAGAAGCATCTATTAATTGGTAGAATAGATATTAAATGTTTGTAACAACAATTGGGGTAGATATTGTATGTGAGACTATTAAATGAACTATTTAAGGAGATTTCTTCAGCTAATTAATTAAATATTGATTTAATTAATATTGGAACTTTGAAAGAAATGGATGGCTGTGACTGTGATTTTTAGAGTAAGAGAAATTAAGGTGGACCAGTTTCTGGAAACCGATCTTCAGAAAAAAATGATTGGGATTTAGAACTTGCTGAAGAACTTTAGTGTCTAAAAATATAATTATAACCACATACTAAGAACTGCTTTTAGATGGATTATGTATATTTATATTGACAATTGTGTGGTATAATATGGTATCCAGTGTAGAATCATAGAATCATAGAATCATTAAGGTTGGAAAAGACCTGTAAGATCATCGAGTCCAACCATCAGCCCAACACCACCATGCCCACTACACCATGTCCCTAAGCGTCTCATCTACACGTCTTTTAAATACTTCCAGGGATGGTGACTCAACCACTTCCCTGGGCAGCCTGTTCCAAGGCCTGACCACTCTTTCAGTAAAGAAATGTCTCCTAATGTCCAGTCTAAACCTCTCCTGGCGTAACTTGAGGCCATTTCCTCTCGTCCTATCACTAGTTATTTGGCAGAAGGGACCAACACCCACCTCCTACCTCCTTTCAGGTAGCTGTAGAAGGCGATGAGGTCTCGCCTCAGCCTCCTCTTCTCCAGGCTAAACAACCCCCCCGGCAGTTCCCTCAGCCGCTCCTCATAAGACTTGTGCTCCAGGCCCTTCACCAGCTTCATTGCCCTTCTCTGGACATGCTCCAGCACTTCAATGTCCTTCTTGTAGTGAGGGGCCCAAAATTGAACACAGGATTCGAGGTGCGGCCTCACTAGTGCCGAGTACAGGGGCACGATCACCTCCTTACTCCTGCTGGCCACACTATTTCTGATACAGGCCAGGATGCCGTTGGCCTTCTTGGCCACCTGGGCACACTGCCGGCTCATGTTCAGCCAGCTGTCAATCAGCACCCCCAGGTCCTTTTCCTCTGGGCAGCTTTCCAGCCACTCTTCCCCAAGCCTGTAGCGTTGCACGGGGTTGTTGTGGCCCTAGTGCAGGACCTGGCACTTGGCCGTGTTAAACCTCATACAGCTGGCCTCAGCCCATCGATCCAGCCTGTCCAGGTCCCTCTGCAGAGCCTTCCCACCCTCAGGCAGATCAACACTCCCGCCCAACTTGGTGTCGTCTGCAAACTTATTGCGGGTGAACTCGATCCCTTCGTCCAGATCACTGATGAAAATATTAAATAGGACCGGCCCCAAAACTGAGCCCTGGGGAACACCGCTCGTGACCAGCTGCCAACTGGATTTAACTCCGTTCACCACAACTCTCTGGGCTCGGCCGTCCAGCCAGTTTTTTACCCAGCGAAGAGTGTACCTGTCTAAGCCATGAGCTGCCAGCTTCTCTAGGAGAATGCTATGGGAGACAGTGTCAAAGGCTTTACTGAAGTCCAGGTAGACCACATCCACAGCCTTTCCCTCATCCACGAGGCGGGTCACCTGCTCATAGAAGGAGATCAGGTTGGTCAAGCAGGACCTGCCTTCCATGAACCCGTGCTGGCTGGGCCTGATCCCCTGGTTGTCCCGTACAGGGCTTGTGAGCGCCCTCAAAACGAACCGCTCCATAATCTTCCCCGGCACCGAGGTCAGGCTGACCGGTCTGTAGTTCCTCGGATCCTCCTTCCGGTCCTTCTTATAGACGGGCGTCACATTGGCAAGCCTCCAGTCATCCGGGACCTCCCCAGTTAACCAGGGCTGCTGGTAAATGATGGAGAGTGGCTTGGCAAGCTCCTCCGCCATCTCCCTCAGTACCCTCGGGTGGATCCCATCCGGCCCCATAGACTTGTGAGCGTCCAGGTGGCGTAGCAGGTCGTTAACTGCTTCCTCTTGGATTGTGGGGGGTTTATCCTGCTTGCTATCCCTGTCTTCCAGCTCAGGGAGCTGAGTACCCTGAGGATAACTGCTCTGACTACTAAAGACTGAGGCAAAGAAGGCGTTGTACCTCAGCCTTATCCTCGTCCTTGGTGGCAACATTCCCCCCTGCATCCAATAGAGGATGGAGATTCTCCTTGGCTCTCCTTTTGTCATTAATATACTTGTAAAAGCATTTTTTGTTGTCTCTCACGACAGTGGCCAGGTTGAGTTCTAGCCGGGCTTTTGCCTTTCTAATTTCATCTCTGCACGACCTAATGAGAACCCTGTACTCTTTTTGAGTTGCCAAACTAGTTGTCATACTAGTTGGCATACATGCATGGGGCCGAAGTGCAGGACCCGGCACTTGGCCTTGTTGAACCTCATACAGTTGGCCTCAGCCCATCGATCCAGCCTGTCCAGGTCCCTCTGCAGAGCCTTCCTACCCTCAGGCAGATCAACACTCCCGTCCAGCTTGGTGTCGTCTGCAAACTTACTGGGGGTGAACTTGATCCCCTTGTCTAGATCACTGATAACGATATCCGCGTATAGGTAAAGAGGAGAAACAGAGTCATGAGCTTGCCTCTGGCTGCACCACTGTTAAAGTTGAAATGATAATCCACTGCATCTTCTTCTGTAATTTAAGGGGCATGTACAGAGACAGCTTGAAGGAAGACACTCAAAATGATCTATGAATTGCAAAACAATGCAAGACGTAAGGTGCTCAACCTATTGAGTTTATTGAAAAGCAGGCTGAAAGATCATTTCACACATAAATGAATCTGATGGGTGGAAAATTTCTAACATTCTTAGAAAAAGTCAAAACAGGATTCAAGGACTGGAAGTTAATGTTAGACAAAATCAGCCTTAAGGTAAGATGAATTTTACCTGCACTGCAGGTAATTAAACACTGGGGAGGTGATGGACTCACCATAGTTCAGAGAAATATAAACAAGTTTGGATAGCGGGGGGAAAAAAAAAAGGCAAAAAGCTTTATTTCACCTTCTGAGAGCATTCATATTGCCCAAAGAAGTGCAGATCAGCATTAGGTTAAACTGGATTGGAAAATAACATTTCTAATATTTTCTCCAGGGTTTGAAGGAAAGTTTTCCTCCAGGCACAATCAAACAGGTATTTTGTTTATATATTTCATTTTATTTTGTTTTCCTCTCTCTCATCTCAGAGGTGACCAACAGAGTGTAAAGCAGTGCCCTGAGGTGAACTGCGTCACCTGTCTGGGGAATAAAACAATCATTTGCGTTCAGAAAAACACAGCCTGAACAACTGTCAGCACTGAAGTTAGAAAGAAATATTCTTGCCATTCAGATTCACAGGGCTGCAGTTCCTCTTTTTTTTCTCTCCTTGGCAACCTGAAGCGGAGAGCACCTGAAGGATTATTGAGGCGTATATTATTTAGTTCTCTGTTATTTTGGGCCCCTGATGTGCTGCTGTACCCTGAGCTTCCCTGCTTCTCTGCTCGTGCTATGCAACAGTCCCAGCTTCTGCAGAGTGCAATGCTTTAACACAAGGAAGTTGGAGGTTTTTTTTTGTACTAATAAAAGAGTTGTTGGGTGAAAATAAATGGTCTGTGATATCCAGGAAATCAGCCTAGATGACCTGAAGCCTCAAATTCTATGAAGCGATGGAAGGTTAATCAAAGTAATACATAAAAGCACAATAAGGCCCCTTCCTTTAAAAGGGTTATGAACCACAGGATCCAAATATAAATTCTGAGTAGCTCTTGTTCTCCCTCCCCCATTAAGGGGCAATGTTTATGTAGGCAAAAGTTCCATTAAAGTCATCATCACCATTTGCATATGTATTCACAGGACTAAAACAGTAGTGACTAGTTTATCAGGTTAAACCATCAACCCACGTCTGCTCAATGGTTCTTCAAATGACATTGAAATAAAGGAGTTTGCATAAGAACAGGCAACCAGTGTTATTAATACCAACTTCTCCCACATCAGTAGATACAAGTGTTTAGAAAGTTGTGCTGTTTTGGTATTTGTCAGTGAGCAGGGAGATCACTGTAAGGCAACAACGTCAATAAGTTTAGAAACTGAGGTTTCTAATTAAATGTTAACTTTGCCTTGGGCTTGGAAAAGAGATAAGAAGCTGCTTCATGCCGATAAACAAATATGCATGCAACACAACGGGACAATGAGATCACTAACTTTGCTTTGCAATATGTGGAATTATTAGTTTTTCACTTCATTTAAATAAGAATTATAATACTTAACAGAATGTCTGTTTACACAGGTCTAGGGTATGCTCAAGGTTACACTGAAAATGAAAATCAAACTTGATAAGGTGGTCTGTTTGTTGCTTGGCAGTGGTGACAGTTAATCACTACCACATTTTTAGATGAGTGACCTGTAAATTATCTGTAAATCCCTCTGTTTCATGAGCACTACAGGTGATGTATGTGTATAGCCAATGTAAAGAACTTTGCTGAAAAGCCCTCTTAAAAGTCTGCCTCCTCTACCCTTGCATCTGAATCTCCTCATGTTACTTTTCCCTTATTATTGCAGTCTTGTGCAGATTATTTGAGGATATGGTTGTCTTGCAGACTTATTTACAAGGGTGCTGACTTAATGTCTATATGCTGAAATTTGTATTTCCTTCACAGCAGAATTCAAAATTGGAAATTTCCTAGTGCTTATAAGTGGTTGATCTTTTGGTTTGTGTTTTTGGCTGTGTTTGGAGTAGATTTTGGAGAGCTAAAGCTTACAGTCCCCAGGTGAAATTATCTAAGTGACCTGCAAACATTCAGTGTCTTTTTTGTAGAGAAGTGTGGTTCAGCAACGGAAAAGAAAACAAGAACAAAAGTCAAACACTGAATAAAAAGCCATCACTTTGTTCTTTTATCTATGTTGCTTTAGGCAGTCACTAATGCTTTTTCAGCTCAGTTTGATCCAAGAAACTATTTCACTTGAATGGTTTGTACATAATAAAAGCTACACAGAAAATAGAATATGTAAGTGGAGGAAATTATTTTGTTTCCTATCCTTCTCTGTGCTTATAGATGACCTGTTCTGGGAGAGGAATTTTAAAGCATGTGACTTTATCTATAAGGCTGGTAATTGTACTTAAGAAAAGATAATCACTTCTTTTCATTTGTTTCCTTTCTTTCTCCAGCCAAAGGTTATCGTATCAAACTGTGATGAAACAATGTATAAAAGAAAGTGTAAAATAAGTGGAATTTGATGCTACATGATATCCCAGAGAGATCCAGGTTGACGGAGCAGCCTATCCCATCTGTAAACTCAATGAAGATGTAGAAATAAGTGATTTTTTCCAAACGAGTCTATAGAAACATGGTTCAGGCTGAATTTTCAGAATGTGTTCTGACTCACACCAATGGTATCTGGTACCTCACAAAATACATCTGCGGCTACCACTTTCTTTTGAAGTTCTTCCAAACTGATTTAATTCCCTTCTCAGTTTGTGTGTTCCTGCCCATGTTCCCCATGACAGTGTTTGAACCATGAGGAAATGGCCTTTTCTGGGTTGAACCACACTGCAGCCTTTTCATGGAATTGCACTTTCTACACTGCTGTGCAAAGGTGGTGACAAGATTTGCTGGATAAGAACATATGTCGTGGTTTAACCTGGCAGGCAGCCAAATACCACGCAGCCGCTCACTCACTCCCCCCACCCCCAGCGGGACGGGGAGAGAATCGGAAGGGTAAGAGTGAGAAAAACTCGTGGGTTGAGATAAAGACAGTTTAATAGAACAGGGAAAAAAAGGAAAAATAATAATGATAATGATAAAATATACAAAATGAGTGATGCACAATGCAATTGCTCACCACCCGCGCTGACCTATAACCAAGTAGCGATCGGTACTTCCTGGATCACGCCTACCCTTCATATACTGAGCATGACGTCACATGGTATGGAATACCCCATTAGCCAGCTGGGCTGGCTGTCCTGATTATGTTCCCTCCCATCTTGTGTACCTAGCTCAGTCAGTAGGCACGGGAGCTGTCCTTGGACTAGGAGGGCACTTAGCAACAACTGAAAACATCAGTGTGTTACCAACGTTCTCCTCATACTAAATCCAAAACACAGCACTAGAAAGAAATTTAACCCTATCCCAGCCGAAACCAGGACAACATACAAGAGTAAGTATGGCTTTGTAAGGCAGGAAATTCCTGTTGGATGGATAACATGGCTTCTTTTTTCTGCTCACAGGATTATTCCTGGATTTTATTGGAAGACTAGGTGTCGTGGTTTAACCTGGCAGGCAGCCAAATACCACACAGCCGCTCACTCACTCCCCCTGCCCCCCCAACAAACACAGCTTCAGAAATGAGAGATGGAGCAAGGACTTAGACCTATCTGAGGTTCAGGCCCACATTACTGACAATGTAGTTGAACTTAGCTCTTTCTGGAGACACACTTAGGCACACTATTCTATGCCATACATCTCACTGGGAATTGACCATGGGTCCTGTCCTGGTTTCGGCTGGGATAGAGTTAAATTTCTTGCTAGTGCTGTGGTTTGGATTTAGTATGAGAAGAATGTTGATAATGCACTGATGTTTTCAGTTGTTGCTAAGTACCCCGCTAGTCAAGGACATTCAGCTTAGGGAAAAAAAAAACCACCAACAAAACAAGCTTTGGAAGGGAGGGAGCGTAGCCAGGACAGATGGCCAACGGGGTATTCAATGCCTTGTGACATCATGCTCAGTATATGAATGGTAGGTGTGTTCCAGGAAGTAGTGATTGCTACTTGGTTATTGGTCAGCGTGGGTGGTGAGCAATTGCATTGTGTAACACAACTTTTGTATATTCTATTATTATTATTATTATTATTATTATTATTATTATTATTATTATTATTTTCCCTTTTCTGTTCTATTAAACTGTCTTTATCTCAACCCACAAGTTTTTCTCACTCTCACCCTTCCGATTCTCTCCCCGTCCCACTGCAGGGAGGGGCAGAGTGAGCGAGCAGCTGCTTGGTATTGGGCTGCCTGCTGGGTTAAACCACGACAATCCTTACAGTCAGCTACTTTCTGAGATGCTTAATCCTTCTCTCAGACCATGTAGAAAATAATAGCCATATAACCAAGCTGAATCCTGCTGAAGGGCATAAAAGTTGTACACTGTGACTACATCTTTTTGCTACTTTGACTAGTAAAAGTGATAATGCCAAGGAACATTTCTGCATGCTGAAACTTCATCATGTGAGTTGCCAGAACAGTTCCTAGCATGCTTTTGAGCTAATACTTTCTCAAATGATTCCTTGTTATGGTTCAGAATTAACATGGGCCATGGACCACTCTGAGTAGACAACTTGCAGTCAGCTATCTTATATTGGAGGATGATTTAGTAGAATGGATGAAAGCTGTCTTGCCTCGACAGGTCTCTCTTAAAAGTTGTTGCCTGGCACATCTTGTGTACTAGCAAAGTCATTGTCTTAAGTGTTCTCTGTGGGTCAAGCCCTGCTGTCTACAAAGACCACTCATAGCAAGGGAATTTTCTGGGCTCTTATTCCTCTTCTAAGATGAATTCTGATTCAGTGAAAGAGAAGACAAATAGACAATCACCAGTTATTTGGAAGCTTCAAAAAGTGCAGAACATAACAGCAGGCTCCCCTAAGCAAGGTAAATCTGACTGCTGGTCTGTACACTGCCTTCCTCTAGAATAGACTGAAAGCACTTCATTGCCTCTCTATTGGACTTTCGGTTGCTCAACTCAGCTGAATAAAATGAAGTTCCTGTTTTATCCTATAAACATAATCACAGAGAATTTTTTAATGGATTCTTCCTTGTTTCAGTTCCTTTGTTATAGATACACATCTGGTACCAAGAAAACTTGGGAATATCTGGATTTAAAAATAATTCTGCTTAGTTTACACATAGATGTGGGCTTTGTACGGAGAGCTGTTGATCCTTTATTGTTCCAAGACTTCTCTTGTCAAATATCAAGGGTTTATTGCAAGCCACAGGTATTAAATTTATTCTAAAATGTTTGAATAATGGCAACAGGGTATTTATTTTGCTCACTGTACTTAAAAATTGCTGAACTGTTTTCACCCATGTCACACAAAAATGTCTCAGGCAGAAAGCAGAGGCAGAAAACGCCATTATGAGAGTTTGAAATGTGGTAAATTTGAGTGTAAGTATAAACAAATAATTTTCAAACATAAAATCATGCAGTCTTAGCTACTGAGGTTGCTACATAATGCTGTTTCAGTAATAGGTGAACTTACCAAAGAGATTTTCTTTTGCTACCTTTTAAGCTAGTCTTAGCCCATATGAGTCCTAAACAATAGGGGCTCATATCTGTTTCATGCCACTGAAAACTGAATAAGAAGAAGATGGGTTCATTAATAGCAGGATGACTAGAAGCTGTGAAAAAAATAAATGTGATCATGGGCATTATTGGGTGATGCTTTTTTCCAAGAAAGATAAAGAAGTATTATTAGTATAAGGCACTGGTAAAATGCATTCAATAAAGATGATTAAGGATTCAGAGATGGTAAAAGGGATGAAAAAATATTTTATGAGAGGAAGGTAAAAGAGCAAAAGTGCTCGTATTTAGACAATATTGATATAGGAACAAAGAGGTGTAAAGGAGCTATAAATATGTTTAGGCTGGAAATTAGGAGGAGTCTTGTCACCACAGGACTGAGGTTCTGGGAAGCTCCCTTACGAATAGTGAGAGGAATCTGAGTTAGATGGATCTTGGTCAGTTTATCAGTTTATTACAGTTATCATTATCTGTGGTAATGGGAGAGCAGATTTGATCCAGGAGATCTCTTCCAGTCTTATACACCTTTACCCTGGTGCAACTTCAGTGTTCAGGGGAAATATTCCTTGCAGACCCTCAGTATGTACAAGCTATGAAACAAAACCAAGCTACAGCAAGAGTTTCCTCTTGTTTCCTTCATGTATTTTCTTAAAGGAATCCCCTTCATCACAACTGACATGTTGACTTCTAAATGCAATAGCACAAGCATCAATTGCTTGAAAGTGTTGTTAAACACCTTGGATTTTTCCTTCCAGCCCCCAAAGAGGCTGCAGTGATCTAGCTTAGTTAGTATCATCAGGGTTCATCATCTGTGAAGAAGGATGGAAGGACCCATGAGGAGTAGAAACTTCCCAAACAACTCTTTTTACACGTGCTGCTTACCAAGTGCAGGTTTTCTAACATGAGAAAGGCTATTGGAGTTGCAGTGAATGTCAAAATAGAAATCACAACTCATAAACCATGTATACATATATATATATATATATATAAAAAAGAAACTGATAGCTACAGGAAACTGGGAAATGACAAATATTCAGAACTGAGGCATGTCCTCAATAATTTTCTCCTTTACCCTAAATGTACACTCAAAGGAATGTGAGTGAACAGTTTGATCTTCCCAAGGATAAGGCTAAGAAGTTGCGGGACAGAGCGTAATAGGAATGCTTATGGAAGTGTTGAGAAAGAGGAAGGTTGCAAGAAGGGCAGGGATAATCAGCTGCATAAGAATTTTTAAGGCTTGGTGCTTTCCTTCCTGTGCCTCCAGTTCCTGCAGCCTCCAGGTGCATCACCTGGTGTGTTAATTGTGACTGCTGAAGACAAACAACGACCTGTTTTGCAGCATGACTCATGGGGATGTCAGGTGCCTTCACAGTGAGAGGTGATCCTCCCCAGCTCTCCTAAATGCTGGTAAGCCAGGAACACTTCCCTTAGAACCTACATTACAATCCCATCACTTAGAATAGTAGGCTGTGTCTATACTAGTAAATTAAATAGTTTGTGTTCAGGTAGGTACTTGAACTGAATTGCTTTTACCGCTAAATTGTTGCAATACTCCCTTGCACAGTTTTTGGCCTGGCCCAGCTAGTACTGTCCTGGTCAGTTGGGCATGCCATAGAGTTGGCACAGACCAGAGACTACCCTCAATAGGTAACCTGCATGTGACCATTTTGTTTTAAGGCTAATGGATCACCCCACTCTACTCAGTGCTTGTCAGGTCTCACCTGGACTGCTGTGTCCAGTTCTGGTCCCCACAATTCAAGAAAGATGAGGGCAGACTGGAGAGTGTCCAAAGGAGGGCCACGAAGATGATCAAAGGGCTGGGGAAATTCCCTATAAGGAAAGACTGAAGGAGTTAGGTCTTTTCTTACTTGAGAAAGCTCAGGCCGGGACCTCATCACAGTATTCCAGTACTTCAAGGTTGCCTACAAAGAGGGCAGAGCCTCTCTCTTCACAGGGAGCCACATGGAGAAGACAAAGGGGCAATGGGTACAAGTTGCACCTGGAGAGGTTTCAGCCCAATATAAGAAATAAATTTTTTACAATGAGAACAATCAATCACTGGAACAACCTCCTCAGGGACGTCATAGAGTCCCCATTGCTGCAGGTTTTCAAGATGTGATTAAACAGCTTGCTAGATAAGGCCACTCAGCCCCCTGAGCTGGAAGACAGGGTCGGTTGGCAAGCAGGATAAATCCCCCCATAATCCAAGAGGAAGCAGTTAACGACCTGCTACGCCACCTGGACGCTCACAAGTCTATGGGGCCGGATATGGGCCCATATGGGAGGGAGATGGCGGAGGAGCTTGCCAAGCCACTCTCCATCATTTACCAGCAGTCCTGGTTAACTGGGGAGGTCCCGGATGACTGAAGGCTTGCCAATGTGACTCCCATCTACAAGAAGGGCCAGAAGGAGGATCCGGGGAACTACAGGCCGGTCAGCCTGACCTCGGTGCCGGGGAAGATTATGGAGCGGTTCGTTTTGAGGGTGCTCACAAGCCCTGTACGGGACAACCAGGGGATCAGGCCCAGCCAGCACGGGTTCATGGAAGGCAGGTCCTGCTTGACCAACCTGATCTCCTTCTATGACCAGGTGACCCGCCTAGTGGATGAGGGAAAGGCTGTGGATGTGGTCTACCTGGACTTCAGTAAAGCCTTTGACACTGTCTCCCACAGCATTCTCCTAGAGAAGCTGGCGGCTCACGGCCTAGACAGGTACACTCTTTGCTGGGTAAAAATCTGGCTGTACGGCCGAGCCCAGAGAGTTGTGGTGAACGGAGTGAAATCCAGTTGGCGGCCGGTCACGAGCGGTGTTCCCCAGGGCTCAGTTTTGGGGCCAGTCTTGTTCCATATCTTTATCAATGATCTGGATGAGGGGATCGAGTGCTCCCTCAGTAAGTTTGCAGACGACACCAAGTTGGGCAGGAGTGTTCATCTGCTTGAGGGTGGGAAGGCTCTGCAGAGGGACCTGGACAGGCTGGATCGATGGGCTGAGGCCAGCTGTATGAGGTTCAACAAGGCCAAGTGCCAGGTCCTGCACTTTGGCCACAACAACCCCAGGCAACGCTACAGGCTTGGGGAAGAGTGGCTGGAAAGCTGCCCAGAGGAAAAGGACCTGGGGGTGCTGGTTGACAGCCGGCTGAACATGAGCCGGCAGTGTGCCCAGGTGGCCAAGAAGGCCAACGGCACCCTGGCCTGTATCAGAAATAGTGTGGCCAGCAGGAGTAGGGATGTGATCGTACCCCTGTACTCAGCACTGGTGAGGCCGCACCTCGAATCCTGTGTTCAGTTTTGGGCCCCTCACTACAAGAAGGACATGGAGGTGCTGGAGCGTGTCCAGAGAAGGGCAATGAAGCTGGTGAAGGGCCTGGAGCACAAGTCTTATGAGGAGCGGCTGAGGGAACTGCCGGGGGGGTTGTTTAGCCTGGAGAAGAGGAGGCTGAGGCGAGACCTCATCGCCTTCTACAACTACCTGAAAGGAGGTTGTAGGAGGTGGGTGTTGGTCCCTTCTCCCAAGTAACAAGTGATAGGGCGAGAGGAAATGGCCTCAAGTTACGCCAGGGGAGGTTTAGATTGGACATTAGGAGAAATTTCTTTACTGAAAGAGTGGTCAGGCCTTGGAACAGGCTGCCCAGGGAATTGGTGGAGTCACCATCTCTGGAAGTTATTTAAAAGACGTGTAGATGAGGCGCTTAGGGACACGGTGTAGTGAGTATGGTGGTGTTGGGTTGATGGTTGGACTCGATGATCTTAGAGGTCTTTTCCAACCTTAATGATTCTATGATTCTGTGATTCTATAACCTCATCTAGGCTCCCCTTCCCATGAAAGGTTGAACCAGATGATATTTCAAGGTCCCTTCCAACCTGGGCTGTTCTATGATTCTATGACTTAGTAGTAAAGAAGTTGCCTGACTGTGTGGCCCTGGCAACATTTACTTTACAAGCACAGCCATAGCCCCAGAGGTCCTGGCCAGGCTGGGGAGATTGCCATGAGAATGGCTGGTGTCTCTCCTTGCACAGAAAAGATGAAACAGCAAGCTCATGATGTTTCAGGAGTGCCAGGCTTCTGGGCAGTCCCTGGTGTCATCGCTAGCCTGGTGCCTGGTGCATGCTGCTCGTTGTGGAAGAGACAGAGACATCTACAGCACAAAGCCAGTGCTGAACCCACGCTGCTCTTTCTACCTGCATGTACTACAGCTCGCTCCCGACAGCCTCTGTGCTTCGGGTTTGGGAATAGAGTGCTCACCTAGCTGTCTTCCACTCCCATTTGCTGAAGAGCCAGGAAGTGACCTGGATATAGCTGAGAGATGGTTGAGAAAGTGCCATCCTCTCTTCCCCAAAGCTATGACTATCCTATCCCGAGACAAGGCAAAATGTGGCCCTGGGACAGAAGTGTCACTCCTTTTTTTGAGTTGCTAGCATTTGTGTGCAGTCTTACCTCTCTCCGTAGTACCAGCATTGCTGGTCAGGGCTGGGGAAGATCTGAAAAAAAAGAGTCTGACTTGAACTTGTGGACTCTGAATATACAGTGCAGATGACAGAAAAAGTCAGAGCACCTGGCAACTCCTCTGTTGTGGAGGTAAAAGTGCCTAGGAGGCATCAGTTGTTGTCATGTGTGGTAGATGCTTGTCCTAGTTTCGGCAGGGATAGGGTTAAATTTCTTCCTAGTGCTGTGTTTTGGATTTAGTATGAGAAGAATGTTGATAACACACCGATGTTTTCAGTTGTTGCTAAGTGCCCTCCTAGTCCAAGGACAGCTCCCGTGCCTACTGACTGAGCTAGGTACACAAGATGGGAGGAAACATAATCAGGACAGCCAGCCCAGCTGGCCAATGGGGTATTCCATACCATGTGACGTCATGCTCAGTATATGAAGGGTAGGCGTGATCCAGGAAGTACCGATCGCTACTTGGTTATAGGTCAGCGCGGGTGGTGAGCAATTGCATTGTGCATCACTCATTTTGTATATTCTATCATTATTTATTATCATTATTCTCCCTTTTCTGTTCTATTAAACTGTCTTTATCTCAACCCACGAGTTTTTCTCACTCTTACCCTTCCGATTCTCTCCCCGTCCCACTGGGGGGGCAGGGGGAGTGAGTGAGCGGCTGCGTGGTATTTGGCTGCCTGCCAGGTTAAACCACGACAGTCCTTTTACTCACTCCCCCCGCAGTCCTTTTACTCACTCCCCTCCATAGAGTCTATGGACTCTAGAATGCATATGGTACTGGCTAGCAGCACACGTTTTTTTCCACCTGTGGTATAGAAGAGTTTCATTGCTAGAAAGATTTGTTTTGCTCAGCAAACTGAAAGCAGGCATTTAATCTGCAACAACAAGCAGGCTTTCTGGATGTTAGCCTGGGGTGTCAGTCTCTCTGGAGATCTTCCCATTCCTAACTATGAGGGTGAAGTGGGTGGCAAAAGGGAAGACCTCCTTCAGTGAAATGAAAAAATTGGTAGTTATGTGAAGCTTAATGAGATTTTTCAATTTTTCTCAGCTATGTGCCTTTCTTTCTGACAAGACCTCAAGTGCTTTTTGTTGTAGCGTGATGGTCTAGGTAAATGAAAGGACTAGGCATTTTATATGTGAAGGCAAACAAACACTGGTGTGTCATCTACAGACATAGAATATGTTTTTTTTCTATGGTGCCTAATGAGTATGAGCCTGTTCCTGCTTGAGAAGGTGCTGGGAGGCCAGTTTAAGGTTGGGCATTGCTGAATTTGATTCTTCTGCAGCATAAACACTCTCGTGCTGATCTTGAGAGCAGGCAAGTACCATGGCAGTCAGAGAATGAGAGTCCTGGAGCACAGATGATACTGTCCTTATGAATGAGTCCAGCTGCAGCCTGCAAGACCGATAAACACCTTTGCAAAGCTGCAGAATATGCCAGCAGGAATCTACATCTCCTCCTCACTGCTTCGCAGCCCTCCCTCAGCTAAGGTCAAATGCTGGAATATAAAGCATAAAGTTGCTTTTTTTAAAACCTGCTGTTTTCATTCTTCCAACAAAATAATGAATAAATGCATCTAAAACTGATTATAAGCAAAACAAAGAATTTAATCTGATCTGAAAGAAAAACTGTTTAATGTTATTTTCAGTCTCTTGTAAAATTTAATTAAATATTGTTGAATTTTGTTCCTAAAGTCTTTTCAAAAAAAAAAAAAAAAATTGGAAGCAAGTACTTTTTACCAAAATAAAAGGTTTCATTTGTTGCTTTTCTCAAAATGTTATGTATTGTTTAAAAGTTCTGCTTCCTAAATTTGGCATACATTTATAACTGTTAGCAACCAATTTCTGAATTTTGTTCTAACTTTTAGTAAAGATCTACCAAAATAATACAAATCTCTGCAGACGTCAAGAAGGTAAACAATCTGCTTTTGTATGAGAATATCTTGCTTCTGAGATCTTTCACCTCACTTCATCAGTTCACAAAAGACATGAGCGTCCTCAGTTCCAGCCCCAAACTGTAAGAACAGGTAATGTTTGTTGTTTCAATGTTTGCTGTACTAAAAACTAGCTGTTTGATTTCTGTGTGATGTTTACAGTTAGGTACACACATTTAAAATCAGAAAGAGCAGTAATAGCTCAAGGTACAACGGTAAAGTAACTGCAGATACATATTTATTTTAATTATAATTACTGAAAGATTACTGTAATGACAGGAAATTAACATATGTGTTTTCATCATACAGTAATTAAAATTGATCACAAGGTGCTGAATGTTGACATTTGCCACTCTCTGAAAATAGGGTTTTTTTGCTTCGCAAAAAGCATAAATTACAAAGTGAGCTGGATGCTTAGTATGATGTAGTAGCAGATGACCATTTAATCAATAATTTCTACATCACTTATTCAATAAGAAGAGAAGAGAAAGAAATGAATCATCTACACGTTTGATAGATTGGAATGTTACTAATTCAGTGGCATTTCAATTCTAAACTCGCTGTCAAAGCTATCTGAGAAAGAAGTGGAAATTTCCTCCAAGCCAATGTACAGCCTACAGCCCACTGCAGGATTCTGTTGGAGATTGTTCTGAAACACACTCTAGTAGAATAGAAACTAACTAAAGCTCATTAAGTGAGATTTGTGAATCAGTTTGATTTTTTTTTTTTAATTTTGGAAAGGATCTCTCATTTCCACCTACTCACTATAATTAAAAAAACCTAAAACAAAACCAACCTCTGAACAATGCAACCAAGACTACTAAAAATGTTAAAACCAAAAATTGCTTGCTATGTAATTCAGTTAATGTTGTGGCATTTTATTGTGCACTTGGGAGAGATTTTTATTAGTTCATATAACCTGAGACAATGGTGATTACTGATTATCACATAATTAGAACATAAAAGTTGAATGTTGATTAGGTTACACTTCTTTTAAAATCCTTAATGAACTGTAAGGCCATTTTCAAATTTTAATATTCTTTTGCAACTAGATGATTCCCTTATAACTTGACCATCTCTATCAGTGTGATAGAAAATAGATTAATATATAAGTGAGAAAATATAATATTATTTTAATAATTGCATCCATTTTCCCCTTAAAATGTTTCTATTAAGAAATGATGAAGACTGTTTTCAAGTACCAAGCATTTTGCATATTAAAACAATCATGAGTTATTTTAACTGACAGATTATTGTATAATATGTGCACAGTATGTACTTTTCGCAGAATTTAAGGAAGTTTAGAAGGACAAAAACCATTTTTTATACTGTAGCGGTTGCTCTACTATTTTACTGTCAAATATTGCTTCTCCTGTATTTTTACTCAGGCATCAAACCAGATGCTTCAGAAGAGATTGCACACATTGGAGCAACAGTAGGTATTGATGACTGCTGCTGCTGCTGAATTTGCTTATATCAACTATATCTATGACCGGAGCTCTTTTTTATTTTGTTAAGAATAAGATCCTTTACTGTGGCATACTATGAGGTGATAGAAAGGAAGTCTTCGAAACATTTCTTCATCATGTGGTCCTTGTGGTCCCTCATAGACTGGATTCTCCTGTATAGGGCCCAGAACTTCAGAAAAGTGTGTAACAGTTCACTTCTCTCAAAAGAAAAACATAGTTTTATTACATGCTCTTTTAATTTGGGCATACTAATTGCCCATGTTGAGCCAGAACATCAAAGCCAACATCCCTACATGTGTGGGGATGGAGTTCTCGGTTCCAGCAGTAAACCATTTCCACCCAACGTGGCAGAAGAGATGCAGCAGACATCCTTCCCATCACCGAGAAGCAGAGGTCTGCGGATCACTGAATCAGAGAACAGTTTGGGAAGGCCACAATGTTGGACATAACTTCTAACATATGTCTTAAATTAATGTTAAAAGATAAGGTAATACATGAAATCTAATGAAACTAGAGTGAAAAAATAAACAAAAAAATGCCTAAATACCAGCAATATTTATTTTATTTAAAGTAAAATGGGAAGAGATGTAAAATATTTTATATCTTATAACTCATATTTAACAACAAATTCTTCTAGAGCAGATAACTGGCATACTGTTATTCAAGATGCTGGAAACTATATTATTGTTCAATGTTTGAATTTAAGCCCTTAGGTTTTTTTTTTTCATCTCTAGCTATTCAAATGAATTTATGGGTTTATAGTAACTTTTGGAATACAGTATCAGTTTATAGTTGTTGAGAGCTTTCTTTCTAGATCAGATGTTTTTTCATCTGAATCAATTTTTGATTAAGATTAGTCCTTCTAAATTTCAATTCCACTTTCATCATTGGAGCAGGGAATCATGTCTCACCGTGTGACTTTAATGTGGTATCAAAAACTTCTTTCATATTACTATAAAATCTCCAGATTTTTTGACAAGCATTTTAGGATGTTTCGAGTTGCAGAAGTACTTCTAGGAAGTTTATGTTTATATCATGCAATTTTAAAGGTTGTTTAAATTACCTTTCAATGTTTCTCTCCTTTGAGGTGCTACATGGGATATAAAGCAATAAGAGGGTTTCTGGCTGGCCTTATAACAGGTAAAATAAAATAAAATAAATGAAAATGAAAAATAATCTCCACAAATTAAAAATCTCTATCTTAAAAAATGTAGCAATGTAGAATTCACTCTAATGCCATGTAGCATAGTTAAAAAAAAAAAGCCCAAACTTCTAATAACAAATTTATTTAATATTAAGTCTAGCAACTTGTGTCACTACTAATGATAGGAACTGAAAGATAATCAGATATAGCAAACACAGAAAAAAACCAGTTGCACAATGTTGCAACTTCTTTTCTTCAAGAATTTAAAAAAAATTGTCCCCGATTCTTCAGTCACACAACTCTTGAGATCTCAGTAGATATTAAAACTGTTTTAACTACCAGTCAGGAATTTTTGGTGTTAAATACAAATGGTGAAGAACAGTAATGAGAAGTGACTGCAAACTGTACTGACATGTTATGTTTAACTAGTATTGCTGTTCAGATAAAATTATATGCTGTCATCTGCAAGATTTTATAATGCAGTCTAAGAGCTTGCTGCTACATTGAAATGCTCCACAAAGCATAATGCGGATATATTTGCTTTAACTGAAGATGAGTGAAGGTACTGGTCAGTGACCTGATTTAAAAGCCATCGGACTAAAATTAAAAACAGATCCAAATCAAACAGCATACCCAAGTTTTGAGTAATAGTATAGGCTCATTAAACTGAAATTAATAGACCAAGCTGTTATTTACAAGAATTACGTCTTCTTCTTTTTCCCAGCTAATGAAGAAAAGCAAAGTTAAAAACATAACACAGAGCGGTGTACTGTTTGTGAGGAATACAGCTGGGTTGTTTTTAATACTTTGCACTGGCAGTACCTATCGATCTTCGTCTGTTTTTAATCTCTTACACCAGATTATTCCTGCACACTCAGGGGTTCTCAGGCATCTAACACCTATGGATTTAGAAGATAAATATTTAAATACCTTTGAGGTCCCGTACTTTGATCCCAGCACTGATTTGAGGAAAGTTGTGTCTATGTAAGCATGTTGTGTGATGCAATCAGAGCACAGATATCGAATGACTGGTGCTGTGGACCTGACATCCACACTGCTCTTTGAGGGTTTTCTTCTGGGGCAGCTCGAGATGCTCCTGTGGACTGCATACCCATTAGCAACTGGAAAATGTTATGTGCACTCATGAAGTTTAGTTTCATCCAAAAGTAATTGAGTTTGCATGCTCCAGGACTTCTCAGAGCATGAAACAAAATGTAGTAAGTGGGGGAAATGGAGAAATTTGATTTGAAAGCTTGTTCAGTCTGTTTGATAAAAATATACTATATTCTGTACACAATTATTATTATAATGGTGATACTCTCTTGGAGATATGATAAGGTGAGTTCTCCAGGGAACACAGGACTTGTTGTCTCTCAATCAATTTTTTTTTTTTTAGTCCTTATTATACACGAAGCTGACTGGAAAGTGAAGAATCATTCTTCAGAAAAATACTTTTGAAATTTCTTCCTGTTAACCACATTTTTACTGAAAATATGAAACAAACAAAATGTCACAATTGGAAAACCCTCAGAAGTCTAGCTGCTGTTTTCCTTACTTGGTTCTGGATTCTTACTGCTGTGATGTATCATAACAAAATAATTGGGAATTATGAAAACCAAAATTTTAACTTTAAAAAGGTTTGATTTTCATCTTCTGCATCCCATGGGCTAATACTTGAATATATTTATCCTTCTGCCCCTTGCAGCCACCAGTGCACATAACAGGGGGTTAGGCTAGATAGCTATGGTGGTTGTTTTTGTCTTCAGAGTTTATTAAGCTACAAATCATCCTATTTGTTCCTTCCTTCATGGGGAGAATATGAACCACTACACTAACCTCAACAAACAACAATTTTAGCTCTGCCTTAATATACCCATTCTTATCTCCAGGCTTGAATTTTATGCAGAATTTTAGGCAGCTGGTGCCCTCTAAAATGCCGCAGGTTGGCCCATCTGCCTTCTGCACTGTGTCCAGTTGTTGCCAAAGGTCCTAGGGGAAATGGACCTTCCCCTGACCATGAGGCTGCTAGGTCTTGCTTGGCTCTAACAGCCTGAGCAGTCAATGGACCTGGGGCTGAGAAGGAAGTTCAGGGAGGTTGAATAGAAGTTAACTGCATGTAAGTTTGTGGAGGGCTACCTTTTTTTGTTTATTTTTCACTAAATTAGTTCTTCTAGATCATAAATACTGCTAAGGTGGCTTGATCTCACTGTGCTGCATATGAGTTCCCAGTGATGGAAAATTTTTGTCTTAATATTATTAAACTACATTTCGTTTAATCAAGATAAAAATGAAAAGTCTGTAATAAACAAATTGATTTAATGTTTCCTTTTTGCATCAAACTCCTTGAAAGTAGAAGGATAAGTTCAGCCACTTACACAGGGTTGTTTAGCATTTATTTTAGACAGCTTTTCTGGATTTTTTTTCCTGTAGACAACATTTCAATCTTCTTTTAAGAATATGGTATTCATTTGGGAAATGGGGCATATTTTGGGTTTACCTGGTTTTTTTTGCAATATTTCTATTTCTGTTTCTGTTTCTATTTCTACGATTTCTATTTCTATTTGTATGTAATTTCTATTTCTGTTTGGATTTCCCTTCAATGCATAAAGCTTTCTTCATCACTTTTTGAACGTCTGTATTGACCTTGGCAAAATGGCTTCTCCTGTGGCAGGTTCAGACGTCAGTTTCTTCCATGGAAATGTAAATTCCTCAAGCACTGTAAGAATCAGTTCTGGATACCAGTTTACCATATGAGTAAATTTACTGATGCCAAAATCAAATTATGCCTTTGATAGCATGTTTAAATTTTCATTATAAATCTGCTAATAAATAACTTCCATAATTCAAAACCTACGTATCTGGGATTTTAAAAAGTCCTTTCTGTTCTACTCCTTAGGATTTTTTACTCTTTTTGATTGAACCTGAGCCTTTGATTTATGACATATATATTAAAAAATCCAATGGGTTAGCCAAGTTCCCACTGGAATGCACAGACTGACAGCATAATTTTAGTGAAGGATATAAATCTTCAGTATCAGATAATATGCTGAAAGTATTTTATCAAGTTGATGTCAACCATTTTGTAACTTTCTATGAAACTTCTGTCTTCCACTAGAAGTATATTGTGGAAGAAGTATACGTATTTTTTCTTGGCAAAAAAGTTGAGTCAGCAAAAATATCTTCCCATCACAAAAACGGCAGTGCAACCAAAACTTAATTTTGTTTCTTATCTGTCCCTACTTCTTGTTAGGTTATGTGTTCTCTTTATTTGTTTCTTTAAAATCATTCCACAGGATAACACCTTTTCCCCTGTCATTCCTGAAGTAGGACAGAAATATCTCCTTAAAATATTAGTGAAAAATATGGAACTCCTGAGGAAGATGGTGTCTGGGGACAAGGCAATAGAAAGAGGGAGCGAGGACTTGCAAACCATACTGCTGCTATGACAGGCCAGAGACCATCCTTTGGTCCTGAGATGAAGTGATACGGCCCAGCTTGCATTCATATGCCCAAAATCTATTTTCTTCCAGACCAATTCACTCCAGATTGTCTCCTGGGAACAGTCTCTAGAACATTTAACAGCCCAAGCACTTTACAAACTTACTTAGCTCCATTATAAAACTGCTGTTTACACTACTATATCTAAAGGGAGGCTGTTCCAGAATCTTGTAGTTTAATCTTATAGTTTAAAAAAATTTATCAAGTTTCAGCCTGCATTCTTTCATGGTTATATCAGACCAATTTGCTTTAATCTTTAAAATTAGAATTTGTTTTGCTTCCTTTGCTTCTGGCTCCCCCTAATATATTCAGAGACAGCAGTCATATTCCACTCCTCATTTACGAAATTAAACCAGCAAGTTTTTAAAAATGTGTTAAAATGTGAATCCTTTAAAGAACCTAAAAGAACCATCTTTCTTTTAGTATTTAAGCAATGTATACCTCATGCTATAACTCATTGCTTCATGCCTGCAATTTCTTGGCATAATTACAGTACTAATAAGTAATAGTTGCAGCAAGGATATTTTTCTGTTAGTGGAATGTTTTGAATCTACACCTTTTTTTATTCTAAGCAGTGTCATGAGAGCTATGAACTAACTAACTGCACTGTATTGTGTGTGACAGATGTTTAAAATTCCTCTGAAAAGACATGCAAAGCCACAGACATGTTCAAAGACCCAAAGTCTTGAATCACAGACCAATGAAGGTATCTAATTAGAATCTCCATCCTTTATTGGATGCGGGGGGGGGACGATGACACATTGCTACCTAGGACAAGGATAAGGCTGAGGTACTTAACACCTTCTTTACCTCAGTCTTTAATAGACAGAGCAGTTATCCTCAGGCCACTCAGCCCCCTGAGCTGGAAGACAGGGATAGCAAGCAGGATAAACCCCCCACAATCCAAGAGGAAGCAGTTAACGACCTGCTACGCCACCTGGACGCTCACAAGTCTATGGGGCCGGATGGGATCCACCTGAGGGTACTGAGGGAGCTGGCGGAGGAGCTTGCCAAGCCACTCTCCATCATTTACCAGCAGTCCTGGTTAACTGGGGAGGTCCCGGACGACTGGAGGCTCGCCAGGAAGGGCCAGAAGGAGGATCTGGGGAACTACAGGCCGGTCAGCCTGACCTCGGTGCCGGGGAAGACTATGAAGTGGTTCGTTTTGAGGGTGCTCACAAGCCCTGTGCGGGACAACCAGGGGATCAGGCCCAGCCAGCACGGGTTCATGGAAGGCAGGTCCTGCTTGACCAACCTGATCTCCTTCTATGACCAGGTGACCCGCCTCGTGGATGAGGGAAAGGCTGTGGATGTGGTCTACCTGGACTTCAGTAAAGCCTTTGACACTGTCTCCCACAACATTCTCCTAGAGAAGCTGGCGGCTCACGGCTTAGACAGCTATCCTCTTCGCTGGGTAAAAAACTGGCTGTACGGCCGAGCCCAGAGAGTTGTGGTGAACGGAGTGAAATCCAGCTGGCGGCCGGTCACGAGCGGTGTTCCCCAGGGCTCAGTTTTGGGGCCGGTCTTGTTCAATATCTTTATCAATGATCTGGATGAGGGGATCGAGTGCTCCCTCAGTAAGTTTGCAGACGACACCAAGTTGGGCAGGAGTGTTCATCTGCTTGAGGGTGGGAAGGCTCTGCAGAGGGCCCTGGACAGGCTGGATCGATGGGCTGAGGCCAGCTGTATGAGGTTCAACAAGGCCAAGTGCCGGGTCCTGCACTTGGGTCACAATAACCCCGGGCAACGCTACTTGGGCAAGAGTGGCTGGAAAGCTGCCCAGAGGAAAAGGACCTGGGGGTCCTGGTTGACAGCCGGCTGAACATGAGCCAGCAGTGTGCCCAGGTGGCCAAGAAGGCCAATGGCACCCTGGCCTGTATCAGAAATAGTGTGGCCAGCAGGAGCAGGGAGGTGATCGTGCCCCTGTACTCGGCACTGGTGAGGCCGCACCTCGAATCCTGTGTTCAGTTTTGGGCCCCTCACTACAAGAAGGACATTGAGGTGCTGAAGCGTGTCCAGAGGAGGGCAACAAAGCTGGTGAAGGGTCTGGAGAACAAGTCTTATGAGGAGCGGCTGAGGGAGCTGGGACTGTTTAGTCTGGAGAAGAGGAGGCTGAAGGGAGACCTCATCGCGCTCTACAACTACCTGAAAGGTGAAGGGTGTTGGTCTCTTCTGCCAAGTAACAAGCGATAGGATGGGAGGAAATGGCCTCAAGTTGCGCCAAGGGAGGTTTAGATTGGACATTAGGAGAAATTTCTTTACTGAAAGAGTGGTCAGGCCTTGGAACAGGCTGCCCAGGGAAGTGGTTGAGTCACCATCCCTGGAAGTATTTAAAAGACCTGTAGATGAGGCGCTTAGGGACATGGTGTAGTGGGCATGGTGGTGTTGGGTTGATGGTTGGACTTGATGATCTTAGAGGTCTTTTCCAACCTTAATGATTCTATGATTCTATTATTCTAATTTCTTTTTTATTAGTGTCAAGGAGATATGCATCAACTCTGAAAGAAACACATCAAATGAAGAGAGATGGAAAAAGAGCATATGAATGTAGTTGAAATAGACTGGAAAAGGGAATAAAATATGCTTGCTTAGGTCATGTATGAAAAGATCACCATGAATCCCTTTCATGGTATTTTCATTGGAAAGCAGGTGGCTTAAATCCTTAGTGCTGAAGTGTTGTTAACCGGCTGATATCAAATGCTTTCTTAAATTCTGTATTTCCTCCTTTCCAAGGGGAGGGATATTCTAGTGGATTAGCTGTAAGTCCCAGATTTCTTTTGAATTCTTTGTGAATCTTCCCAATCTCTGGGTGCTTGGAGAACAAACAATGCACTGAGATAGCCCTGACTGACATCTACTGATATGCTTATCCTTATGAACCAGAAAAGATAGCCGCAACTGGAAATGGCAACAGAAAAAAAGTAATACTAGTAGGAAAACAAGAGCATGGGTCTGAATAGGAAAAAAAAAAAAAAGAAAAAAATGATGGGACTAAATCACAGCCTCTGGGATTTTGGACACAGAGGATATAGTTTTATGGACACAGTTTTATAGTTTTACAGTTATATGTCCAACTGCAGCTAAGTATTTAGTTGGAATAACATTCCCCCCACCACCTACACAGACACTAACAAATATAAGAAAGGATAGCGCAAGTTGTCCCCTAGCTAGGATAAGCACTTTAATAAATACCATTGCATCTTAAGATGTTAAAAAATCTGGCCCATAAGCCTGTGATTGCCTAAGGATTCCATGTTTTTACTCTCTGAATACAGCCCACAAAGTGATCTGTTCAGCTGCAACACTTCTAAAAAATTTTTAGCTGAAGAATACACAAGAGAGGTATCAGCAAAATCAGCCTCTTACCTGTATATCACAGTTGTAATGCTCCCTCTCTGTCTTAATTGCCCGAGGCATCATTACACTGGCTGTCCATTTTAAAAACAATTTATATCCCACGATATTAATATATTTTTATTGTTATTTCTAGCAAAGTTCTGGTTAGGCTCATAGTATCACACATTTATCTGTATGCAGATACCTGGACGGACTTTAATAATCCTCTATTAACGAGCTTATGTCCATCTTTATTAGTCTCCATAAATCCAAATTTAATCTCTTATTTAGCTCATTTCTACCTTGAGTGCACACTTTGGTTTTATCTTTATTTCTATCATCAACCTTTCTTTACACCTTCCTTCCTTTGCTTTATACTACTGTGTTTGCCTTTTTGTGCTCTGTTCTACTTTGAAAAATGTTTTTCATTTTTTAAAACCAGTCCACTAACAAAGAGTCATCTGTTCAAATTTGTTCAGTATATGACCTGTTCATTTCCAAGTAACACCTTGTGGCTTATATAAAAGTTGTTTCTTTCTGTCATTGTATCAGATTTATAAACCAAATGTATCCTGGATAATTTCTGTTCCCATCTCTTGCTATGTTCTTCTTATTTGACACTAGCATTTTCGTCTCTACTTTCATGATGCTAAACACACATTCCCTTCTGAGGGATCTGTCTTTGCAGTTCCTCAGTCTCCTACATATTTTATTCTAGAAAGGAGAATAGACCAAGGCTTACTAGGCTGACCTCAGAATGAGCAGCATGGCACAGCATGGCTTGGTATGGCTAAACTCCTTCCCTGGCCCCAGAGAAGGGAAAAAACATCATGTCCTTACTGCTTGCTGGGAACTGCCTATACTGCCTGAACTACACCTGGGCATTTTAGGGGGGAAAATCTTTGGCTGAGTGGAAGCTCGGTCAAGAATTGTGCTGATAAATAGTATGGATATGCCAACCTGACCTATCATCTACAGAAGTTTGCTGCTTCCCAGTGGATTTGGTATGTTATGGAGAGACTGCTGAGTCCTGTCCAACCCTCTGACTATTATCCCCTGCTGCTTTTTCATGTAGGCACCAGTGGTACTGCCAGGGGCAACCTGGAGAGTATCAAAAGTGACTACAGAGGTCTGAAGGTGATGGTCGGCAGTATGGAAGACAAGTAGTATTCTCCAAAATCCTGCTGGTGAGGGCAAAGGGTGTAAGGAGGAGAGTACTGATTCTACGTGTCAACAGTTGGTCACAGAGCTGGTGCTGGCAGCAGGATTTTCATTTCTATGATCATGGGACTCTATTTGAAGATCAATGTGTGCCTGGGAGAGATGGGTTCCACCTCACTAAGCATGGCAAAGATATCTTTGCCAGCAGGATGGCTGACTTGGTAAGGAGGGCTTTAAGTTAGGAATTCTGGGGGAGGTAGAGAGTTACAAGCAGCTCTGGCGGGGGGAGTGAAGGACAAGTTAGATGAGCAAAGGGCCTGGGGTGATGTGAACGAAAGGGAAGACAAAATCAACAAAGCAGGGGTGAAGTGGGGTAACCTCAAGCATTTGCATGTGAGCAAGGAAGTGCCTACAAGGCACGACTATGGAACACCTACCCCTGAGCCCTTCTGGGAAATCAGCATGCTGGGATGCCTCCCTGAAGTGGCTGTACACTAATGCACACAGTTTTGCAAATAAACACACGGAATTAGTGAACTGTGTGCAGTTGCAGGGCTTTGATCTTGTTGCGATCATGGAGACCTGGTGGGATGGCTGTCATGACTGGAGTGCTGCAATGGACGCATACAAGCTCTTTAAGAAGCACAGGCCAAGAAGACGAAGAGGGGGAGTTGCCCTTTATGTGAGAGAACAGTTGGAGTGTGTGGAGCTCTGCCTGGGGATGGATTATGAACCAACTAAGAGTTTAGGAGTAAGGATTAAACATCAGACCAGTACAGGTGATATATGGGCAACCCAGGAAGTTCTTGAAAAGCATCGATGACAACTTCCTGACCCAAGTGATGGAGGAGCCAACGAGGTGAGGTGCTTTGCTGGACCTCATAAACAAGGAAAGACTCATTGCGGATGTAACGCTTTAAGACAGTCTTGACTGTGGGGACCATGAGATGGTGGAGTTCAGAATCCTGGAAGGAAGGAGCAGCCTGAAAAGCAAGAATACAACCCTGGACTTCAGAAGAGCGGACTTTGGCCACTTCAGGCATATGCTTGGTAGAGTCCCACGGCATATGGGAAGCCTTCAGGAAGGCTCTGCAGAGGGACCTGGACGGGCTGGATCAATGGCCTGAAGCCAACTGCATGAGGTTCAACAAGGCCAAGTGCTGAGTCCTGCACTTCGGCCACAACAACCCCATGCAACGCTACAGGCTTGGGAAAGAGTGGCTGGAAAGCTGCCCAGAGGAGAAGGACCTGGGGGTGCTGATTGACAGCTGGCTGAACATGAGCCGGCAGTGTGCCCAGGTGGCCAGGAAGGCCAATGGCATCCTGGCCTGCATCAGAAATAGTGTGGCCAGCAGGAGTAGGGAGGTGATCGTGCCCCTGTACTCGGCACTGGTGAGGCCGCACCTCGAATCCTGTGTTCTGTTTTGGGCCCCTCACTACAAGAAGGACATGGAGGTGCTGGAGCGTGTCCAGAGAAGGGCAACAAAGCTGGTGAAGGGTCTGGAGAACAAGTCTTATGAGGAGCGGCTGAGGGAACTGCCGGGGGGGTTGTTTAGCCTGGAGAAGAGGAGGCTGAGGGGAGATCTCATTGCACTCTACAACTACCTGAAAGGAGGTTGTAGGAGGTGGGTGTTGGTCTCTTCTGCCAAATAACAAAGCGATAGGACGAGAGGAAATGGCCTCAAGTTGCGCCAAGGGAGGTTTAGATTGGACATTAGCAAAAATTTCTTTTCTGAAAGAGTGGTTAAACATTGAAACAGGCTGCCCAGGGAAGTGGTTGAGTCACTATCCCTGGAAGTATTTAAAAGACGTGTAGATGAGGCGCTTAGGGACATGGTGTAGTGGGCATGGTGGTGTTGGGTCGACGGTTGGACTCGATGATCTTAGAGGTCTTTTCCAACCTTAATGATTCTATGATTCTATGATTTTATGATTCTATATGGCCCTGGAGGGAAGACGAGTCCAAGAAAGCTAGTTTATATTCAATGATCACCTCCTCCAAGCTCAAGAGCAGTCCATCCCAATGAGCAGGAAGTCGAGCAGGAAGTCAAGCAGTAATGTCAGGAAGTCTCCATGGACTAACAAGTCGATCCCAGTGAAACTCAAACATAAAAAGGAACTATACAGAGGGTGGATGCAGGGACAGGAAACCTGGAAGGAATATAAAGACACCGTCTGAGCGTGCAGAGACACAGGAAAGCCAAAGCCCATCTGGAGTTGAATTTAGTGTGGGATGTCAAAGACAATAAGAAGGGCTTCTATAAGTACATAAATGGCAAAAGGAAGACTAGGGAAAATGACTAGGGACCCACTGCTGAATGTAACAGGTGCCCTGGTGATAGAAGACATGGAAAAGACTGAGATATTAAACGTCTTCTTGGCCTCAGCCTTTACTAGTAGTACTGGCTTTCAGATACCCAAGGACTAGAGACCAGAGGGAAAGTCTGGAGCAGGGAAGGTGTACCCTTGGTGGAAGAGGGTCAGTTTAGAGCCTACGTACATATGTCCATGATCCTGACGGAATTCACCCACGAGTGCTGAGGGAGTTGACTGATGTCATTGTGAGACCACTCTTGATTATCTGTGAATGAAAATGGCAGAGGTGCCTTGAGGACTGGAGGAAAGCAAATGTCACTCCTATCTTAAAAAAGGACAAGAAGGAGGACTTGGGGAGCTACAGGCCAGTCAGCCACACCCTGATTCCTGGGAAGCTAATCCTGGAAACCATTCCCAGGCACATGAAGGAAAGTGATCAGGAGTCATCAGCATGAGTTCAAAAAGGGGAAGTAATGCTTGACCAACTTGATAACCTTCTATGATGAAATGACTGGCTTGGTATTTGAGGGGTTAGCAGTGGATATTGTCTACCTAGACTTCAGTAAGGCTTTCAACCCTGGTTCTCATAAGATCCTCACGGAGAAACTGATGAAGTATGGGCTGGATGAGCAGACAATGATGTGGAATGAAAACTGGCTGAAGGGTTAGCCTCAGTCTAGTTGGAGGCCAGCAACTAGTGGTGTACCCCAGTGGTAAATACTGGGTCCAATCCTCTTTAACATGTGTATTAATGACCTGGACAAGGGAACAGAGTGCCCTCTGAGCAAATTTCACAGATGGTACAAAATTGGGAGGAGGGGCTGATAAACTAGATGGTTGTGCTGCCTTTCACTTGGACAGGCAGGAGAATTGGGCAGACGGGAACCTCGTGAAATTAGACAAAAGGAAATGCCAAGTTTTACACCTGGAGAGGAATAATACCATGCACCAGTACATGCTGGGGGCCAACCAGCTGGAAAGCAGCTCTGCAGAGATGGACCTGCGTGTCCTGGTGGTCACCAAGTTGATTATGAGCCAAAAATATGCCCTTGCAGCAAAGGTGGCTAATGGTATCCTGGGCTGCATTAGGCCAAGCGTTGCCAGCAGGTCAAGGGAGGTGATCCTTCCCTTCTACTCAGCACTGGTAAGGGCACAGCTGAAGTGCTGTGTCCAATTTTGGACTCCCTAGTAAGAGAGAAAGATGGAACTACTGGAGAGAGTCCAGCACAGGGCCATTCACATGATGAAGGGAGTGGAGCATCTCTCATATGAGGAAAGGCTGAGAGAGCTGGGACTTTTTAGCCTGGAAAAGAGAAGGCTCAGGGGGGATCTTAGCAATGTATATAAATACCTGAAGGGAGGAAGCAAAGAGGATGGAGCCAGGCTCTTTTCAGTGTTGCCCAGTGACAGGACAAGAGGCAATGGGCACAAACTGAAACGCAGAAGGTTCTGTCTGAGCATAAGAAAAAACGTTTTTACTGTGAGGGTGACCAAGCACTGGCACAGGTTCCACAGAAAGAGGTTGTGGAGTCTACATCCTTAGAGATATTAAAAACCTAATGGTACACAGCCCTGAGCAACCTGTTTTGGCTGATCCTGTTTTTAGCAGGGGCATTGGACTAGATGATCTCCAGATGTTCCTTCCAGTGTCAATCAGTCTCAGAATTTGTGGTAATCCTGAATCAGTGATGAAGCCCATGCATGCCCTTGCCCTGTTCATTTACTATCATAGAAACAAGCACAGGTTATCAGTGAGGTATTTGAAAGCATTTATTCAGATTGCCTTACCTCAGGTGTTGTCTTCTGTATTGCTATTAGTTAAAGCGATACATTATAATTTAATGAATGTCAGGAAGCAAACTAAGGCTAGATTGTTCTTAGCATATTTTTAAAATTGCAATTACATTTTGAATATATATCCAGTAGCTTCAGATGTCCTAGACTTTTCCTTTTGACTCTCCTTTTTGGATTTTTATTTCTTGTGAGTGTATACTTCTCTAACTGGCTCCTTCTCCAATGACTGAAGATTATAACGAATTAACTCTCCAGGACCAAAATCTAATTATAGTTAGTCAAGCTATCTTACAATTCGTTAAGACATGTTCCTTAGCTAGATTGTCACTGTCAACCAAGTTCCATATGTTAGAAACCAGAGCTCGAAGAGTTCTTCTGATTAGCCTTTTTCACTAATTTAATAGAGCTGATGTTTTACAGATCAGCAACTTAATAATAAACACAGCAGAGCTTTATTGATATAAGCAATATCTTGTTCCACATACCACGGAGATAAAGCTTTCCAAACTGTATTTTACCTGCCCACTAAATAGGAGTAATGGGAATATTTTTTAATCAGAACCTACAATATTAAAGATGATCTATTCATCAAGTCCAACAACAGACTTCATTGTTTATTAAGCTCCTTGTATTACTTGTGTGGGCAGCAGTATTTAAAAATAAGGACAAAAAAGGAAACAAAATAAAGCTGGTCCTTTTGAAGGAAACAATTTCCATAACTTAGCTCTGTACTAAGCTCTACTGCTAGAAAGATAAATCATGTCTTAAGTAATAGCATATTACCAAAACAGTCTGAAATGTTGAGTTGCAACCAATTTCTGTCGTTGTCAAAACAGGCTTGATTCTCAGTTCTCCCAAGCTTTGCAAAAATCATAAAATCATGCTAGCAGTCTCACTTCTAAATGGCAGGAAAGTTAAAAAGAGGCCCCTATGTTACAAGAATATCACCTCGAGGCAAGGACTGTGTACAAATACTAGGCTCTGGCCTGTCCTCCTGGGCATTGCATCAGCAATGATACAATCTACACCTTTATCTCTCTAACAAGCAGCACAAGACTACGGCAGAGTAACACAGATCAAATAAGAATTCACCTGGTCATTTATTGGCGTAGAAGAGGTTGTTAAAACAATTCCTTTGGTTCTGAGCTAGAGTTTACACTGGTGGTTTTTTTTTGTTGTTTTTTTTCCCTGCAGAATAATCCCAGAGCCAGTTTCCCAATATCCCAGTATAATCCCAAAGCCAAATCTGCCAACTGCCCGTGCCATTTACATTCAGAAGTCCACTTGAGTCTGAGGATGAGGTAAACCAGTTTGTATTCTTTCTTAGGGAAGAGATCTTCAGGTATACTTTCAGCACACCAATTTTGAGGTTTTTTATTGCATTAATTAATTTTTTACAGTTTTGAAGGAGCAACGCCCATTGGGACTGCTGTCTTCCTTTTGCAGCCCATCTCTCTGAGGTGATGTTGGGTTGGCTGATTTTAAGCAGATAAGATGGTCATGGCATTGTCTGCTGCAGAGTCAGCTGGAGCCTGGACTGCTCACAAATGCAGTGAAGATACGTAGAGTTGGGCTTTGCTAACTTTCAGACAGCCCCTGTGACTTCCCAGCAAAATTACAGTGTAGATGTAGCCATAGCATCTGTAGAGTGGGATGTTTTGTCCCACCTATTTCTCTCAGCTGGATGTGATATCACCTTCGCATCACTGAAAAGTGAGTTCAGAGATCTGAGCATGAATCAGAGCAGCAAAATGCCAGATGCAACAAAGCAAGCCAGAAGAAACACTTTCACAAAATCCAGAAACATTTCTGACCACCGTATCTTTCTTAGAAAAAAATCTGCTCAACGGACAGGCAGACAGCAAGGAGATTCCTCAGCTGTTTAGCTCATCAAGTCAATGTTGTAACTCCATTCAAAAAATACACAAGTGGTTCAGGACACTTCACATGAAGGGAAAGCCTTTCCTCTGTAAAGAAGGCAAAGAAAGATAGAAGGCCAAGTAGGCAGATAGATCAAGCAGTGTAGCTTTCCTTGACTGGCCTAAGTAGTGGTTTTGTAGCTTGAGGTCTCTGGACCTTCTCTCTCTAAGGAAATCGATAGGATGGCAGGAGAGAGAATGGAGGAGACACTGTCCCTTCTGTATTTGCCAGAATGATGGTGACTAAAACCAACAGAAACCAGTAGGAAGAAAGGACAGCCAAGGATGCCAAAAAAAGGATCGTGTGGAGTTAAGAGAGAAATATTTGTGTACCCTGAAACATGAAATTAATATGGGAAGGTGAGTTTGGAACACTGCTGATTTTCCTTACAAAGGCAGATCTAATTGTCATGTTTCGATTGCTGAATCAGCAAGGCATAATGTCTACAAAAGGAGGTTGCTCACCACTCATGACAAGATCAGCATGAAAAACATGGAACCTAATATGAAGAAAAGTGGAGAATATCCACACAGTACAGCGTTCTGGCAAATCATATGGGATGCTTGCTTCAAAAAGAATCAAAAGATTAGACTGATGAATTTGAAACAAATAATTTAATCCTTTCTGTTTCTTTTCTTGTCAAAACATTTTTCACCAGAGATTAATTTTGCTTAGCACACTGCATCCTTGTTGCAGAATATGTGAGTCTTCATGCAATCTCAGTTTTAATCTCTACATTACATGGCTTCATTTTCTGTAACAGTTAAAATGGTCATGGAATTAAATAAGATGACTTCACATGGGGTATGCTATGCATGCACATTCAGATGCTGTGCATAGTACGCCTCTGATGTCTAGAAGAAAGTAACTAAACCTTTTTAAGGATGTATAAATCTTAAGTAGAGAGTGCTTACACTTGTGGGTAATGATTTCTGACTGTCTTTGAAGCTAACTTTAAGTAAGTTAGTACCTAAACTTTAAGTACATTAGTACCTAAAATCGGGCATATGAAGAACATGCTTAACTTTTTCAGTCTATTAATCACTGATGCAACAATCCTGTAAGCATATATCAAAATGAATCCCTTATCCATATCAATAATTTTCAAGATTGGGAATTTAATATTTTTAATAATAAACTTTCTACAACACCTTTAGCTCCTCTTTCAATAGCAAAACATTAACATGATTTTAGCTCATGATTATCTTAGGAAGACTTTTATAAATGCATCCTAAACTGTTTGCAATTGAAATATATATGTGCTGTGATTAATAGTTTTGCATGGTAATTTGGTCATATTTTACTGCTTGATGAAAATGATGATTTAATTATGATAACTTGATGAGGCATGCATTTAAAAACCTCTCCAGAGTTGTTTTTTTTCCCCTAAATTCTTGATTACGACCAAGGTCACTGTTGAAATGCAAGGTTACGTGTGAGTAATTTATACTATAGTTATTCTGGTTTGAATATTCAGATTTCCCCAAATTTTGATCAGTTTCAAATGTTCAAATCTTATATGTATAGTGATTTTGTAGTGCTCAGTTTTACAGCATATGGAATCTGTCATTAGAAGCCACAAAGCTTTTTGAAAATGAATTACATCAGAGCAATGGAAATTGCTCTATTCTCTACCATTTTGAAAACATATGCTGCCTCTGTGGCACTGACCGAGTCTTCTTCCCTTACAGAAGTAAAGATTTTATTAAGTCAATATGAGGTTAGGGTGAAACATAAGGTAAAAAGGCACTATTCATCGGTGTTATAGCTTTGTGTTTCCTCAGGGGAAAAATGGCTGCAGAGCTGGTGATAATTTCTGCCGGTGGATATTCTAAATATCTGTGTTGAAGTCAAAGAATAATGGAAGGCTTGTCACTTGCTATTTTAAAAAGAGAGTAGGAAAAAATTATCAGTGCTTTTCAGAGGTGGGTTGAATAAAGCAAATTAGATTGCCTTGGCCTGACCTTTCTTGGGAATAGCTAATAAATTGATCAAGGAATTTAAATAGGTGAGAGGAAAGCTAAAGATGGGAAAATAACTTGGGGAGATTCAGTTACACGTATCTGCACAGAAAAAAAAATGACATAGAAAAGCTTACAGCAACGAGGAGCTTAGAGAAAGCATGTAGACAGTCAACTTCCTTGTATGTTGCGTTTTCTCATAAGCTTGAAGAATTAATTGGGAAAAACCCCAATCTTTTGAAGAATGTCATAGACATTTTCACACTTTTTTTTTTTAGGGAATCATGCAAGTTCTCTGGAAATTTTGAAAAGATTAAAAAAAAAAATGTGTATTTCACATAGAAGATGAATAAATTTCTGGAGGACGATCATTGTACCACAGGGATAAAATTTCCAGGTGTCATCCAACAGTCCTGTTCTAAAATTTCAAAAATGCTCACAGTCTCATTACACTGCCTTCCCACTGTCTTGTAGCTGTCACTAAGAACTGTTTTTGTCCATTCAAAAAACACCTTTGTTTTTTTCTTACAGAATATCCTTCTCTCGCAATCTCTGCTGAGTTTTGACCTTACATTTGAGTTTAGCATCTTTCTCTTCTCCTTTATTTTCTCTTCTGCCCTCACACCAGTTCCTGATCAGGGTCTCTACCACTTCATTCAACCACTGCCATTTTCTCATGTCTTTGAATCTGCATATTTCACACTTTCCCCCACAGAGTGGAATATTTTCTGAAGTACTTGTGAAATCAGTCTCTCTTCACTACAAACCTGCTTTTTCTGTTCAGTTCCACCATCTGTCTAGCTAAATAACTACTTCCCAACCACTTTAAATCTCCTAGTCCCATCTGCTTTTTCCCACCATTGGCTCAGACTTCAAACCCTCCTGCTCTGTCTCTGTCCTCCCTCTCTCCCTCCCGCCCTTTTTCCCTCTTCCCATATAGGACCCTGCCAGTTTCTTGCAAGATGACATTGTTGTCATGCAGCATGACTTTCTTCTCACCTCCATTTCCCTCCTTGTTTTCTTCCTGAAATTCAGTTCTCCTTCTTGCTTGCTGCTGATCTGCATATTTTCTACCAGTTCTCCCCCAACTTTGCTCTTGTTCTTGTGACCTCTCTTCATCTCTGAAAGTCTTCTACACCACTCTTACCCTTGCCTGTATTTTCCACATAACTTCTCACTATTTTCTGCATCTTTTACTTCACAGTACAAAAAGGGCAGTCTTTGCCCTTTGAAAAATATCGCACCTTTATCTTAAATTTTCTTCTCATTTTTTGCCCTATCTTGTTCCTCCCTTTTACTTCAAGCTCATTAAATACAGCATTTACTGCTGCAGCCTGGATTTCCCCATCTGTTTATACTCTTGCATTCCAAATCTTTAGTGACATTTTAGCAAAATCTCAGAATTCTCCAATATATCTTTGTCTTATTTGACCTCTACGCTGCCTTTTATTTTGTTTGAAATCTTCTTCTGTCTTTGCTTCTGTGACTGGTCTCACCTGTGTCTCTCTTTCTGCCTGTCTATATCATTCCTTTGACATATCTTTTAGAAGTCCTTCCATATCTCTGCTTCCTGTGGGTGCCTCATAGGTCATTCCTCCATCCTCTTCCTTCATTTAAACTTTTTCTCTAAATAACCTTATTTATGTATCTAGCATCTTTGCTCATCTATCATCTTTGTGCTGGCCTTTAGATTTAGGTTTCTACGCCAGTAGATCTTTCTTTCTGTGCAAACTAAAGCTAAATAAAACTACAGCCTCAGTCAAAAGGCCAGGAGTATTTTAAGGTATTTCTTGTTTATAGATGCATTGATTCTGGGAAAAAAATCCAGCAACACACAAAGAAGTTTCTACACAGTAAATGAAATACATAATCACTTGAGTAAACCCAGTAGCAAACAGAGCTTTTATTATGTTAGAGTTTCTTGTTTTGCTTAGGTATTCAAAGAATGATATTCTAGTAAGAAGCTTGATTTACCCATAGCAGCACACTGTAAATTGTCAAAAGAAAGGAAAAAGATTACCATAGTAGTTGCCAGTTGATGTGATACTCTTGATGGATGATTTTCAAAAACCATTTAAATGCTGCTATAAAAATGTGGGCAAGTGAGTTCTTCTGGGCTGTCATTCAGAGTACTCACAGCTTTGAGTGAGTAGGACTAGAGTCAGCTGTGTGCCACAGTCATGCTACTGCATTCAGATGGCTGTTCAGACTTCACAAATATTCTTATGGCTTCTTCAAGAGTGTAATTATATAAAATAAACAGGGCACTTGACTGATAACCAGTTTTACTGTCTGAACATAACTTTCTGTTTTTATTTAGAACAGTGGACAGTGGTCAATATCAAGAGCACTAGAGAGAGCCTGGAAGGAAAGAGGAAGGAGAAGGAAAATAAAGGCAACAAAGAAAAAACCTCAAATAAACCCTCTAATAGAGGAAAGAAATAAAATCCCCAAAACACAAGTAAAAGATACTCAGAAAAATGGGTAATAAAAAGAATCTGAAAAATGAAAAACTTAGAAGACAAAACTGTTATGGCACATGTATGGAGTGAAATCTTGCTCCAAAGTTAGAAGACGCAACCTGGACCCACATTTCTCTCCCAAAGCTTCCATGGAAATCAGAGTAGTAATGCATGTCCCCCTGGTTTATTGAGTTGAGAACCATGAACCATGGAATTACAATCAGGAACTCACAAGCCAGGAAATGCAAATGTCACAGTCCTGGTCATAAATTTTACATATTGATGAAAGGAGATTATTATGAAATTTTTAGGTTACACATTAGGAATTATTATCAGAGATGGAAAAGTTTTATTAGTCTCTTTTCGTAGGTCATAGACTATTAATTTCTTAGAATTCACAGCCACTCTAATCATCAGAGCTCAGGTCTCTTTTGCTCATGTTAAATGTGGTAACTGGTATCTCAGCATCCAAAAATAAGCTGGATACTTCAAAGAAGGCTCTGAAACATATGTCTCCTCTACAAAAAATTGACAGAGAGCAGAAAACAGATGGGAGGCAAATATATACAGCAACAGAATGGCACGGCAACTTAGCTTAGGCATGTAAATATATTTGCTGATTCATGAATTTTCTTTCTATTTTTTTGCTGCTGATAAAAATAAAAAAGATGAAAATACGAGACAGTATTGGAAAAACATAGTTTTCATAGCAAGCCCTTGCCACACTCAGTTTAAAGATGTAATAAATTTTCTTTGAAGATTTTGAAACAACATTTATTTTCAGAAAATGACAAACTAAATATATCTTTTATTGTCCAGTCTCTTTCTCCTTAAATCACAAGTCACTAGTAGCACTTTTGGTGAGACAAGGTCAGGACTGCTGAAAGAGATTACCAAGTTTTTAGTAGGTACAGTGTTGTGCATATTCTTTTAACAGTTACTGACTAAGTGAGGTTGTGAATAAAATGTTTAAATCAAACCCCACAAAGCTGAATCAGAATGCAGAGAAAGACACTCAGTAATTCCTAGCTCAAGAATTAAAACAATTATGACTGGCCTACAAATTTTTTAAAACATGTGACCATGAACTGCACTTAATAGTGGCAATTTCAGTAATAATACTAGTAAGGTCAGAGGAAAAAAAAAGTAAGGGTCAAATACAGCCTAGAATATGGTCTAAACCACACAGAATTTCAGAACAGCAAACAGCACTTGATAGAGGTTCCATAAAATGATTTGGCTCAGCAAACACCAGCTGCTCAGAATAAAATGTTAATCTTAGTTTAACCACTTAAACATCAGGTCCTCGTTAATGATGTCCTCAGCTTGTACTCATATCACAGAAAATTGAGGACTATCCAAAATAAGGTATAATGCAGAGACATTTTCTTCCTAATACTTTTTGTCAAACAAGAGAGGAAAGAAATAGCATTGATGTAAACTCTTAACTACAAGTGTACATCTGTTCGTTTATGTATTTAAATTCCACTGCAGTATTATTATGGCAACATCTTTTTTTGGCACCAGACATTTATGTTGTGGCCCCAAAACTTTATTAGACCACAGGTTTTAGGCTGTCTTCTGAATGAATAAGCTGTAAGTTAGGGTTGTCACCAAATAGTACTGTTAACTTCTGCCTACAAGCAGCACTTAAATATTTATGATCAACTTTAGTGGAAACCCATGCCTAAAATCTAGATATGTCTTAATGTAACCCAATTTCTATTTTTACTGAAACTCTGCTTTTGAGAATTTTCCCCTTGTAGCAATATTAGAACGTATGTGACAAACATGTAATGGAGTGACACTTTCTGCTTGCTCGTAACAGAAGCTGATCAGAGTAACTGCAACAAAGCAGATCCTTTACCATTAGTGTGAATACAATATGTGCATATGAAGGTATTTCTGAACATCTAGGTGCATGTCTCAAACACGCAAATACTGAAACCAGATGCCAGATGGTGTATTGTTCCTTCCCTTACAAAGTTTTTTTTCTCACTGATCTCTGAGAGCTACCTGGGGAAGCTGGTTAAAGAAGCAGTTCAAGTGAATGATCAAATTTCTGCTGAGAAAAGACAAAAGAGTGAGAAGTGTTAGCTGTTTCAGCTTTCTTTGTGCATTCAAGAATTTTTTGTTGAGCACAGATCTTGAAAATCAATGTGTGTGCTGTCTTTTTTTCTTTGTATTTAGTGTAACCTAAATGAACATTCAGTTCAATATAATTAATCAAAGCATGTATTTTCTAGTATTACAAAATCTTAAAATAATCACCATATTAACTGTCACACAATTTTTCTTGTATTACAATGTAATAAAGAGATAGCAGAATCCTCTTCATTCTGTCTCTTTCGCATTCTAGTACTTACACTCAGGCCCTTTACAAGTAATGACCCGAAACCAGTCAGTGTTCCAGTTCCTGTTTTTATTCCTATTACTTGTATTCTATTGAGCTTGGTGCCCCATCCCAGTGCATAGAGAGAAGAAATCATTGATCAGGCGAACAGAGCAGAGAGCAAGGCTATGGACCTGCCTAGTCCTAAGTCCTGGACAAACTTTCTGAAGAGACAACAGGAATCCCCTGGAATATTTCTAAACTGGGATACACAGGTTAAGTTTAAAATAAAATCCTGACACAGAAAACAATCCATACTTTGATGATGTAAAGATCAAGTAATAGATTCCCTTCCAAGTTCTCTGTTTTGATCTAAGTTATCTACTGATTCTGATCTTTTCCTGCTTCACAGACTGGTCTTTTAGTATTTGTTTAGAGTTCTAATGAAACATTGCCCTTATAGCTGGAAATATTTGACTTTTCATTGTTTACTCACCTGAAAATTATATGAGGAAGCTGGCTTTGTCCAAATTTTATTCCTGTTACTCTAGTCACTTCTAATAAAACCTGTTCAGATACAGGTTTATTCTTAAGCATGCCTGAAGCCTTTGGCAGACAAAGAAGAATGGATGCCCATGGCATTGGCAACCTGAGATCCTCTCCATTCCTGTAAGATCTTGGTGTCTGCTCACATTTAACAAGACTCGGGAATACCTACTTTGTGCCAGGATGCAATCATTCACCCTGCAAAGCATTGTGTGCCTATAATAGTTTCCCTTATGAGTGATATGTAATTAAGGTAATGGAAAGGAATATTTGCAATTGCAATGAAGAGGCAAATAAAATAGGGAAAAGGATTTAGTAAGCAGGTAAGCTTTCCCACCTCTTAAAGCAGGAGTCCTGAGCAAGATTCGTAGAAGTACCAACTGAAAGGATGGAAAAGTAGTAAACAGGGACAGCTTCCCTGTTACTGATGGGCTGCTTTGCTGCTTGTCATAGAAACAACTCAGCGTATTCCAGGTGAGTCAGGAACAAATTTCCACTGGACTTCTAGGAAAAGCCTGATACTTTTTCCTGTCCAAGCAAATATCTGTCTCATAGTTATGTTTTTCACTTTTTGAGCTGTTATGCATTTTATATTTTAATGCTTTTCTTAAGGATTAGCATCTGTTTTAATTTGGCTTTTTTTTTTTTTGGTGAAAAGAGATTTCTATATTGTGACTGTCATTCTTCTTACTGATATTTATGAATTTTCTTTGCTGCCACAACAGAATCTCTTCATGCTCTGACGAGGAATCAATCTACAGATGGAGCTGCAGACAGGCTAATTATAATTCCAGTAGCAAAGCCCAGGATCCAGACAATTTGCTGTGTGTGCTACATGGCTTCAGAGCCTAAATATCTGGCTTTACAGAGTGGGATCTATTCATTAAAAATCAGCCATTTATCTTACCATTTTTTTATATTAAATACCATGACAACCACAGGGGCTTTTTTCGTGTTCTGTTGATAGATTTATTAAAAAGTGACTCACTGCCATTAATGAATCCTTAATTTTTCTGCTGAATGAATTGTGGAGACTTAAAGTGTTTACTTTGCTTTTATCATTTATTATATATTGTGATCCACATTTGATGCTTACTTACTCACCTAAATGGAACTGAACTTGAGAAATTTGATCTATGATTTAATGCTTATGCTACTTAGCTGACTAACTTTTCGTAATGTAAAATGCTCTGGGATTCTCGAAAGACCTGAGCAGGTAAAAAAGAAGTAGAACTCACTCAGAATTGCCAGATGTATTAACTCCTGCCTAAGCAGGTGTCCTGGCTGGCACCACATGCACAGGTCCCTGCCAGCTCAAGAGATCTTATCCCATCTAGATGGCTCCCTTCCTTACCTGCCTACCTCTGCGGATAAAAGCTGCCAAAAAGAACAGGGCTGAAAGTTGATATACCTTTTTGATAGTGTACTGTGGAGGGGAGAACAAGATGTCTACAAGTCGAAGGTAGCTTTACATTTTGCTTTTGCATTGGGACAAGCAAAGGCTACCATCTGTTTTTTCTTTTTGTTGTTTGCCTGTCTGGCACACTAGGTCTAGGGAGAACAGGTTGCTGCTGAAGCTGTATTGTGTAGGCTTGGGAGAATAGGATGAAAGTGGTGCAAAGACAGGAAAGGTGGAAAAGCTGGGAGAGGAGAGGGAGAAAAACTGCTGAAATGAGAAATGCTGTTGACCATGCAGAATTTGTGATCAGAGCTGATGCAAGAGGTATGGAAGCAGGCATGTTTTGGAAGGGATATTTTGTTGCTGAACAGAGTGTAGGAGGGGTGGCAGGAAATGTGGGAGTTTGGTGGGAAGGATGATGAGGGGCAAAATTTACCTTTCAGTACGTGTGTGAATGTGAGCATGAGTCACTGTCACACACCTTGCAGATTAGCACAGAAAGTTCAAATGCTACACATACGTGACTGTTATAGTATAATCTTTTAAAGAAGGTCTTATTTGTATTAACACTTTGGTGATTTTTACTCATTTGATTAGAAAGTTTTGATCTTTTTAAATTGGTCAGACTACTCACTAATCATGGAGACTTTGAGCAACCTGAAAATATTTTTCTTCTTAGGATGAAAAAGTCATCATCATTTTCATTGATCATATTATATGCATAAAATATAAACTTTGCATTACATTGATCAGAACTTAAAAAGCACAGTTAAAATAAAATTTCATTAGTAGTGTTAAACAACCTTATGAAACAATTACAAGACCCTAAGTGTGACTACAAAAGTAATCTTGCTCTTTTTTTTTCTTTTCACATTTGAACAATAGTCACTGGGATAATGAGTGAAACTCAGTGAATTATGAATATGGAATTTGTATGGTCAAAGACAAAAAGCATTCAGTTCAGTATCTTCTTTCAGGAGAAAGAAGACCTAGTTAGAAGATTTAAGTTTTGTTAGTGCCTTGTTCCATGATCGTGGTTCCCTGGTGTTTTTCAAGGAAACATGTAAAACAAATATCTTAGTACATTAGGGTTAAAATGAAACCTATAGCATATCTATAAATATACTATCACAGTAAACCTGTAGAGTTTATTTAACACAGCTCGCAGGAGAAGAACAAACGGAATTCACAGTACCTCAAAAAAACATAGCTCAGAGATATTAATAGACAGTGATAAGACTCAAAGAAGGTATTTTCTCATACACTTCAAAGCCTGAAGTCTGAGACAGCTTCACTCTCAAATCACTACCTGCTCTCGCTGTCATGGCAGAATAGGCTGACTTGGCGTATGCTGTGAAAAATGTTCCCCTTCACTACCATTTTCATTCCACTGCACTGAGCAACACTGTTAGTAGAAAAGCTACTTATATGGGAACTCACTTCAAAAATCACTTCAATAGAAAAAAAAAATTATTTCCACCTACTCAGTGGCTTAATATTTAAAGAAAAGGGCTACACTATTACATATCACAGCCATCTGGAAAAGATATATGCAGATGCTTGATTTTGGCAGACATGAAAAAAAAGGTGGAAATGAGGAGTTAAGAACAGTGAGTGCATGAACATATAATAAAAGGCAAATCCATTGTTACAATTCTCCTGCAGAGAAGCAGTCTGTTCAAATTTTAAAAAGTGCAGCTATGATAAATGGAAGAGTAATTTCTATTTTAGTAAACACAAGAAACATTTTATGTACAATACCATGTGGAAAATTGCTAGGATAATTAACAATCAAATTGTTAGAAATGAGTATACATTGGATGTTATTCTTAAACAGCCATGTAATTAGTACAGAAACTTTTCTTTCAAGTATTTCCTGAGCAATGACACCAAAAATTTGTCTTTACACTCCCACCTCAAATACTCAAAGAAAATTTTGCATTTTGGAATTTATGATGTAGTCAGTGTGTGACAGCATAAATAATCACTTGCCCATTATACACATCTCTACAGTGAATTGTAGTAGCACATATCGTAAATGAAAATGAAGCATGCTGCTTTGAATAAAGTGTGTGAAAATTCTCTTTAACTATGTACAGATTTTCAATGCACTGGTTCAATGATATATCAGGTTATTTCCCTCAATGAAGGTTGTTCTTGCAATCTCATCTTCATCAGTTGAGGCAGAAAATGAATATTTGAATTGATGTGGTTACATATTTGTGACTTGGTTTAAGCAGGTGATTTTAGAATAAGTTTTGCTTAGTTTTAGCATAGCTATTTGCATGGAAATTTAACAGTCAGTAAACACATATTTTTTCTTGCAGTAGTGACAAAAGCGTCTCCTGCATATGCTGCCTGGCATTCCAATAGATGCTTAGAACTTAGTTTCTATTAAAAATGATATATTGTTAATCTCAGAATTTGTTTCTAACAGACATATTCAGGTTTGGCAGACCTTCAGCGCCTTGCTTCTGTGCAGTAAAATAGGACTCTTGCCTTTTGTTTTGCACCTCTATTATCAGTATTGTGTTATTGTATTACTTGTGTCTCCTGCTCCTATTTAATTTTTGCAGTGCATAACTAAAAAGTAAATCAGGGAAAATATTTCTTAACGAAAGACTGCTGATGTATTTACTTCCTCAAAAAGGAAACAAGCTGAATTATATAGAAGCGTCTTTGTTCTTAGCAATTCACAATTGCTTCAGGGCATGTGTTCATTTTTCTCAAAGCTAAGAATTTGAAGAGGACATAGGGTTTAAATATCCGTTTCTAGCTCTTAGCTACATTTTAATCACAGTACCCTGCCTTTTCACCTATTATCGCTTCACTGTGAAGACATTCCCCAGACTCATAACACTTTCCAGCTGCCCAATGGTGTCCTGCAGTGCTCCCAGGGTGATGGCATTGCAGGGCTCACAGTTGGAACAGGCTGGGACATAGCTCAGGTCATGTAATGGTAGAACAGTGAGCACAGAAGCGACATAGCTCCTAAAATTTCTTGTGCGGATGAGAAAAGAGTGTGTCATTTCAGCATTTGTACCTCTTTAGTCATTTCCAAGTTATCAGCATGTTTTGTTATTCATTAGCATATTTTGAGAAGTACATGAATTCTGCTTAATTCATCCATAGAGAAATTGCTAAATGATTTGACATTATACACAATTCCATTTTTAATGGAGTTTAGAGATTCATTAAGAGCATTCTGCTTTCAAGTATTGGCTGGGAATGTGATGCAAAGTTCAAGGACCCATTGTACCGAGCGTAGGGAGTATACATAACAGAAAGATAATCCCTACTCTGAAGAATTCTTAATTTGAGATTAAATCGGTGAAAGAAAGAGTACAGGAAGCATGGGGTAACAGCTAGAATCATGTTCAATAGTGTTGTAAACCAAAGAGGAATTCATGCCTGGAGGAAAAGCAGGACAAATAGTGTCAAGATATGTTTCTGTCATGTAAATGCGTACACACAGAACTTAAGTAAGAATGCCTTGAATCCAAGATTTGGACTGTATACATTCTCATCTTGACTTTTCTACCAAATTGTTTTCTCCTTTTCTTGTGTTTTGGCCCCAAAAGACCACTTTGAAAAGAGCAGGCACTAAACTGCTTCCTTTATAATTCTGGACTCTAACAAGTGCCAATTGAAGGTGATGATAACATATTACAGTCTCATAGTATAAGCCACAACAATAAGCATGTTGTAGCAAACCATCAGTCAGATAGTCAGTAAGAAGGCAGAGGAGTTATTTTAGATTTTCTGAACTTATTGTCATACATCTTCACATACATAGCATGCCTTCATAAAACTTAATTATGCACATTAATAAACATTAATAAAAGTTAATTGTACATGTCCACCCAGGATTCCAGTACTGCCTCTGGAACAATGACAATGTGGACCTTCAAGGTCTGTACATGCCAGGAAAAGGCAATGATATTAACAGTTCTACAAATTCCCCCAAAATAGCCTGGTTTCTGGAGTGTGGGGCCATTACTGACATATTAATTTGACAGGAACAAGTAGAAAACATGCCTGACTCTATAACTGATGTTAATCCCAGCAACCAATAGCTACTTAAACATGACTGTTGGTGTCTGTAGGAGGGATAGCACTTCAAAAAAGAGCTTCATCCCATTTTAAGATAGCTAATTAACCTATGGAATGAATCACCCTTGAAAAATTGTGAGAATAAGAGAATGAAAGACATTACTCAATTAAGACCATGTGCATTACCTAGAAAAAAACACAGTGGAATTTGACACTAAATGTGGAAAAAGTAGAAGTAATAGATTGCTTGTGTTTAGAAAGTAAGTCTTTAAATAAACATAGATCTTAAACATTTGTCAGTTACTATCATAACATTTTCTTTTCCAAAATCTTTATTTTCATTTCATTTATGCTAATCTATTGTACTTAACTTTAATGGGAAAAAAGTGTTCAACAGCAAAATATAAATGAAATGCGCTTATTTTATACTCGGTGGGGCCCAGTCCATCAGCACTGTGTGCACTAATATACTTGAACATGAAGTCCTTACTCACACAAGAGGCGGCAGATATCAGTGGGACCACTTCTATCACTAAATGTTGATGGATATGGCTTTAATTTCTTTGAAATATGTTTACTTCATTTATCACCACTTGCTCAGCCTCTATAAAACTATCTAAAGAAAACCAAAATAAAGGAGTACTTTACTTACAACGTTTCCTCACTGGTAAATCCCTTGTCTTAATAAAACTCATTTCACAGTTTTTCTCACCTGTTCAATATCTTTTACTGCACAAAGATTTCCCAAAAGCCACTAGAACTTTGACAATAATGTTTGACAAGCCAAAGTGAAAAAAGTGTTCAGTTTGAAGTGCATGATGCAGCAAAAGAGAGCTGCTGATTCATCTCCCTTGTTGTGAACTGGATTATTGGCAGCTGTATTAGGAAGGCCATCTCCATCCTGCTGTTCCACTGAGATATTTTCCATTCCTGACCAAATTGAGATAGTAGTATCTTTTTTTTAACCCAGAGTGAATCCTGCATTCAACCTTTCAGCTTCACTGCCTGTTAATAAAAAAATCATTCAATTTTCCATCCAACTTTTTAGTTTTAATTAAATCCTCCTCCACCTGGGTTATCTTGCTCTTTTGTTCCATTTCAAGAAATATGTTCATTTTGTGTCTCCTGAAAATAGAGATAATCTTTTTCATTTTAATAACTCATCTTTCTAGTTTTTCTTTATTTGTGCTATTTGAATAAACATTTCCAACTTGGAGAGGATGATAAATGTTGCTAAAAATGGGGAGTAAATTGCATCCCCATCCACCAAATAATAGCGCTAATAATCTTTGTGGCTATCCACATGATTTAAAGGTCCAAAAAGCCAATAGAAGCACTTATTTACATCTAGAAGGTGCTAAATCAAGACTTACCCTTAGCATTTATCATGAAAGAAACCGCATGAGAGGAACTGATTGCAACACTTGACATCAAAATTCAGCTTCTTGATGAGTATACAGCTAGTGAATGTGCTAGAGGATTGCACAGACCACTCTATAACGTAACTACACTATGAAATAATTGCATTAGTGAGGCAAGATACACACAATGACCAGGGACAATGCCGGAAGCTGAGCTAGCAAAGCTGAACTTTGCCTGTGTTGCCTCAGTGCTATCTTCCTTGTGGGTAATGTACAGGCTCAAGCTGTTTCACTGAGATCTGACCATGTACTGTGGCTTCTTGAGCTCTTATTCAGAAGAATATACATGCTGGATCACCTGTAAAAGGGAGGTAGCATGCATCTGAACATGAGGGAGGAAAAGAGAAGTCAGCACATGGTCAAACTTTTTCTCTGTCTCTTTTTCTAAAGGTTGAGGTCATCTGTCCCCTCAGTAGAGTCCAGGGTTTCAGAACATGTTTGACATCTTTGACCTCTGTTTCATCATGGTGTTACAGGTAAGCAAGTGTCTTCATTTAGGAAGGTGGATGGTGAAAGAGGAAACTCTGTTTAATTTTATCTCACAAAAAAAGGCTGCCTCATAGCCTGTCCAAATGAAATTTCTCTTGGGTTATGACTAAACAACCAAAGTAAGGCAAACTTTCATAACTACGAAAATGGGACTGAATCCCAGTGATCTGCCTACCTCAGAAACTCTTTATCTCTAAAATAGAACCTACTTACGTTTTGATCAGGAAGAATTCTGTAATCTTCACATTTATGAATAGTGAATACAAGATATTTTGAGGTACTATCATTTCACTCATGCAGAATCCTATTTAAATTCATTACCACAAACCAGCTAATTTTAATATCTTGTTGACCCTCTTGGGTTAAAACAAATCCCAGAATATCTGTTTTGTCATTAATGTATCAGGTATCAGGTCCTACAAATGACCACCAATACTTTTCTGTGTTTTATTTTACTAATCTTCTCTTCTGTCTAAAAACCTCATATGTTTGAAACTTGTTTAATGTTAAATTTTGTTCTTTCTTAATTAAAAAATTCAGTTTAAAATCATTCTCAGATAGAAAAGTTGGCCAAAGCCTAAGGTATAAGCTGAATGGTACAGATTACATTTTATAAATCAATCAGAAATAAAAATTATGTTTTATACCATGAATAGGTTATTTTTAATATCAAGTTTCAAGAATTTGAAACAAGAATTCAAAAGTTTGCGTACTCCTTGAAGAATTTATGTCTATATCAAGGAGTCTATAATATTGTGATTTGATGTTGCAAAGACAGTAAAGCCTGCAGAATGTCTTTGTTAGAAAAAAATTGAGCAAAATTAGAATTCCAATGCCATCTTGTTTGAATCCTCACATTTTCCAAAGGATGACACGAACCCAATTTTATATTCAAGCAATAAGATTTAAAAAAAAAAAAAGACAAAAAGGAAAAAGAAAAGAAAAAAAGAAAAAATGAAAAAGAAAAATGATTTTTACAGGTGAAGAAAATAAACTTATGTCACCACATTGTGATGATGTGGTGTGGTGTATCTATAACTAACATTCCTGAAAACTTTTGATACTATATGCACATGAAATACAATGAAATGAGAGACACAAAAAGTAGCAACAACCTCACTAACAACATTGCACAACACAGCAGCAGTGCAGCAGCAGTCATACTAAGAAGAGTTTGCCTCATCCTGAAGTTTGCTTAGAAGGTTTGTTTTCTGACAGAGTGGAGTTCAGAACTGTCCAGTCTTATCATAGGATTAGATGTTGCTACAAATCAATTGAAGCTTAGCTGTTTGTATAGTCAGTGGTCTTACCTTAAGTCCCACAGCTTGTAGTTTAAGCCTTAGTAGAACAATCCTGCTTCATCTTTGCCTTCTCTGGGATATTTCCTGGGCACAGGTCTTATTTGTTACTCCTTTATGAGATGTGGCTCCTGGTATACAAATCTCTTTGGAACAGATACCTAGTACAAGGAAGGATGGGGATAGGTCTGGATTGCTGGGTGTGCTATTTTTTAAAATTGGATCTATGTTTCTGAAAAGACCAAAGTTATGATTTGCTCTGATGTGATGGTCCAGCACCAACCTGCTATCTAGGTTGGTAAAACGTGACCTGCGTATCACAGTGAAAACAAAGTCACAAACACTGGACCCCAACAACAGGTGTAACAAGCAGTCAATCTATAACAGACATTGAAGGTACACATGCATACTACAGTTCAGCTCAGAAATACTTCTCAATGGATAACTCAGCCACCAAAACACTCACAGCAAAGACAAGCTATAGCATTGCCCTGGACACTGCGTGCCTTCATCACTTTCAGAAAGACCTTGAAAAAATGTGCGGGTTTTTTCTTGTTAGGAATATCCTTGTGGAAAGCCAAGCGTGCAGAACAACAGGGTTACTCTACCTTTATTAACCACTGTTCATTCTGTCTCTTGAGGAGATTCTCAAGGCCATCATAACCCACTCAACACCCATTCCTAGCAAACCTATCCTCTCCACAAAGGGCACTGGACCAGCAAGTTGGCCAACACTGCACATACTCCCTGGGGACGCTCACACATGCAGGCAGCGATGATGCATGATTTCTGCATGAGCTGTTTGCGCACACACTTTCCTTGCAAAGGCATCCAGCACCACTTATGTGAAGATATCTTGTGCACACAGCATGGCACAGTCCAGCCCTGAAAGACAACAAGGATGGGAAGACAGCAGGCAGAGTAGGAAAATATTTATAGCACTGAAAAACATCCTGGGCATTTGGTACCATGAACATGCTCACGCCCCAAACCCCATTCATCCTCTCTCAACAGCATTGCGAAAAAATGGACAGAAAAGCTGGCAGACATCTTCTGCATTTACATCCCCAAGATTATGATGCATAGCTAGTACACCTTGGTGGAGGATAACCATGGGTCTGTGCACATGCCCTCCTCTGTGCTCTTGCCTTATTGAATCCAGCACTTATACCAGTGGAAATCTTATCTTGGAATGAAGGCACAGGAAAGTATTTCTCATCATCCCCACCCTTCAAGGATATAGTCATGGGAAAGTGCACCTGCATTACTGACACACAGGAAAAGGATCAGGACCACTAACAACAGATATTGAAGCTTATAAATTTTCTGGGCCCATTGTTTTTCTTCCTCAGATCCCTACCCCCAAAGCCTGTGCATGTAAGCAGCACACTTGCCACAAAGCACCCCACCCTCTCTCACGGTTCCACTGCAGCCTTGCCCCATGGGCACAGGCAGGATAGGTCTGAGCTCACTGCCTCTCCCCAAGCCAGGCTCGAGAACTGCTGTGAACTCAGGCAGGACCCAAACACTCTGAGTGGGCCATTGGCATGAACCCTCTGCTGGGAATGGGTCCTCACCTGCCCCCAGGCAGCCAGCGAGAGCCAGGGTAGATGGCCGGCTGCAACCGCTTTTCCCCTCACTAGGCAGCCCTCTTGCCATGATGTGTACTGAGAAGAAAAAGCTGCTTCTTTTATATCAACAGATGGAATTTATTAACATTTTAATAAAAAGGATTGTGTAAACAGTGAGTAGTCAGAGTACGTGCACATCAAGTAAATAAGCACATTATATGTTGAGGTCAGCTGACGTTAGCTCTGAAAGTTTCATAATGTGACAATAATTTCTTTACATGACTTGGCATTTTACTAAACCAAACTGCAAATGTATGACCGGGAAGGATAATAGGAAACCACTAGTAAAAAAAGTGAGTCATAGAAAGTAAACCAAACTGGATCAAAGGACAGTCAGAAACAACCCGAACCATCACAATTGCAAGATAAAACTGTTACCTTGCTTCAATAAACCCACTCCATTCTTTTGTTCAAAAAACAATGATATCCTTTGCATCACGGACAAATGACCAAATGAAAAATGTATGTTTTACGAAATAAACGTGCAAAATGCAACTGTAAAAACTACGTGAACTTACTTGAATCATATATAGAATATTTGCTCATATATCCTTATTATTGAAAGATAATCTGAAAACAGATGGAATAAATCTGAATATTGCAAACATGGATACATACCAAATAATCTATGTCTTCAGTATGAAAAATATTAAAGTTCCCTTAACTTTGTGCCATGATTTACAAGTGCTGAAGCAGAAAGTCAGTCCCTTGGAAAATGAATAGAGAACTAGGGTTGTTTTGCATTTCTATAGAATTCAGATCTCAGTGTGCTTTTCAAAATAATAAAAATATTTAAATATTCATCTCGATTTAGAGAAATTCTGAAAATAGGATGATGTAAAATGAAAAATTGTTTCCCTTTGAGAGAAAATTAGATCAATTTCAGTAGTTATTTAACTGTTCATAGGAACAATTATCTTTCATGATATAGGTGTGAAATGCAAGAAGAAAAACCAAGTTAGGCAATCTTTAGATAAGTGAGACTATCTGCAGTTGAGCTGAATAGTTGATTGCTACTCAGAAAAAAAGGCTGAAGATTAAATATTTATTAAAGTCACTTGACTTTGACCTTAGCATTCAAATGGACTTATTTCACGGATCATATTAAATAGATTTTCACTGAGTCTTCAAATCCTTTAGAGTGAGCAGAAGGAAATTTTGCATATGTACAAAAGTATGCTTTTTCTTGCATATGAGAATTGAAGAAGCCTTCCTACTTTTTGCTAGGAGTAATACAAAAGGTTCAAATAGGCTACTTTGTAAAAGTCTATGAATGAAAATAGTGGGATAGATGACCGCCCAGAATCTCTTATTTGAAGAAAGTAATTCTCTAGTTAGGTGAAACTTAAAGCATTTTGTTAGCAAGTGAAGTGGGCATGTTTATACCAACCAATATGTTGACCTTTAAGAGTCTATTACTTTTGCTCAACTTGCAAATGCAGCTGGAAGTGATTGATGAACTATTATATTTCAGGGACATCCATGAAGGAAATAGCTCATATTAATACCTCTCCATTAAGAAGTCTATTTTAGTAACCTGAATTGAAAATGCTATATATGTTTTATGTGCACCTTTTACTGTGGAATTTTATGAACGAAAATGTATATAAGCAGTAATGAAAAGTACATGCCATACAGTGAGATGAATGCAAATGCTATTCGAATTTCTTTTTTTTTTCTATATACTCTGCTTGTTACTCCCAGCTCAGTAGCTCATTTTGCTGACCTGCATAGAATAGTCCAAGAATTACTATATATTTCTAACGGTGCCTAAATTAGGCCTTTGAATTTTTCAGTGCTTTTCTCCTTGAACACAATACATAAGGACAGAGTTTTCAATAATCCTATTACTTGGTACAGAAATAGGCTAGGGCTAGTGGAGTGTCTGATGTTTTCAACTTCCAATTAGTGACTCTGGTTCCTGCATATAAATTTGCAGAGTAATTTAGCTGCAGTTACATTTATCAAACAAGAAGCAGAAACATTGCACACCTTCCAAGAAACCAGATTTTAAAGTTATTTTCAGCTATAAATGATATTATTTACTGAAATCTGCTTCTCCCATTACATGTTGCGAATATAGAATACCTTGTGCTGCTTTAAGATAAATTCTTCTCTAAAATGACTAGGAAACCAGAGATGATACCTGAGATGGTAACTTAAACTGTTATTCATTTCTTTATTTGAATTTACATGGCTGCATATCAACACAAGGCAGATTGTGCTAATATTTTTTCTTCCAATGGGATTTAAGTTCTTTTTGAAATTACAGAGTTTAATTTATGCCTAGAACTTGGAAAGTATCAAGCACTTTAAAACTCTCTCATCCTTTCTCTCAGATACTCACAGACCTAATTTCTTAGCAAGGAGACGTAAAGCAAGAGATCTTGATTAAGCTGAGCGTGTGTATGAGTCAGGGACGAGAAAACTGAATCTGTAAGAACAGATTCCTCCTATTTATAGAGTTAAGTATCCAAGTATGGAACACCTGGTGCGTTTGGAAGTGATCCTGCTAACTTGGGAGGCGGCACTATAACTCAGATAAAATCTGCTGGGGTGATTTTTTGATCCCTTCATTAAGATAAAAAATACAACAGTTATTTCTATTAGGATAAAATGTGGAGGGGAAAAAAAAAGTGGCACACATAATGACCATCTTGCTGAAGCATTGTTTAGCCTTCGTGCTTATATAAGGGTTTTGCTAAAGCAATATTCAAAGTATACTTCATAGAGCTTGTGACCAACAGCTGATCTATTCACAAGAGAACGGGCTAAGCGGGGCAGAAGGTTGGTACAAGGTGTGCAATTCTGTCAGAGGGGAATAATGGAGAGAAGGTTGGTAAACACGGGGGGACCCTGTGTCCATGTGATAGGTATGGGGCCAGGACATCCGCATCAGAAGGTACCAAAGATTTAGAAGGGCTTGAGAAACAGGAAAAATCTCTTCAGTAAATGTTTTAATTAGCGTGACTTGTTTCCAAAAAAGGGAGTCAGAACTAAATAAGCTTTGTATTTACCTACAGGATATTGTTCTCTGCCAATGCCCTGTTGTAGGCATGCACATGATAACACCTTTTCAGATAAAGTGTGTCAGGACTATGCATTGAAGAATAACCTGGCTGAGTCTTTGCCATTTGTGGTGGGCTAGCCTTGGTTAGCAGCCAAACTTGCACCCCTTGAGTGGGATGGCGGGAAGAAAGCAGGGAGACAGGAATGAGAAAGCTCCCGGGTTGAGAGAGAGGCAGGGAGATCTCTTACCAGTCACCGTCACTGGCAAAACAGATTCTACTTGGGGAAAAACATCTTCATTTATTACCAATGAAAATAAATATTTAATTAGTGATTCAGGTAGAGGGAAACAAAAAGACAACCATTAAACCAACATCTTTCCTTCCCCCTTTCTCAGGCTCAGCTTCACTCCAGACTCCTCTACCTATTGCCAAGTGGTGCAGGGGTTCGGGGGCTACAGTCAGTACACAGAGGTTCCTCTCTGCCCCTCCTTCTTCCTCACGCTTTTCTCCTGCTCCACTGTGGGGTCTGCGTGGGCGGCAGTGTGAATGTCTGCTCGGCCATGGAGCGGCCTCTCCTCCTCTGGCCTTGGTGTTCACAGGGATGTTTCTCACACTTTTTTCCCTCACTCCTTTCTTAAATAGGCTTTCTCTGAGGTGCCCCCACCTCGGCTGGGGGGCTCAGCCGTGCCCTGCGGTGGGTGGGTTGGAGCCGGCCGGAACCAGCCATGTCCGGCACGGGGCAGCCCCAGCCTCTCCTCACCAAGGCCGCCCTGCAGCCACCCTGCCAGCGCCTGGGCAGACACCCGGTAAAACACTGAATCAAGTCTGTGAAACAAGGTTAGTTTTGGACTTTCCTAACTGTCATGCAGTCAGAGGTACTTCATGGACTTTTGAATGATTATGCCTTAAAAATCTAACTAAAAAGACTAGTTGAAATCTGTAACAAATACTACAGATACCTCAGCAAGTACGTGTGTCTAAAGAACTTTTTTCTTACATACACACATACAAGAGCACAAGTTGTTAATGTGCGATGCTTCAACCTGGGTGACATTTATTGGACTCGTCACAATGCTGAGGACTCTAAGATGAGACGAGGTAGGGCCCCGGTGTAGCCGTTAGTGACTTCCTTCAGCTCGGGAAGCTGTGGCACTATTAAATCCCTTCTTGACTTCCTTCCAGGGGAATACGGGATTGTTCACATCCCCTTTAACAGGATCATGACGACTGCTCTCTCCTGCAATACTGTTTGTGACTTTTTCTCCCACATTACATATGCGCAGAGCCCAGTGATACATCTTTTCTTGTTGTATATAGGTGAACATACACAATGTGGTATTTTTATTTTGGTTGGAGTTCAGTTCTTTTTCGTTCATCTCTACTTCAGTGCTTTGAGACAGCAATCTCTGGTGACAGCTAGAGACTGGACAGAGGACAGCAATGGCTATTGAAATGGACTCGTGTCTCAGACACCAGGTTGCAAAAATTTATTGGCTCTTGGAGCTCTTCTCCTTGACAAGAGGAGGCACAACTCAAAGCTGAGGTCATCTGGAAGCATCTGATCTTAACCAGCTCTGTGTCGTTGTAAAGAATTTGAGCACCTGTTAGTGGCTTGGTTCTTACCTTGAAATCTTTTGAGGGAAAAGCACACCCAGCAAGGATTGCTAGAGCTGTCCAGTAAGAAATAGTAAAACGATGCAAAAGAAATATCCCAGCTTTATAATTGCAATTGTCTATCTCTTCCTTTGTGAACTATACAGGATGCTTCTGTTCTGCTCTGTCAGGTGTGGTGGGGGTGAGGTGAAAGAGACAGTGCAGGGTTCTTTCTGGATCTCAATAAGATAAGATCAGCAGCAATTGGCTTAATAAGGTAACTGCTTTAATAAGACAAATAAGAAGAGGAATGTAGATAGCAAGCAAGTCTTAAATCCCTTCAGATGCTGGGCACCCCACATTCATGAAGCCTTAGATGGAGCCCAGATATATTTTCCCATGGCATGCTGCACAGAGCAGATCCTGCCCATGGAGGGAATCTTTCCCTTTTGGTCACTCAAGCTGATATAACATCTTCTTACAAGAAAATAGATCTACTCCTAAAGGATGTTCACATGAGAACTTGCTGCACTTTTAAATAAAGCCAAGGCCATGCAGGTGGCGTAAGTGCCGGTGCCAAGTGGGAGCTGCCCGCAGCCTGCTTTGTTACAATGAGCTGTCTGGAGTTGTTCTGCGGCCGAGGGCTGTGGGCGCCACAACACAGCCCCCGCGGTCACAGAATGCGCAGCACAGCACAGGCCCAGACCTGCTCTGGTTAACTGCTGCCTAGTTCCTAAACATGCAACGGTCTCCTGGTCAGGATCAATACAGCTTCTAACACAGAATACCAGGTTTCATTCCTGTATCTGCCTACTCTTTTACAAATCTAGTCCTTAGTCTAACCAAAATGCTTGGGCACTGAACATATCGAGCTCATGAATTAACTATTAATACCTCTTGGTAGTCCTGGCTAGATGATTCTGTGGCCTTAAATTCTGTGCAAGAAGTCAGCCTCTGACTAGCTACTTGCCACACGCATGCTCCAGTAAATACTAGAGGGAAACCGCTGAAAGCATTATCTGGAAGTCCAGTACTGCATTTTTGAGTGCTCACAAACAATAAGGTTTCAAGACTTTTTTTTTTCAAAATAATAGTGCCAAGTATGTGTGTCCTTAACTCAGTCAAAAGGGACTTACCTACAAATTTACCAGTAATGTCAACTGTAAAAGATCTCTTTTGCTTCCTCTCATTGACTGTTGTGTAATGTTGCTGTAATGTTTTAATGTAATGATTATGTTTCACTCAGTTATAGTGGCACTTCAGTGATAGCTAAATAAAACTTTTCTGTAGCTGTTCTGAATGAGGTCACAGATGTTGGATGTCTTTCTAAAATATAATGTTATTTATGTTCATTTATTTGGAGTTATTACAAAATTACTTGCTCCGGATGAAGGTGTCATCATGTATTTGCACAGCTCGCACATGTACTGGTCAACGGTTTGAGAAGGGTGGAGGCTTGTGCATCATACAGCCCAAAGACCAACACAAATTCAGCCCTAAAAAATAAGTTATCACAGACAATTGTCTGGAAAAGATTCTTGTTTGATTTATCTGAAGTCTCAGTAAGGCAGATGAAATGCCTTTCCTACCTCAGCTTGGCTCACTGAAGTTTTACTTTCCTGCTGATCATTTATTCTGCTGAGTAGTTCCATAGTTTTTACTTGCACTTCTGACGGAGTGTGACATCTGGAGTCCCAGTGTATGTCTGCTCATGGGGGATTGGAGTAAGTTGCTGCATATTCACTGTAGGAGCAGAACATGGACGATTTAATGGAATAGACGGTAACTGTAATTTTGTTCCCAAGCTTATGCAGTGATAATTGTTCATCTGATCATAGTGTTTGTAAACTTATATTAGTCTCTGAATTAGTTAAGTTCTGCAGAATTTGGGAAATATTGTGTTGGAACCTCTGCCTAGAGAGATAACAGGAAGGGAGGAGATAATAGCCCTGTATTACTCTTTTCTTTGCTTCTGACACAGGAAACACTGGGGTCTCTCAGCAAAGATGCTCAGTGTCAGTCATGGATATACAAAAGTTTCATCCATCTGTCCAGAATCCCTGACAACAGCCCCAGTTCGCACTGGTTCTCTGCTACTCACAAACTACTTTTAGACTTAAGCTGAACTGCAATAAACAGAAATTATTTTATCAAATAGGGCACTTGCATCCTACAATCTCTATTATTTAATCAGTCTGATGAGTTTTTAAGTGAGATTCTGTTGCACTTTGAATTAATTGCTGAGTCTAAGTTTAGATTCAGGCAAGAATGCAAAAGACCCTTTCTATGGACACAGAGGTGTTTTCCATACAGGATAATCATCCACTAAACACATGCTGGCCGCTCTTCCATCGTTTATATTCTTCAAAACATAGTTTTGAAAGCTTAAAAGCTTCTACCAGCCAAGTAGACAAATCTGATAGCTTCAAAGCAGGTTGATTTAATATAACACGTTTGGTTGGTCTTTGCGATAAACACCAAAGTATCTGCTTGCCTTATTAAAACTGGGAACCCAGACAGCTAGGAAATTCTTCATTACTCAAAAAAGTATCTCAGAAACTGATTGTCAGTTGATTGTCACCCTAGCTAGCAGAATGAGACAAAATCTTTCTAATAGGATTGACCTTCATATGCTATTGGAAAGTGACACTAGCTTCAGGATGAAGAAATCCTTTGGGAAGAAGTCTCAAGGGAAAAGTTATTCTGCAGCTAACCAATAATGACAATTTTCCTCAGTGAATCACTGGCAAATTAGCTGCTTTGAAAAGATTGTATTTAACATCAACAGTAGGGGAAGTTATTTGAGGATATTTTTTCAAGCACTGGATCACTCACTAGGACTTGCACAGACATATCAATGCTCATTTTCAAATATTCAAATGTTTTGGAGGACATGGAGGACATCTGTGAGTATTTTACATTAAAAAAACATTTTAATAATTTTGAAGAACTAAGTTTATCAAACTTAGCTGGAGCCACATATCTACATGAAGGATGTCAAAGAATGGGATCATCCATTAAAACTGTTAACCCTGTGAAGCTGATGCAGCTGGAGCTGCAATAATCAAATGGATTTCTGGTTTAACATTGACATCTTTTACCATGTGCCCTAGTCCTCTGGAGGACTAGGCATGCAGTTATGCAGGCAGTGGGCATATGTGCATGTAGTAACTGTGAACAGGGAGCAAGAAGCCCAGAAAGAGGGCACATGGTTGCCTGATAAAGTCCTCAGGGGATATTCTAAACTAGTGCAACCTATGGGTCATTTATTTAAAAACTCTTACGCTAATAAGCAACAATAGTACACCCAAACAAAGGAGATCTGAAATATAAACCACTAGCCCAGACTCCCTTAGTGCTAGGTGGTGAATTAATTAATACCTTTCCAATAGAGTAGAAGCAGAGTAAGTATGACTTAGGAAAATTTTTCTATCCTGTGCCTTTCATATCTAATTCATTGAAGTCTGACTCAGGTCACTAAGGTCCGTAAGTCATCATTATTCAGTTACGTAAATTAAGCTTATCGTCTCATTCCCATTCCTGGTGGACAGGGACACAGACGCTTATACTAACTGTTGCTGATGAAATAGTTCAGTGTCTTGAGGGTTTGAGTTTCCACTTTGTTCCCAGAGAGCACCTTTCTCAAAAATCAATGCGAGTTAAAAATTAAGGCAAAAATAGAGTTTTGCTGGAGACTGTCTGGTCAGAAGATATAAAAAGCATGTCAAGAAGATATGTGAGGGGGATTCTGACAGATTTATCCTGTATATCCAGGATTATCTGAGAGGAATAAAAAACTCCCTTGTAAAACCATCAAAATGGAGTCAAGAGTGTCTAGTCATGATTAGAAGTTAAACAGATGTTTCCCAGACATCTAAAACCTGGTAACAGTGACCAGCTACCACTTGAAAAGAATAAACTTACCTCAAAAAGGTAAATGCATTCTTCCTTTAAGTTTTGCTCTTTGTTGTGAGTCTGACAGCATATGTTACACAGTGCTAACATATTTAACCAAAGCTGAATATAGGATTGAGGAAAAAAGGTGAAAATCATCCGAAAATATATAGTCAGAGATGCCAGCACCCTCTGGAATAGTTTGACTGTTCAGTATCATAAAAGTGGCTGCCAAAATCTTTACACAGAGGATATCATCAGCAAACCCTGGTTATCCAAAAGCACTTATGGTGAATGCAGCTCAGGTAGGGAACCTGGTATTTGGTAGTCTATTGGCCTGAACTGAAAAAAATAGCATTAGACCTCTGGGTTGGAGAGGCAAAGGGTAGTGATGTTGAACATCCTTAAGGATAATGAAATGATCAAAAAGAGGGGATAAGAGGGAGTGAGATAGTGAACAGGCACCTGGTAAAGAATATCCACTAAAACACCAGAACGAGAAGAGTCTGAGTAACTAGCACACACAGGATTACAATCACGCCTGGTATTTGGTAATACGAATGAAGAGGGTGAGCATTGGGAGAGACACTTGCAAAATCAGTGAAGGGTAGGTGTCTGTAAAAGCCCTAGGTTATCCTGACAGTGATTGGTATGTAACATGTTATCTTAACAACTGAAAGGAAGGCGTAGCATAAATCAAATAAAGCCAGAATATGACTAAAATGAGAGAAAAATATTAGGTTGTGAGTATTGCCAAGCTAAATGATATGGGCAAGTGGAGAAACTGCAGTTTACTAAGCAGGCATTTCTTGTCTACGTTTATAAATGAATGAACCAATATTTCTGGGGGAAGCTGGTGACTGTAAAGTTCAAATACTACCTTGCCAGGGTTAATGATCCACATATTTAGGGAGACACTAATCCTTTAACCTGGAATTGCTAAGACAGAGCTGTGAAGGACAGAGGCTGTTTAGGTACAGTATAGCAGTGTCTTTAACTCCAGAACAAATACATCCTAGTACAGTAGAGTACCATCAATCACTGTGACATGTCACAGAGGAATGCAGGTGCTACAACGGGTCTGTTTACTCAACAGCAGGATGTCAGTTATGTCACCATACGATATAGATGGTTACACACAAAGTACTACACTGCATTGAGATGATGTTGTGTCCTTCCCTGAGAGAGGAAATAGCGGGGTAAAGTGAATGTGAAGGATCCTCCTGTGACAGAGGAAGCTGTTGCTTTTCAGCTCAAATTTAGGCTAACTTAGGCATGACTTCAATCCTCCAAAAATTTTACCCCCAATACAGGGGAAATCTTCCAGTGGTCTTACTCTTCAGGAACAACAAGATTCACTGTTGGGATATTACTGCTTACCTCTGGATTCCTTTATGGGATGCACTGCAATACCTTTTGGATGCACTGGCTTTTAAATGTGAACTTTCTTCCAAATACTTTCCAATTTTCAGAAATATTCTGGCCAAGGGCTCTAATTAAGCCCATATGCATTTGAGAAGGCAAAATCTTTGAAAGGGAAACAGACTGAAAGATATCTTAGCCTCTGACACTAATGTAGGAGAGAGCAAAAAATATTTTGAAGATTGTTATAAAAGTTATTTCTTTTTTAACTAGGATGGTAAGGATTGAAATAGAAAGAGATTTTCCATGAAAGGGTTAGAGCAAGAAAGGCATTTCTAAGAAAAGGTTACTGAGAACATATTTCTAAGCAACCCCAGGAAATTTTAAAGAGAGAAGTTAAATCCCAATGAAATTGGTGACCAATTTAGCCCTTGCTGAGAGTTCTGACCAGAGGATAGACAAAAACTTACTTTTTCAGTCAAACTCCACTTGGCTCTACATGAGCAAGAAACCAGAATTCCCTGTATGGTGCCTTAGTTACAGCCCCTGATCAAGAGCCTCTGGCGATCAAGCTGCTCCCCAGACTTAACCATGGCAGCAAGAACAGGGAGAAAAAGAAAAGCACACTGTGGAGGTGAGGGCCATGACAGTACTTGTTTTGGGTGCTTTTAAGGCTCATCACCAAGAGATGAGCAACACTCATTAGGCCCAGTCTTATTCTGACATCTTCTACAATCATTTCTTGAGACTATCAGGAAGTCTTACTGTTAGGAAAGCGTCTACTCCAGAAATAGGAATGGTGTGAACTAGCTCATTTATGGTCAAGAAAAGCTCCACTTATACATTTTTGTTTCTGCATTTTATACAGAAGTTTCATTGTTGTACCACACTGTGGGAAAAGCACCATCTTTCAATTTTTCACCAGGATGTTATCAGCCTAGTGTGTTCCCAGTAATAGCAGCTGCACTGTGACCAAAAGAAATAAAGGAGTTTGTGGTATGTAGTGCTTCTAGTCTTTTAACTGAACAGCATGAAGACTTCCTGAGTGTGTTTCAGCATACTTACCTTTCCCTCAAGGCAAGCAAGTGACTATTGCCAAAACCTGCTTGCTTCACTAGGAAGGGGGTAGAGGAACAAAGACTACTCCTCCTTTGATACCTGAGCATCTGCCTGCAATGAGCAAAAGCAATGGTGTGTATCCAGAACTAGGTTCTGCGTGGAGTCAAGATATAGCTGTGTGTACACCCAGATACTGGAGTGAGGTAAATTCTCAGATCTCCTAGTGTAAACCTAACCAGAACGTGTTACTCTCTTAACCTGTCTTTTTCCATTTCCTGTTGTCTAAGCCTTTTATTTGATGGCAGTCTACTTTTTAACCTTTTCTCCTTAGAAGTGGTAGGCCCCACTACCACACTACAGTTATCCTTTAACTTCAGTAAGTATCACCCCTCTAGATAGGCAGTGGTAGTGATTATTTTTTTCTTTTTCTGAGGGGGGAGTGTGGGAGGAATAATATAGCACCAGTAAAATATATTGTCCTTGCAAAAATGAAGAGGAACAATTGGAGCTGCAACACAGACACTAACACTTAGAGAGAATACGTATACTTTTTCATTACCAGCAGGTAGCAACAGTATGCAAATCCTCAGATATGAGCAATAGTTTGAACTTTTGGTCTGGATGTTTGGATTTACTTTCACTGAGCAGACAATGTTCTTTTTAGCAAAAATTATGCCGAAGTTAAGAAGAGTTTTTGAATGCATTTATACCATCAGCTGTTTACACATTCTAGGAAGGGCATTCTCATCTTTGAATGCTATGCTTCTCTGAACAGATATTTGCCGAGAGGACAACATAATCTCACCTGTGCCCCAAGGACGTGTAGGTTTTATATGATGCATTGCCACTTACTGGTTGGAAAGTATCACATTGTACCCTTGTGAACCTGGCACCGTGATAATCCACCTGGAAAAGACAGCCATATAGTGTGCTGTATATACCAAATATATGTCCAATTTTCCTTTCAATAGAATCCAAAGCATGTGATAAAAGGTGAAGATATGAATCTTGCCTGGATCTACCCTATAATGGAGTAAAGATACAGCCATAATGAGCTCTTGAATCTGAGAAATCAGAAGTACTTTCAGATCTAGTCATGTAGATGTTGCCGTGTGTTTTTAATTGCCACCTGGTACCTCTTAAATGGCATCTGAGTACTTCATATCTACAGCTGACTTCAGAAATCCTTCCACATAATGGCAATCTTCATGTAAGATAGTGATTTTAGTCCAACCACTGCTGGCCTTTATTTTTCAGAACTGTGATCAGAAGAAAGAAACTCTCAACATGTGCAAAGATTTTTAGTCAGGATGACCCAAAGTAGTCTCCTCCTTAGTAGTAGTAGTATCTCCGTTAGCAAGTGTGGATATATGGCAGATCACAGCTGAATGGGAGAAAAAATTGAAGTGGCCATTGGATAATCAGGAAGAGTAGGTAACCATTATTCAAAAACAGAGAAGAAATGCAGTATAAAAGGAAGGAAACTTCAATGACAAGAAGTGGAAGAGTAAAACAAGGGGGTGAAGGCAGTATTGACTAGGATGAGATTCCTATAGGAAAAGAAACTAGAGATTATAAACAGTGGAGAGAAATCCTGACAATAGAAATGTCTCAGGCAGAGATGGACATCTTGAACTGTGAAAGAGAGGTATCACAGAGAATTACAGCTGCAATCCCTGGACAATCTGCAATTTGGCTTTAAGATGTGGTTTGGGACTGTGTTATTCTTTCTATGTGGCTGAAAGAAGAAAGGTAGTTATCTGCTGTAGGTGGAAGTAGTTGGGAGAGGTCCAGAACAATATAGTTTCCAAATTAAAAGGTAACTGGTCTAAGCATTTGATGTATTAGAAAGCATAATCATGTCAAAGCATATTTGTTGATTCACCATATTCAAAGAAACTCTCTCTGTACCAGAGAACTCAGGAACTCTAATTTCAGTGGAAAGATACTGACTCGTACTTTTACTCAGCTCAGTCCAAAGGCCAATACTTAAGCTTTAGCTAATAGGGGCAGACCTACGCCATACAGGAGGGGGACTCTGGACTGGACTGTATATTGTCTTTTTGTACTGGTGGACCATGACACATTCCAAGATATAAATTTCAACAAGTCTGAATAAATGCTCCTTGAGATTTTTAACAGTATTTGCTAATACGTTTTATTTTGGCTGGAATAGAGTAGGGAGTGCTTGTACAAGAGAGTTACATGGCAGAATTGAGAAAACTGGTAACATGCAGAAGAGAGGCAGGGCAATTGTCTGGGAAAAGGTATGATGAGGACACCAAACACTTTTTCCTGTGAGTTCGGTTGAACTCTCTCCTCTGACAGAAGATAACTAGGCAGGACCTGATTAGAGAATGAATACTTTCAACAGCAGCTGCAGTTGGCAGGCTACAAGTTTGCTTGCAAGTTTGTGTGTATTGGAGGCTGAAAATCCAGAGAAAATGTGTAAACAGAAAGAAAAGTGATTATGACAATAGCTTGAGAGTGAACAGAAGACTTCAAGTCTTATGGTGTGGGAAGCACTGGGAAGTCATGCTTAATGACTTATGAAACACACACACAAGAGAGTGTTAATTCTCTCTTTAGACTTCAGGCAAACAAATCACATTTATCTTCTGTTCCTCTTTCAAACAGGCACAAATAGGCTTCCTCCCAAATGTTGACTGCTATGGTAGACTTGTGGATGTTGCAAGTCGTGCAGTGTGCACGAAAGTGCAGCAAGTCACTAGGCGTCATCGTACACATCAAATACTCAGGTTTTGAGCAAGTTTATGGAATTTCATGATACCTATACTTTTCTGATTAAGAAAGGGAATGAGCCTGTTCCCTGTTTATTTCTTCTTTTTTTCATTCTGTATTTGCTTTCATTAGGCTTGGAAAATCTTCACTAAGAAATCCTGGTTTGCTATACTTTTGACTTCAAGAGGTGAAAGAATTTCTTTCTGTTTATAGTGGGGTGAAAGAGTACAAAAAGCAGAGATAAAAAAAAGCATCTAAATCCTTTAGATTTCATTTTCTTGAAGAAGATTTGAACAGCTGGCATATTTGAATAGAAAATATTACATTTCTTATGAACATAAATTTTACTCCAGGCAAACATTGTACTACTTGATAATCACTTACCATTCTGATTAGTATTACAGAAGGAATATTTTAATGTGGAGTTTAAATACAGTAGATTAATTTAGTAAAATTTTAAAATGTCTTTATTAATTTAAAATATTAAAAGGGAATTAAGGAGTTTATACTTTCACTTTTATTTTCTACAGAAGATGGCCCATTTACACATTTTATTTTTCTGGAGCCACATTTCAAGCAGAAGATTGAGGTGCAGTATTTTTGGCATTTGGTCTTTGATAAATACAGTAAAACCAGAAGTCTCTGATTATTAAACCACTGCCAGGCTAGGTTTCATTTGAATAAGTGAAATAAACCACAAAACACGAAAACAAACAAAAGGCAGACCTGATATTGGCTGAAGACAGGACAGATCCCTTCAGAACAAGTCATACTTGGCCCTGATTCTCTTTGTTTAGAACAGAATAACTGATCAAAAGCACTGTGGTAATACAAATAATAACTAAAGGCAATAAGTCATAAAAACTAATAAGTTTATAATAATGAACATAAAGACAGACATACTGGGTCAATCCAAAGTATGTCTAGCCCGGTATTCTTTCTCCCACAGTAGCCAAAAATGGGTGCCCAGAAAAGGATATAAGGACAGCAGAAGGGTACTACTCCACTTTTCACTCTAATCTCTAATTTTCAACCCGCAATAATTTTCAGCGTAGGACTTGTGTCCAGTTTTTTATTGTCCAAGAAAGAAATTTACAAAGTGGTGTCCAGCTGAGTACCACTAAAATGGGTAGAAAGATGGAGCATACAACATGAAAGGAGATGTTGGAGAGGTTAGGTTTGTTCTGTGGTCGAAAGAGGGCACTGAAGAGTGACCTAATTGCTGTACCTAATGGGGAACTAGAAAGAAAAAGGCACCAGAGTTTTCTCAGAGGTGCGTAGCCAACAAGTAATAGGCAACAGTCACAACTTGCAGTGAGAGAAATTTCAAGTAGAAATATGGAAAATGTTTTTACTATAAGAGTTGTAAGCACTGGAACACTTTGCTCAGAGTGGTTGTGGGATCTTCATGCTTGGACCTGAGTAACTTGTACTAACTTTGAAGTTAGCTCTACTTCTAGCAGAAAGTTGGACTAGATGTCATAGCCAAATAAAATATTTTGCTGTCTTTGCAGGAGGGCCTGATTCAGCACCACTGATTCCAGCAACAAGATATACAGCCTCTCTATCCTGCCTATCACCACATTCATGGCAAGGCTACTTCAACTTTATGGATTTCTCCACTATGAGGGTGGTGAGACACTGGAACATGTTGCCCAGGGAAGTTGTGGATGCCCCATCCCTCGAAGTGTTCAAGCCAGGTTGGATGGGGCTTTGAGCAACCTGGTCTAGTGGAAGGTGTCCCTGCCCATAGCAGGGGGATTGGAACTAGATGATCTTAAAGGTCCCTTCCAACCCAAACCATTCTGTGATTCTATGATTTTCTGCAGTAATTTCAGAAGGAAATTAATTTTCAATTAATTTCAGAAGGAAGTTTCATTTCTATGTTTATGTCTCAGTCTGATACACAATTTTCAGTCATTAGTAATTTAAACTGACTGTGCCTTTTTAAATCCGTTTATTTTATTCCTTTACATATTGTTTGATCAGTGCTGGTTCAGTCAAATGTGTTTTTATTGCTCTCTCTTCTTTGAATTACTAGCGTTTACTCTAACAAGGTTAGTGCAATATGCCTGCAAGAAAAACAGCATTGCTATTACATTTTCCCAGTATATGGTTAGTATCTTACTGAATTTGCAAGACTCATTTTTTCTTATTTCTAGCTTCTGTGAAAACAGTTCACTGATGTCTACAAAGACACAGAAGCCCAGATTCCTTCCTACTAACTTAAGGCATCTAATTGAAATACATACATTTAAGGACTTAGTCACCCTAGACTCCTGTAGACAATAGAAAGCGGTAAGTCTCTCTTCTCTCCAGAAGATGTTGTAGCCCTTCTAAGACCTGCATAATTCCAGAAGTGACATGGAATGAATCTGGACTGACGTTATCTTGTGTTTTTGTCTTCTGTGCAAGATCATGAACAGCACTGTTCTGTCCCACTGCACTGAGATTGTGGGACTGATTTCACTACAGGATCTTTTACACAAAAATATCAAAGTGTTACAATGAAGACAGCCATTCTTAAAGTGTGAAATAAACTGCACTAATTCAGGGTTTTGGCACATTATTTTCCTGAACTTCTATAGGCGTGGTGGATAGATTTCATCCACCTACAAAATATACTTATCTATGTCTGGGCCTGTCACCTTAGGCTCCCTTTATAATTAATGGGGAGAAATACTAATTTTTAGAATGTGATACTTTGTGAAGATGGGTTTTTCTTGGCGCATAATAAGCTAGATTGATGCTATTTATTTTATTTTTGCTGGTTTCTTCTGAATCAACAGAGACTGGCCACAGTAGGAGATCTGACACTAGTCAAAATGGACGATTGCCCTGAACTGTTGGAAGAGTTCTCTGTCTAAAAAAAAGCATATATCTAAAAAAAGCGTACTTATTCAGGATCAGGTATCTATCCAGATTTAGGTATGGAAAACAGTTCCCATCAGGTCAGAATGGCTTGCCTCTCACAAGTTTTCTTCTTATGCAGCATGGAGAAAATCTAGTCTGTATTTATTGTCTATGTATCTTGCAGAGGAGTCAGTTTATGGGCCTTGGAACCAGAGAGTGGGACATTGATCTCTTCCAGTCTCTACACAATACACAAATTAGCTTTTATGCTGATTTAAGCATTTCAGTAATTAAAATATTTGGTTGTATAATAACCATCTCAGTATAAGATCTCCTATGGTATAACAATATACGAATCTCCATTTTGATAGACTGATGAAAGACAATTCTTAAAGAGCTTTTAGAAATGAAAATTATAAAAATTTTAGAAACTTGTAAAGAGATATGGGAAAAACTACTGGAATTTAATTTGCATTGATGTGTGCATACTGTAATTCCAGTTACAAAATATGAGACATGATTTAGACACATGGCAACTTTCCTCTCCATCTCACTATTTAGCACAATCATTTACATTTCACTAAAATGACAGTCTCTTTCCAAGAACAGTTTATAAGAGGAAGAATTATATGATGGGATTTCCCATTTTTCTTGGAGCAGGGAACATTCTAGAGTAAAATATACAACGGGTCCTTAGCACAGAACTGAAAACAGTGATCATTCTCAGTCATTTCTTTATACTTATTCTTTTACTAAAATCATGTTATAAAATGTAAATACATCAAGCTTTAGGTTTTTTTCTATAGTCTCATATTTTACAGTTCAATAATCTGCAACATATATATGAACTATTTAAGATAAAATACACAGCATCTCCTTATAATAAAATGATACTGATTTGCTGATAAATATAATAAAAACATCTCGGTCATGCTGCAAAAATACCTACCCTCTTTGAGTGGTTGACCATAAAAATGAAGCATGATAAAATTAGAGCAGAGATTCAATTAGAAGCAGTTGTTTGCATATGAAATATTTTCAGCTCCATTGAGCTGCTGTTTAATTTTATACTCGTATCTTTACTAAAATGGCTGTCACAACACTGAAAATCAAAATAAAACCCATCCCTATTTATCCATAGCTCAGTAGGGGAACTTGTTTGGGATCCCACATTTTGAGGCAAAAATGTAGAAAGCATTCGTGTTTAAGAAGATCATGATTTTCACACTTCATGCCTAAGGAATGTGGTCACTGGTCAATGAGCAGGACAATCACTTCTATGGCTCCCCTTCAGGTTAATAGCAGTAGCTAGTGTAAAATCCCGTTGCATTAGTGGCTCAAAAGACTTATTAATGCTCCCATCATCATTAACTTAATTTTTGCCACCTGCACTTTTCATAGCCACTGACTCAATTGAATTCTCAGCACAGCCTGGCTATTTAGTACCTTTGCTTTCACCTTACTTGGATCTTATTAAGTGGATGATTTATCCACAGGAGGCTTAGGAGAGCACCTAAAGTGCATGTTGACAAAATGATCTGAAAAAACAAAACTATTGAAATTTCCATTTAAAACCAACACTCTGTACATGTTCATCACCTAATGTTAAGACAAACCAGGGATGTAATCTGTTGGCTTCATTGCTTTCATGCCAGTGTAGCTCACCTGACTTCAGCAGTATGGACTCTTATACATCAGTACAAATGAGAGCAGAAACATGTTAATAGCTTTTTACATTTTTATTTTTAACTTGTGCTTGGCCATGTTGTAGGTGCCATAAAATGTTAATTTCCATCTTCTCTCAAAGGTAACTACTAATTTCAAGTCATTATCTACTGGCGCAGGAAAACTGAAAAGGAGAGCAGAAGAGAAGCATGATACAAGTCTATTTTTATGTTGTAAACAACATGATTACTCTTCCCTTTTCCATGGCAGATTCAATAAATGTTGATTGAATTATCTAGTATTAGCTGAAGTGGACATGAACAAAATAAGCAGTAAGAATCCACAATAAGAATCAATGGAAATTATTTATTTCCTGGAGATCAAATCAAATAGCAGGGAGAATCAAATTAGCTAGTGATCACATTAAGTGGAAATCATTGTACTAGTATGCTGCTTCCTCTAAACTGATGTCAATAGTCACATAAATACACAGTGCCAAAAAATCTTTTCCCTTTGTTCATTTCCATTGAATCTGAAGCACCTGTCCCTAGCACTGCATACCTCTGCAGACAGTAACACAACTACCAAACTAGAATCACCAAATACTGAACTACTCATACAAGAGGACCCCTACAATTATGTTATGAATAGAAAACCTTCGACCTGCTATTCTCTACTTCATACTCATGAATCCACTCTTTTCCAAGTCCTGAGAGGAAACAACAAGCATCGCAGAATGCTCTGAAATGTAACACATCTGAGATCTCTTCAGGAGTGCCCAAATCTGAAATGCAAGAACAAAATTATTACGAAGACTGTAATTATACCACTGTAACAAACTAGTTTTATATTCCCTCAGAAAAAACTGTAGATATCCATTTGGATCCCTGTAGCGGTATCCAGCCAAGTCTTGGCTGTCCATGTGAAGTCAGAATTCTGATTCTAATTCAGAATCAGCTTGTGGTTAATGCTAGCTTTGACTAGATACTCAGTTATACAAAGAGAAGAAAGATACTCAGATATACAAAGAGAAGAGCCAGGCTGCAAAATCTTGTGATATTTGATATTCAAAAGGTTTAACTAATGAAATAAACCCTAAAATCTTGACATTGCTTTCAGTCTGATACTGCCTCCTCTTCAATATTTAGTCTTATCGTCATAAGTTTTCAGTAAATTTTGAATTACTTTTCATTTGTTCTTGACATCTAACACCTGGTTAGTTTAGGAGTATGTACAGAAGTGAGAGAAACCTCACAGTTCTTTGTCCAGATAAATTCCTACGGAGTAGAATAGAGATACTGACAAGCATCCAGGTACAAATATTAACTCCATAGACCAAACAAGACTGTAGTACTCTAAGGAGGTTTTACCATCACAAAACATTCATATAAACAAACCTGTAGTCATCTCTCCAGTCCTTCAGAAACACCAGATTTGGGTGTGGATGTAGCAAGAGTGGGATGAATGCAGAAAAAGTAATTCAAGGCAGGCTGTTTATTTGGGAAACAGCATGGGCAGAGAAATGGTGGATCTGGAGAGAACAAGCATGGGAAAACAGACGAAAGGGGAATAAAAGGTGCCAGTCACATCTAAGCGGATAGGCTGGTAAGGTCTCTAGACATTTTTCTGTGTGAATGTGCTCTCTGCTCTGTGTGTGCGTTTGCGTACGAGAAGCTTGCAAACTTCAAGGCAGACAAACTTGCAAGTAGTTCAAGCAGTTGGGAGATACTGGGGAGACCACAGGTCTATGGGCCAGCTATTGGAGAGATTTATGTATGTCTGTGAGACAGTAGCAAATGTCAAGCTAAACTAGCCAGTAAGTATGACATGAGATCTGGGAGCTGGCTACTGGGAAGTCTAGGCCAGCTACAGAGGGCCTGTGTAAGTATATACGTGTGGAGGGTGTGAGACCTGCTAGCAATCTTTGAGTCTGGTTATCTGGCAAGTAAGAACAAGATGGGGCCATTTGATCCTCTTCCATTTAGTTCTGATCCTGATCAGTCTTGTTCAAATTTATGTGAGTGCTGTTTGTGATGTCAGCTCTGAAGGCACTATTTTCAGGGTTGATCTGTTGGTGGTTGGCTGCTTTTGTACAGAGTGCATATATTGTGTACAGAGAGTGTGTGTGCTCAGCCTCTCCAGTGTGCTCAGACTGGACATGGACACCAGGAACCGCAGCACCTTCACACCTAGCAGACCAGGAAATAGTAATCACTCTGTATCTTGAAGTCTGGTAAATTCATTTCAGTGGACTGAGGATGGGATTTAATTGTCAGACAGGAAATGTGTTGTGGAAAAAGAACTGACCTAGTCTTTTAAGAAACTCATTCAGAAAAACTGATTCAAAAGAACTGACCTCCTGAACTGCAGTCTAACCTTTTAGGTACAAAGCTATCTGTTTCCCTCTGCCATTCCTTGTTGCTGTTGACAAAGAGAAGTTGAATGCTGTTATGGTAAATACGCTGTTGCTATGTCTCTGTTCTCTTTAAACGTTCAAACATACCACTGTGTACATCGTCAAAAGCTGATTTACACAGCTGAGTTTCTAGCTCCTAAGGAGAAAAGCAGTAGGAATAATGTTCTAATTAGCATGCAAAAGTTGATCAGAATAGTAAATACGTTACTGGAACAGCTGATTTAAATAACTTGTAATTGAAGACACCCATTTCCAGAGCTTGAGGGGTTGTAATAAAAGTGAGAACAAATGAAAGAAAAAGGAAACAAAACAAGCCTTACCCAGGCAACTAACTATTCAGGTTCAAAATATCAGTAAATTGTTCCCTCTTCTGAACTGTCATTTATTGTTACCTTCCTGGAAAAGTCACTTTTCAGAAGGGTTTTTTTACAGCAGTCATCTGCATAGAGTGAAGGTGATAAAGTAAAAGCTTACATTTTGCTCTTGCACTGGTCTGATATGCAAGGTTTCCTTCTCTTCTCTCATCTCTCCTCTTCCTTCTGTTTGATGCTGTGACCATTTGCTGAGTATTTAATAGTCCTTAATCACAGGTCCTGGGGCCATGTTTTTCCAAGCAAGACTCATTGCATGGAAAGTCAGAAAGCCTTAGAGCGGATAAAACTGTCTGATAGAGTCTTCTTTTGCTTTTACTGTTTAATTCCTTCAACAGACTCTTAGTGGGTGAAATAGTCTCCTCACTTTCCTGAGCAAGCAAGTCATATGAAGAGTCACCTGGATAGGTTAGGGACATATATTTAAAATTCTAGCTGTTTGAACTGTTAAAGTGGATTTTCTACACACACACTGTAACAGGAAATTGGGATTTTTCATTTTTCTATGTGGGGGCAGAACAAGACCTGATCTGAACATTCACTCCAGACTTGAAGATGGTGTAGGGTGAACATTACAAAAGGATTATCATGAATACTTGTTCAAATGAATTTGTTTTACTATGTGCACCTCTTTTTAATGGTGTCTTTCAAATGAACATTCAGGGCAGGATGCTCTTCTAGCATGAATCCACAAAGAGAGGCAATCTGAGACTTATTCACAAGGAACAGAGGGACAATAATCACATTTACGTCAATGAGCAGAAAGTAGGAAATATGAGAGATAGATTGATTGTGACAGCAAAGGGCAGGGTCCAGTTTCCCCTTGTAATACATTTGGTACAGAGGAAATTAAGTGAGCCCCAAAGATCTAACATGTATGGTAGGACTTCTTGTCCATATATATGAGCTGCAAGTAAACTGATGCAATTGAAATAATTTGCATGGGCTTACACTAAGGTCTTCAATTTCTACTCTGCAGCTGGCTGCTAAATACTGTGGTAGCAAATTTATTTTAGGGATGATAACTTAAACAGTATTTACAGGATCCGAAAACAATATTTTAAACACATTTAAAATACCGCTTTTCTGCTAACTGTCCCAGAGATAATCACACTCCAGCTCTTTTCTCTAACTACCCTTTTAAGAACAGTTACACTGAGAAAATAAACAATGTATTTTTATAATACAAATAATACCGTAATACATAAGTGCATAATACAAAAGGAGACTTCATTAATCACATAATGTATTTGCTATGAATTATTAATTTAGACACCATTTAAATTAAGATTTTATAGGTGAGAAAAATTAGACAGTCTCTCTTTGCTTTCTTTTTTCTTTTCATTTCAGAATACCTCTATTGCCTCAGAAGGATGCAGGAAGTATTTGTAAAACCAGCCTAAAAGGAGTATCTATGAACCAGAAGTTTAAGGAAAGTTTCAGAGAGAAACTTCTTATGAAATGTCTTGTTGACTTTGTAGGCCAAGTAGCTTCAGAAATGTGTGCTTCAAATAGGCATCCAGATGTTACAGTGCTGATGAGAAGAAAGAGATTATTAATTACTTTTGCTGGTGGCCATTCACTGTTGTCACATATCTCTTAAACATTGACCATAGCATACCACTTTGCTGTTACCTCTTTTATATCCCACCATTGCCACTGAAGACTTTACAAAGGAATCCTGTGGAACTGGAACCGTGCCCAGGCATTGCTTAGAAAACTGACAATTGCCTGGCCCAGAGCTTTGCAAGGAACTCTTCTGGCAATCTAACTCAATATTTGAGAGTCCCATGTCTGGAAAGATTCCCTAGCACTCTCTAATCTACTAGCAAAGATACAACTAAGGGAGCCTGTAGAAAAGGCTGTAACATCTGCTGACTTCCTTGTGACCTGTAAAATCCCCCCAACAATTTTAGATATGCAAAAGAACAGAGGTGTGATAGACTCAAATACATCAGCAAGTGAAGAATGTGAAGGATGGGACAGACAGGTCAGGCTCCTGTAACCTGAGATGATAGGCAACAGCCATGTTTTTTTAATCCTAATGAGTCTGAGATCCTTGTGGTGACCTGAGCAGAACCAATGCTCTGCTGCTACTAAACTCTACACATTCAAAGAAACCAATACATGCTTTACCTGGAAGAGTTTATAACCTAAATAGGCAGAGCTGAATAAAAGAGACTAGAAAGAAATTACTTTCTCCATTTTTCAGATGGAGAACTTAAGTCACAAAAAAGTTCAGATTTAGATTCAGTCTAAACAGAAATCAGAAACCTAACCACAGAATCCTACATTCTGCACCAGGAACTTAATCAGACGATTACATTTTTCTTGAGAAAGAACAGGAAAATCTTGCTACATTCATTGCTATAAAATGAATTACAGCTATAACACAGTAATAAAGCCACAAATCTTTTAACAGGACATGAACAAGCTCCCCCCCCCTTCTGATGCAAATCATAGAAACCCTGGCGTGTTGCCCATTATGTTACAATTTATTGAAAGCTGTCTTCCTGATCAAGTCTACCAAGAGCACTCAAGAGCATTTCATAAGTAGGACTCAGGTTAGCCTGCAGTTTTGGTAATGTGAAAAACACTTTCTCAGGAACCTGCATGCATCCTCAATGAAATGGCGAGCATACTAACACACTTAGCTAGCAGCCCATCGTGTTTTCCACGTAAAGCACATTCTTTGTTTTTCGTATTATAGAAAGCTCATAGGACTTCTCAAGCCTGGCTCCCAAGAATAAGCTCATGAAGGGTAGAGTATATTTTATCTGTCTTGATTTAAGTCAGGCATTTTCTTAGGTCTTGCTACTATAATGTAGTATGGCGTGTAAATAAATATAACCAATATTAGATGTGGATTTTCAACACCACTTAGAAGTAAAGTGAAGGACTGTATCAGATTTGCTTTCTCTGTTCAGCTCGAGGTCAGTGACCGTGACAATGTTTAAATTCCACTGCACTGTTTTCTCTAGAGGTTTGTAATTAGACCTTTGAAAGAAGCAATGCCTTTTTATTACTAGTGGTACAGAAATAGATTCAGAAGCAGAAAAATATGCAGTAGAATATCATTACATCTTCATATAAATTAACATAAAAAAGGTTTTGATTCATATCTGTGCAGGTTTTTGTCAATCAACAATATGCATGTATTTGTGAGGAGAGCACAGGGCAGAGTATTTCAGGGAGCAATGAAAGCATTACTGCCTATTTGAGGAGTGTGGTTTCTGAAAAGCTCTCTTTTCCTCTCTGCTTGTTTATGGATAACCATTTTTATAAGATTTTGCATCTGTTATTTTGAGGTAAATATTAAGAAAGGGAACATGATAATGCTATTAATTTTTAAATGAAACTGCGCGTTAGAAAACATTTATGTCAGGAACAGCTTTAAAAAAGAGCAGATGCTAATTTATTTTAATTATGCCTGGGAATTTTCTTTCAATACATTCATCTATATACAGGTTCTAGTTCCATTTGCTGTTTCTCTATAAATCCATCTCTCAGCCTTTTTCAAAGCTCTCCGATAATAACGGAATACCCCTCTTCAGCCAAAGTCCAAAACCATTTTCTTCTCTTTTTAATATGTCTTCCTCTAACAATGCCTCAAAGAAATGGGGCAGCTAATCAAAGCAAATCTGGGGGGTCAGTGGATTATAAATATGGTTGTTTACTGAATCAAAAAGAAGTTAAGTCAAAGAAGTATATACATATGCTGTTGCACATCAGCATTCTGCACCTGAGTGTCAGACTCAAGGAATATAAATTGAACAAAGTTAAGAACATCTCTCCTTTAACTTGTATTTATAGATTGTCTCCTTAGATTACAAGCTGAGGCAGGGACTACGTGGGGATGAAGAACACCGATTTTAGCAGTGTGAAGAGTAGTATCAATGATAAGACTGAGAAAACACATACGTGGGTGTGTACATATATGACTGTACATTTGCAAATCAAGGGGAGAAACAAGAAACCTCCCTGATGGAAAGACTATGAGGCCACTAGGTGTCATTCTTGTTCCATGTTTCCCATTGGCCATATTTCAAACAGCTAGTCAATAGGGAGTTTCTGCAAAATTTAAGTTTTTATACCCCTAACATTTTATGTCTGGTAGTTTTATTATGTGCACTACTGTCCACTAGGGACCATACTGCAATACATATTTTCTTTCAGCCCACAGGTTATTGTTGTTCTGAGTTCTGCAGTCAAAAGTCACCACCTTACTTGGCATTGCTGCTTTCATGAGTTCCTTAAAACAAAAAATGCGGTAATAAACAGTAGTCATGCCTTCCCTGAGGCATTAATGTTATGATTTGTGCATGAAATGTTAAGTGCCTGTGGGTTTAACACTTTATTTTAAAAAAATAACAGTTAACATGATTTATTTCAAAATAGTGTTTGGGTAATTTCATCAAAAAATTAATCAGTATTTCAAGACGCTTAATCAGAACTGCTACATGTTATTTGCTAAGTAAATAGTTACAGATTTTTTAGAAATTTTAGCATGTTATACCGTAATATTTAAACCTTTATCAAGGTATTTTAAAAACAAGGTTTTGCCCCTTCATTTTCTTTAGTTTTAGGATTTTCTGCTCTTCCATTCAGCCTATTTTAAACCGGTCTTTAGGCATTTGAAGGTTTCACCACTGCTTTCATTCCCATTGCCATTGCTTGGTTTACATCTAAGGTTCAGTAACATCCCCTGTTTAAGCCAAGACAGAATAACAAACTGGATTACCAATGGCTGCAGTGGAATTAGACAAATACGATGGGGCACTAAAATGGCATTGCAAGTATAACAAACATATCCTGAATTATATTGATAAAAGCTGCAAACTGTTTAGGGTGGCTTCCCTCCCTGTATATCCAAGCACAGCTGACAAAAAGACTTAAGATGCATTTTAGGCCTTTAGAAGTTTCTGGGGTTTTTTAAATGTATTTCTGACATGTCAATGACTTTTTTCTAAGCAAAATCACATCAGTATTTTACCTGGGTGAAACAATCCACTTACATATGTTCTGTTTACAGACTGTCATGACATCCTTTGAGGTTTAAATTATCTACTTGACATTCTTAAATAATAGCATAAAGATACATTTGATAACATCCAGCAAATTGGAAAACAGTTCCCTGATCATTTTTGTAGCTTTGGGTGTGTGAACGGTAAGTTACTACATGTATTCACACTGCAATATGTTTTGTATATGCTCTGTGCTCTTCACTACTCCAGAAAAAGACAGCTGTTAGCCCTGGAATATCAAGCAGTAGCTTTAGCAGGGAGCAGAGAAAGCTAAGAGAGTAAACAAAGCTCAAAACCTGCTCCTTCAAAGTTATGACTGTCATTTAGAGCTACTGTTGTTTTTCAAAACTGTAGTGATATAAAGCTAGTTGGGAAACAAAATGCTGTATAATACCAGAAGGTGAAGGTACTGGGCAGCCTGGATTGCAATTCTATTGGTTTATTTGAAATAATTACCACAGAGAAAGAAATTCAGGTTTGTTTGTTATTATTATAAAAACGAACAATGTTATTAGAGTAAGCAAGAAAAGAATGAGTTCTACACTACCACTGACCTTTGTTATCAGGATTAGAGCACTTCATTAGGACAGTGAAGGGAAATTCAAACTGTGATCACATAGCTTTGTCTATTCTCTGTCATGTTTATGTTATTATTAGTTTATTTTTATTGCAATCACCACAACTCCACAAGAAAACAAAACCATTGATATTCTAAGTGAACTTTGACATGCATTTTAAAGCATTGTTTTTAAGTGTGTTAAAAGAAGGGGTCCAGAATAGACCTTTGGTCCCTCCTTATGAACAGCCATCTGGTCATGAGATTTCTTCATGAACAAAACAGCTCCCTTTAGAGAATTGTTCACGGGGTTCCATTTTGTGAGTGCACTTTTAAATACATGGTGTACTTTAGACATAAAAGATATAATTTTCATAATTTGCTATCCTTTCTTAATGACAGAGACACCATTTCAAAACTAGCAACCCAAAACTGAAACACAGGCCCTATTTAATTGTGCCACACATGTATGCAAACTTGACATAGATCGTACATCTATGAGGGTATCTTATTTGTACTTCTTCTTACTTGGATAATGTTACATTGTCATTTGCCTTCAGGACACCCATATCAACTAAAGGCTTTTTGTGGGAGGGATATACTTCATGAGCATGGGTGGGCTTCTGCTTGTTGCAAATGTTTGTATAGCTGCAATTCCATGCCTGTCATATGTTCTAACACAAGATACACCAACCTTCCTGTTCACCCCACTAAGTTTAGAGCAGATTTTATTCACTCATGGTGATGCAATGTGCTTCCAAGAAAGCAATGCGTGACAAAGGGAGGACAAAGGGAGTGCCACGTTTTTGTCTATTCCTCTTGCCACTTAGCTGTGGTATTTCAAATTGGAGTGTGTGGCACTGCATGAAGTAATCTGCTTACTTTTTGTACATATGAGGTGTCCTGATTCTAAGTACCTCCATGTTCTTCTAATGTGAGTGAGGAACCTGCAATGCAGATTTGTAAATGAGTGCTACAACCTGTGCAATCCCAAGCATTATATGCTCATTAATTTATAAAACTGGATTACTGTAAGATCATTTCTTACATAATTAGTCAAAGGAAGCAGCAGTCCAGATATCATCTCATGTCTGAGCTGGTGGAGGAAGTTACCTCAACTACTGAACCGTCTGAATCATTCTGGGATTTTTATGTAATGGGTACAGTAAGCTTGTTGGTTTGTGATGGTATGTTTAAAGGTATGCTGTCAGCTCACATCTGCTCTTTCAAAGACATGTATATTCAGAAGCCTTTTCCCATGGCTACTTCTCTCTATAAACGACATTCATCTCTGTGATACTTGAAATTTTCTTGGCATTAAATAATTAAAGTTTTGTGCTACATTTAGACTGGCCAAGCAGAGCATACTGTAGGCAGTTGTTTGGCTGAAATGTTTGCTTCATACTGTCCAAGATAGTTACCTATAACTTGCAAACAAGTGGAAGGTTATGAACTTTCTATTTGCTGTAATACATTTAATTTTGACTCCAAAAGATATTAAGCTAAACTTAAATTTTAATAAGATACAGACCTACTGTGTGTCTTAAACAGGTTGGACAGATGAGTGTAAACCTGCATGTATAAGCTGTGTAACATTAGCAAAAATTAATTACAGGCACTTTTTATGAACCTTTTTTGGTAAACCAGAATGTTATGAGTATTTTAGAAGAGATTTCTTGGAGGCAGGTGTAGAAAAAGCAACAGAAGGTTACAGAAGTGTTGGTGTGCCGTGGATGGAGATAGAAGGCAATTGTCTGTCAGGAAGAGATTCAAGCGTGTCTAATTATGCCTTTACTACACTCCTAAAAGTTGAAACATTGCTGGAAACCATACCGCTCTGGATACGTATCCTTATATTGACTACATTTCACATTAGATAATGAGGGAATACTTTATATACTCCAAACTCTATGTACTCTAAACACTACCTGTTGTCATCTGCAGGGCAGTATATAAACTTAGGAGCAAAAGAAAGGAGCCACCTGATAAATTTCAGACGTTTGTGTCCTTTTAGTAACATAAAGTAATATCTCTAGAAAATAGATTTTCATATTTGAAGATGCAAAAATAGAAACACTTTGTTCCTGACATTTAGAGACTTAACTGATAAATGTATGCTCTCCTAAATTTTCTCTTTTTTTGCCACCCTCTTGCAACTTTTGTTTGACTTTAAGCTCCATCTCTTCAAATTCCTCTGTCAACTTCCTGCCTTTGCTGTGTCTAAAATTTAATTGCTGTAATCTGGTCCCATTTCTCATTCAGAGTGAGATGGTGGTTGAGAAAGGCCAACTACTGGCAATCCCTGCCAGAGTTTTTCTGCCTCTGCCTCCAGTTGCTCTTTGCTATATGGGTTTGCATTAGGCTGTGGATAGTGGTTGAGCAACTGTCACATCAGTGCAATCATGTTCAATTCCCTGGATCTGCAGCAAAGTAGCAAGAGCTGTGGGAAAATATAGACTGCTTATATGATGCCTGCCTAAATGAAAATGCATTTTATATGTCGTAGTACTTGCATGAAACGAGAGGTGGAAAAGAGGAAAAATATTATCCAGTTCACTTCTGTTTTGAATGCAAAAAAGTAGTAGCTCATTGGGGTTGTATGAGGAAATGTAATGCAAAATAAAGGTAAAACATACAGAGCATACAATGCCTATTAATACTGAAGAGGTCTACATTAGTCCTATAGTCTTTAATTAGCAAACACTATACTGTCACATGAAATAATGAATTAAAAACATTTAGCTGTTGAGCTACTTGCAGTGAATTTTCAACGGCTAGCAGAAACCATAACAAGAAGTCCTTACCTTTGATCTCCATTGAAATTAGAGTGACAAACTGTGGTGTACTGAACGACGTATTAAGTAAGGCAATAAAGCCCAAATTACCAAACTGACTGCTGCTAATCCCCGTTAAGACTAGTAGTGTGGTCATTGATAATAGATTTATACAACACCTTCCATAATCACAACTGAACTTGAACGACTAGGTCTTTAGTCCAGGGACAGCTTTGGTCCAGTCTTGAGTCTGACGTATCTCTCCTATGAGGACAAGCTGAGAGACCTGGGACTGTTCAGCCTGGAGAAGAGAAGGCTCAGTGGGATCTTATCAATGTATATAAACACTTGAAGGGAGGATACTAAGAAAATGAACCCAGGCTGTTTTCAGTGGTGCCCAGTGACAGGACAAGAGGCCATGGGAACAAACTGAAACATAGGATGGTCCATCTGAACATCAGGAAACACTTTTTCACTGTGAGGATAACTGAGCAGTGGCACAGGTTGCCCAGAGAGATTGTGGACTCTCCTTCCTTGGAGATAATCAAAAGCCGTCTGGACATGGTCTTGGGCAATTTGGCTCTAGGTGGACCTGCTTGAGTAGTGGACTTGGACCAGATGACCTCCAGAGGTCTCTTCCAACCTCAACCATTCTGTGATTCTGTAGTTTACCTATCAAATTATATCTCATCAATAATTTCTCTTAGTGGTGGAACAGAAACAAAGGGGAGTTTAAGATGAAAGCTTAAAAAAACCCACCTTACTGATTATGATACAATTTTAGGGATATTCATATTGACGTGCAAGAGTGATCAATTCTAGTTTGAGTTTTGCTGAGTGACCAGTCTGGCTAAGTGGCCAACTTTCTTCTTATTTGAAAGCTCTATCTTGCTTTATGCAAAATATAAGTGTTGGCTAGTTACAAAGTGATCAGCCCTGTCCTGTCTTTAATCTGCTCCTATACTTTTTCAAAAACACAGTCTCTGTGGGTAGTGAAAATATTGCGGTCAGGGCCAGCAGATGCACTAGCAGTAATGTGGTCATGGAAACAACTTTATTTCCTTTATAAAGAGTTGGTTTTATCTTTGGGGCAGGCATATAGTTGAGGCATGGCCAGAATGCTGGCCATGCTCTGTCTAGCCTATGAGTAGATCGACCATGAAGGGCAACCCACTACCTTCTGCGTGCGTTACATTATATACAAATAAGTACTTGCCAATCAAAAACTACCAGACATAGTATGGACTACCTGTCACATTAAAGAAAATACATATCCAGAAAGTACAGTTACTTGCAGTTTAGAAGACATGCTAAGTTTGTGGTTTATTATGTTTATAATTAATGGATGGAGATGAAGTGAGACAGAAATACTGCTTTCTTTCACCCTACTGATGGAAACTACTGGACTGGCTCATTCCTAGATACGTAAGTTACTTAAGATGAATTGCAGCATAACTCGCACTAGTGGGTATGCAGTATTTAACAATTCTAAGAATGAACAAAATCCATTAGGAAGAGAGATCCTCCAGCGTAACTGACAAGTTTCTCCTGTTGCAGCTCCATGCACGAGACCTTGTGTTTAGTGCCTGTTTTAACCCCATAAATCAATCATATTTGTCTGATTCAGGGAAAATGAGAAGAAAAATTAGATTCTTCCCGTATATTTGTATTTTATATTTTATACAGCTTTTTCATTTCCTTGAAAATATTCTTTGCTATTGTACTAGAACTGAAGGTTAATAATGAAAAATTTAGAGTTTTGCCAGCAAGTCACTGCTGCAGAAAATTCTGGATCACTGTACTCTATGATGGCAGCATCTCTCCCTTGCTCATTTTAGATCAGTAAAAGATATTCTGGAATCTTAGCCAATTAACAGCTCTACACAATTCAGTACACTTAATCTAATAGCTACTGTATTTAGCTGAATGCTCATGAAAAATTTACAATTTAATCTTTTCTTTTCCTCTTTAAAGAAACACTGGTATAGAGATGGTACATCATTTTGAACATCTTATGTATATTCTGCAGTAATATATTAGCAAAACTTCTAACAAACAGGCTTTATAACATATTTGAGGCTCACTTTTCTTGTCAACCAGGACAAAAATAATCTTTTCTTTTACAAAATTTCAGTCATATTTTGAGAAACCTGAAAAATAAAAGCTACTCAGGTGTGATTTTATGTTAACATATTCTCTTGTACAGCATATCTCTAGGCCACATTAGCAGGCATGAAAACCTGTCAGGAAAATAAAGAATGACAATGTATTTTAAATAACAAAAGGCTTTGTGGTAAAGTGGGAAACACAGTCACCTTGTAATTTTAACTGTCCACTCCACAGAGATCCTAAACAAGTACAATTACACAGACCCTAAAAGTGTGCAATTATAGGCACTGAATAGTTTCAGCATGTAACATTACTAAGTTACAGGTTGCTTAATTCTCTCAAACTACAGAATCACAGAATGTTTGAGGTTGGAGGGGACCTCTGGAGATCATCTGGTCCTATGCCCCTGCTCAAAACAGGGTCAGCCAGAACAGGTTGCTCAGGGCTGTGTCCCATCAGGTTTTTAATATCTCCAAGAATGGAGATTCCAAAACCTCTCTGGGCAACCTGTTCCTGTGTTCAACCACTCTCACGTTAAAAAAAGTGTTTTCTTATGTTCAGAAGGCATCTCCTGTGCTTCTGTTTATGCCCACTGCCCAGCTCCCCCACCCTCATGATCAGGTATTTATATTGATAAGATCCCTCTGGTCCTTCTCTTCTCCAGGCTGAACAGTCCCAGCTCTTTCACCCTCTCCTTGTGTATTAGATGGTCCAAAACCTTCAAGATCTTAGTGGTCCTTCGCTGGACTTGCTCCAGTATGCCCATGTTTCTCTTACACTGGGGAACCCTGAGATAGACCCCTCACGCCAGGATGTAAAGTACAAGTCACATAATTCATTAATATAATGTATTGTTACATTGTAACTGCACAAGGCCTTTTTAATCAATCAACTTTCTTATAAATAACATTTTATTTGAAATGAACATAGGAAATGGAGTGCCAAAGAACTCCTGAACTCTTGTTGGTCCAAAGTATCCTGAGGTTTTTTTGTTTGTTTTGTTTTTTTTTTTTTTTTTCAAATTTCAGAGGAAACAAATGTACAACCCAATAGGAACTATTTAGCATGGGATTTCCCAGCACATCATGAGTCACATATATGGCATAAAAATAAAGCAAAGAATCTCTTACTGGCAACCTGTTTCTTAGCAAAGTGTCAGCTAGAAACAATTTATCATCCCCCACGAAACACTGAGGCTATGTCTACATGACCAACAGTGCCAACGAGTAAGTATGGACGTGCAGAGCAAAATAATTGGTGGGCTTGGCATCACATTTTCAGGGTTTTTCTACTTTGAACTAGTTCTAGGCTGGCCCTCATTAACTGAATGATGATTTGCTTCAGGAGAGCATTAAGCTTGTTACTGAAGTGCATTTCAAGTTTAGTTTCATCCTAAAAGAATCCATTTCATGTGTCCCAAGACAGTTTGCAATGTGAACCAAAACAAAGTAAATGGAGACGACTGGGATATTCACTTCAAAGGTGTACTCTGATCCAATCTAAAACACTCAATATGAACACACTCCAAGGCCCAGACTTAATTCGATTGTAAAGGCCCAAGGAAAAGAAGTCTAGGTAACTTAATGACCTCTTCTCTTTGAAATTTAGCTTGTAAGACAGTCTGAGAGGAAATTAATTTCTGATGCATCACCCACTGTTTGTTGTGACCAATAATAATGGTAAGATAGTTTAGTGGGAAATGCAGAACTTCTATTTTGCCGGTATTCATTCTTTCTGGCATAGTGTTGAATTACTGGTGTTTCAGACAGAAAGTTTCTTTGAAATGAATGAACAACCATATTAACTGCCATTAGCAGTTAACTGCCTAGAAATTCACATAAAGGAAGTGCATATTCAGTGACTTTTCCAAGCCAGTAATGTAAATTCTAATTATTTTTTTAAAATCTGCATCCTTATTGAAAAGCCACTCAAGTAATGGGTGACTCCCTACTAACTTTGGTGCATCAAACCTAACTATCCAGACTTGTTCTGCAGGTGCAATGTACACGAGCAGAAATATAGCATATATCAACAAGAATTTATAGATGCAAGGAATAAGTGAGATTGCAGAACTCCATACAAATCAGCACAATAAAGTAGACATTTTGTTTGTTTTTAAACTTGTGAATAGTTTGGTATGCTAAGACACACAGCTACATGTTGAGAGTAGTAATAAAGCCAGGACTGTACATAGTAGAACTGATATTTATTTACTGCCTTGCTCTTGATACCATGAGACTTATTTCTAAAAAAAGGCGTTAGCTTTTTAGTTAGAAGATTTTCAGTAAGCTGTACTTCTATAGTCAATGTGCAGCAACAGTATTGTAATAAAATAATTGGTCTTTTTCAATGATAAAGTGCCATATAAATCTGCCATTTATATTTCCATTTAATCATGGAACTCTGTGGATTATGAGATGAGTCAGGATACAAATATTTAAAAATGCAAATATTCAGGTATTTGGTATTTTAAGCCTAACATAAATTCTTAGTCAATTTCTGTCATTGAATATGATTTGAAATTTGGTAACTTTTAATTCTTAACTTTAATAGTTATTTTATAGCATGTATATTTAGCATTATATTCAGCAAATTCCTCACAGAGCACAATCTGGAAAGGATGAGTTCACTGTTAGAGGTGAAAGTGAATGGACATGGGAAAGGCAGGTCATTGTTCAGGTTGCTATGGTATTACTTAAAGTCATATAATTATACAGTATTTCTCATAAAAATATACAACACACAGAACAAAATAGAGAGAAAAGCAGAAAGGTAACAAAGACTGTGCCTGTGATCAGTCAACGCGACCTCTTTGTGCATGTGAGGTTTGGAAGGTCATCTGTCCTTCCCACAATATTATTCTTAGGGCCTGACCAGAATGAGACAACTATGAATGTAAACAATACTGCAGATAAAATCTCCTCTATCTGTAGAAACTGCTGAAATAGTTCCCATCTTCAAAGAAAATTAAGTTTGTTCATGAGTATGATTTTATAGATGTATGGGCATTATATAGATTGCCTATATAAATTATAGGCATTATAGGCATTAACACACCTACTATCTGGAGTCATGTTGCATTTTATCAAAATATCAACACATGCACTACGAACACCAAAGTCTGAAATTCTTTTTCTTATCACTTCGTGAAGCCAATTGAGTTCCTGTGCTTATCTACCATCTGAAAGAAATTTCTCAAAATTTCTTCTTCTCCAAAGTGTCATGACTCCTGGCATCAATACCAGATACTAATTTTGACTTTATCACAGAATGTTTTCTTCTTTTCTTTCCTTTAAAGCAGTTCTTATTGTTTCTCTCAGAAGCTGAATACCATGGACGTAGCCATCTAATAACAGCAGTGAACAGCCACACCATTCTGAGGCTAGGTGGCATCTCTATAAAGTGCCTCATGGTTTCTAGTAGCTGGGTGGGGGCTGTTGAATCTATAGCTCCCTGACCTTGTTGGAAACAATAAATTAATGTTTTTTTCTGCATTCCTTCAAGCCTTTTACTTCCTATCCCACCCCTCTGACACATCTTGTACAGAATTTTCTGTGAGAGTAAGTTAACTGACCCTTCAACTCATCTCAATCACTGCATCTGGAAAATGTTGCCAATATCACCACCTGTTGCATAATGATACTGTGAGAATTAAAGTACTATAAAAATGAAAAATATAATCTTATTACCTTCTATTTTCATTTTCACTAGAATAGTGGTTTAATTCTGAATATATCAGTTTTAAAACACAACTTTAAAAAACATATGCCAGTTCTCTCACAGCACTAACATTTACTAGAATACCTAGATTTCAAATGTGCTTACCCATGAAAGCAGTTATTTTATATGTTTACTCTTTTATTACAAGAGCTTAATTGGAAGTTTGCTCATCAGGCTATGGAGAGTTTAATTAAACTCAATGAAGAAAACACTGAGACAAAAAAAAAGCAAGCTCTTAAATGTGCTATTTTTGTTCTGATTTTAAAATGACATTTTTCTCCCTCATTATCCTATCTCATATTAATAAACAAAACAATAAAAACCCACCTCTAGATTCTGCTAATTTAAATATTGGCAGCTTTCAGGCTTGTTTTGTATTCTCAGCCTGGCTTGAGTTTTTTAGCATCTCCAAGAAAGGCTGGAGGGGTTTTTTTCATTGGAGTTCATATCTCAGGCACACGAAAAATATCATTTATTTGCTGCTATTATTTTGTGATTGTGAAGGGAGACTGCTTGCTCACTGCCGAATTTGTATCTCCTTCACCAAAGTTAATGGAAATATGCTTGTGCATCAACCCAAAGACGGGGGAATGTGCCCACCTTTTTAAGGAGAAGAGATGACAAGAGACTTTCTAAGATGACGTTACATTTATTAACTAGAATGCTGCCTTACAAATGGAATCTGGAAATGAAAGAAATAAGTTAATGGTACAAGACATAGGCACTTACCTGGTGGCACTCTGCCCTGTGTAAGCCCTCTCCTCTTGATGAGTATTTCTCCACTCAATGAGTTAATCTTCCACTCAGAGAGGGTACATGCAGGGCTTGAATGCTGAAATTTTGCTTAATCACCATGCTTTAACCTTTTCTAGTGTTAATAAAGTTTCTGTAGCAGTGCTTTTCCACCAATAGTAACAACAGCTTAGCGACACACTTTCTCCATCTTTTAATCGGGGTGCACTGTACCACTTTCGTGACATCCATAGACGTCTCCCTTGCAAAAACACTTGGACCAGGGTTAGGCATACAAAGTATCTTTTCAATCTGTGGGTTAAATGGAGATGGTTTTCTTTTCCAAGTAAAGGATTTCTCCTATTGCTCGTATGGAATACAGAATTTTTTCTTTGTCCGTTGCATATTTAAATCTAGCCTAAAAAACAAAGTGACTGTAGAATACCCATACTACGAAGAAATACTGGAAAAGATTCTGATCTCAGGTTAGGCTAGTAATAGAGTTGAATTTACACTGTCATGAGACTAGAACTTGAGTCATCATTTACCAAAAAAGAGGACACTATCCTAAATTTTCTGTTAGCAGACTACAGATAATTCTCAGACAGCTACAGCCTGCAGACTATATGCTCCCTCCTGCCCTTGCCTTGCAGCAGCGTGTAAAAACCTGGAGAGAAGTTAGGGATTAATTTAAAAGCCTGAGCTGCAGGGAGAATGGCACGCACCATGGGATAGATAAAAACAACAAATAACTATGTCACACTGATTCTTTAAGCCTGGCTGTCTAGAAGGTAAAGAATAAACCCTCCTGAGAAGTGGAGAAATCAAAAGGAAAAAAAACCTGACAAACTGGAATAGAAATGGCTTCAGAACACAGGGATCCACCAGCAGAGAACAAAAAACCAAGGAGCTGATTGTCCAGAAAACAGTATATTTACTTTAATTTCGGCATTCATTCTCTTAACATTCAACTACATTGAAGCAGTAAAAAATACAGTGAACAGCAGAGACTCTAGAGGTGAAATTTTACTTTATTCGTACTGGTGTAAATTGATTTCGGTGAAAAAAATTGAGTTTTATGATGATGTAATAAGAGAACTGTCAATCATATTTTTCAAAAATATATCTCTCTTATCTAACATTTTCAAAGAGGTATTTTTTTATACAAGCAGAAGGCACGAAAATGCTGCTGTCACATCCAGTATGAGATGAGGCAAAGACTTCTGAAGTGTGAGAAGTTGTGTAGAAAAAAAATGACAAACTAAAAAAGTGCCAGAATTTACAATAACCTTCCAGTGAGAATCATGAGGGAGAAAAACAATGAATGTTTCAGAAAGACAAAAAGATTTTATGTGTTCACTTTAGCATGGAACTGAATCTGAGTATCCTCTAGTCTTTGAACTGGAAGAAGAGGATGAAAAGGAAAAGGTCCCTGGAGAAGTCATGGGAATGTGTGAGAGAGGAACTGGGAGACCAAGGGTGCTCACTCTGGAAGCACACCTTGCTCTGCTTACAAAAAGGTACTGCAGATCTCTGTGCCACACTGGGGACTGGAGACCATATGTTTGCCAAAAAGGCCAAAAAAAGCTTGAAAAGAATTTGCTTCACTTATTTTCAGTCTATCTTCCTGGAGAATTCAAGATCAAGAAGAAATGGAAATGCGGCTTCTCAAATCAGCATAGATCTTTGTTCCAAGGAAAAATAAGATAAATTTAAAAAGCTTTTTGATATCTCAGTGTTTCTTGAACTTCCATGATTTGAAGCTCAAAATAGCTAAGAAACACATGTATAGGAGAAAAACAACCTAGTCACTCTGGACTGCAAACCTCTCTGTTTTGTAAGTAGGGGCAACAAACATGAAGAAGTTACAGGCTTTCCTACAGTGTCTAAGCAGATAAATGTTCAAGTTAGTCCTGCTTTGGGTTCAGAGGAGAGATAAATACACTCCTGTGTTGAGACTCTGCAAAAAACATTTTTTCAATGGCACCCAAATAAATTTAACATAGCTTTCTCATGATGGTATCACAGTGCCACAACAGGATCATAAGTTAATCTAAGCCTTGAAGTGAATCTCCCTAAACATTTTCCTCCCGGTGCACTCTCCATAGAAGACCACAAGAGGTTTTACACTCAAAAAGGCATCTTTTATTAAAATGTAAATTAAAGTAATTCACTTTTCACGGAAAAAAAAAAAAGAGTGGGTAAGACAGAATAGAAATGAGACAGATTTACACGAAAATCTGTTTTTGACCACTGTGTCCTTGCAAGGAAGGTCCTCGTTTTAGTACTTTCAGTTCCTTTCAGCAATCTCTGGTCTCATCCCTAGGAAATATTTCTTTCTGTCACCACGAAGGCCTGGCCCCGTCTGTCTGCCCCCTGCTTCTCTCACTGGACTTTCCCAAACTCTCAGCTTTGCTGACCTCTTTCTTGCTCGTTTCTTCTGTGTGGTACCTCGCAGTCTCAAAGCCTCTCTGCCCTCGGGTAGAGCAATTACACTACAGCAGCAATGTGACTGGGAAAGAAAAGGCTTCTGTTTTCTGCATGGATATTGGTGAGCAACTCCTCATCTCTTCCCGGTGACTTTAATTTTCAAAAGAACATACCAAAAAACTGAGAACAAACTAATAAAAAAAATTCAGTTTGGCATAGTGATATTCTAGATTCTTTCCTCTGGATGTGAAATACAGAGTAGGCACTGTCTTGGTAGTTCATCAGGACTGTAAATTATTGCCAACGGTTGTAGCATTTTGTAAGAGCGTCAGTCATCCATCAGGAACCATTGCCCTCTGTTGTGCAAAGAATGAGCTCAGAGCTGGTCCCTGTCTCAAAGAATTTAAAATCTGTGCTTAGGAGAAGTGATATCAATGGAGACAGAGGGACAGGTGAATAAAAGCCAACAAAGTAACAAAACCAACCAGTAGGTTAGGTAGTTATTTCAGCATATAAAATATTGTCAAGTGTGGAAAAGTCTCTTCTCATGAAAGATTTTGTCTTTCTTATTCTATTTTTCACTCTTCCAATGAAGACATTTATTTTACAGTCCTGCGATCTGGATCAATCAAATAAACTTGAGGTAATGTAGTTCTTACACAGCTGAGAAAGCTGTATATAATGCTATTGAAGAGTTGCAAAAATAGTCACATAATTGCCTTATTTAAAGTTGTCACGTACATGGTATAAAGATGCATTTATGGGCACAAAAAAAGCAGCTGATCAGCAAAGGAGAACACAAGTTTCCAAAGCTAGAAAAAGAAAGCAAGAGAGGGCACCTCTTAAGCCATGATAACTGCTTTCATGACTGCTTATGGATTTGTTGTTGGGAGCACAGGGTGGGGAATAGGAAGGTGCAGAAGATTCAGGATTCAGGCAGTCAGCATTTTGCAGTCAGGAAACAAAAAAACAAAGCAGAAGTAATCGCCTATAAGGCAATTAAGATCTGATTTAACTAACACGGAGAGAGCATCAGTGACCAGAAGTGCTAGCAAGCAGGGTATGCAAACAGGGCCTTAGCACTTAACACAGCAGTTGGCATGCAAGGCTTTCAGTGCAAAGAGCTTGGTGATGCAATACAGGACCTAGTCCTCAGCACTGGCTGGAACAACTGTCTCTGTCAGAGACAGAGGCCTTGACCCAAAAAGGAGGGAGGACAAAGCTATCCATGTTTTAGGCTTTAGGAAGTGCTGAGTGTTCCTCCCTAATGCTTGGGGCAGATACCTTGGGAAGGTATGCTCTAGCTCTGCTGCTGAACTACCAGGTGAAGGGATTGGAGAAGGATGTAAGCAAGTCATATGGAATCAGAGATGTCAAGTGAGAGACGGAGAAGCTGTTACTAACATGCTTTTGTCCCCCTGGTTATCTCCTTGAGGAACAAGGACTGCTGAGAAGGGGCAGGAGTCAGGTAACAAAGCAGAGCAAGAGTATATCTGCCAACAGCCTTGCTAATCTAGCAAGTAGGACCTTAAACTAATTTTTTTTGGGATTGGAGATCAAAGCAAAAAGAGAAAGGGAGGAACAGGGGGCTGCAGCTTGAACAGGAGTCAGCAATGTACCCTTGCAGCATTGAAGGCTAACTGCATAGTGGGCCATATTAGCAAAGTGCAGCCAGCTGGTCAAAGGAAACGATTACCCTATCTCCTTGGCTCTTCTGAGACTGTATGTGGAGAACTGTGTCCAGTTTTGCACCTCCCTGTACAAGAAAGTCCTCCAGCAGAGGAATACCAAGATGATTAAAGAGCATATATGAGGGGAGGCCAAGGAAGTTGACTTTGTTCAACTTGAAGAAGAGAAGGCTAAGGGATGATCTAATGCTGTCTTCAACTACCTAACAGGCAGTTAAGGAAATGACAGAGCCAGATTCTTCTTGAAGATTGTGAAAGAACAGAAGGTCATGGACATAAATTGCAGCAAGGTAAATTCCAGATAGTTATAAGGAAAACTTTTTCACCATAAGTGTGATCAAACACTGGAACAGGTTGCCTGGGAAAGTTGCCAAACTGCCCTTGGTGATATCTGAAATTTGAGAAGGTTCTGAACAACCTAATCCGAATTCAAAATCAGTCCTGTTTTGAGCACAAATTTGATCCCCAGTGTCTGTTCCCACATTTTATTTTGCATTAAACCATCATTGAATTAAAATCAGAAATGCTTAGGTTGTTGTGTGAAAGAAGAGGATTTTCTTCTTTCTACTTCTGTTCATAGTACCTGTTTGCAATTTTCTGTTGCCTGATGCTCAAACATGAAATAAAATCTTTTGAAAAATGAACAATTTCATTCAATCCAAATTAATAATACTGTGGAGGGGAGAAGAGAAGAGGAAAAAGGTAGGTGTTGAAGTAGTATCCTGATGATTTTATGCTTTCATACTTGAACACAGATAAAACCGTCCTCAAAGTAGCTTTAATTCATTATGAATTTTGTGGTAGACTTTTGAAATAATCTACATCTATTTCCTTCTGAGCTGCAGCAATGAAGGAGCTGATTTCATAGTTGCCATGACCACACCTCATATTAGGTATGATATTTTTTAAAATGTTCTCCTAACATCACATCACTTTGATTCTTCCTTTTATTATTTTCTATGTTACTTTTCTCATTCAGGGATCATTCTAAGTTCTTCTAAGTCCTTGCTGGATATATTTTATATCTTTGAGAGGCTATTTTCCTGCTTCAATTATTTTTAGACTTTCTTGTACATCCCTGCTGACCTTTTTTATTCTTTCAGTATTTATTGCTACATGACGTGCATAACCTTTGGGTAGATGTTAATTTACCTTTAAACACTTTCTATTCCCTTCCCTGCCTTTTCATCGTGTTATTATTCCTCCTAATTTGCCCTCAGAATTTCAGTGTTTTTGGGGTGGGAATTTAGTTATACTTCATGCAAATTCCTCAGATTCAGTATGCTATACTTAACCTAATTCTGTTAATTTCACTGATGCTTAGAAACATACATTTAAATAAGCAGTCTTTTTTTTTTTTAACATTTTTCAAACTGTAGGCAAGGCTTGCTCCTTTAATTTTTGTAGATGATAATCCACTTGAACATGAAACCAGCTTTTACTCTATAAGGTGCAAATGATGGTGTTCCTATTTCAGCTGCAAGCCCAAGTTCTATCATAAGACAATTAATTATATCAATAATACTTGTTACATTGTTTGATTTGTAATCATGTAGCCCTGCAATACAGTATTGCCATTGTTAGTAACAGGCCATAATCTTTGTACTAAATTTGCAGGGTTTCAGGACTGAGACAACTGGTCTGTCTTAACTTCTCCTGACTTGCCTGCAGCTTCGTTTCACTTGGTTTAGCAGTCGTAGCAATTTCTCTAAAAGACAGGGTGTAGTGATCCTGATGGGAAGACCATTATGCATTGAGGAGTTAGTGATCCACATAACAGTTAACCTGAATGGGTGCAGGCGTTTGCTGTGCTATCATGCACGTATAGCATGGCTTTCAGGCCTGTGCTGTGCTGCATGTCTCCCCTGGCCGCAGGATGAACGTAGCCAGCTAATTGTAACAGAGGAGCATGTGGGCAGCTTCCACTCGGTTAATACACCACCTGCATGTCCTTGCCGTTATCTAGAAGTGCAGCAAAAGGTTCTCATGTGAACATCCTTTTTATGTGACAGTAAAAATAACTAATATAGTTTCTTTATAGAAAGTTCTATAAGAGTTCAAATGACCAAAGTGAGCTAACATTTCCATGGAGGGGACCTTAACAGCATGCTGTGCCCTGGTTGAAGCCCATTTGATACCACACAGCTTGGAGTTCCAAGCATCTGAAGGGATGTAAAATTATCTATACTATCTTCTTTTTCTTTATAGCGTTACTCCAGTAAAGAGTATTTTTAGAGATACTTTCCAAAATTTGAGCATCTTTCATACTCAGGTCATAATGAACCAACACCCCGTTGAGGCAACACACCAGAAGCCTATGGCTAATTTATTTTGCTTGTGTTTATCTTTGTGTATTACAACCACAATTGTAACAAGCAGTTGCTCAATGTAGAATGAGGTATTTATGACTTCAACATAATGACACAAAGAAGGGAAATGCAGGCCTGGTATAACTGCAGAGGCCTTTAGAAGTGGAAACACAAGATGCAGAATAGGGAAGTACAGACGTGGGGCAATAAGAGATGAGGCACACGCTTGGCACTGGAAGCTTCATGCGTATAAACAACTCACCTATAGGCAGTAAAAGAAATGGAGATTTGGAGCTGGTTAAAAAAATGTTTTTAGGGGTAAAAGAGAAAACAGATAAGTAATATCTAACATACATAGAAGATACCATATACGGTGAGTTTGGATATAGCATGCAGCTGCAAACCAATGAAGAAAGAGAAAGGTGTGAAAGTGCATTACCAAACATACAAAACTGTCCCCAAGTGGATCTTAGACTTAGGAAGAAGAAGCCATCGACATCATACTCTGCCTGACGAAGTACTGCACATGGTGGGCAAATCCCATAAAACTTCACCCAAGATGAAACCACCAATCTTAGGAACCTAAAGAGCAGGGGAAGGGGAAGCAACTGAGAAGTGTGTGTAGAACAATTCTAACTGAATTGTTATTCCTTCATTTTCTGTAACAATTAGATCTGGGCTAATAATGATTAGACTCGTAAGATTTCAGTTATACTAACAATTAATTCTTGGCTTTACTTGTACATGAGGTGCTTCCTCTTTGTCTGTAAACAACGTTTTGAGTGTAACAGGTATGCATTTTACCTGTCTTGATTTTCAGTCGAGCTTTTTCTCCAAAACTGGCTATGCATCAGTAAATGTGCACATCTTTTCATTGTAGACACATGTTTTGGGCAGCGCCCCCCATGTTTAAGCTGTGTGTAGCATAAGTTAACAGGCAACATTTCAGGCTTTCTTGTTATTGTTTTTGTTCTTTATGTTAAGTATGTACTTAAACGCTTTGGCTGCCACTGAGCTACATCACCTCTCCTCTCTCTAGGGATGCAATCAGTATCAAAACATACTTCCAAAACTGCAACAGTCTATTACAAAAAAACTGCAACAGTCTGTTACAAAAACCTGCAAAACTGCAGTGGTCTAGTACAGAGGGTACTGTTACTCAGCACCAGTGTTGAGTTACACTTGTAAAAAGGGAATGAATAATATGTGAAATAAGAAAAATCTACTCAAATGTGTTTACACTTCAGATGTACACAAAACATTAAGAAAAAATTCCTCTAATGCTGAAGGTTGCATCCTGGACCAGTGTAGCAGAATGTTACATACTTTTCTAATGGTGCAAAACTGCCTGTCACCATAACTGGCCACCGGATTTAAAGAAAGGCTCATAGCCCAACAGACAGTCTTCCTTTCCTGCTCCCCCCTCTATGGCCAACAAATAAAGTATTTTGAGAATGTCCTCAGTGACTCCCCTTGCGATCCTTGGCCACCAGGACACACAGAAACCCATAGCTACTCTGACTGATGAGAGGACATACAGCTACATAGACAGATAAATGGTCGATGGGTTTAAGTTCATATTTTGTTTTCCCCGGCCCCTGTGGCTGAGCAATATCTGGCATGCAGCTTTGGCTCCAGTCCTACTTGTTCTTCTCATAAACCTTTTTGATTTTTATTATACACTCAAAGGTTTGGTCCTCTGTGTCAAATATGTGCTATCACTTAATTTGTTTCCAGAGAATGAATAAGAAATTTATCTCCCTTGTCTTCATTATTCTTTTGGGTATATATCTAAAGTGCAAACATGGCATATGTGTGTTTGAATGTATGTTTGTACATATAAGTATATACTTGTAGTAAAAACAGGGAAGAGAACAGATATTTAAACGTTAAATGTATATAAATATATATGTATGTAGAATGTATATGTGTGTGTATTTCTATATATATAAAATTATGCAAGTGTCCATATACAAATGAATGTTCATATATTAAAATCCAATCCTACAGAATAACATTTCTTAATTTAACATGCAATGCAAAAAATAGGAAAACATCTTATGTTTGTGATATGTCCTTATGAACAGCCAACACTTAAAACATAAATTCTCAGCCAGTTCTGTTTCCAAATATCTCCCAGCCTCCCACAGTCTCATGTGTTCCTTTTTATATGCTACCCATATATCCACTAAGTCATTCAACTTCAATTAAATCAATTACAAATCCCCACAGCGCCCTAATTAGTGTAATATACTTAACCAAATCTATCAATAATTATTTTGAACATCTCATAATATCACAGCTAGAAAAACACTCAAGTGAAAACTAATTAATTGCTATCAACAAAATAAAGAAATCCTTACATCTCAAATACCATCACACACACAAAATTAGCTAATAAATTTTAAATGGGTAAATTACATGGTGGGAAAAAAAATCTCAAGAAAAATTTAAGTGTTACCTGTGAAAACACTTTTACTCTGCTAACATGAAAAAAACTTCTTGCTCTGTGTTTTCTGACCCCAAGGCATTGTACTTACCACAAATCTGGTTAAGTCATAGTTTATTAAAGTGAGAAGAAAACTAATTCAGAAATCGCTTTCTCTTACAGTTAAATAAAGAACCATTACGACAAAGCAGGTAGTAATATAGAAAAAACTATAGACAAACCAATACTAGCTACAATTGTGAAGCAATTGTGAAGGCATTGTGTGTAACATCTTTGCAAGAAAGATTTGGGCATGTGAGCCAGAAGTTCTTTATCACTGGCAATGTGAGAGAGGGTTTGACCACTGGGAAGACTTGTCACTTGTGATTTTTGTCACAGATAGTGTGAAAGCAACTGATTGTATCAGCTGAGGGCACTGAGGGGGTTGAAATGTGTCCTGGTCTTATGTGAAGGAGAGTTTTATAGTGATTATGATGCAAATAAAGGCTAGTGAATTAAATTGCTTTTTTTTTTTTGTAGGATTGTGATCAATGAGAAATAGAATTTATTGTTATTGGAAACATTGACCGTAAAAATAGGTAGATTAACAAACATTCAGATTTCTTTGTGAGAGTCAAAGGGATTTCACTCAAGTTAATACAGTCCTTAACAGATTTGAACAGCCAGAATGTTCCTGAAATTATTATTTTTGTGTCACATCTCTTAAAGTTCCTTACTAGATTTCCTGGTTCCATTTCTGTTACCCGCTGAGGGTGTAAAAATCTTTTGCCCAAAGATAAATCACGGATCAATATTCTCTGGCCCCAGTGATTTAACTGAAAGGGGAGGGAGGGGGGAAGAGAACATTTCTTTCAGAAGCAGAATAAAGCAATTTTCATTTAAAGAAGTGTTCCTATCTCAAAGCCCTGAAAATTCCAGTGCCTTCCAGTTCCAGTGTATCCTTCCTTGTCTATTGCCACATCTGCCTGATGGAAAATCCCTTTTTCCATCAACCCTATTCCTACCAAGAGACAACAGGCTACAGCCAGATTGTGTTAATGCAGATGCTGTATAGGGAAATTCTGAAATATTGGTCAAAGGAAGCTATAGTCCAATAATGACATTTTCTAGCTTAATTCAAATGTACTTCTCTTTCTCCATCCTTATATCGTGTTTTTCTAATTTAATTTTGCTAATTACCATTCTTTTTTAATCTCAATTAAACTTGCAACCTTTTCCCACCTGAACACCTAGCAGATGAAATATGCCATTAAACACCAACTTAGTTACTTATCTGGGAATGAATTCTGTCACTGAGTTGTGCAAAAGAACCATACAATGTGACATTTGTATGCAAATTTAATAAAAAATTGACCATAACTCACTCAGGAGCAGAGTACTTGGACAGTGATAATTGCCTAATTAACAAGACTGGTGGAGGAAGATAACATTAAAGATGTACCGTATTGTGTATGAAAATAGACTGACTGGTCCTGAGCTCAGACATATTTCAGATTTCTTTTAATAGCTTCTTGTTTGTCAGTAGTCTTTATCCGAGGTGGTGTTAACATTAGAATTAAGTATATGAGCACAAAGTTGATTCTGAATATGTAACTCATTAGACATCCTTAATTTGAAGGACTGTGTGATAATTTGATTTTTTATTTGACAATCCATAACAATTGAGTTGTCTGATTATTTTAAAATGAGAATACATAGTAGAGTTGATTTTGTTTCCACTTGCAATAATTTCGCACTGGAGTGATACAACAGATAAACATTGTATAGAACATCATTTGCTCTTTACAGTTTACAACTCTGTCCTCATCCATCTTCAGATGAATGAAATAATACCATGTCATAGACTTGGTCTTATCAGAAACAATGAAATAAAATTATCATTATAAGATGTACATCTAATTGATAAAATCCAATTTACAGTTTTCACAGTTTAAGTAAATCCCAGAAAAAGTGACAATATTCCTTTCAAACTTTCTTTGAGCACTGACAGGCTGAGACAAAACTTGAGATGAAATGTGAAACAGAGACAACAGCTCACTAAAAGGAAATCAGATGAAACAAGAAACACATAAGCATCAATAAGCATTGATTCATCATGAATTTTTTACACGGGGAAACCGTTAAACAATCATACATGGTTCTGGTCCCTAAAAAGCAGAGAACATTTTTTAATCATGGATTTCAGATGTTTTCTGAGCATAACACCTACCTCCATTTAATCATATAGTTAAGTTTTGATTTTATGTTGCAGCAATGGGACTACAATCTGTAGGAAAAGATAAAATAAAGGAAAATAAGCCAAAATATTTTTTTTGCTGCCTGAATAATGCTAAGATGCTCTCATTTTTTTTCCCCATAGGAAGATTTTTTCATATCTGCCAGTTTGAAAAGGCATTCTTTAGCACCATTATAGACTGTAGTTTCTCTGCATTGAATCTTTTATATTTCATACAGCATGCCATAGTCTATCAAAACTGATCAAGAGTATCAGAGAATCTAAAATCTCCTGCCATTCTCAACTGCTGCTCTAAATCCATCATTTGCAAATCTGAAGAAAACAATGGTGCCTACCCCAAAGGAGGAAACTTACTTTGTTAGTTTCTACAGAAATTGAAAGTTTTCTGGTGACATGCCACCTGTATATATTATAAACAATTATGTGAGGCAATTGTTATTTGTTACACAGGAACTGATTTGAAAAACTTTTGAACGAGGAAAAAATGCAATTTTTTTACACAGTCCTATGTAGATGTTGTTATATTAAAGGGAAAGGGATCAAAATCCTGTAATTTTTCTGTTATCCTGTCTATTACAGTATAAATTATGCACTGTGTAGCTAACTGTCTTGACGTACATTGGAATGGGGTCCAATCCTAAAAAAAGAAAAGAAAGAGAAAAAGAAAAAGAAAAAGAAAGAGAAAAAGAAAAAGAAAAAGAAAAAGAAAAAGAAAAAGAAAAAGAAAAAGAAAGAGAAGAAGAAAAAGAAAAAGAAAAAGAAAAAGAAAAAGAAAAAGAAAAAGAAAAAGAAAAAGAAAAAGAATAAAGAAGAAAGAAAAAAAAAGAAAAATCAGTTGATACTTCAGAAAATCTCTGGTGAAAAAATGTCATTAAAGGCACTAGAATATACACACAATAAAGTATCTGTAAGTAGCAGAATGTATATAAGTCTAGGATGAAGGTTAATTGACACTGATTTATTCCTGGTAAAGCTGAGCTATTCTCATTGATTTGATCACCAACAGGAATCAGTAATTCATAGCATGGCTGTTTCAAGTTGATTATGAAATTATGGGTAATAGACAAAAGAGTGGAAATACTGAGTTTGCTCTTTAAAAGGAAATCATTTGATAAAAAAGGGAAAGGCTATTAAAGAAACTAAGTAGGCATGGGAAAGAGTTGTAAAGCCACTGAGAAAAAAAGTGAGTGATTTCTCCAGTTTAGCAGCATAAAAACATGTTTATGAATATAATCAATAAGGGGTTATATAAAACCTGGAATAAGGAATAAAAATTTGCAAATATCACACTTTTTAAGAACATCAAGAGCCAAAAGGAGTGTGAGGAATTTTAAGGAATTGTAAAAAAGGAAAAAAAATATATAAACATGATGTCAACATATGTAGGATGCACAATGATATGAAAATCTGTACTACTCATGCAGATTATGTAAGAACAGTTTTAAAATAAAGAGACAAATGGTTCTCAAGTAATTAAAATAATTTGTTCTTAACAGTTTGAATTCCAGTTGTTTCTAAAAGTTCAAATGCAGAGTGAATTTTTATGCAGAATGGAAAGAAATTAAAAAGATGTAGCAAGCAGGCATTAACCATACACATTGTCAAGGCTAACATTACAAAAAAAAGAAATCAAAGCAACCAAATAGTTTTGTAGTCAAATCAAAGTCACAATTAAACTGCGTGGCTGAGTTAAAGGCAATATTATTTTAAATAAGTAGTAGGTCAGATAATAAACTACAACCAAGTAATCAGAACACAGAATCAGAAGTTTGAAAATTTCAATACTTCACCCTCTCCACCCCTCTGTTCAAGGCCAGTTTTACTATATCTCGTGTCACTCTTGATAGATGTTTTCCTAACCTGTTCGTAAAGACATCCAGTACTGGAAATGCTGGGCAATCCATCCCAGTGCTGCACTACACTTCTTACTATAATATTTTCCTTCATATCTAACCTAAATCTTTCTTGCTGCAATATGCACCCATTAGTTTTTGTCCTATTCATCATGGTCATGAAGAAGACATTATTCTTTCCTCTCTGCAGTAATCTTTTTTGTTTGTTTTTACATGCTTGAAATCTATTGCCTTATTTCCCATCCTCTTCCCTTCTTGATGCTAAACAACAGAAATTCATTCCGTTTTCTCTCATAGATCACATTTTCAAGACCTCTTGATTATTGTCATTGCTCACCACTGCAAGAAATCTACATCTTTCCTGGTATACTGTTTTCCCTTTGCTTTACCAGTAATAGTATTGCCTTGCATCATGTGCTTTGTAGACCAAACTTCTAGGCCATACAGCCTAGAGTGGTATTAAGGAAATTGTCCACTTTTTGTGCTTTTTTTTTCATAATGTGTCTAGTTCACAGCTAGCTTGTCATCCACTAGACCTAGAAATAATTTTCTGCAGAAATCCTGGCCAGTTGTTCCTCTTTGTGTATTTGTTTAACTGATTATTTCTGACTAGGATCATTACATGTAACCCTACTGAATAGCACCATGGTTATACACAGACCATCTTTCTAATTTGTTAGAACAACATTGAATTCAGTGCATGTTTTCTAAATCATGTGTAGTCCACCATTACTGGTATGATCAATGAATTAAATAAGGTGCGTCTGTATTACACTGGATATATGACTAGTCCCAAAACCAGAGCAGATATCTTTAGGATCTCACACAGTAGATCTTACATGGTACAGTTTTCCAAACAGTTTGTATCCACCTTAGAATCATAGAATCATACAGGTTGGAAAAGACCTCTAAGATCATCGTGTCCAACCGTCAACCCAACACACCATGCCCACTACACCATGTCCCTAAGCGCCTCATCTACACGTCTTTTAAATACCTCTAGGGATGGTGATTCCACCACTTCCCTAGGCAGCCTTTTCCAAGGCCTGACCACTCTTTCAGTAAAGAAGTTTCTCCTAATGTTCAATCTAAACCTCCCTTGGTGCAACTTGAGGCCATTTCCTCTTGTCCTATCGCTAGTGACTTGGCAGAAGAGACCAACACCCACCTCGCTACAACCTCCTTTCAGGTAGTTGTAGAGCGCGATGAGGTCTCCCCTCAGCTTCCTCTTCTCCAGGCTAAACAACCCCAGTTCCCTCAGGTGCTCCTCATAAGGCTTGTGCTCCAGGCCCTTCACCAGCTTCCTTACCCTCCTCTGGACACGCTCCAACACCTCCATGTCCTTCTTGTAGTGAGGGGCCCAAAACTGAACACAGGATTCGAGGTGCGGCCTCACTAGTGCCGAGTACAGGGGCACGATCACCTCCCTACTCCTGCTGGCCACACTATTCCTGATACAGGCCGGGATGCCGTTGGCCTTCTTGGCCACCTGGGCACACTGCCGGCTCATGTTCAGCCGGCTGTCAATCAACACCCCCAGGTCCTTTTCCTCTGGGCAGCTTTCCAGCCACTCTTCCCCAAGCCTGTAGCGTTGCCTGGGGTTGTTGTGGCCAAAGTGCAGGACCCGGCACTTGGCCTTGTTGAACCTCATACAGTTGGCCTCGGCCCATCGATCCAGCCTGTCCAGGTCCCTCTGCAGAGCCTTCCTACCCTCGAGCAGATCAACACTCCCGCCCAACTTGGTGTCGTCTGCAAACTTACTGAGGGAGCACTCGATCCCCTCGTCCAGATCGTTGATAAAGATATTGAACAAGACCGGCCCCAGCACTGAGCCCTGGGGAACACCACTCGTGACCGACCGCCAACTGGATTTCACTCCGTTGACCACAACTCTCTGGGCTCGGCCGTCCAGCCAGTTTTTTACCCAGCGAAGAGTGTACTTTAGGCCGTGAGCCGCCAGCTTCTCTAGGAGAATGCTGTGGGAGACAGTGTCAAAGGCCTTACTGAAGTCCAAGTAGACCACATCCACTGCCTTTCCCTCATCCACTAGGCGGGTCACCTGGTCATAGAAGGAGATCAGGTTGGTCAAGCAGGACCTGCCTTCCATGAACCCATGCTGGCTGGGCCTGATTCCCTGGTTGTCCCGGACAGGGCTCGTGAGCACCCTCAAAACCAACCGCTCCATGATCTTCCCTGGCACCGAGGTCAGGCTGACCGGCCTGTAGTTCCCCGGATCCTCCCTCCGGCCCTTCTTGTAGATGGGAGTCACATTGGCGAGCCTCCAGTCATCCGGGAACTCCCCAGTTAACCAGGAAATGGTTAACCTTCTAATGCTTTCACTTAGTTATTCATAAGAATGTCATCTGAAAGCTTTATTGTATTCAAGACATAGCTTGTCTACTTTTCCCTTTATCTGTAAGACCTGGAAGCCTGTCACAGGAGGACATCTGACTGGGTTGACATATGTGGTTCATAAGAAATCTCCATTGGCCATTACTCACATCCTTACTCGGTCCTAAGTATTTCCAAAGAGTTTGATTGCTTTGCTTTCCAGCTGATATATAAAGAATCAGATTATTTAAGTGTACCAGGAAACTGAGAGAAGCATCTGGTTTACTTTAACACTACTGCTACCTAAAAATGTCTCAGTCAAGACAGACAACCTCATCTGTGCAGCATTTTGGTTTTAGATAGTAACCAAAACATTTGGCTTGTTTTGTATTGCTCAGCTTTAAGGAAATTACTTGTTTTCTCTCATGGTTAAAACTGAGCATCATTAAATCTCACTTTTATTAATTGTTTTCCTTCCTGTAATCTTTCTCATGCATAAGGCAAAAACATGCAAAATTATTTCATAACAAAAGTAGTTACATCATAGTTACATATTTTATGGTAGCAATCCTATTTTATTCTTTTCCTGAATTAAGAAAATGCTTAGAATTGTAGCAGAGCTGTGTTAGATTTCAGGATTACTTAATCAACTGCAGCTATTTTCCAACCACAGACACTTATATTCAGTCCTGACATTCACTTTCAAAAGGGCTCAAGAAAAATGAAAACATGGAGCGCCTCAACATGATACAGAAAAGGAAAGTTTAAAATACAGTTTAAAGTCTATCTGTTTCAGAGTCTGCTGCGGTCTTTCTCATGGGTCTCAGAGCTGTAACCATAATGGCTGGGCTCTTGTGGTGGAAAAGCTTGTCATAACTCTGTGTCCAAGCAAGGTCTTTAGCACTAGGTCTGTATAGCTATTGCCTTGAAAGAACTGAGATGAGGATAATTTGCCTTATACTTATCCACAGCAGTCCATCCTTTTTGTATAACAGTTATAATCCCATTCATTTATGGATCACACATTTCCAGCTCTACCTGATTTTGTTCTGATATTAGTTTTGAAATATTTATAAGTACATGCAATACTGAAGAGATAGCTGCAAGGATTTGTTTTTTTATTTTATTTTAATTTACTGAAATCCTGTGTAAAAGGTCAACATCCCTTTAAGAAGTCAGTATTTGCATGTGTTTATTTCAGTAATACAGCCTCACAAATCCATCAGTCTCAGGCCAGACAGAATATACTCCTGAAAATTTTCAGTGCAGCTAGAAAGCTGCTGTTTAAAAAAAGCAATAGGATATGGTGAAAGTTGTTCCGAGTAAGAGGTCAGTTATAACATGTAGTTAAATGGGAGGTTGCCAGGTTGTCTGCAATAAAAAAATATTTTCTAATTGTAAGCCTTTAGTTAGCAACCCCAAGATTAATATGACCCAGAATATGAATTTTATTCCAGCAATCTACAAGATGCTGTCACTGAAGTGTTATATTAAAGGATTTCTTGACCTTCACTTCTAAATTCTTTCCCTGTGATTTGCAGTGTACATAATTCCATGAGCCAGCAACAGAAGAAGGCACTAATATCTGTTAAATCTGTCACCACCACCTCATTGTGATTTTCTTGATTTTCCTATTTTTTTTTCCTATTCCCTGCCTATCCATTTTGAGAGAAAAAATCAAGTACATGATCAACTAGCCTGGGTCCCAAGACCAGGCTAAATTTTTGAACTAGTATAAACTCCCCGAAGTTATTTATGTGTGTAACTCCCACCTTGAAGTTTACTTCAGAATGGAGACAATGTTCTGCTTTGCAAGCATGGTCTGAGGTGAAATATGTTAGAAATTATGAAGCACTTCACTACTGTGATAATGGAGAAACTGATACATCATATGACTGTGATGGACAAACTATAGAAAACCTTGAAAAAAATATTTGAATCTTTTAACTGTTGGGAGTAACACAGAAAAATAAGAAATACAGCTCTTAAGGTTGAGGAAGAATCTCTCAGCCTTACAAGCAATAAAGCATGTATCTTGATACTTTGGGGGAGGAGAGGAGTGAAGCACATTTGCAGGCAATTTCAGAATATATCCATTACAGCAATGTAGTGCAAACTGTGATTTGGGGCCAGGCTTTTAAGGTCGTGTGACCATAGTGTCAACTTGCGGTTCTATCCAGATGGCTTGCGCTGTTGTCTTTCATGTCCAGTCTGCTCTAGCTGCTCTTCAGTGCAGCAACATACCACCTACAATTTAAACTGGCATTTTCATGGGCCTAGTTTAATCCAGATAGAAATGAACAATAAAAGAACAGTCACCTCAAACCTCTCCCCAGGTATTGGCTACTGGTGCCCATCTTCCTTTACGGTTGAATCTGCTGTCCCTCAAACCGTTCCTTTGTTTCTGGGTAGGTTAATCAGCACTTGGCCTATCTGCATCATCAAGGTCAGTTCTAACCTTTCCCATCCAGGCCAGCAAAAAACATGGCAGGCTAATTTTTCCAAATTACTGTGCAAATCTATAAAAATACACGGGGTATATAGCTTTGTAATGTTATTTTAAGGTCATACATTTAATGCAGGGCAGACCCATATTTTTAAAATATATAGAACTGAAATTAGAAGAGATTACTAATAGTCCCCTCTGTAATGTAAACTGGAAGTAAATGGAGTCACTTCAGAGCCCTGTCATCAGTGTTTGTCTCCCCAGGTAATGTATTCATGTAAATAATTACAAAAGATTCCAAAGTGTTTTGCAAGTTCCACCAACTTACAGAAGGACAACTTATTCATCACTTAGAGGAAGGAGTTATGATTTTAAGGGCAAGGCAAGGATCTCTTTCTACCCCCAGAAAACTACCCGGATCCATACATACAATCCACACCTCTTTCCAGGTATCGTTCTTTTAAACACGGTAAGTCGAGTGCCATTGTGCGGTATGTAACTGTTGGCTGCTGTGCCCATCTCTGCCCTTGCCCTCACCCAGCTTCTTCCACATGTTCCCACCCCTTTCCCTGCAGCAGCTTTAGCAGCCATCCCAACACGGACACTTTTTCACCAGGTTAGTGAACCGAAATAACAGGATTCAGCAGGCACAGGTGACAGTGCAGCAAATAGCCATTAGGATGGCTGTGTGGGACCTCATCCTCAGATAAACTCCAAATCATTTCCCCATTAACCAGGCTCTTCCATTCCACCTGGGTTCCCTCTGCAACAAATAGCTGTTAAAAAAGACAGCAGATGGACTCAATAGTAATAATTTTGGGTTTTCCCACAGGAAGGAGGGATTGTGGCCTAGTCTGGGTTAGGAAAGAGTTTAGCTTCAGCAGCACTGCACGGAAAGAAATGCTGCTGTTTCACACTGGAAGTTAGAAATAAGGGATGCGAGAGGAAATGCTCTAATGCACTGTACCATGCTAAGGTATCCTCTGTTTCACTGACATTTTCACGAGCTCCCTCTCACATACAAATTGCTCCATTAAATGTTCAAGCCACCATCACACTATTCACAATTTGTTAAATTATGATTCATGCTAGAGACTAACTATAGCTGTAATCCTCTAATTATTAAAATGGTAAAATACAACCTTTTCTATTATACAGAGTAACTTTATCTCTTATTATGTAAAGCAGCAAGTAAAAAATCTATTTTACTATAGCTAAGAAAAGTATAAGACACTCAATAGCACTCAAGAAGACACTAATCAGAATCAGTCACAAATTTGTAACTGATCACTGGAGCCTGAAGCTTCACTAATCAGGCATTACAAGTTAAATAACCTTTCTCCTTTGCTTTTAATTGATGCTGTTCACTTTCTTTACAGTTAATTAGATTATACACATGAAAATAAATTTTTGTTAATGGTAATAACATTACAATACTTAGAATGTACTAATGACGAGATCCTGACATGCATGATGAAGAAATACTTTGCAGCAAAGGCAGCATAGTTTACGGCATACAATCTCCATACACAATGATGGTGTAAAAACTGTAAAAGGAATTTAAGTTTTGCTCAGTGTCTCTTTGTTTTGCCCTCTCCCCCTGTGGTAAGTTGTTAATGAGAGGATTATAACTTCAGAATCTGCAGTTGTGCCAGAGTATGCGAGCCATACAAATGGTAGGGGCAAAGACACCTCTATCATTTTGACTTGTTACAAAGCATGCAATAGCAAGCAGGTTGGGGCACATAGGAGAGGTTGAAAGATCGGGTTTACTCAGTCTTTAGGAAAAAAGATGTTACTATTGCCTGGAATTAGCTAATGGGGGAGGGATATAGTAAAGATAGAGACAGATTCTTCTCAGTGGTGCATAGTGACAGGAAGAGAGGCAGTAAACAAAGCTTAAACAATTAGAATCATAGAATCATTAAGGTTGGAAAAGACCTCTAAGATCATCGAGTCCAACCGTTAACCTAGCACTGCCAAGTCCACCACTAAACCATGTCCCTAAGTGCCACATCTACATACCTTTTAAATACCTCCAGGGATGGTGACTCAACCACTTCACTGGGCAGCCTGTTCCAATGTCTGACAACCCTTTCTGTGAAGAAATATTTCCTAATATCCAATCTAAACCTCCCCTGGCACAACTTGAGGCCATTTCCTCTCGTCCTATCACTTGTTACTTGGGAGAAGAGACCAACACCCACCTCACTACAACCTCCTGTCAGGTAGTTGTAGAGCGCGATAAGGTCTCCCCTCAGCCTCCTCTTCTCCAGGCTAAACAACCCCAGTTCCCTCAGCTGCTCCTCATAAGACCTGTGCTCCAGGCCCTTCACCAGCTTTGTTGCCCTTCTCTGGACACACTCCAGCACCTCCATGTCCTTCTTGTAGTGAGGGGCCCAAAACTGAACACAGCATTTGAGGTGCAGCCTCACCAGTGTCAAGTAGAGGGGGATGATCACTTCCCTAGTCCTGCTGGCCATGCTATTTCTGATACAAGCCAGGATGCTGTTGGCCTTCTTGGCCACCTGGGCACACCGCTGGCTCATGTTCAGCCGGCTGTCGACCACCACCCGCAGGTCCTTTTCCTCTGGGCAGCTTTCCAGCCACTCTTGTCCAAGCCTGTAGCGTTACATGGGTTGTTGTGACCCAAGTGCAGGACCCGGCACTTGGCCTTGTTGAGTCTCATACAATTGGCCTCAGCCCATCGATCCAGCCTGTCTAGGTCCCTCTGCAGAGCCTTCCTACCCTCGAGCAGATCAACACTCCCACCCAACTTGGTGTTGTCTGCAAACTTACTGCGGGTGCACTTGATCCCCTCATCCCGATCATTGATAAAGATATTGAACAGAACTGGCCCAATACTGAGCCCTGGGGAACACCACTTGTGACCAGCTGCCAAACAGATTTAACTCCATTCATCACAAGTCTCTGGGCTCGGCCGTCCAGCCAGTTTTTTACTCAGCGAAGGGTGTACCTGTCAAAGCCATGAGCAGCAAGTTTCTCCAGGAGAATGCTGTGGGAAATGGTGTCAAAGGCTTTACTAAAGTTTAGGTAGACAACATCCACAGCCTTTCCCTCATCCGCTAAGGGGGTCACCTTGTCATTGAAGGAGATCAGGCTAGTCAAGCAGGACCTGCCTTTCATGAACCCGTGCTGGCTGGGCCTGACCACCTGGTTGTCCCGTAAGTGCCACGTGATGGCACTCAAGATGATCTGCTCCATAATCTTCCCTGGCACCGAGGTCAGACTGACAGCCCTGTAGTTCCCCAGATCCTCCTTCTGGCCCTTTTTGTAGATGGGCATCACATTTGCTAACCTCCAGTCAAGTGGGATCTCTCCAGTTAGCCAGGACTGCTGCTAAAGGATTGAAAGTGGCTTTGTAAGCACTTCCGCCAGCTCCCTCAATACCCTTGAGTGGATCGTATCTGGCCCCATAGACTTGTGTGTGTCTAAGTGGTGTGGCAGGTCGCTAACCATTTCCCCTTGCATTACGGGGGCTTCATTCTGTTCCCTGTCCCTGTTTTCCAGCTCAGGGGGCTGGGTATCCGGAGAACAACTGGTCTGACTATTAAAGACTGAGGCAAAGAAGTCATTAAGTACCTCAGCCTTTTCCTCATCCTTTGTTACTATGTTTCCCTCCGCGTCCAATAAAGGATGGAGATTCTTCTTAGCCCTCCTGTTGTTGCTAATGCATTTATAGAAACATTTTTATTGTCTTTTATGGCAGTAGCCAGATTAAGCTCTAGTTGGGTTTTGGCCCTTCTAATTTTCTCCCTGCATAACCTCACGACATCCTTGTAATCCTCCTGAGTTGCCTGCCCCTTCTTCCAAAGGTCATAAACTCTCCTGTTTGCTCTTGAGTTCCAGCCAAAGTTCTCTGTTCAGCCAGGCAGGTCTTCTTCCCCACCAGCTCGTCTTTCGGCACATGGGGATGGCCTGCTCCTGCATCTTTAAGATTTCCTTCTTGAAGAATGTCCAGCCTTCCTAGACTCCTTTGCCCTTCTGGACAGCCTCCTAAGGGACTCTGTCAACCAGGCGCCTAAACAGGCCAAAGTCTGCCCTTTGGAAGTCCAAGATAGCAGTTCTGCTGACCCCCCTCCTTACTTCTCTGAGAATTGAAAACTGTCATTTTGTGATTGCTATGCCCAAGACAGCCTCCAACCATCACATCACCCACAAGTCCTTCTCTGTTCACAAACAACAGGTCCAGGAGGTGCCTTCCCTCGTTGGCTACCTCACCAGCTGTGTCAGGAAGTTATCTTCCCCACACTCCAGGAACCTCCTCGACTGTTTCCTCTCCTCTGTATTGTATTTCCAGCAGACATCTGGTAAGTTGAAGTCCCCCACAAGAACAAGGGCTAGCGATTGTAAGACCTCTCTCAGCTGCTTATAGTATATTTTATCTGCCTCTTCACCTGGTTGAGTGGTCTATAACACTCCCACCATGATATCTGCCTTGTTGGTCTTTCCCCTGATTCTTACCTATAAACACTCGACCCTTTCATCACCATCGTCAAACTCTAGACAGTCAAAACACTCCCTAACACACAGGGCTACCCCACCGTCTCTCCTTTGCCGATCACTTCTGAAGAGCTTATAGCAGCACTCCCGTTGTGTGAGTCATCCCACTATGTTTCCGTGATTGCAACTATATAGAGAGAGACTAGGAAAAGCTTTTTCATCTTTTTCATCATGAGGTTGGCCAAATCTTGTCACAGGTTGCCCAGAGAGGCTATGGATTCTCCATCCTTTCAGATATTCAAAATTGCGCTGGATGTGGCCCTGAGCTGAGCTACCTGATGTCACTTGGCTGTGCTTTGAAGAAGTGGTTGGGCTAAAGACCTCCAGAGGTCTCTTTTAACATACTTGTTTCTTCCATTCAAGGAAAAGAAGACCCTGAGTGCAAAGCTGAAGGTAGCATGATTTTACCCTTTGTGACAGTTGAATTCTCATGGTGCCTATCTCTGTACAAGCAAAAGGTAAGGTAATGCTCAGGCTTAAGATCTTGCTGGGTGCTGCAGGAAAGGGAACAGGTACCAGCATCCTACAAAATCCAGGAGTCCCACAGCAAAACAAACCTTTAGCAGCTGTTGAGTTGCCCTAGAACAGCATTTCTGCACTTCCACTAAGCTGATGCTTTTCTTTGAACACTGTACTGCAGAGACATCTGCTCAATTAATCTTGCAGAGAGGAGATGGTTTTTTTTAATTCCTTTAATCTATAGCAGTAGCTCTCACCCCAGGCAAATATGCTGTTTATCCTGCTCTTTTTCCCTTCTAATTTAGGACTTTAAATAATGCCACACTTGCAGAGGTTTTTTTTAAAGCCTTGACAGACATTGAACTATGTCTAGTATTGGGCAAAAAAATACATACATACAACTGAATTCAGTTTCTTTTCCTAGTAGTGGTAGCAGAAAATAAGACTCTACAGTAAGGAAGAACTTATTTCATTGCCTAACATATAGTCTGATAAGAAGTGTAAATTTGAAGGGTGAAGTCAGGAAGGGAGGACTGAAACTATAGGAATTCACATATTGACATTGTTTATTTGTATGAATGTGTGTATATTTTTATATATGTATGTGTATATATTATTTACAGAGATAAAAATGTTTCCCCTCTAGAAACTGTGCTCTGAAAAGGTAGGTATAGAGGAAAATGCAGGTGCATAATGATGAGAGGCAAAGCAGAGTGGGCAAAGAAGGGAAAACATGAAAACTAAAAAGACTGTCACAAGCAATAATGACAAACCCTAATTCCCAATTTAATATAGTTTCCTTTATCCTTTTCCTTCTGCAAAAAAAAATATAGAACTATGTAAGAATTTTTGTAATGCAAAGTTACTGGCTAAAATTAATGAGATGATAATCAGATTTTAAATTAGAAATTGTCCTCTCAAGAGGAGAGGAGAATCTTGTTTGCAATAAATTTAGATGGTAAGTGGGGAAAAAAATTATCTTACTAGTGTGTGTGCCCAGTCCTCAGAGGGCTCAGAAGCCTCAATTTTGATTTCCTTTAATGGCAGTAGGAAATGGTAAGTGTTTTGCGGGATTAGATTCTTTCAGTATGATATGTATAAAACAGAGTAGCTTTGATATAAACAAATTAATTCTGAACCATCTAAATAATCAGAAGGTCTTAATACACTTAAAGAAACCTGAAAATACTTTAATGTTAACTGATAATACCTAGGGTTACACATGGCACTGATGTATAGTAATTTATTTAGGCTCTGGATAGGCAGTGTTTTTTTGCCAGAAGAATAGCTTACAAAATTCTTTGAGTCATTGACTTCTGAGAACGATGCTTGGTTCTAGTTAATTATGTACCCTGAGGGTTAAGTTTATCAAACAACTCCTCTCCACCCAGTGGTAGTTATTTCCCATTTAGTAATGTCTCCTCTAATGCTAAGAATTTAAAACAGAATTAATTGCTTTGGGACATCGTTGATATAAACACTTTAAATTTGGGAGGATTTTTTTAGCTTTTTAGAAATATATACATATGCATTTTTTACTAGGAGTTTAAGGGTTCAAAATCTGGCCTCACAAATTCTATGCATTTTAGTTTGAAGCGATTCTTTAAGTATAATGAGCTGGAGAATGTCTCCTATAACCTTTGAGGAGGAGAAGATAGTACCAGAAATCCCTATCAACAGAGTTCTATCCATCCATTTATATCCCCATGTATAGAAATAGTGTCACGAAAAGGGAACAACTGAGTCAATTAACTTAATCATCCAGACTGGCCCACCTACCCTGCTTCCTCCAGTTTAGATAAGAGTAACTCCTGCTCCTTCTAATGCTTATGTAGCAACACTGCTCCCTGTGTCTGTCTCAGGCCTGAATTCTCAGATGTGGCCTCAGTCTCAAAACTAATTATTTCTACCAGGTTCTGTAGTTCATGCTGTCTTTCCTCTAGGCATATTTCTGTTATCAAGGAGGAGAAAGATGCCACGCTATCAAAAAACTAATAACATGTTTTTCTGTGTGGTCCCAGATTTTATTTTATTTTTCTCTATGCATTATCGCTAGCCAAGACTTCATATAGAGAGAAGAATTCAGAGTTTAGCTGTCTCCTCTTTGCACAACTTTACCCAGTCTGGAGATTGTACCAACTTTCATAGCAATGCTGTTACACAGGCAATGGTGACAGTGGTATCCACACAACCAGCAACTATAGGGATGATATTCAAAGAAAGATCAAAAGCTTGATGTTGAAATGCCACAGCGATACTCCTCAAAGGTTTTGCAGAAGATATGTTCTTTATCTCTCCCAAACATGGCACTACCACAGGAACTATCACAAAAACTGACTAAAATGAGGTACCTAGAACAGTCTCTCTAAGAAAGCATGCCATAGGATACTGTAGTACAAGGAGAGGCAGACGTGTTTTACTTGCAGTGAGATGATGATCAACACCTCGTTGTATGCTTTTAAATTGTGCTAGACCGATGCTTGAGAGGAAATGTAGAAGTAACAATGTTTGAAAATGCATTAAGGAATATTATGTACATACAAATAGCAACTTTAGACCTATAGGGAGTTTAAGAACTGTGAATGTTGTAGCTCAATTACTGCTGTTCTCTCCACTGGTAGTCCATCACAAAGTTGAATCTTGTTTCAGATCATGATAGAATAACTTTAAAAAAAAAAAAAAAGAAAAGCAAAAAGGCTTTCATAAGTAGGAAAAAGGTTGATTGTGCACTTCAGACAGGAGCTGAACATGAATAATTAAATACAGGCACTTTGTCATCAGCATCTACTTATGAAACCTGGGGACATTTTGAATAAGTCCATGTTTTTAGAAAGATTGAATAGAATTAATGTTTTAAGTTATATCCTTTCTTTAAAATTTGATAACACAGTAAAGAATCCTACAGCAGGATAAAATTCACCATTGAATGCTCTGAGTTTTATCCTGATGAAAACCAGCAATCCACATCCATGCCACAGTATTGATTTACATTAGCTAAAGCAACAACTGCATGAGTGTATTCCAGTGCCTTTAAAAAATGTCAATTCATATAAATCACACAAGTTTTGACCCTCTAATTCTCTATATCTAAGCCTTTAGAAGGCTATTGAAAGGATCTTAATTGCATCCCTATTCAGGGGGATGCAACTAAGATTTATAAACAAGCATTTATAAAACCTAACAAACATTCGTAAGAGGACATATTAAACTGAATCACTTGAGTGTTGACAGTGATAATGCTTTTTCTTTGGTTGCTTATGCTGCAGGGCCATATAGAGATGAAGAACACATTGGTATTTATAAGTCTTATGATTGAAATATTTCTGCTATGCAGGCTTTCTCACTGTGTTTCTCTACTTTTGAGAACTATATTGAACACATCACACAGTGACCTGTAGAGAAAGGGTTTGTAGCAAAAGAGTACTGTTTGAAGAACCCAGCACTTGTGGGAGTTAAACACCAGTTTCCAGATGAAATAGCCTTCTGCATTATTATACAATAGCAGGATTAAAGGAATTTCCTGGATTCTATAGTGGCAAAGCATAGCAACAAACATTTGTGGGGCTAAGCAACCAGATGTTAACATTTTTTCTGACTTTAAAATCTTGTGTGTTGAACCACTCTCACTTTGACAATTTTCTTCCTTATGCCCAATTAGAGTTTCCCTTTTTGCAAACAGCAGCCATTTCATCTTGTCCTTTTGCCGTGCAGCTCTGAGAAGAATCTGTCTCATCTTCTCTGTAGCCCCTGTTTAGGTGCTGCTAGATTCACCCCCTCCCCTTTCCTTCTCTTCTCAAGGCTGAAAAAGCCCAGGTTCATTATCTTCCCCTCCTATGTAATTTTTTTCTTATTTATTCTTCCTTTATTTCTTTATTCATGTTCTAGTAATGACAAGCTTCAAAAATACAAGACCCTTAGGTTTACAAAGGATAATAAAGTGAAATGTAATAAAAGATGATTGCCACATTTAAGGATGCAAAACAAAAACACAGATATTATAAATATTATACAGAGATTCATTCTTTTATTTTGAGCTCTGGGTACCTGTTACACAGTTGTATTTTTCTATGATTTGTGGAATCAAGAATTTTTAGAAATGAGATGACATCTGCCCATTCATTCTGTCAAACGTATACAGGAGTAATTCCTTTTAATTTTTGTTGTACACTTTTCTTTCTTCCATTAGTTCCCTTCAAAAAAAATCCACAAATTCATAAGGTCAGGTAATCACTGCAATATTTTGTTCCTTTTTTCCTGTAGTCAACAATAAGCCACTCCCTGCTTGACATTGCTATCCTAATGTCTTCACATTAGGAGACTTTTGTGAGTTTAGCTTTTGCTATCCTTGCTACTTTGGCAATGCTGGCAGAAAACCCCGCACTAGTGTGCAAGCCATACTAATACAGTTATGAAACAGAAGCTCTGTAGCATGGACAATTTCTGTTGCAGGTATTATGTTTTCTTGCTGGACAACCTACATTTTTTTTGATCAACTTTCTCTCATGCCAGGACAATACACTAACACACTTCAGCCTTGATCTTGAGACGGCAAATATTTGTAGATTTATGTTTATCATCTCCAACTTTGTTGTCAGTTAATCGTATTAAAAAAAAAAAAAAAACATCATTTCGACCTTTCCTTATGTTCACTCCTTTCATACTCCTGGTAATTCTGTTGCTCTGCCCCAGTTTTCCTCTGGTTTGCAAAACAGAAAGGTGAACATTTGCATGGCAAGCAATGGTGTTATCTGGTTGTGTCTACCACCTGGCTGCTGAGACCACGATTACCATTGTCTCAGTGAGGCATATGCGCTTGAGTCCTACTCTGAACACAGCAAAAGCTGGTCTCTAGGCTTGCTAGACAGTTGCTGGGTTTCACTCACTTCACACAAACAAATAATTCACCCCTAGCGACTGTGTCGCAGAAGATTCAGACTCACTTATGGACTTTATACTGAATGTCTTTCTGGTTGTAAAGTCTTATACATCCAAAGGAGTGCAGGGTCAAAACTATAGCTTAATCACTTTGTAACTATGCATTTCATAGTATTCATTTTTATTTTTTCAAAGTGAAGCTCATTTTATGCTGTGCTTGCACTTTTCAAGTTTGAGTTCCATTGAATTGTAGTACTTCTTTTTCTAAAATTATTTTGTTAAGGGTGTTTGCACATGACAAGGAATCTAGTGACCATTCATCTTTTGATTTCTATTCTTTATTCTCTTAAAATACTTTATTCTCTAAATTACTAGAAGATAGAATCATGCAAAAAAAGAGCAATTTCTAAATTGTGCCTCCTGCTTTATCATCATGAAAGATGTTCTCTATTTGAACTGGTGAACACTAATAATACTCATATATCTCAAAACAGAATAATATACAACTGCTGTGTGATTATTGGTAAACTAATTTTTAAGCTATTACAACAATTAGCAAGGAAAACTGTAAAGCACACATCTTCTACTGTCTACTCAGGGATCACTGTCTACTGCAGAAGTCAGGATCCAATGGAGCACCATGCAGATTTATCTACATGAAACACAATACAGTCAAAGTAACTATCTTTAAAGTAAATATGAATGCAGTGTACTATTCATTAGTACTCTCGCTAGAGACACAGCACTCACAATATCTTCCCAGACTGAGTTTAATTTTTATAAGCTGGAAACCCCTTGTTAGCTGTAGTAGGAATATCAATGAAGAGGCACCAAAAACTAAAAATCAAACACACTTTAAGAAAAGATTACCTTCTCCTTGAGAAATGCAATTCATCTGAGTCATCAGATGGAGTGGGCTTTTGGTACTTATAACCCTCTTGGATCATGAGTCATCTCAAATGACAGCTTAATTCTCACAGGTGAGAAAGTTCCTTCAAGACTCTGAGTTCCTTGATGACTTTGTTCCCATTCAGTAGTACTGCAAATGGAAATCTTTACTGCTTTCAGTCCCTCTGCCATCCAGCAACCACTGATGGGGATTGGAAACTATACTTGCTGCCTTTTATAGACCACTGTTCCTCAAAATAAGGGGACTCAGGAAATCAATTCTTTAAGAGTACTTTATACAAGTTCCCAAGTTCTTTCAAAAAATTAATTTTATATTTGGCAGATAATACTGTTACTACTTTTTATTTCTATAATCATAACATTTATGAGCCTGAGTAATGGAGCAGCATCCAACTGTGTGATGCTGTGTGAACACAGAGTAAAAGGCAGTCTCTCCATCAAATACCAAAAAGAATTGCTTTGAACTGGCCCTGTGGCCTGTGTAACACTTGTGAAATAAAAAAAAATTTCTGTTCATGGAGTACTTCTGCTTTTAAGACAGGTAAAGTGACTGTTTTCAGCATGTTCATGCTATGTTTATTTCATTGAAATGGATCACACAGTTGTAGTAATATATGTAAGAGAGCTGGTGAAAAGAATGATCATCTGAGCCTTAGTGCTCTTGCTTTGGGTATAACATGCACATTCCCTTTTTTGCTTTCTTACATGTCCTTAGAAATATGGAGTGGAAGACCCTAATTGCTACTTTAGAACCTAATTTAGGTTCTAAATTTAGGGAAAATATAGGTGCTTAAATCCAGATAAGCAAACCAGAAACTCTGTTTGATTAGTTGCAAAATACAGTCCCTAAATTTTGGAAGTATGACTCTAGGGTAAAAGATACCAAATTCTCTTTCCAGATGTAAGGCAGAAAAGGACCTCAGCTGCACTTAAGTTGAGGCACCCCAGTGTAGCAGGCTCTCCCAAATTCCATGGACAGTGCAGAATCAGGCAAGAATAATCATCTCATTTGAAATCATAGCTAGTGGTATCTCCTGTATAACAGTTTTAAATGAATATTTTAAATTCCCTACTGTTGTCCTTAGTCAATGTGCTATTACACAGAGGGGTTTGTATGTTGCCTATACTATTTAGGTTTTACAGTCAAGAGAAAAGAGTTAATTGATGAGAGAGAGAAACCAAGCAAAAACTATGTAATGAGTAAGTTTTCAACAAGGGAGGTAAAAATACAGGTCCTACTGCTTAGTACATTTCTACTGTTTTTATCCAGAATGCAGATTGTTAAAAGAGGATACACACACAAACGGAGCATAAACATGAGCAAAGTATGTTCAGTTGCATCACTGAATATCAGTGAAAATTTGTGAAAGCCTTGGTAGTGATATTTGACTGTCTGTAACAGGAATTTGCCCTAATGTTAGCCTGAGTGTCGCTGGGATTCCAATGAGATGTAAAGTCACATTTATTTGAGCGAGGTTGTGGTGAATGAAGCTTAGTTAGTTCATGGCAAATAGTCACTGCTGAAAGTCTTTAAAACTTTTAAGAAGGACAGTACAGAGTTGGAAATGTAAACTACAAAGTAAGATATTAATTCTAACATTTGAAATTCCTTCTCTGCTTTTCCTTTAGGAGAGAATAAGTAAATCCCAGTGCTCCACAAACTTTTTGTGTCGTAGTAAAGGTGGTCAAAGATTTCCTTTATCTTAGGAAAAAGAAGAAAAACTAGTTGAACTGGAGTAGTATTCCATAAAATTTAATTTGTCACAGGAATATTGTTGTGCTTCCTGAAAGACCAAGCAAAAGGAACATGCACTGGGAAGACAAATGAACAGGTAGCAAACAGGGGACAGAAGGTACATTTTTTAATCTCACTGCTAATGACAAGCAGGCAACCACGTAGTATTACTGGCCAATCAAAGATCTAGAAAAATTGTTTCAATATTAGGTGTTTTCTAATAACTGCTTTTTTAGTCACAAATTCACAGTCACGTTGTATAAGAGGCACTTTTACCTGGTTAAGGCAGACTTTTTAAACAGAAGGCAGAAGAGTGAACTAAAAAAAAATCAGTTGACCAGAGAAAGAGACATTGGACAAGGGGCGGAAAAAGAATACTAAATCTCACATTATCAGGTGCCACGCAGTACTGTCTGCACATTTCATAAGAAACTCTCTAATTCTTGTATCGTGAAAAATAGAAAACAGGATACAAATCTCTCTAGGACACTTAGATATCCTTTTTCTCCTCATTCTTTTCTTTCTCAAGGACATCTCTTGGTATACAACCATGAAGTCTTAATTGCTACAGTGTCTCAGAGAATCCCAGGAAATGTTTGCTCTATTGCACCCATCTGTTCTCCTGGAGCTATTGCCAGAGAAAAAATTCTTCCCCATGCTCCCAAGATGGTTATAATGGCTCATTGTCCTACTATTTTGTTCATCAGTTAAACCTAATTTCAGATGCTAACATCATTTCTGGCCTGTATCACAGTTAAAAGTCTTGATTTTGACATGCTGCTTTGGTGGTATTAACAGATCGTTTCCTTTTGATCAATGTCGTTTCTCAGTCTGTGGTGTTTGTTGACTTCTAAGGAGTTCTGCATGGTGGCATGTGTGAGCCTTTTGCTACCTGGCACAAAGCAGGGTTCAGACTTCCATAGAGCAGGCCCATGTAATCGCTACTTGTCAGCAGGGCAACAAAAAGAAATGCTGTGAATCATGGGGATGAATGCTTAGAAGAGACTGTAGAGCAGTGAGGAAAGTTTGAAGATTTCTGTAAGTGTGTAGGAACTACAGGCAAGCGAATTTAGCTGAGGTGATTGTGCAAAACTATGATGCAGTCCAGCAATCTGTGACTGAATAATATGCTGGCATCCAGAGAGAGAGAAAGAGCATTTAAGAAAGTGCTGAAGAAGGGAGAAAAAGAAAAAGAGAACAAGCAGATACAGCAAATGTGAAAAATATGGGCAAGGGTATTCAAAATGTTATCCTTCTTTGTCCTTGGAGTTTCCTTAAAAAAAAAAAAGTGACATCCACAGAGTAGGAAGATCTTATGATATATGGTTTTATTCAAGCGCTTTTCTTTTTCTGTAATGCTATGTCTCCTTGATTTTTTTTTTTGGGGGGTGGTGTTTTTTGTTTGTTTTTGTTTTTTTTTACTCTTTGACCTTTTCAATATCATGTAGAGAAGATTGCAAGGGGAGAAAAAATAAAGAGGACCTCTTGGTTTTGGAAAAGTAGCAAGAACCTGTTTGGAACAGGGAGAATCATTAACAGGTGAGTGTCTTGTCACTTCTTTGCCATGTTCTTTCACTGCTTTGTCCTGTCCTTTCGATTCTTTTCCATGTTTGTTCTTCTGCTTTGCAGGTTGGGAGAAAAATTAATGTAACAACAAGGCTGTGCCCTGCTTGCATTTGCTTCAGGCGTTTCCAACTAAGTACTGTTCTTAGAAGTCTGTTATTTTGTTCTTTGATTGCCTCAGCACTGTTCAAGTTGGTTTTTTTCCCCCAGTTTGCTCACATTTCCCCTTTGTTTGGATCATCTTTAATGACTTTCTTAAATGCTTGGCATTCTCTAGGAGCCACTATCATCTAAGCTTTGGCTTTTATGCCTTCTTTAAATATATGTTTAGAAGTTTATTTTTACATTCTTTTGTTTTTCATTCATCCCCTTATTAAGGCTATTTAAATTCAAAGTTCTTCAGTACATTTCAGATTTTCTTTGTTATGGGATATAAGCCACATTCCCTGCGGCATTTCCCCTAAGAGTTTTTTTGACCTTTGAAGCTGCAGTTCAGAATAAGATTATCAGGCATCTCCCGCTTTGGGATGCAGAAGTTATATTCCATCCATACTTATGACATCTAGGTAGTCTGCTGCTCCATGTGGCATGTGCGAGCCTTTTGTTCACTGAATGTCCACTGAATCAGGTGGTGCTGTTGCTGAATTTTAATAGTCTAATTTAATTATTTAGAGTTGTTGGTACTGGGCACTTCGTTCAGCATACAGTCAAGAGGATGAACTTTGTGATGGTAATTAGGGTACCTGCTCTGTGCGAATGACTCAAAGGCAGGTCAAAGCATCTTAAGAGTTGCCCCAATTTGTACTAACTGATAAATAATTTCTGAGGGAACGTATCTGAATCCACTTAAGACCGTTCATCCTCTCATCTACCCCTCCCTATCTCCATAGCTACTTCTGCTAAGTAGCAGAGGGCATGCTGGAAACTGTCTGTCAGCATTACTGCTACATCAGGACTGCCTTCTTTCGGGGTATGGAAGCAGAATGGAAGAAAGAGTTTAAGGATATTATTGACAGTCCCTGTTTGCTTTGCACTACTAACTGTTCCAAAGGACAGTACTTGGCATGGGTGCAGATGATAAGGGAAAAAATGGGTTGATTTATAATACATTTTGAGATGTTTCTATATTCTTTCTCTAAGTTGCTGCTTTCATAGACATAGAGTAAATGCAGAAGTTATCCAGTTCAGATATGTAATTCTGTTCAGATGACATGACTGCCCAAGTAAGCAAGGACTTAAATGGATACTTTATTTTTGCCTCTGCTAAAATTTTTCTGTGGGACTAGGAAAAAATCAACTAATCTCTGTCTCTTTTGTCTTTCTGGAAGTAATATTGCAGAACAATATTGGAGAATCAAATGCAGAACAGAAATTATTCTATTGCCATTACTTATTTATTAGCTGCATACATGGAAACCCTGCTGTGAATATCAGTCCAGTAGTGACAGTCTTTTAATCTGCTTGTTTGTATATTGAGCACTAAGAGCCTCTGGCCAGGCTTTTAAAAGTGATTTTGACACTTGAACAAGCAAATAGCCACCAAAGTGCACCAGGTAGGCAACAGTAACATATTCGGAGATGGCACTAATCTCCCTGTATGCCTAAGCTCCCTAAGGTGTCTATGTTTCTACAGCTGGCATTTTCAAAGAAGCCTAACTGTTGCTGCCAACAAATGAGCTGATGAGAGCCCTAGCACAAGTGGAAACCCTGGGGGCCATGGGAATAAGGTTTTCAATGTAGGCAGGAGAATTTTTATCTTGCCATTAATATCTGATTTCCTAAGTGTCCTCTGAGGGTGCTGAAGACATGTTACTTAGAATCATAGAATAGAATCATAGAATCATACAGGTTGGAAAAGACCTCTAAGATCATCGTGTCCAACCGTCAACCCAACACCACCATGCCCTCTACACCATGTCCCTAAGGGCCTCATCTACACGTCTTTTAAATACCTCCAGGGATGGTGACTCCACCACTTCCCTGGGCAGCCTGTTCCAAGGCCTGACCACTCTTTCAGTAAAGAAATTTCTCCTAATGTTCAATCTAAACCTCCCTTGGTGCAACTTGAGGCCATTTCCTCTTGTCCTATCGCTAGTGACTTGGCAGAAGAGACCAACACCCACCTCGCTACAACCTCCTTTCAGGTAGTTGTAGAGCGCGATGAGGTCTCCCCTCAGCCTCCTCTTCTCCAGGCTAAACAACCCCAGTTCCCTCAGCCGTTCCTCATAAGGCTTGTGCTCCAGACCCTTCACCAGCTTCGTTGCCCTCCTCTGGACACGCTCCAGCACCTCCATGTCCTTCTTGTAGTGAGGGGCCCAAAACTGAACACAGGATTCGAGGTGCGGCCTCACTAGTGCCGAGTACAGGGGCACGATCACCTCCCTACTCCTGCTGGCCACACTATTCCTGATACCGGCCAGGATGCCGTTGGCCTTCTTGGCCACCTGGGCACACTGCCGGCTCATGTTCAGCCGGCTGTCAATCAGCACCCCCAGGTCCTTTTCCTCTGGGCAGCTTTCCAGCCACTCTTCCCCAAGCCTGTAGCGTTGCATGGGGTTGTTGTGGCCGAAGTGCAGGACCCGGCACTTGGCCTTGTTGAACCTCATACAGTTGGCCTCGGCCCATCGATCCAGCCTGTCCAGGTCCCTCTGCAGAGCCTTCCTACCCTCGAGCAGATCAACACTCCCACCCAACTTGGTGTCGTCTGCAAACTTACTGAGGGAGCACTCGATCCCCTCGTCCAGATCATTGATAAAGATATTGAACAAGACCGGCCCCAGCACTGAGCCCTGGGGAACACCACTCGTGACCGGCCGCCAACTGGATTTCACTCCATTGACCACAACTCTCTGGGCTCGGCCGTCCAGCCAGTTTTTTACCCAGCGAAGAGTGTACTTTAGGCCGTGAGCCGCCAGCTTCTCTAGGAGAATGCTGTGGGAGACAGTGTCAAAGGCCTTACTGAAGTCCAGGTAGACCACATCCACAGCCTTTCCCTCATTCACTAGGCGGGTCACCTGGTCATAGAAGGAGATCAGGTTGGTCAAGCAGGACCTGCCTTCCATGAACCCGTGCTGGCTGGGCCTGATTCCCTGGTTGTCCCGGACAGGGCTTGTGAGCACCCTCAAAACCAACCGCTCCATGATCTTCCCCAGCACCGAGGTCAGGCTGACCGGCCTGTAGTTCCCCGGATCCTCCTTCCGGCCCTTCTTGTAGATGGGAGTCACATTGGCGAGCCTCCAGTCGTCTGGGACCTCCCCAGTTAACCAGGACTGCTGGTAAATGATGGAGAGCGGCTCGGCAAGCTCCTCCGCCAGCTCCCTCAGTACCCTCGGGTGGATCCCATCTGGCCCCATAGACTTGTGAACGTCCAGGTGGCATAGCAGGTCATTAACTTCATCCTCTTGAATTATGGGGGGTTTATCCTGCTCGTCGTCCATGTCTTCCAGCTCAGGGGGCTGAGTACCCTGAGGATAACCACTCTGACTACTACAGACTGAGGCAAAGAAGGCGTTGAGTACCTCAGCCTTTTCCTCGTCCTTGGTGGCAACGTTCCCCCCCGCATCCAATAGAGGATGGAGATTCTCCTTGGCTCTCCTTTTGTCATTAACATACTTATAAAAGCATTTTTTGTTGTCTTTCACAACAGTGGCCAGGTTGAGTTCTAGCCGGGCTTTTGCCTTTCTAATTTCCTCTCTGCACGACCTAACGCGATCCCTGTACTCTTCCTGAGTTGCCTGCCCCTTCTTCCACAAGTGATAAACTCTCCTTTTTTCCCCTGAGTCCCAGCCAGAGCTCCCCGTTCAGCCAGGCCGGTCGCCTTCCCCGCCCGTTCTTCTTGCGGCACATGGGGACAGCCTGCTCCTGTGCCTTTAAGACTTCCTTCTTGAAGAACGTCCAGCCTTCCTGGACCCCTTTGCCCTTCAGGACTGTCTCCCAAGGGACCCTCTCGACCAGTGTCCTGAGCAGGCCAAAGTCCGCCCGCCGGAAGTCCATGGTAGTGGTTTTGCTGGCCGCCCTCTTTACTTCACCAAGTATCGAGAATTCTACCATTTCATGGTCGCTAAGCCCAAGCCGGCCTCCGACCACCACATCTCCCACCAGCCCTTCTCTGTTCGTGAACAGCAGGTCAAGCGAGGCATCTCCCCTGGTGGGCTCGCTTACCAGCTGCGTCAGGAAGTTATCCTCCACACACTCCAGGAACCTCCTCGACTGTTTCCTCTCTGCCGTGTGGTATTTCCAGCAGACATCCGGAAAGTTGAAGTCCCCCACGAGAACAAGGGCTAGCGACTGGGAGACTCCTGCCAGCCTCTGGTAGAATATTTCATCTGCCATGAGTGCAACAGACAAGTAAGATAGACTGGCCAGAAACCTCCTCCTTTCTTCGTGTATAAAATGTATGTCTGAAATCTTACATCTCCTCACAAAACACATGCTGCATGTACATGAGGAGGAGCAGATTACATGATGGGTCATGTGCCAGGGCTAAGCTGCTACTGTGGAAAACAGTGATACAATCTCTTTCTGTGTCCTGCCAGCTCCTCTCTTCTGCTTGTACAGCTTGTGCACATGTGAGCCTGCCACGGCACTGCTGCTGGATTCAGGCACTGTGGAAGAGCTGGATACTCTGATAAGAGAGTGCCAGCCTGAAGCCTAAAGTGAGGACTGTGCTTAGTGTATGTGCTTTGCTTGGCTTCTGGTGGTCAATGAAGTCCATGATTTTTAGAGGAAGTAGCAGAAATCTCATGTTGTCTTTTCTCTTCCACAAGTACATTATTTGAATTGTGGGAAACAGTCCTATGCTCAAAGCAGTGTTGGGAGATATGTCATCTTGCTACTTTTTTTGGTTGGTTGCTATTATAGCAACATTTAGCTACTGCCCCATCGAAATCACTATTTTGGGGCAGTGTGAGAACATCTGTGCTGTAGCACCACAGGAACTGGAAGCAGCATCCATATGAGGATGCAGTGGCTCCTATCTAGTACTTGGGAATGACTGCCTTGCATATAGCAATATGTCTATTTGCTGCCCTTACCATACCGTGTCCAGCTTCCCTTCCTTTTTGGTTTTGGGAAAGTCCCTTGTAATTTTCAAGGATTATTTTTATACTATTCAATAGTTCTAGCAGCCAACCAGACGTTACAAGTTCTGTTGATAATCTTATTTTCTCTATGTGAAGATCATTTTCAGAGACTTGCTAGTCTTCAAAGCTGTCACTGGGCAGCATTTTAGTTGATGGCCATGCAGCAGCAGTGGAATGGATATTGCTGGTACTGGGGCCTTCTATCGAAGGTATAAAATGTACATTCAGTGAGTCTGCAAAAATAATTCTTTGTGTTATTTAAATGGTGTTTTCAGTCCATGAATAAAATATTGTGTCTCATCATGCAAATATAAATATTTTAGTATTTTTTAAAAAGTAGATATTGACCCAAGAGCAACAATTCCTACAAAGATGTACTTTTTAAAATTCTTAAATTATTGACTTAAAGTTTCATTTTAAGAGATACTATAGATGTTAAAAAAAAAAAAGAAAAAAGTTTAAGTGAATATGTTCATCATTACTCATCTGATTTAAAAACAAGAAAAATTTAAAAATTTTAAAACAATCAAACAAACAAGCCCTGAATCAAATCTAGGAACTGGAATTCCAAGTTGCAGCCTGTGGCACATTTTTGTAATTGATTTATGAACCTCTGAATTTCACCTGTAAAAGGACTTTGTGGTCTGAGATATTATTCCTCCTTCCCTTCTTTTTTCCCTCATTTCCTCTGAATTATTTTGTATCCAATTTAGACTCTTTTTCAGCAGGGGATTTCGCATATAAATTTTGCACTGTTTTAAAACCTTCTTTTCTCTGATGCATATTTCATGATTTTCTTATTCTCAAAACCCCAGACCTTCTTCACACAAAGTCCTGAGCACAAACTACAAACCCCTGTGGTATACCTATCAAACATAAGATAGTGACTTTACAAAAGAACTGCTCATGTTTTTAATGAATGATCTGGTAAGCAAAAAGAAAATATTAAACAATTTTCAAGACAAAAAAGTGTAAGTAATAAGGCAATAATTCTCAGAAAGTTACAAGCTATGGTTTTATGATAACTACAGTTGGGGAAATTTAAGTCTTTCGTAGTTTCTTGACAAGGTCACTTATATTCCTAAACTGTCATCTGGAGTCTGTCTAATGAATTCAGCAACCCCTTAATCTCACAACGAGGGTAAGTATTGATAATTAATGGCAGAAGCTCTAATGTTAGGGTGCTGACCTTGGATTTGAAAAAGCTGAGTTTGGTGTTGGTTCCATCCCAATCTTCCAACTGAACATGGACAAGTCACTTTGATGAATATACACCTATCCTTATGGGGATTTAGGTGTATAAGTTCCGCTAAAATTAGGTCTTGAGTATCTCTGCATCAACAGATAATCAGTAACTGGGAATTACTGGATTTATCTTCCTCAAAAAGTGTTAGAGGATTAATGAATTAAAATTGTGATAACAGTAACGATCAAATTCTTAAAACTGAACCTTTTTTTTTTTCCTTCATTAGAATTGTCCTTATTTCAGCTGGGATAGAGTTAATTTTCTTCCTAGTAGCTGGTATAGTGCTGTGTTTTGGATTTAGTATGAGAATAATGTTGATAACACACTGATGTTTTAGTTGTTGCTACATAGTGCTTACCTAGTCAAGGACTTTTCAGGTTCTCATGCCTTGCGAGTGAGAAGCTGGGAGGGGGCACAGCCAGGACAGGTGACCCAAACTGGCCAAAGGGATATTCCATACCATAAGATGTCATGCTCAGTATATAAACTGGGGGGACTTGGCTGCAGGATGGGGGAGGGCAACCGCTGCTTGGGAACTTGTTGGACATCGGTCGGTGGGTGGTGAGCAATTGCATTGTGCATCACTTATTTTGGGTAATTATCATTATTATTATTATTATTAATTTCCCTTCCTTTTTTGTTCTGTTAATCTGTCTTTATCTCAACCCAGATATTTTACTTTTTTTCAATTCTCTCCCCCATCCAGCTGCAGGGGGGAGTGACCGAGCAGCTGTGTGGTGTTTAGCTGCCTACCGGGTTAAACCACAACAGAATAAATGGGAGGCTTGTAGTTGATTTTAAAGTAGATCAGCATCTAACACTGGAAATTTAATAATACTAAATGAATGCATATATGATTTAAGTATAAATGATGATGAGTTCACAGGTCTAAGTGTTAGGTCCTGGTAGTTAGTTATTGTCTACTGATTTCAGAAAATTGCTTCAGAGTTTGAAAGCCTTTACTCAAAAACATCACAGAGTTAAAAAGGCTGGTTGACTTGTCAGCTTGATTTAGGTCAAAGCCAAACCAAAGGAGCTGTATCCCTCTCCCTCACATGCTGTCCTACCTCGCAGTTTCATGACCTTTCATATGGCAGAATTTGTAATTAGAGAAGGGAGTAAAAAGGCTGTTGTGAGTCAAAGCTTAAGGCATTCCTAATTTGAACAATGACACTGTTCCATATTCATTGTGTCATAACAACTTCCATATCAAATTTACAGTTTGCATATAGAAGCTGGGTGACCCCAACAGCAGGTTCTGCAAAGTTAGTCAAGGATGTGGAATTCAATCTGCTCTTTCTTTTTTGGCTATTGCCAAGAATTTATAATCTAGCAAAATATGGGTGACAAATATTGTCTTCCTTCACACCAATTTGTTGACCTGTGTGATATTGCTCAGATATCACTGAGGGAAGAACTTGGACGTAGTGGAGATAAATTCTGGTGTGTGTTTAGCCCAGATGTGGGATCAGGACCTTGGACTCATTGATCTTCTGGTCTCTTGCTTTTCAGTCTAAATTGTGCTAAGGAACAAATCAGGTGTCAGAAAAAGCTGAGGAATAAATAGTTGAGCAACAATTTCTGTTCCCTGGCAGCCAGTTACATAGTTAAGAAGTTGCGTAGGTTTAAGCCGTGAGTTTCTCTCTCTACACTAGAAGGACAGAGCATTATATAGCAGAGAATGAGGATGCAACTAACACTGCCAGCAGATAAATTAATCTGTTGAGCTTCACCCTGGATGGGAAGAATCCTCTGAGTCAGGTATAACCATTACCACCATGAGCTGCTATTTGTCACTTTGTCACTGATGAGACTTCCTGAGTGCTCATCTCCTCTGCTACTCTACAAAATCAACCAGGCTTGCTTAAACCACTGTGTTTACAGACCAGTCTGTACTACTGCTGGCTAGAAGCATTCACAGAAGTGAATGGCTGAGAAGTACAGCCGGTAAATGGTAGGTCCTTAAACTGTCTCACATCTATTTTCTTTAGTGAAAGAGTGGTCAGGCCTTGGAACAGGCTGCCCAGGGCAGTGGTTGAGTCACCATCCCTGGAAGTATTTAAAAGACATGTAGATGTGGCACTTAGGGACATGGTTTAGTGGTGGACTTGGCAGTGCTAGGTTAACGGTTGGACTCGATGATCTTAGAGGTCTTTTCCAACCTTAATGATTCTATGATTCTATGATTCCATGATTCTATATTGACTAGGTAATTCAACTGCAAAATCAAACAGATTAAACAGCTGCTGAAAGTGGTCTAAGCTCACTAGCTTGGCTTTGCACCAAAACGAACTAGGAGGGATCACAGGATCATATGTGCACTCAGGAGTTTTCGACCTGCACTTAATTTTGTTTCCTCTCCTCGTGCTGGTTTTGGCTGGGATAGAGTTAATTTTCTTCATAGCAGCTAGTATGGGGGTATGTTTTGGATTTGTACTGGAAACAGTGTTGATAATACAGAGATGTTTCCGTTACTGCTGAGCAGTGCTTACACAGAGTCAAGGCCTTTTCTGCTTCTCACCACACCCCACCAGCGAGTAGGCTGGGGGAGCACAAGAAGTTGGGAGGGGACACAGCTGGGACAGCTGACCCCAGTTGACCAAAGGGATATTCCATACCATATGATGTCATGCATATGGTTTGTCTTCCCAAGTAACAGTTACGCATGATGGAGCCCTGCTTTCCTGGAGATGGCTGAACCCCTGCCTGCTGATGGGAAGCAGCGAATGATTTCCTTGTTTTGTTTTGCTTGCGCACGCAGCTTTTGCTTTACCTATTAAACTGCCTTTATCTCAACCCACGAGTTTTCTCACTTTCATTCTTGCGATTCTCTCCCCCATCCTACCAGGGGGGACTGAGTGAGCGGCTGTGTGGGGCTTAGCTACTGGCGGGGGTTAAACCACGGTGCTCCTGAATCCAAGCTATGTGCACCTTCTTCCTGACTATCTGAATTTCATCTAGGTTGAGATACACCCTTTTGGAAATCCCTAATATTGTAGAGAAAGAGGGATTCGATGCTAGTTTCTCCCTGATTATACAGAAGGCCTCATGCTAAACACAAGAGGGCATGGGAGGGTCTATGCCTCAGAGCACAGTATAGATAAAGCAAAAATCTTAGTCAAGTTGCTGAAAATCCTGTCTGCCCAGCAAGCCCTGTGCTTTCCAGACAGAACTTTTTCCTCTCTTTGTAGCTCTACCTGCCCCTCCTGATTCAGGGGCTTGCACAAAAGCCTTTTTGCCTTTTATGTTCCATCAAGCCATTTCCCACAGTGAAAGAGCATCTGCAACAACAGGGCTCAGTCTTCTACATAACTTCCATTTTTGTGTTGATGTACCTTGAATGAGTAAGGTTTCTCTCTTTTGGTTGGTGTAAATTGGGAAGAGAATCAGGCCCAATTGGTTAAAATCTGTAGTAGCATAAATTGGGGTCAGCAGTGAACTGATAGGAGCACTTACGTTCATAACAAATTTGTGGAACTGCTATGACAAGGCATATTCAAAGATACCAATGTCACTTGTCAGCAATTTTGTTTGAATTAGGAATTCCTTTATGATGTAAAGGGAAGGACTACCCCTCCCCTAAAGCCCGTGACCATTCCTTAGTGACTGTTCTTCAATGTGGTTCTTCCTTTGGTTGTTTTAAAAGTCCTTTGGAAAAGATCTCTCTCCACACTATTCTTACCATCTTTACAGGGTATTTAGAAGCTGTTTTCATATAGGAAGAAAGCTTTCTCCTCATTCCTTGTATTATGGGTGAAGGCATATTAATTTCCTATTCTTTTGTATTGAGGAGGTGTCAGTTCTTTTGGGCACTGAGCAAGAATGACACCAACACTCAAAGCTTGTTAACTAATGTACTGAGCAAAAGATGGAAAATACAGAAAAGGTGATAGCAATCTTACATCCTTCCCGATGCTGGGAATCCCGGCTGTTGCAGCATTGGACAAGCACCTCCTCGTGGATCATGACACGCTGTGCAGAGTTCCCATCTGTGGTGAGGTTCACCAGCTCTAAGTTCATTTGTACTTTTACAGGGTCTTGCTCACAATACAGATTCATCTATCACTGATAAGCAGTCAAGTTTGGAGTGTGGACCTAGCCTTGAAGAGTCCCTTGGACAATACACTCCAACACCCTTGTCTCAACAAAGTTATAGTTCCCAAACAGGTACAAATAATATTTCAGGTTGGTGAGACAATGGATTATACTTATGTTTGAATACACATTGAATACATGCACATTGATTAACTATTCACTTATTATGCATACATTGAGTAATTATATTATTTTATAGAGTATTCTCATGGTATCCATGATATGGAGGCATATACCTGAGAAGTCATGGATACTTTGCCATAGATAGTTGGTAAGTGGTCACAGGCTATTCAAAGTGCACCTATATACATGAGAAGGAAGCAAGCACGTGGATCACTAACTACTTGTGCAATAGTCTTCTGGCTGCATCTCTACACCTACGACGTTTTTAGCAATGACAATATAAAAATGCAAATGCGAAATAGAGTTTTCAAAAAGAACAATTAAAATCATAGAGGTGGAATGGCTTGCTCAAGAGTACCAACAATGGGAGTTGCTTTATTCAGCTACTATAAAACTCATTGAAACTATAAGAAAAGTCAGTGTGTTCTTCCATGATACTGACTGAGGAATATATAGTCACCTGAGTTGGTGAACCTTATAGATTTCTAGAGGCATTAGCTTTAAGCATGTATATCCAGCCAGGAAGAAGGAAAAGAGAAATAGGTAATGTTTGTTGAGCAATGAATTCATTTTTGATGAACAGATGACTTAAGAAAGAATATGAAGCTGTGTGGTCAAGAAGGAAGAAAGACAGTTACTGTTAAAATAAATAATGAAACCTCATGGTGTGAGGACAAGTAGAGGTCAGGTGCAGACATTCAGAGGGGAGGCAGACTGATAGAAAGCCTCTTTCTACGTATTAACGATAAAAAAGAAAAAGTGATGGTTCAGTTCAGACACATTGTTGGTTAATCACTAAAGTCATTCTGAAGATGACTGGGAAGTACAAGAACATTTTTCAACAATCTCTACTGTGTATGCATTCAAATACCCTGTTTTAGAAGATATACTGTGTTGAAACTGACTGATACTAGAATATATGACCATGAGTCCCATGTCTAGTAAAAGTAAAAAGCAGAAACTCACACATTTGAAGAATACAGAATTAGATGATCCTGACTTCCTCAGTGTAGTTTGCTAAATATTACTGTGAAGCTTCCTTTAAGAACTTGAGCACAAGCTTCATTCCTACCTGTGATAAATGCCCACATTCAAGAATGGAGATCATGAACCTCTGTCTAAAATGAGAAGGTGCTATCTTGAGACCAGCACAGAAGTTCGTGTGTATTTTCTGCTCTACTGGTTATTTGGGCAACTAGTGCTACAAAGCCAATTTATCTCTGAGGGTATCTGATCATTTCAGAAATGGGTATTGTAAAAATGACAAGTTCTGTCCTTATATTGTCAGAATAAGCTTACTTACACCGAGTTTGTACTTCAGTCAGTTGGTTTTTTATCCAGATGCTACTTTCAGCTAGTCGTTGAGATAAGGAAATGTTGCTTTGTGCTTCTTATAAAATAAATATTGAGGTATCACTGTCTTTCTGGCACTTAAGCTTGTGCTGCCTCAAAATACATTTAAGCACTAATAGACTGATGTTAAATAGGATAAGAATAAATGATGTGCAGAGCTCCACAGTTGAGGAGGTAGATGGGGGAACTGTTGCTATAATCATACTTTGAGCTAAGTTAGAGAAAAAGCTGTGATATTATCCTTTCCTTGCTTTCCTGCAGCTTTAGAAGTGGGGCCAAAATATCTGTCAATCAATATTACCAAACACAAGGGAAGGTCCACCAGAATGAGAACCACAACGTTTCACCACCAGTTCCTGCAACAGAAGGATTGATCTGACCTACATCCTCGTAAAACTTTAGGGATTTATACTTGATGTAATTACCCTCCCTGTACAGATTTCATACTGTATGAAATCCCATGTAAAGTTCTTAAATTCTTGTATGAAATCTGGGAGAATCATGAGACATTAACAGAGCTATGGAACTTTTAAAACATTTAGAGCAATTATTCAGTCCACAGATTTGGAAAGTACACGTGAGGTAGGACATGCATGCCTATTTGTTTTTTGTGAAAATGAGATACATATCTGCATTTGAATGAAGAGTGAAATGTTTATCTCTGCATTTATATAAGCTAAATAGGGTTATTTCTAGCTCAGGTATAGTACATGCATTAATTTTTGAAAGCATTCTGTACCATATGGCACCCTTTATACTAAATATTCATCTATGAAAGAAATCCTGAATATTAACTTAAAATTATGGAAAATGAGAAAAGCTATTAGAATAATAATGATAATTTGTTTTCTTTGTGTCTTAATACAGGATCAGATCATTAATCCGCAACAGATACATATGTAAATTAGTTACTTTCAGCACATTTCGGGTTTGTACCAGTAGATGGCACTGCGGGAATAATGATGGCTGTTTGGAGGACGGCGGGTGTTAAGTACCTCATATTCCACCACACAGGCTACAAAACAATTTTTGTCTCCCACTGGTTTCACCAGTTTAATCCTGTCATACTAGGAGTCAGATTTTCCAGGCATACTTACTACTGCCAGTGAACGATATACTGAAACTGCTGACACCAAGTACTTAATGTAGTTTATGTTATAGAAATAGTAATCTCCTATATTAAATTACTTGCTTGTAGAAGATACCTTTTCCTAGCAAGTTTTCTGTCAAAATATTTACTTACATATCATCAGCTTACATGTTTGCTACTTGGATGAGCTGTCTAACTGACACAGTGATCACTAGGGCTGCAAATAGTAGTCACAGTGAAATTCAAGTCAGCCCTTCATCTGCCAGACTACCAGTGAAACTAGCCCATTTTCTGAAGTGAGGGTCTTCTCCTTCTGTCCAGGTATCATACTCATTTCCACAGCCCAGGAGCTTACCTAACGAGTGAAATGAGATTTTCCTGAGCACCAGTCTTTGAAACTTGTTCTGGGCTCCAAGAGACAGGCAGGCTTCTTTCCACATCACATATCATCACCAGTAACAAAGTTTCTGAGGGCTAAATTATGCCCTTAGTGGTACCTGTGCGATTGTTTTGCCTGCAAGGCTTTTGAACAGGTGTAGCTATTGGGATTTAGAGAGCAATTCTGTGGATGATGCTCAAGATGGAATAGTATCCAGCTGTCTCAAATAGTTATGTTACTTCTGCAGGGCTAAGAGAAATAAAAAAACAGTAAGTGTTTATTTTTGCCACTAAAGTAAGTAGATATGGGTCTAAAAACACATGAGATTTGATCTATTCAGGAAAATGGTGCCAATGTTACTGCAATCCTTTTCTGCAGGAAAATTGTTCTTCACTTTTTTTTTTCCTCATAGCTGGACTTTACAATATACTATATGCATCCTGTGATGGCCTCTGACACACTTTGACCATCACACGTCTTCCTTGGGAAGGTTTTCAAATTCAAAGATTGAAAATCTATTACGTCCACTACCCACTTGAAGGGTAGCCCGGAAAACTGGGCAGTCTGATGGGGAATTAATTACAAGCAATAACGTATCAGAGGAATGAGAAGTTGAGGATCAGAGGTTTTCTGCAGTGAGTACATATACTGAAAAATAAATATTTTCCTTTACCACACAACAAACATTGTCTACAAAGTACTGTGTCAAGGCTGTAGTGAAGGAAGGGGGTTTGTGGGCTGAAATCTGTCAATTTGAAAAGTAAACTAGCCACGGTATCAGTACTGGAGATTAGCAGTCTAAATGGCAGAATGAAGCCTAATTGGGCCCTACAGCACTTCTACTGATGGATGGCAGAACTAACGTGCCTTCATAGGCAGAGGTCAAAGATCCGTCTAAGCCCAAATGGTTCAGTGGTCTAATTGGTTCAGGCATACCAGTTTTTCTAGCCAGCAAAACACAAGTGTGCGATAAGGCCAGCATCATAATTGACTGCCTTTGGCTCCACAGAATAAGCAATCAGGCACCCATTTATAGCTGGATCAAATGATGACAGATTTCAGGAAGAATTCAGAGGGATTTTCAATTGACAAGGCTGTATCTGCAGAAGGATGCTGTAACGACCATCACACAGCTGCCGTATCCCTTGTGATATCGCAGTCATAGCTGCAGTCCTGCAGTCACAGCTTTTTCCCACCTACTGTGGCCAAGTCACAGTATCATTTGTTGATCCCTGATTTTGGGACTAGATTTATACCAGGCTCCATCTGATAATAGATCCCAGAAGAGCAATAACAGCCTGACGAAGATTAGAAAGCAGCCAGCGCCAGCCACTGCCTCGGTGCTGTGGTATGTCTCATTTGCAACAGAGATGGTGGATTTTGTCCTGTTCTGCCACTAAAGACCCTTCCCATCTGAAAGATGGACTGTGAACTGGGGCATAAAAAGGAATTTACTTTTTTTTTTGCCCTGGATCAAGAAACTGAGCCAAATAAATATGCATAATATGTTTTGGATTAAATGTAATTTCATAAATCTAATTTTATTTTGCTTGATAAAACCCCAGAAATTAATCTCTCGTTGACAGAAAGTGAATTACATAAACATTTGAATATTCGTGTCTCCTTAGTTGTTTTAGAAACTCTTTATCTACTACAGTACACAGTGTTTTATTAACTACTCAAAAATTAATTATGAGAGTTTTCCTGTTGTTCACGGAATGTAGTTGGAACATACGTAGAAAAATTACAAAATAAGAGATGCAATATTTCAAAAGCAACAACAATAACTCTCACTTTTTACTCTGTATATCTATGTAAAATATCCTCATAAAATGCTAGTTTCTTTGTGATTTTTCTCCAGTCATTAAAGACAGGTTCTTTTCTTTTCTTTGCAATTGGGTCTACAATTTCCTCAGGTACAATTTCTTTACCGTACATAGTATTTAAGACCAGGTGGAACGCAGTTCTTTGGTACAAGCTGTATGTTAAGCATGCAGTCGTGCTCCTGGTGATCACTGAGCAGTGATGTACTGGCCGATATCAGTGCAACCTGGAGGAGAGGCCCTTTGCTTCTCTCCGCTTTGATGACTTCCTCTTTTTTTAAGGATGTTGTTTCTTTCTAGCTAGAATTTGCCCCTCCTGTTTTGAATCCCTAATATGTGCAGTGTTTTGCATCAAATGACTGGTATAATAGTAGTGCTTTTCCCATTGTGCTTTCAAGCCATTATTTTGGCTCAGTTAATGCTGCAACATGTCTGGTCTCACTCCTCCAGCTTAAGGACCCAACCCCCCAAAACACTCAGGTGTACCTTATTTCAAAGGTTATGAACAGCTTTAGAAGTGGTATTTCCACCTCTTGAATTAATTTAATTCTCCTTACCTTTCTTTTTGAAAAGGTATTCACAACTGAACTAAAGAATCATCAAGCTAAAGCTAAAGCAAGTCTTACTCGTAGTAAAGGAAGTAAAACCCACAGCATTTTGAATTTCCTTACTAGATAATTTTTTGACTCACTCGTTGAGGATCCTTGTCTACACGAGACATCACGGTATTGAATCAGATCCAAGGTTTATCTAGCTCAGTATCCATAGCGATCACCCAGTCCTGATACATTCCTAACATTTTTGTTTTTCTAACTGCAGCTATACATCAAGCATCTTCTAACATAACCATTAATGGTTAGATATTTTTCTAAGTTGTCTTGATGATCTGATAATTAATTTTGAACCTTGCTGAGCCTTTGTGCGGGTTTTTTTTTTTCCCCTTCCTTCAAGGATAGTTTCCATTTGTCAATATTCAATGAAAAAACACTGGGTTTTTTACTACCATCATATTTCCCACCCTTTTGGCTTCTTTAGGCCCCTGTGAAGAAGCTAACAGTACAGCATGGGCTTGACCATCTTAAGCATCTTTGTGGCATCTGCAAAAGTTCCTTCTCACTACTCATTCCCTTTCCAGATCATTAAGCATTATAACACCTACTCTTGCGCCTTGAGGCCCCCACTATTAACCTTTTGTAGGATTGAAAATTGGCCATTTAATCCCACTCTCTACTTTCTGTCTCCAAGCTAGGTTTTGATCCGTGTTACAAATATGGGCTATGACACATCCTGGTGAAGTCAATGGAGGTACTATAAAGCTTAAAGCTAGGTATGTGCCCAAGCTTCCTGTTGAACTCCAGCAGACAGAAAAAGTCCTACCTTCTAAACAATAAAAATGGTCTCAGGTTATGGGAGGAAATATTTCTCAAGTAGAGTTTCCAAAGCAGTCTGGAAAACTTTTTGAGATATCTTCAGTTTTTGCATGATACAACTCTCTGCATGTAACTGTGGCAGTGACCTGTCTACTGCTTTTAGGTGTTAATATTCTAATAGTGAGAGAATCAGTGCTTTCATAATAAAAAAAAATTCTCCTAAAGATTCACTTATATAAAACTAAGGCTCACTATTTTTATTACTTGAGGAAAGAAAAAGAAGAAGAAAATGTGCTCAATTTTTGGTAGTTTGTATGGCAATTTCAGTATTTCAACAGCAAATGGCTTGTGGATAACTTCAAACTCAATAGCAACCCTACCCCAACATTCTTTTCCTAAACTACCCTGCCTCCACCCTTACCCCTCATCTTTCCCATAATAACTCCAGAGACATCTTCCACATTCCTGCAGAAAGTAGTATTTTTCCTTTGTGCAGTTCATTTCTTATGTTGGCAAAACATTTGTGAGTTTTCTATATTATATGGGACTTGAAAACAAGATTTGTCGGGATTTTTTTATTAGAGAATATTTTCTTTCTGGAAAAGTAAAATACATTTGTGATGGCCTAACTCTAGAGTCAGTCTTGTACCAAGGAAGGCTCTTCATTCCAGTACATTAACAGGACTGACTGTTAAGTCAAATAGCCTTATCATGCTGGCTCTGAACCTCTCTGTTGGAGTCCAATTACAGTGAATCAGTAGATGCAAGATCCTCTTCTGTGTCTGAATTTTCAGTACCTGTACACAAACAGAGGCATTGTCTCTGTCTCCTGTTCAATTTCTTTAGGCAAAATTTGTCTTGTTTCATTTTCTAATATTATTTTCATTGTTTTCTGGAGAACTGTATTTGCTTTCTATTTCCTTTCTATTTTCCCTTTACTTTCCCATATCTAAGCACCTCCATTTCCTACAGTAGGACAACTTGTACAACTCAGTACAATAATGTCTTTCTGTAGAAAAAAAAGTTAAATAAGATCTTATTATAGCTGAGTTGCTATATTTCATATGTGTCTTTTGACTGAATTGTGTGTTCCGATAACCTAGACGAACAGGCATTCTTCACTCGTGCCACTTATCCCTTGGAAACTAGCAAAGTGTAAAAGCTTCAGTAAATTTTAAAAATCTGGTAACTTGAAGCTCTCCTATAATTGTCAGCTCAGTTAGTTTGATGTTTGGTAAACTGGAAAAGTCCCTTCTCTTACACCTTATATTTTCACTATACTTATTATATAAGATCGTGTATTTTGAGACTGTATTTAAGATTGTATGTTTTTGTCTAGAGAAGAGGTACTAGTAAAGGAGTTTGCATAGGACCAATAAATGACGATGATTTTAACCTTCTTATTGACAGCAGACACCAAACCCTTAGAAGTGCTAGGACAGCTCATGAGAAGGATCTTATAGGTGTAGCTTTCCAAGCCACTGAGCAAGTATTATGTGATGTTCTCCTGGATAAATGTCTGCTGTATGGATTTTTCATCAGTCCAAGAAAAAAAACAATTTCAAGCCCCAGAGACTTCACACTTGGGGGCTGAAGCAAAGAAACTGTTGATCTTTATGATAACTATGCTCAGAAACTCTCATCAAATACAGAGGGATTCCTAGAAGCAGATGTATACAACTTAAGGGAGGCAGAGGCCACTGGGACAAGCAGTCATGGATGTGATTGGATTGGTTGCATTTCCATAACTCAAGAGGAATGCTTATCTAACTGTGCTTGAAAGAAAGCATAAGGTGAGACTGCATATGTCTGTGGGCTGATTGTTTTAAAAGCCCTTTGCCTGCTGTTTTGTTCTAATTGCTGAACAAACAAGCAAACAAACCCTCAAACAACTTTGTTTTAATAGCTGCTAATCAGCATTGAGGCACTGGAATTTGAGGACATGAGTATCAGAGGCAGACACAGGGGTAAGGATTTACATGGATGGAAAAAAAAAGGAAAAAAAGACTTGTATCTGTTTTGAGACATGGACACTGTTCAAGATGCAGCCTCTCATTCAGAGGGACTGTTAAAGCTGGGGGACTACTAAAGCCAGAGAGGGACTGTGTCACTCACTGCATGCCCAATTTCTTATAATCTTTCCCTCTCTTGAATACTGCTGGGCACGGGTTACTAGATGAAACACCTTGGTATGACTAAATGTGGCAGTGCTTTATGCTCAATCTAAGTGAAGAACATTTAAATTATATCGAAAGACAGTTAAAGACACCTAACATTACAGGGATGTAGTCAGAGATACTGAAAAAACAAAGGTGCTGCTAGGTCTGTAACAGTGGTAAAAAGGCAAAATACTGTTTTGACATTTTCTGTTGAGGCATGTTGGTACATACGTTTCTACTCCACAACACGCTGCTTCTGCTGTTTGAGTTACAAAGCTGAAACTGCCTCATCAACTGTAGCCGTTCCCTTAATAACCTTATAATCCCGTATTTCACATACATTTTTCCTGTGCTCTGCATTATGTTTTAGTAAAGCCTCATCTCTCTGGCCCATTGTTCCTCAAAATAGAAATGGAAGAAGGATAGTTTAATCGAGTATTAACACCAGTTCAAGAAAAAGTCATACTATTGGAGAGTGGAAATGAAAAACTGCCCATTTTCCTCCCCACCAGTGAGCCAGTTCTTCAAACAGATATCTAGAGCAGAATATCTAGCAGTATCATGAAGCTAACCACAAGATTAAAAAATGTAGCTTTAGCACATCTCCAGCCATGTGCACTCAGAACCTGCATCCTACTCATAATTTATGAACTATTTTTGACTTTTATCCTTTTCATCTAGGGCTGGTGTACTTTAAAGCTGATGGTGGAGAAAAAGTGTATTACTGGAATTCCTAAAAATGGAAACATAAGTAAATATGGATTCAGCTGAAGTTTTTCTCAAAGTCAGTATCTCCTTTTAGATTACTCAAATAAATGTGAAGAAAGCTGCTTTCTATGTACACAGTAAAGGAGTGAGGCATCCATTTTAACTTAACTGGACTCAGCTATAATATAAAACCACTTCCTCTATGTTCAAAGCTTTTTATTCACAGAAAATCTGTAGCAATTTGAGAAGATGATGCTTCTGTGGAAGGAGCAGAACTGACCAAAATGATGAATAAAGAACAAGGAGAAACAAAACAACTTCTTAGGACAGGAGAAAGAACTGTAGCATAGCTAGAAAAAGGCAGCATTTCTAAGGCAAGTAACTATTTTTGCAAATTTGAACATGGTCAGTTCATTGGAATAAAAAATTTTAGGAAGTTTGAATCTGAAAAAAATGCGATTTTGATGATATTCTTTTGCATAGTTCACCATCACACTGCAATACTCAGTGGTATTGCTTACCCACTGTGGCTTTCTAGCCATAATGAATTCTATTGCACAAACCTCACTATGTTAAACAAATAAACAATTTGTGGTAAATAAAAAAAAACCCCTTTGCTGTGCAAATTAAAGATGAGATCCAAAAGGTGATTTGTATTGGGTTTGCATGACAAGGTTTTGGTAGCGGGGGGGCTATCAAGGACTGCACCCTGTGGAAGGGACCCATGCTGGAGCAGTTCATGAAGAATTGTAGCCCATGGGAAGGAAAAGGACTTATGTTGGGAGAAACTTGTGGAGGACTGTCTCCTGTGGGAGGGACCCCCCACTGGAGCAGGGAAGAGTGTGAGGAGGAAGGAGCAGCGGAGACAACGTATGATGAACTGACTGCAAGTGCCATTCCCCATCCCCCTGTGCCACTTGGGGGAAGGAGGTAGAGAATTCAGGAGTGAAGTTGAGCCCAGGAAGAAGGAAGGGGTGGGGAAAAGGTGTTTTAAGATTTGGTTTTTTTTGTCATTAACCTACTCTGATTTGATTGGCAATAAATTAAATTAATTTCCCTGAGTTGAGTCTGTTTTGCCCATGATGGTAACTGGTCAGTGATCTGCCTGTCCTTATCTTGACCCACGAGCCTTTTGTATTTTTCTCACCTTGTCCAGCTGAGGAGCGGGAGTGATGAAGTAGCTTGGTGGGCACCTGGTGGCCAGCCAGGGTCAACCCACCACATGATTATATGTTTAAATCCAAGAATGCAACAAAAAGGAATTTCTTCTAAACACTTAATTTTGAGTGTCCACTCAAAAATTTCAGAGGTTAAAGTTCTGCCATAGGGATCACCATCTTAGTTCGGTGGAGTAGCTCAGCCTTCACCATTCTCCCTTTAAGGCGATTGGGTGTCACCAACTATTTGGGTGCCCAAATCTTGTGAAGGAACGATTGGGAAGCCATGCTCAGATAAAGTCTGAGATAAACTAACAACCTTGTATTTAACACAGATTGCAGCAATCCGATTCTTACTCCTTCAGTGATGACAGTGGCTCTGGTGGCCATCTGGGATAATTCGCATCCCCATAATACCCTGGGTACTAAAATATTCAACCAGAACATCAGAGGCCTGGGCTGCAGTTGCAGTTGCCCTTGTCTCAGGCAGCAAGCTATGGTGGAAGTGGCTGAGCCATCTCCAGGTCTCTTTTCGTAACATCTCAGCTGTGCAGTGAGGGACTCATGGAGCTGATAAAAAAGGGGGTTGTTCAGCCTGGAGAAGAGAAGGCTTCGGGGAGACCTTATTGCGGCCTTTCAGTACTTAAAGGGGGCTTATAAGAAAGATGGGGACAGACTTTTTAGCAGGGCCTGTTGTGACAGGACAAGGGGGAATGGTTTTAAGCTAAAAGAGGGTAGATTTAGACTAGATATAAGGAAGAAATTTTTTACGATGAGGGTGGTGAAACACTTGCCCAGACTGGTGGTAGATTCCCCATCCCTAGAAACATTCAAGGTCAGGTTGGACGGGGCTCTGAGCAAGCTGATCTAGTTGAAGATGTCCCTGCCCACGGCAGGGGGGTTGGACTAGATGACCTTTAAATGTCCCTTCCAGTCCAAAATATTCTATGATTCTATGATTCTATGAAACATGGGCATCTACAATATTTCTTGTGACTCTTCCTTGAACTAGATCCACAACAGGTTTCAGTGCTCTTATATCTATTAGTTAAGTGCTTACTCTACTCTCCAGAGGTGTGCAGATTGAATTTCTTCCTTTGGCTCCATGTTTCTCTCCGTAAGTCCTTGGGGAGGACTGATTTGAGATATATACTCCGAATGCACCTGTGGCATCTGCAGAATCAGGTTCTTCCCAAAAGATACAAAGGACAACCAGTGCTTTCTGAAAGGAGGTGGTAGTGCTCTGATACCCCTACTTTGGTATTTCAGCTTTAGCCTGATTAATGCCAACTCTTCGTTTTCTTATCCACAAAGCTGGTGGGTTTAGGTACAAAAATAACTGATAATTTCTTCGGGTTTTTGTATTCCACTATTACTCCAGTGAATTTATTTTTTGCTGAAAAGCCACAGTTTCAGTAGGAGGGGATGATACTTTCATTGTCACATGCAGAGAAGTGTCTGCAGTCTAATATTTAGAACACTCACATAGAAGGTAGAAGATGTGAGGTTAAATCCGCTCATGCTGAGCAGAAAAATGACCTTGCTCTGATCAGGGAACTGTAATAGGAAAGGTCAGCAGGAGAACCACAGTTTCTTCATTTGAAGAAGGTGGAAGCTGCACCTGCATTTTTTGTATAGCCTGTGTGTTCTATACAAATAACTATATTCTTATATATAAGTATATTCTCTTATGAATTATGAATACTTATATATAAGTATATTCTCTTTCAAAAATTATGATCTTTTCATCTGCAGAATAACCTCTGTAATGAAAAATCAATACTCATGCAATGGGCAAATCAGACTGTTCCTGCCCACAAGTATCTGCAGCATTATGTTTTAAGCAGCTGTTGATTTGTTTTGATTTGGAAAAATGGCTTGTCTGCAGAACTGTGTATGTATTTATGCACATGGTAGTTTAAGCTGTAGTGAAAAACGTCAGAGCTTTAAAACCATAATCTAAAAACAGGAATGGGAGAAATTTCTAGTTTCCAAATGACAAATGACATTTCCACTTTTAGTTTCAGAAAAGAGTACTTCTGTCTTGTCTCACAGTGGAGACATTTTAATAGAGGCTGTTTTAAGGGCTTTTATGAAACTGTCTGTGTCTCAGCTAGTTGAATTCCTGGTAAACATTGCACCTGGTTTTACAGACAAATGGCTATTAAGGACAGTACTACCACCAGTTCAATAAAAATAAACAAATAAATAGATCCCTAACTCATGTTTCTATAACACTACAAAATGAATAAGCACAAAAATGTTATGCTTCCAATAAAGTTTTTACTGACTGTCATTTGAAATAACTAGGATAGATCTTCCATTAATTCATGTAATGATAATCTCAAATTCATGTAGCATTCAGCACAAAACCATCACCTGGATTTGCCCTCTCTTCACATCTTAAATCAGAAACAAATCCAGTAATGTGAATAAGTGGATGCATTCATGATTCACACCTGAAAAAGCAAGCCTGATGCAGACTTGGATCAACATCATATTAGCATTAAGAGTGTACATAAATAGCGGCACATATGGAAACAATCTGCAGTACAGAACAAGGAAAACAGGAGTTTATTAATCTGTAAAAATCCAGGAGCTATTTATGCATGTCATCATTTACAACTTTATTTATTAGATGATATATACATATACATACATGTATATATGTACAACAGGCAGTGTAAGGCAGTGGGCAACATGCACACTTCAGACATGCATTTTGACTCTTTTCAGACTCTCAGAGGTTTCATACAGTGATCCTTGAATTCCCAAACAGAATTTTTGCATATCCTTTTCACCTCTGGGTATGCATGCAAACAAATGTACATAAAAACCATAATAATTATTTTAAAATTACAAACATTTACAAACAATACTACCTTAAAACAGACCTGGTGTAACTGATACTGGTTCTGTGAGCACCAGGCAAGCTGTTCATTCTGATGTTACTCAGAGTTATTGAGTTCATATGTCAGATTTCTATATCCCAGCACTGCTGCTAAACTCTCTTTAGGTGCCAGTGTCTGGCTGCCATCAGTGCTGGAACCACTGAGTAAAATTTGGTATAATGAACACTTTTTTCTTTTCCTGTGGTTGTTGGGTTCCTCTGCAAATAGTGTGAACTGGTGAGAGACAATCTTCCAGCAATAGTGTCCAGTTACCAGTACAGCTGGCATCAGCAGGACGGGTGGGAAGGCAAAGACAGATGGTGGTTTAAAGGACAAGCCAGAGTCGCTGCCAATCGATAGCAGAGTATCACCAATTGTAGCAAAGTATGTCTAGCATCTAAGGGAATGAAATGAAAAATGACAGATACACCTAAATGTAAGAATGAGACTGAAATCCCAGTCTGGAAGGAAGTGGGCAGAGCAATATACTGCTGTGGAAATCTGTGTCAGATCTCCTGCTATAAATCACAGGAGTAACAATATAGCTGGAGGCTGAATTCAGACTGAGGTGCTGCTGGGTACAGGACAAAATGTTCAGAAAGCAAAATCAGCATCGCTAACAGGGATGGTTGACATTGCGTAATTTTGGTGCATTTTTAATCAGTCATGCAGGGGCTTTGGAAGAGACAAAGAAGCTGGACATGATTAGAAGATTGTTTTCTGCCTGCCTTTTTTTCACAGTTCAAGATATACTTGACCTTGCCGATTCCGGGCATTTCTGGAGGGGGCTGAGTGTGACCAAGTCTCTCTGCTCTCTGTGTCAGTTAAGAGCACTCAGTACTTTGTGAGCGAGCTCTGCACCTTGGCAGATCAAGCCCCTGAGGCCTCAGTTTTGTGAAGCAAGCTTCAGCTGGAAGCACGAGTGACATGAGCAAGCTCTAGCTCAACAGTTCAAAATGTCATTAATATTATTACACAGTTGCTTTATACCAGTCCTTAATTAAAAGTGCATTCACATTTTTCTATCCCTGCAAGAGTAGGTCTTTTACTACAGCCCTCTTAATGGGGATTAGTTTCCTGAAATGATGCATCTTACAGCCTGGAGGCAAATAGCTGCTGCTGCTTCTGTTTTCTTTAGCAGTGGAAGCTGCCAGTGATGCACCCTGCTGTGCAAGGGAGGAGGTCTGCCCGCTCTGCGGCCAGGAATTGTGTGGTAGGAGCAGAAGTTCAGACTTTCTCCAGGGGCAGCTACTTCATAGCCTGTCAGGCAGTGATGAGGCTTTTGATCCTGCAGCCTGCTTGAATACCAGAGTCTATGTTTTGCTTTCCATATACAAGAAGCAAGCATATATTATCAGTGTAAATGGCTTTAATTTTAGATTAAAGGTAACTGCCAAACAAGGAAGAATAAAAGAGCCATCTCCTGGAGAGAGGATTCTTTTATGTCTGCAAATGACCTAGCACACTTCTGGGTGTTGTGTATGAACAATACAAAATGAAATATGCTTTTACAACATCCTGCAGTTGTGGTACAGTAAAGTAAGTCAATAGGCAACAGTGTTAGCCATTTCTACACGAAAGTATTTAAAGCTTTGCTTAGCTGCTGCTTTACATAACTCTATCTGTAACTGTTGGGCTAAATGCAACTTTTTCTTGTCAGGTTAGTCTATTTAATGCAACTACATTAATAGCACATAAAACACATGCAGTAATCAGAATTCAGGAAAGAATTAGTTTCCATTTACTTTAACCTCCACATATGAAAGAGAACTCTCTCTGTAGATATTATCAGAAAATCATAAGCTTTGATACACATTTTGAATCATGTAACATAATTTCTTAAGACATATATCCCAAATGTACATCTGAGGAAAGCATTGACATGTACAGGAAACATCTTTCTGCAAAAAATACACAATTACATCGAGTGAAAAATCTTAAAGGGTTTGACGGGGTGATTTCTGCTGCATGGGTGTTGTTTCTATACATGAGCACGAATTTTGCCTTAGATTTATTAACTTTGCAGACCTGATGCTACAATATTGCATATGAGTCATAAGGACTGCTACAAATTGCTACCATTTGACAGAATTTATTAGAAGAATTTGGAACAGTTTGTTTAACTTCAGGGGTAGACAGATTTTGAACTTTATTTACCATGAACTTTTCCACTCTATTTCCTCTGTAACTACCCATGCCTTAACATACTATTATTTACAAATGCTTTTGACTGTGTATTAGATCTGGACAAATAATAATTATACTGCCAGTTTTATTTTCACTTATGTATCCTTGCCTGTGCACTTACCCGTATTCCTATAACCTCTAAGTCTGTGTATAAAGATGTAACTGGACGGCACAGTTCTGTGGTGGCAGTTAGTATGAGGCAGGTAAATGCTTCCTGTCATTTAAAATACAGTTGATGTAATTTTATATCTGGAGCTTTTCATTATTCTGTAGTTAATCATGTACCAACTTATACCATGCATTTCTGCCCAAATTTTGTGACACTTTTCAGATAGAATCCCGCATTTTATAATAAATCTCTTTGATTCTTCCCATTAATATGCTGAAAACAAGGTACTTATTTTAATTCTTAAATTTTAATGTTCAAATATAGTCTCAGGAAAGTAAGATCATAACTGTCTCCTGGACTTTGCCTGTGCATTCCCTTTTGTTCAGAATAGCTACAAGCTAGATACTAGGGTTTGATATAATGCTGTATTTCATTAATTCAGGAATATTCCCTCCTCTGCCTTTTTCTTGCTCTTTATTTTAAACATGCTCTTAATATGCAGCACTATTCACCTGCTCTGTAAATGGGTCAGTTCTGTTAAAAACTCTCTGCATTTTTCTTAGGTTTTACTTTTTTTTTTTTTTTAAAAAAAGCATGATAAAACGGAGTTTTTTAAATTTGGCCTTTGTTGATGGTTAATGATATCTAGCTAATGGAATCATCTGACCTCTGTTCCCATCAATTATTATTACTTTAGTGGGTTCTAATTTATATTTTTATTGTTTTTAACTTTGTCTGGAAAAGTAAGTACTCTTAATTGAAAAATTGATTTTTGTTCCATAAATGTTGTTTGAATAAACTCATGTTTAGTTACTTCCTGTTACAGTCTTTCTTGTGTGTATTGACCATGAACTGTTATTTTAACTGAATCCTATCTTTCAGTTTCATTAGAAGTTTATATGGCCACTGTATGTTCTTATATGCTATACTGACACTGTACACCGGTATGCATGTCAGGATCTGCTGAATTGTCCTATACTATTCAAAGAGTAATCAATGTAATTTCAGAAACAGTATTTCTATTGATGAGTGATGATTTCTTCCTGATTATAGCTGGTTTCATTTGAATTATTTCCAAGCCATACTCTTTCCCAAGTGAATAATATTAGAACAAGCCTGATTTTTTTTTTTTGACACATTGAAAATCTTTGCTGAATAATGTTGAAGAATTGATTAGGCCAATAAATGAGTACCAAAAAGAGGGGGTTATTTGATTATCATCAATATAGACCTCTGAATAAAATAACTATACTGATATTTCACATAAAATCTAACAAAACACACAAGTAGTTCTATTCATTTATGTGTTTTAAGTTCAGAGTATTCATAAGCCCTTTGGTGCGTTAGCAGCTAAGTCATTAAAATAATGCTTTCCTGACATTTAAGTAGGCTATAAACTTTCTGCATGTTATTTAATGCTGAGTGATTTTCACTGAATAAACACAAACAAGCCTCAGTCCTTAAACAAGTGTCCCTATGCCTCATATTATTAAGTCAAACAAAGAGGATATAGTTTCAAGTTTAGCCTTTATTATTAACTTGAAAAGTATAGCACAAAAATCTAATGACCAAAAGGGTATGTTTTTATTATAAGCCTCATAATATAAAAATACACAATCATAAAACTCTTGTGATAAAAGACATCAAAGAAGAAGAGTTTTGTTAGAAGACAGGATACCTACTGTATATTGTGTTAACCCAGGGAACAATAGTCCAGGGATTTTATCCAGCTGTGATATGGAATTTTCTGATCTTATGGTAAATGTAATGAAAATCTGCAAGGAATGTTGAATAATTTGGAAAGGTTTTGTTGTTGTTGCTGTTAGGTTATTCTGGCCTCACTAGGATGTCAATCTGTTCAGCAGAGCTGAAGAGGGTTTTGAACGTAAGCATAATGCTAAAGTGAGAAGCAGAGTATGTGTTGCCCATGACCCGGCAAGAACTGTGTAGTTGTGTTAACAGGTGACAACCAAGAAAGATATGCAGAGCAATGCCTAACAGAACAGCACAGCTGTCTATTGAGGGACAGGCTCTAACATTTACCACTGACTATATAAGAAAACAGTAGGAATTAATTATCAGGAAGCTCCATCCACCAAGGATTCACCCTCCTCCCTCTTTTGAAGACAGTATTACAACACTGTTCTGTTAAAAAAGGATGAAGCAAGAAAGATCCAATTTGTAATTTTTTAATTACCTATTGTTTTAAATAATTCCCCACCAGTGAGAGCATCAGGTCCTTCTCAGCCTTAGAGGTTGAAACCACAGCACACAGGCTAAATGTACCTTTCACTCTTCTGTTTGAAGCAGAGTCCTTCTGCAGCTAGCAGTGCATGGCCGGAGAGGAGGCAACAAAATGTCTGACTCTCACTGAGGATGGAACAAAGTGATGCTACATTTTGCATTAGCTACCATTGGCCAATGACCAGCAGTCATTACTGAAGGGGAAAGTTGATCCCGAGCCTTTTCCTTTGATCAGATGCCCTGATCACAACAGCAGGATAAGGCTTGCTCCTGCCTGCGTTCTCCTGCTCTGCATTCTCCTGTTCCCTTTCAGCAGGGAAAGTGCTTTCACTCAGAATCCCTCCAAGTATGGGTAGTTCAGGTTTGTAGGATGTGGGAGGGATGGGATAAGTATGCATGGAGGTTCACCATTCCCCTTCTTTTTTGGTGTGTCTTTAGATCATGACTAGTTCCAGATAAGAAATAGCATCTCTCATTCTCACAGCAGAAAGTTTTGAACATTTTTTCATAGTGATGGGTGCCCATGCAATAAGCACATAGGTGGGGTTTTTCAGCCTGGAGAAGAGAAGGCTTCAGGGAGACCTTATTGCGGCCTTTCAGTACTTAAAGGGGGCTTATAAGAAAGATGGGGACAGACTTTTTAGCAGGGCCTGTTGTGACAGGACAAGGGGGAATGGTTTTAAGCTAAAAGAGGGTAGATTTAGACTAGATATAAGGAAGAAATTTTTTACGATGAAGGTGGTGAAACACTGGCACAGGTTGCCCAGAGAGGTGGTAGATGCCCCATCCCTAGAAACATTCAAGGTTAGGTTGGACGGGGCTCTGAGCAAGCTGATCTAGTTGAAGATGTCCCTGCCCACGGCAGGGGGGTTGGACTAGATGACCTTTAAAGGTCCCTTCCAACCCAAACTATTCTATGATTCTATGATTTTAGGGACTTACAATGCTAGACAGTGCTACAAAACAAACAGACTGGATTTCTGCATGCAAGTTAGGCAGCCTCTTCTGGGCAGACAGAATGACACATCAGATAAACTGACACAGGAGTTGGTGGCACACACCTGAATGCACCCCAATTTGCTAAAATTTTAGACTTTCAAATGCCCTGTCATTTTCTTAGTTTAGTTTTTTATTTAGTTTTGTTTTGTTAACCTTTACTCTTTGAAAATAGGATTACAGGAAGACAAAAGCACTGAAACTCCCAATCTCTTTGGGATTTTTTACATGTTTGCCAAATATCTCTTAGGTTTATTGCTTGATTAGAGTTGGGCTGAAATGCAAAAGTTTCACATTTTGTGCATCATGTCATGCAAGGTCTTGCAATGTCTTTTTAAGTCAAAAGTCTCAATATTTTTTGTGGTTCTGTCTCATTTGCTTCAACGGAAAATTTCACTTTGAGTTTAAAAGGTATTTTGTTTCCAGTAGAATTCATAAGATTTATGTCAATATCAAACTGTGAAAATTCATTCCTCAGCAACATAAGTATTCTCCATAGCTGCACTAAAAGAGTACTGCCCTTTAGAAAAGAATTATGAACCCTATTACATGTGTATTTGTAACTTAGACTGGAACAGAAAGAATAATTTAGTCATCCAACTCCTGTCTGCAACACATGGAACCAATCCCAACCACTGTAGGACTCAATCCCTACCACTTTGTTACAGAATAGTACTCCATATTATATCGTTTAATGCCCAAGTTTCTATGTATTCTTTTTTGTTCTTTCTAGGTGTGACCTTTAAAATCACAAATGGTTATATCCTGCTATTGTCGGTTAGGCTCTTCCAGTTGCTGGCACAGAAATCTTTTGATGGTCACTAAACAATATATGATTGTGAGTATCTATCCACAGCTTGTTAGGATAGCGCCTCAAAACTGTCCTCACTGTCTTTACAGGTCCACAATTGTTACATACTACAGTTCTTGTTTTTTTAACCCATTTTTCTTACCACCCCTTCCTTCCATTATGTTTATATATTCCTGTTCGTCACACAAAAGATGGGATTCATCTCACCTATTTTTAGATGTCTACATCCAGAGCAGCCAAGCCAGACTCTCCTAGTTAATTAAAAGCTCTTTAAAACCAAATTGTAATAACCTATTACGAATAACACAAGTATAGCTGATCTGACCTTGAGTCAGGGAATGGAGTAGGTAGACTCTGTAATTTCTCTCTGCTCCCATACTCTGTAATTCAATACCAGTGTAAGGTGATCAGACCTGTCAGGGTTTGAATTTGTACAGTAGCAGAATTTGGGATATTGCTAGAGAAAAATTTAACACAAGTTTTCAGGAGAGGCAAGGATTTCACGGATTATTTTCTTGGATTTAGGTACTTAAATATTGAATAGTGTAGGCATCTAGCTCTCAGGATATGGTTCAGTGACGTTATTTTATATAGTGGACAGTTATGAGAATTCACACTAATAGTAGTTGTAAGAGTATTAAGAAAAGATTGAACAAATCCCTAACTTCTTGTGTAGATTCAGGTCTTGGAAAAACTCTATACAAAGATTTATTGTAAACACAATGATAAACTAATGATGGATGCAATCTTTTTTCACCAGTCTATGGCCAGTTTTCTCTAAACTAGAATATTCTTCTGTGCAGAATAACATATTATGTCATTAAAGCTGGTTTATGTACTCAAATAGAAACTGGTTTTCTACAAATAAATTATTTGTGACTGATTGCCACTGCCCAAAATCAAATTTAAAAAATAATATCAAGACACTTGAGCAGGAAAAAAAGCCTTCATATTTTAAAAGTAAAAATATTGTGCTGTTTTTCCTTTTTTTTCCCCTCTTTTATGATTCCAATTTGATATAAGCTTGCCTTTCTGCCTTGTTATCTCTATCTATGGTTGTGCTTTCAGATGTAATCTACTGAGCAGTGGAAAACTTAATTATTCTTCAAGTGGGCAACACAGGTCTTCTCCAAGTAATATTATATCTCATAATAGGTGTCATGGCACTCAACAGAAAGAGTAATTGTATACACTAGGAAATATTTTCGTGGGTTAGCAGATGTATGTCATCTGTTTGGCGACCCATTTCTTTCTTATATTTTATTAAAGGTTTGTGTTATGGGTTTTTCTTTTTTAATATTGTCTATCACACAGATAAAGGACTTTGTAATATCTGGGAGATTTTGACTGGTATAATCATTACAGTTTTTTTTTCTCTCCTGCCATTATTTTTCATTTTGAAGGTGGCAGAAGTGTCCTCTTAGATCATAACTTCAAGCACATTCTTATTCAAACAGCGAGACAAATAACAACCCAAAGGTCTAGTTCAGAGCAGTGTTCATTATCATCTTGTTCTGTACTGTAAATTACAAGACTTCAGTTTGTCAAAATATTCGATGTCTATTTCAAAATGTTAACCCTATGTGGTGTTTGGAGGAGTTGTATACAGCAGAGAGGAAGGGATAAATGTGAAATGATGATCATTATTGTTAACAGAATTTATAGTAGTGTGAGGCAAGTAAGAAAAAGAAGATTTTACAAGTAGGGACAGCTACAGTATAACCTGGAGTAGGCATATATAGTCTATAGCTGCACAGCCAAAGGTAGTTAAGCTAGGTTATATGATTTCAATGTAATAGAAAAATAAAAAAAGAGCAACTAGTCATCCTTACTCCTTGTATCTCTGCTACATTCCACCATAAAAAACCCTGGAGTTAAACTCCAAAAGTTTTGATCAAGCTTTAATATATATATATGTAAAATGAATATGCATCCCTGTTATGCAAGATTAGTTTGCTGATAAAACCAGTATGTTAATATGAAAACTAGTATTTAAAATGTATAATTCCATGTATAATTCTTGGCTCAGACTGTTTAAAAAAATGCCGTTAGGAAGAAGACAATATTATTTATTTCCTTGTTTTGATAATATCTTAAATAAGTATCTTTACCAAATATGCTATATTCTGAAACTTGAAAGAATTCCTTTTCCATAAAATAGTGTTCTCTAGTGTTATAATAATAATTTTATTTGAACTTCAGTAACTTAAAGAAATACTATACTTAAGAACTGTCAGTTTAATTATAAATGTGAAAAAGATAGATTTTCTTCAAACTATTCCTCATTTCTGCTCCTCTTTTTCAAACAAACATGTAATCCCAGCCCCTTACCTCTCAAGATACTGTTAGAAAACAGGGGAAAGGATGAGATCTTGTTAGAATAAACAGAAGAGGAGAAATGAAATATATTACAGCTTTTAGTAACGTTGCTTAATGCATTACTGGAAGCTGTTCAAAAATGTTGGATAGGAATTTATAATTATATAACATAATAAAAACTACTTAGAACACTAAAGGAGGTCAAGGAAAATGAGTACTTACAGAAAAATTGGGCATTGCTATAGTATATGTTCTGTCCATGAAACTCCTAAGAAATTGTAAGATCTTTCAGTAAATTGAGGTAGATGCTTTCTCAATAAGTGAGGGAACTCTGACACGCATCTTCTCTAACAAACAGAGGGGCATACATAGGCTTAAGTGCATGATACAGCTATACAGGTTACAGTCCCAAGACAAAATTTTCTACTGCAATGAGACAAAAAGGAACATCTGTCCATGGACATTGCTAAGTTCGATTTATGAAGTGGACCAAGAGAGAGACAGGCTGTGTCAGGAAAAGCTTTGTGTGCATACATGCACACAAACATACACGTGCGCAATGGGAGCTAGCCAAGACCTGCTCCCCCACCCCTCTGGTGGGTCAGCCCAGCCCAGCCTGGGGAAACATGGTGCTCACCCCAGTCAGGCTCAGTGTCAGGCTCTAGTCAGTGGCTTGCCCCTGATGTAGGCTCTCTGCTCATATGCAGTGCCTGATGTCCATGTAGTGGTGTTTCCCCCTGTTTCTATTCCTGGAGATGTGCTTGTGGCCAGATGTTGGCACAGGCCACCAAGTCAAGTCAGTCCATGGTGATATCACACTGCACTTTTTCAGCAGTCTCAGGTGTTGTTCTCCTGTCACTTGTTGGTCCAGGGCCCCTACCAAGGCTCATCCCACTCAGTTCTTGTCTGTATTGCCCTGTCTGCCATGGCTGATGATGCTCAGTCCTCAGCTCTTGGTCAAGGCAAGGTCGTGATGCTCTCGTGACATCTGCCATTTGCCTGGTTGGGAATGAAATCCTGTTCTTTCACCCAACTGCTCCCTTCTACTTCAGAGTGTGAAGAGAAGCCAATATTGACTAATTAGACATGAAAATCCTGGGTCTAGGAAACTCATAGTGATAGTTGATTAAAGCCTAAATGCTGATTTTGAGATTGCAGTTACTGGGAAGGATAGGTGATCTCAAGAGGATCAGAGCTCAGCTCAAATCCTTAAGTCATATTATTAAATCAGAACTGAAATGAACACATTTGTATGGATATTAGCTAACAACTAGTACAAAATGGGCAATTTATGTTCAGCTTCCTAGGCAAGTGCAGACCCAACCATTCTCTCACACACATGCAGACAGTTTTCACCAGAGATGGATCAGCTGAGGATTAAGTCCCAAGAGAGTACCACAGTACACAAACTATTTTGTTTTTCCTCTCACCTCCTCTGCTGCAGATAGAAGAGGGCTTTTGCTTTGTTTAGGTAAACTTCTACATTCTCTTTATAAGCGAGCTTCTTACCTTCTTTCTTACTCTGTTGCAGTCTGCCCCAAAGTCTCATTTGGTTAGGCAAAATGTACTTCCTGAAGTGAAAACTTTGTAAAAATTCCTTATTCTCCCCCCACTAGAATTTCAAGGGTCATTTCCCATTTCCCTGATAGGTAGTAAATAGGACCAGATAGGTCCTGCAATATGTAAAGCAACAATAAACAGTCTCAGTGTATTTAAGGCAGGCAAACAATGACATTTCTAAGTAGGAAATTGTTGTCTGATTGCCTGTTGCATAGAATAACTGCACACAGCCTCCAAAGGATTAGACTCAAAAATTGTACACATAAAAATACTTTTATGATATATATTTGAAAGCCAGAAGTCTCACTATTGTGGATTTATAAACCAGTGATTTTAATTTAATATTGATTATGTATCATAGGAATAGAGTGACTATCAGACATAACAAAATAAAAACAGACAAACTTCAAGCTCGTAGTCTGTATTTAGAGAAGGGCTTTTATTGATTTTCTTTGTCATAGTACTTCTGGTAGAGCTGAATTAATTGCTGCTATATCATAAGAGACAAATCTTTTGTCTGAAATTCTGTTTTTATTTACTTTTGGAAATTTATTTTCTAAAAAAACCCAACTTTGAAAACTGCTGAGACTATCACATTTAAATGAATGCATTATCCTCACATTGATGTGAAGTTCTGCTCTGGTTGGGGAAATAAAAGGTGGATTATCTTGTTAAATATAGAACATGACATTATCCAGCGGGCTGTTAGTTTAGTGTTTCCAAATGCCTTATGAGACTTTCAAATCTAGATGTTTTTAGGGTAGGGAAATTAACATTTTCAGAAAGGATGAAATTCATACTATTATGTCACAGCAGGCTACATGGCTTAGTTAGACATCCTGATAAATAGGAAAAAAGCTTGGATGTTCTGGAATAGGATTCTTCCCCACTGCCTTTGCTGCCAGTTGCTATTAATCTCCACTTAAAACTGTGTGGGCAAAACATCAGCTGGAATGCTGTGACCAATTTGAGCTACTGCAAAAGTATCCACAGAAGAGCAATGAGAAGAACTAGAACACTACAAAACCTGACATGCAAGCAGAGATTGAAATATTTGGGGTTTATTAGTTGAGGGAAGGGAATGGTGATTGATGGGGGTATGATAGCAACCTTTAAGCAAGTAAAAGGTTGCTGCAGACAAGAAGAAAACAATCTATTATTCAATTGAAAAAGAAATGAAAGGATTTATTCCAATAATGAAAATTCATGTTATATTTTAGGGAAAAAAATGATCCAAATAAAAGTGATAGTGAAGTGCTGAAACAGGCTGCCCGGAAGGTGTGGAATCTGTAAGTACAGAACTTCAGCAACAGTTTAGGCAAACATCCCTGAAGAATGAGAAGGAAACTATGGCAACCTCTTTTTGGGCAGGAGAATAAATTTAGATTATCTTGTGAACCTTTTTGAAGCTTCATTTTATTTATTTTATTATAAGTCGTTCTTTTCAAAAGCACCTGCTTCAAAACAGAAGGGTTTTCTAACCTCAGATGGATGGGATAAATAATGGATTCCTAGATGGGAAAGAATGGCCTGCCTTTCTCTTTCCATCCATTTGTTTATGTACACATGACAACGTTAAAAACACCATTTAAGACTTAGGCTCTGGACTTCTGAGAGCTGTTATGTCTGAGGTGTTTGAGCATATTCCTAGTGTGGTCTAGGGCACTTTACCAACAAAACATAAGTTTCTAAGTTTTGTCTTCAGCGTTAGGCAGCAACACTGCAGAGCACTAAAAAAAGCAAATTTTCCTATTGATTACTGAAATGGTGGTGTCTAAGCTATAAAGGTATTTAGGGACCTTATTAATTTCTGTTATAGACAATAATCGTTTTTGCCTTTAAAACAGGTATTGAGCTTTGAGTCATCTAAAAGTACTTGAGATGATTGAATCTGTGCGCTGTTGATTTTTGCATACCTAATGATGCAACCCCTGCCTTGGTTTCAGTGGGATTTTGCCTAAATAGAGAAAGCAAGATCAGGACCTCATGCTCAGGGTAGTGTGACGTGACACATGTCAGAGTCAGACCACAGCTCACACGTCTGCTTCCTGGCGTGACATACTCGATAATTGCCAGCTCTCAGCTCCCCAGCTAGCATGATTTATAGGACAGAGGCTCATTTGTCAGACATCAGCTGCAAAGAAAACCTCATTTAAAAAGTTCAGGGCATATAAAGTATTCTGCAGTAATTTTATTGCTCTGTTTGTGCACATGCCTCTCTTGGGTGGCAGCTCTTGGGGGTTACTTCTGAGTTTGAGACAAGGAAACTTGACATACGATTACACGCAGAAGATGTACAGTGAGGGAAAATAGTTTATCTGGAAAAGGAAAGCCTGTTTGAGAAACTTTTTGGTGTTAACTGCTATCTTACTATCTTCCATCTGACTATATTCTTGATATCTCCACTGAAGTAGGAAGGTAGAAAGAACTTTAGAGAGGAGGAAAATGTCCTTTAAAAATAAGTTTAAACATTATTTATCAACTAAATATCCTCTCGCCAACAGACAGGAATTCTGATGACACAGTAATGGGTGCAGCTGGGCCAGATAAGATAAACAAACAGCCTCCTCAGGCCCTTCAGTGTATAAAGGTAACTTTAGCACTTCTCAGGTTAGCTTTGTTCCTCACTTTAAAGTGATATTTACATTAAAAAGAGACTCTGGTCCTTCTGAAGTGTTATTGAGCTGAGGCAGCCTGGAGACAGGAGACCCTTCATGTAATCAATGTTTTCCTTTAGAGTTCAGCATCGTTGTTAGCAATGTTTCTTACTCAAAAGTGTATTTAATGTATTGTAGAAGTAATATGCATTATAAGAAACACTATAAAACATACTGTGATAGTATATTCTTGGAGGACTTCTTTTGTCATTGTTTCTGATCACATTTAAGAAAGGATGTTTTGCAAGAAGAGGAGTTAGTATGACACACAAATCTAACTGCAGTTTCCATTCTCACTTGGTGGCCATCAAGACCTTCTTGACTATTTGAAAGAATAATACTGCAGACGTTTTAAATCTCACCACTTTGCTCAGAAATAATCTCTTAATGTGAGGCTATTGCAACCACAAAAAGAAAGACTTGAGTAAATCTAGACTGTATCTTCAAATTTGAATGCAATTATTCTGAAATAAAAACAGCAATTAAGAAAACCCCACGCAACATTTTTTTTCATCAGAATTAGGATAGTAAACATAGAAATATCATAGAAATACTTTTTTAATATCAATATCAATAATTTATGAAATTAACTTGTTACAGTGCCATTGCCATCCCATTTTAACAGCCATACAATTTCAGAAATGTTTTGTTAAATGTCTGGATTTGAAATCCGATTCTAGAGCTATAGACCAGGCATTCAAAATACTTATATTTTTCTCATCATTAATTAAAAATGTATTAGTTTGGTAAGGCAAATGTCTTTTCTTGTATACCCCATCTTTCACTCACACTTCAGAAAAAGAGGCAGATAATAAGTAAAAGGGGAAAGTAAGTATCTCATTTCATTGTGGAACCAGGAGGTGTTAGCTCTTTTCAGAACCCAACAAGAAAGGCACAAACACTTTCAAGACAGATAATTACTTATTGATACAGTCATGGAAAAAGTGATAGCAAGTTATAAAATCTTACATCCCTTCTGATGCAGGGAAACCTGAGATATTGCAGCATTGGACAGATCTCTGTCCAGGGCATGGCATGCTGCACAGATCTGTCCGTGGTGAGCTTTGGCATATCTAAGGCCATGAGTATTCTTATAGGGGCTTGCTCACAGTACCAGTCCATCAGGCACTGACAGCAATCAATCCTGGAATGTGGATAAACCAATAACGTTGATTACATGTACATTGATTAATTACATGTGGATTCTGTGTACATTGGTTAATTATATTATTAATCAGATACACCTTTGGTTGCACAGTACTCATGATATAGAGGTCTACACCAAATTGACCATTATGTGGATGACCAGCTCCTTGTACAATAGTCCTCTAGGCTGATCACTAGAAGCAGGAAGGATTAAATCTTTATGTTGATGAGTCTGATACCTATAGCTTGCAATGCTGTGAGGGCATTTGCTTGTTTTAGTACAGGTCTTTGGACATGCAGAGTAGAACAGAAAATAAATGTATAATGGAACTTCTAAGCAGTGCAAGATGATTTGTACTGAAATAGAAATAAAAAAGAAATGTAACGCATTAAACCTATAAAACATGGCAAATCTGTCCGTCCCCCCAAATAATTTTCAAACCCTGTATTGATACCACCAAGGAGAATACTCAGAGAAAAAAAGGTTTAGTTTGGTATAAAGAAAAGAACATTCCTTTGGCCTCAAGGTTTTTTTTTTATTTTTAATTTGTTCAACAATTTTTCTGTTAGCAGGGCAATTTAACCCATACAATGGAATACATCCCATAATTTTCATCTACCTATCTATCTGTCTATTGGCTTCTCTGAAAAAAGAATTAAAAAATATGCTATTATAATAAGAGTGCTAGCCATGGAATAAAAACAACTGCACTTAATTTCTCGCTCTACTATAAACACATTTTATAATCTTAACCAAATTGTCTGAATGAAGATCCACAGAAAGATTGAGAGATTGTTTCTAAATTCTCAGCAGTTATGACCCCCTGTTCTCTGTAAGGACCACTCTCCCTGGCTTGTGACCACATCCTCAGCTGCCACGATGCCACTGGTGTTCACAATACTTAGTGTGGAAACTGCTGATTTGGGATGCCCAATTAAAGCCATGGGGCAGACTCCTGAGCTAGCTCTGAGAAAGGTGGTACTCAGGCCAGTGCCATAGATGAAAAGCAAGAGAGCTGCATCATCATGGTTTTTTGCCCTGGCTAGTTGGTCCTGGTTTTGAGTAGGGCCAGTTAGCTCAAGGTGCAGTCAGATGGAGCTGTACCACCTGCACAGTCTTGGGACTGCCGCTTTGTTGGAGATGAACTGTTAATGTGGCATCAGAACTTTCTGTTACATGAATGCACAGATACTCAGTTCCTTTCCTCCCAATCAATAGATATATGTATATATGTGTGATGTCTAACACACAGAAGGGGAGGGAAAACAAAATGTGGCTGAAACTGTTGAGTCTATTAAAATGTTCCTTGGTATCAAAGCTATAGCCAAAAATAATTTACACTCCACAATGAGTCATGCATCCTGCTTCCATCCCTGAGTAATGGCAGGTTGTGGGGAAGAACATGTGCTACCTACTTAATGAGAATTACAAAGAGATTCATTTAAAACCATACCAGCTTGCTACCACAAACTTTTGTATCACATCAAATTAAATCAGTCAGCCAGCAAGCTCTGCTGCCAGACATGCCCTTCAACGCAGTCACTGGTGCCTCTCTACCTTGCTGAATGCATCTCTCATACTGTAATTTAGAAAATGATGGGAATGTTTTACGTCTGATGATTTGGTTCAGACAGGCTTTTGTCTAATAACAGTGTGGCCATACAAAGCATGATATTAAAAATGTCATCTTATATTAGTAAAGGGTCAGCTCAGAATAAAGCTATTGTCATCACTGCTAATCAAACTCAAAAGTGGAACTGGAGTAACACTGAAAATATCAAGTCAGGTTTTTTTTTTTGTAAAATGATTTGCTTTGACTCTGCTTATGTCCCCATTATATTCTCTCTCCACAACTGCTGACAGGAATACAAATACAGTGTGTGTATCTCAAGACAATACAAACTTAAAAAGCTCTGTAAAAATAGAATTGAGTAAACACATCACATTTGAGCATGGCAATATCATAATGAGACAAGAAGTCAGGAAAAGTAATTTTATTGTTACACAAAGACATCAAAATATAATAAGATATGGTAATGCAGAGTTAAGACACCTGAACAATGTAAAGTCTACATTGTAATGACCCCATATAATAACCATACCTTTGAATTGCATTGTATTAATTTAAATTATATCCATCCTCCACACTGAGGAGCTTCAGAACTTCATCACAAAATAAAACTATTGTTTTCTAACATAGAAAAATGGTTGTGATTGGTTTAATTAAATCTGTTGTTTGACTACTTACATAGGAGTTACTGAAGTGTTGAGATGAGCTTTTCTTTACCATATGTAAACATTAAATCTGGTTACTGATAACTACTGAGTTTACTTGCAGGTTTTTTCCTCACATATAAATCTGTGAATAAGATAATTATGTAGGCAAAGTGAATGGAATGTACATTATTATTGAAATAATTAATGAGAAAGAACATACTGTAAGAACTATAATATTTACATGCAAATATTTGGCCCTCCCAAAGTTTCTAATTAGTTTTAAATGGAGCAGTTGAAAAAACTAATTTTTCATGAACTGCATGAAAGTCCAGAAGAAGAAAAGTATTATTTCAAAAGGGACACATT